>NC_071997.2:128126897-128757397 GCF_028885655.2 Pongo abelii
ATCCATGTAACTTCTGTCATCTCATACTTAATGCAGGATAATCCTGGCAGGCACTGATTGGCCATCCAAGAGCCATTTGGGGTAATGCTCAGGAGAAGCTGTGTATCACAGTGGGATGATTTACGCAGCATTCATAGGCCTGCCTCACCTTTCTTGTTATTTTCTCCTGGACTTCCCTAGTATTTACAATTTCTGTTAGTAGATAAGCCCCTTTGTCTATGATTTATCCACTAGGCTATGTCAAAATGGACAGTGCTAGAGTCAATGTAGAGAGCTGTCTCGGAGTCTAGTCCATGAAATACTTCGGTGAAGTTTTGAACATAGACAACCAATAAGTTATTGAAAGGCAGACAGATACTTGAAAATTAGGTAAGAGTACAGTTGTGTTTTAGAGACCTAGAGGAAAGAACTAAACCTTCTGAGATACGGGTCTGATCACAGGAGAATGGACTTTAGGTGAAGGATAAAAGCAAAAGGCATGGGGACAGTGGAGCGAGAAAAACAAAACTAAAAATAAAGCTGGTGTTGCCATACATGGGGAATCCCTGGAAACAAATATCCACTTTTGACTGTGTCAAGGACTATTCCAGGCACAGATATTTGTGACCAGTGCATTCAATTTCAACTTGGAAGTTCTGCATAAAGGCCTACTACATGGGTGCTAACTCATAAATTCAGAAGTTACAGATAATGGGACCACATACACCCTGAAACACTTGATGGTGGGCCCCCAGGCTTGTCCCAGCTGTCCTGGCAGAGCCTAGAGAAAGCCAGCTTCTACTCCCCCACCCTCCAACACTGTACACCTTCATTATACATGGGCCACTCTTCTGTGGGCAGGAATAGAAACACCTAAACCAGACATGGAAATTCAAACTATTCACAGCATCCACTAAATTTTTCATTCATTCAGGAAATCGTTGTTGAGTGCATACTTTGGGCCAGGTCCTGCTTTAAGCACAGAGCATCAAATAGTCAACAAAAGTGAAAAAACAGATTCTGTGGTGTCTGACTAGCCACTACAGGCAAGGCACATGCAAGGAAAGATGTATCAATACTGTCCCAGAGAAGCACCTGGTCTAGTGGACAATAGTATACATGTGCATGAATAAGCATATTGGGAAGTAACACACACTCTAAGGCATTTAAGTGTCCCTGAAAGACAGGCAGGAAAGGGTGGGAGGAAGATATTCTGTTTGCAAGTGACAGTGGATATTCCGTGCTGGAGGGAACATGGGAGCTGGACCTTGATGATGTGAAGAATACACATGTGGGAAGTAGAGTCACAGCTTCCCATACGGAGAAATTTGTCTATGCCAAATCGGAAGGGTAGAAAAGAAGAGAGACGTATTGGAGAAGACAAATTCGTAGACGATCAGAACTTAAGAAGCAGGAACAAAAACAATGGGAAGTTGGCTTGGGTCAGACTGTGCCCAGTCTGAAGTCTCAGCTTCAGGATCAACAGAAGCAGGTCTGATGGGAGAAGGGTAGGCAGATTTTTGTTTTTGAGAATAATGAGTTTTGCAAATAGATAACCAAATATAATTAGTATAATTTGATAAAATTGAAAGTCAATAGGTCTTAAAGGGATAAATATAAAGTGACCTTTGTGCTTAAATCCAGTAATGCTGTCATTTTGTTGTATTATTATTTTATTTTGACAATTATTAAGCAACCACTAACTCACTGACCTCCCTTTCATCCTCAGATAGTAAAGATCTAAAGTTTATCTGTACTTTAATCTGAATGATCTGAAATCCCAAGACGCTAATTTTTTAAAACAGATGATATATAAAAATACACATCTCTTTTATTTAGGAAAAATAAAGGCAGAAAACAACCACAGATATTATATGCCAAGGAAGGGGCCTGACAGTTCCCTGATGTGTGGGTTGTGATGTTCGTTTGTCAAGTCTACCTTTCATTCAACAGGAAAGCACACCGAAACATGTGTGATTGACTTCTGTATGTGTGCAAGACCTAAATTATATTAATTATACTACTTATATTAATCTTGCTTCTTCTAAATTGCTATTGATTAATAAACCACATAGTTGCACTTCTAACTAATTTTCTAATCAATCTCCCTGTAAATTAAACACAAAATACACACACACACACACAAACACACATACATTTTTTCCAGAACTAAGAAACCACTGATTAGTAGTATGAACACTTTAATAGAGTGCTGTTTTAAAAAATTAAAATCAAACTTAAAACCATACTTATTTAAATAAATTCTGCAAGCCACTTTAAGCTGTGGAAATTTAAGGTTGTCAATATATTGAATCCTAATTAAGCATTAGAAGTACAAATATATTGGCAAAACATTACACACGTAAAACTAATCTCTTGGATTTTACATTTATGTCCAAGAACAAATATGGTTCCTGAAATGTGCTACTAAAACCATAAAGCGCCTGTTTTTATGAATTCAAATTGCTTCATATCATTGTTAGAGGAAGTGACTTAGACTCATGTCCCTTTCACATTTGCGAGGCCCACGACTGAACAGAATTCAGCAAGAGCTCCTTGTTCCTCAAATCCCCACGGTTTCATCACCAACTCCTCACATCATTTTGAAGAGAGTGCTCACTGAGAACAGCCAAGAGGGGCCAGAGAGGGAGAAGGTGCATGTGATTATAAAAAGAGAATAATGGCAGAATGAGTGGATCAAAAGTGCTCTTGAAGATGGTAAATAATCCACTCACAGCCAGTTAATCTGAGCTTATTCAAGTAGTATGCTGGAAAATACTACAGTGTGCATTGATCAGTCTCATGTCTAAAATATTTTTTTCAGTAACATTTGTGATGGTTTACATAGGAATCTAATTATAAAGAGAGACCTCAATAGTTTAATGATAAACTGTACATTATTTAAAAAAACAAGTGTTGAAAATAAAAACCTCAAAAATCCTGCCAAAATTAAACATTTGGTTTAGCAAAATATTGACTACATGTGATCATCATATACAGATTTAGCCATCGTGTCCTGTGTTGCTAAATATTCTCTCAGTTTTCAAGCTGATTTCAAAAAAAGATGGAAACAGGATTTTGTTGTAATAATAAATAGATTGATAAAATAATTGTTTTTGTGCTACACTACTGTTGTCTTCTCTTTTATTGTTAAGTTCTGGTTGTTTTTAAAATGCAGCGTACTGTCATGCAATTAGAAAACACATTCATACATGAGTAAAATATTTTAAAATTATTCTTGCCATTTTAAATATTTGACACCAGTCTTAGTTTGGACTGCTATAAAAAAAAATGCCACAGTATGGATGGCTTAAACAATGCACATATATTTCTCACAATTCTGGAGACCTGGAAGTCTAAGACCAAAGCACCTGTGGATTCAGTGTCTGGTGAGGGCCTACTTCCTGGTTCATAGGCGGCCAACATCTCCTTGTATCCTTACATGGCAGAAAGGGGTCAAGAAAGTTCTCTGGGATCTCTTTTATAAGGGCCCTAATACCATCTATTAGGGTTCCACCCTTATGACCTAACCATCTGCCGAACGCCCCACCTTCTAGTACCATCACACTGGGGGTTAGAATTTCAGCATATGAATAAGGCAGGTGAGCATGAACACTTATTGCAATGCCGTGGACAACTTTATTATGTAAACAAAATATACAGGTGTTATTTTACTACACATAAGTGTGCTCAAAATACACAGTATGTTCTATATTGTCAACTACTCTACTTGAGTGGTGAAACAGAACCATATTCTTCAAAATGATAACACTTTAATGTAGCTCACTTCAAAGAAAAAATATTTTGTTCAAAATATGTTCTAAAAAGTTAAGAAACAAAAAGGTAGTCTTATGTTGATATCATTGGCAGAATTTCTAACCAAAGGATTATTTAAGGCAGTGAAAATAGTCAAAGTTAGAGAATAATTTATTTTATTTTTTTTTATGCAGGGAGTTTCTTTGGTGTTTCTAAGTCAGAATATAGTTTTTCTGCTTAAATAATAGGATTTTTGCCAGGTCCAGTGGTTCATGCCTGTAATCTCAGCACTTTGGTAGCCCAAGGCAAGTGGACTGCTTGAGTGAAGAAGTTCAAAATCAGCCTGGGAAACACATTGACTGAAAAAAAAAAAAAAAAAAAAAAAGCTGGGCTTAGAGGCATGTGCCTGTGGTCCCAGCTACTTGGGAGGCTGAGGTAGGAGGATGCTTGAGCCCTGGAAGTCAAAGCTTCAGTGAGCCATGACTTTGCCACTGCACTCCAACCTGAACAACAGAGCAAGACACTGTCTCAGAATATAAGGGGGGTTTCCACAAGTAAAGACATTAAGCATAATTTTTTTCTGATTTGCCCAACCATGGAATGGCAGTTTTAGGAGAGGATGTCAGTGGGCAGTCATATCCAGGCTGGGTAGTGGCAAGCAAGGGAATGGACCAGGAGCACCATGACAAGGAGGTTCACTTCTAGGCTTGCAACAGATATTAAGAATCCAAGCACAAAGTCAAGTTTGCAAATTTTCATGGGTCATGAAGCATGTATAAAGAACAGGCACAAGAGAGGAATTGCAGACAAATAAAGAAGTAAAGACCCTACAGAAAGCAACACTCACAGATTTACAGCAAGAGAAGTAAATCTCTAGTACTAACCCTACACCAAGTCATGACAGAGACAATCCGTGATTTTCTGGCCACACCTTTGTATTTATTCTCCAGTAGTATCAACATCTCCAGGGTTTCCTAATAAATCAGGCAGTTTCAGACTTCTTTGCCATTGTACATTTTCCTTGTGTTACATGTGCATTCCTCCATCCTCCATGTAGCCAGAGCATCCATTCAACAGTCTGGATGGGAACTCTCAAAGCCTAGTGGCTGTTTAAGGGCTTGTGTAAGTAATTGAGTCCTGAACCATGCTTTCCACCCACAATTTTACATGAAAAATTGCAAGATTATAATTGACACACACTATGTCTACAACATACATAGCATGGCTTGGCTCTTTGCCCCCACCCAAATCTCACCTTGAATTGTAACAATCTAATCCCCACATGTTGTGGGAAGGAACCGGTGGGAGGTAATTGGTTCGTGGGGGTGGGTCTTTCCCATGCTGTTCTCATGACAGTGAATAAGTCTCATGAGATCCAATAGGTTTATAAAGGGGAGATCCCCTGCATATGCTCTCTTGCCTGCCACCATGTAAGATGTGACTTGCTCCTCCTTGCCTTCCACCATGATTGTGAGGTCTCCCCAGTCATGTGGAACTGTGAGTCAATCAAATCTCTTTCCTTTATAATTACCCAGTCTCGGTTATGTCTTTATTACCAGCATGAGAACAGACTAATATAATATACATTATGTCAATTTCATTATCTAATATGTTTATAAGTCTTAATTTCTAAATATTTCATTATATTCATAACCAATTCAAATGCTGTATGTCCTTAGTTTCATACTTGCTTAGCCAATTTTCCATAATGATTTCTGAGAAAGCACAGCCGACCATAACTAATATCTCAAAAGAAAAATTATACAATTCCTTTAAAACTTAAAGCAAAATGAATAATTGTATGTAGATATGTAGATATGGATTCACTGAGTGCATTTTATAAAATCTGTGCGTTGGTTAGTTAGAGTTAGGTTATGGGGAGCGGTCTACACAGAGGCCCTGAGGATTTGTAAACAGCCCTGCTCCCCTTGGGAATCTGGTTAACAAGTCATTATTGAACACTGTTCAGGTGTCAACTCTTCTGAAAAGCCTTCCCTAATCCCCCCAGACAGTCACTCTTTTCACTCGATTTCTCCCATATCTGCCACATTCTGCTGTAATTATTACACTGTGCTTCCCCTCCCAGATTATGGCTTCTTGGCATTAGTATCTACAGCTTATTCTTTCTTTTACTCCCAGAACCTGTCCAAGATCCTAAAAAACACACAGGGCTTAGTAAATATTTGTTGAATTGAATTAAATTTAGACAAAACTACCAACATGAAAACAAGAATTAAAAAACTAAAAGGAAAGACAAGACAGCATTTCAATACTTAAAAAATTTAGCAACAAGACCAAAGCATAGTTGTAGGTTTGTTTCTTAGCCAGAGAAATTTTGCCATCTTTTTTTCTTAGCTAGAGAACTTTTTCCAAGTGCCTAAGATAAAAAAAAAAATCAACGAGCCCTTATCCCTCAACCAACTTGTAATGAGAGCTTACTCTTTATAATGGCCTATCCTATCTAGTGGGGACAGAGAAACAAGTAAAATTCCTCAGAAAGTTTATAGCCAGTAGTGAAAATCTAATGAAAATGTAAACCTTAATATTTGACAAATAGTACAGTAATTAAATATTCACAACAGTTTGGGAGAAGAGTTTCTAGGAAAAGGCTCAAGGTAACTCAAGGCAAGTAAAATTTGCACTGTATATTTAAGAATAAATAGAACTCCATTGGCTTGGAACAGAGGCAGACAAGACAGAAAAATATATAAGCAAAGGTAGAATGAAGTGGGAATTTCCAAATAGTCTCATATGACTGAAAGGAAGGAGAGCTAGCCACCACAGGAGATGAAAGCAGATGCATGGTTGGCCCCCATTGATAGGGTTTTCTTGCTAAGCTTGTATTTCATACTATAGCAAACCATCAAATGTCTAATTTTTGCATACAGATACATGTGTAATTGTGTGAGTACTTACGAAGATGTAGCTCTCATATGGGAACATAAATGAAACTAAACAGTAACTTATCTAATAGACACATAAATATGGGTGGTTAAAGAGGGTAAATTCTGAAGCCAATTCATTTGAATTCAAATTCTGGCTCTTCCCCTTAATAAATGAATAATCTTGGACATGTTACTTCATCATTTTATGCCTTGGTTTACTAAAATGAATGAATGGGATGGTAGTAATGACCTCAGTAAAATATTGTGTTAAGTCATGTAAAATCCCTGGAAGAGGACCTGGCAAAAGTATTCAATCAGTTGTTTTTATGGTCTTTCCATAAAGCATGTGAGCACCTCAGAGCAAGAACTGTTTCTTGCACTCACGTTTCCATCTTTCAAATAAACAAGCAATTTTAGGCTCCCCTGTACTCATGGGTTTTGCATCTAAAGATTCAGCCAATCACAGATGAAAAATGTTCTGAAAAAAAGGATGGTTGCATCAATACTGAACATGTTTAGATTTTTGTTACGTCATTATTCCTTAAACAGTACAGTGTAACAGCTATTTACATAGCACTTACACTGTATTTATTATAATGTAATCTAGAGATGAATTAATATATAGTAGAGGATATGCATAGATTATGTAGAAATGCTGTATTATTTTATATCAGGGACTTGAGCATCTGCTGATTTTAGGATCCACTGGGGTCATGCAACCAATCTTTCACTGATAGCAGGGGTAGATTGTATAGGAATTTAGCCAATATATGTTAAGAATCTGATAGAGGAAAATACTAAAAATGTCTAGATAAACTTACTTTTTAGGGGGAATTAATCTGTCCACTTCTTGCATCTTAAATCTTTTTATTAAAGCTGTGCAAAACCATTTTGCATTCCATATGATGGCAGGTCTCCCTTAGGTCTGCATTTGGCCACTCTCTAGTTCCTCAGTTTGTAGCGTTTGAGGTAATTCACTATTTCCCTGAGACCTACTCATTTACTCTGCTAAGTTCTGCAACCATTTTCAGTGTAGTTCCATCATGTACCAGCATTTCCTCTCCCTATTCTTACTCTGCAAGTGCATTGGGTTAAAGAACATGTTATGTCTGCATCCCAAAACCTAGCATAGTGCTTTGCACAATCAAGTGCAAAGTTAGCAAAGTAACTGCTAACTGTTAGCAGGGTCACAAGCATGTTCAAAGTTAGCAGAGTAACTAAATGATCTCAAGAAATAGTGAATAACCTCAGACATTACAAACCGAAGAACTAGAGAGTGACCAAATGCAAAGCCAGGGGAGACACCACTGTCATATGGAATGGAGACACGGAGAACATGCTTGATATGGTTTGGCTCATGTCCTCCTCAAAATCTCATCTTGAATTATACTCTCATAATTTCCATGTGTTATTGGAGGGGCCCAGTGGGAGGTAATTGAATTATGGGGGCAGGTCTTTCCTGTGCTGTTTTTGTGATAGTGAATAAGCCTCACAAGATTTGATGGTTTTATAAGGGGGAGTTTCCATGCACAAGCTCTCTTTCTGCCTGCCACCATCCACATGAGATGTGGCTTGCTCCTCCTTGCCTTCCACCATGATTGTGAGGCCTCCCTAGACATGAGGAATTGTAAGTCCATTAAGCCTCTTTCTCTTGTAAATTGCCCATTCTGGGATATGTCTTTATTAGCAGAATGAAAACAGAGTAATACAGAAAATTGGTACCAGTAGAGTGGGGCACTGCTGAAAAGATACCCGAAAATGTGGAAGTGACTTTGGAACTGGGTAAACAGGCAGAGGTTGAAACAGTTTGGAGGGCTCAGCAGAAGACAGAAAAATGTGGGAAAGTTTGGAGCTCCCTAGAGACTTGTTGAGTGGCTTTGACCAAAATACTGATAGTGATATGGACAATGAAATCCAGGCTGCAGTGGTCTCAGATAGAGGTGAGGAACTTGTTAGGAACTGGAGTGAAGGTGATTCTTGCTATGTTTCAGCAAAGAGACTGGAGGCATTTTGCCCCTTTCCTAGAGATTTGTGGAACTTTGAACTTAAGAGAGATGATTTAGGGTATCTGGTGGAAGAAATTTCTAAGCAGCAAAGCATTCAAGAGTGCTGTTAAAGACATTCAGTGTTATAAGGGAATCAGAGCATAAAAGTTTAGAAAATTTGCAGCCTGACAATGTGACAGAAAAGAACATCCCATTTTCTGAGGAGAAATTCAAGCTCACCGCAGAAATTTGCATAAGTAACGAGGAGCTGAATGTTAATCCTCAAGACAATGGGGTAAATGTCTCCAGGGCATGTCAGAGGCCTTCATGGCAACTCCTCCCATCATAGGCCTGGAGGTCTAGGAGGAAAAAATGGTTTTATGGGCCTGGCCCAGGGCCCCCTTGCTCTGTGCAGCCTAGGGACTTGGTGCCCTGCATCCCAGCCATTTCAGCCATAGCTAAAGGGAGCCAAAGTACAGCTTGGGCTTTTGCTTCAGAAGGGTACAAGCCCCAAGCCTTGACAGCTTCCACATGGTGTTGAGCCTGCAGGTACACAGAAGTCAGGAATAGAGGTTTGGGAACCTCTGCCTGGATTTCAGATGATGTATGGAAATGCCTGGATGCCCAGGCAAAAGTTTGCTGCAAGAATGGGGCCCTCATGGAGAACCTCTTCTAGGGCAGTACAGAAGGGAAATGTGGGGTTGGAGCCCCCATGCAGAGTCCCTACTGGGGCACTGCTTGGTGAAACTGTGAGAAGAGGGCCACTGTCCTCCAGACCCTGGAATGCTATATCCACAGATAGCTTGCACCATGTTCCTGGAAAAGCCACAGACACTTTATGGCAGGCCATGAAAGCAGCCAGGATGGGGGCTATCCCCTACAAAGCTACAGAGGCAGAGCTGCCCAAGACTATGGGGACCCACCTCTTGCATCAGTGTGACATAAATGTAAGATATGGAGTCAAAAGAGATGATTTTGGAGCTTTAAGATTTCACACCCTGCTGGATTTTGGAATTGCATGGAGCCTGTAGCCACTTTGTTTTGGCCAATTTCCACTTTGTTTGGCCATTTGGAATGGCTGTATTTATTCAATGCTTGTACCTATCCCTGTTGTATCTAGGAAGTAACCAACTTGCTTTTGATTTTATGGGCTTATAGGTGGAAAGGGCTTGCCTTGTCTCAAATGAGACTTTGGACTGTGGATTTTTGAGTTAATGCTGAAATGAGTTAAGACTTTGGGAGACTGTTGGAAAGGCATGATTGATTTTGAAGTGTGAGGACATGAGATTTGACAGGAGTGGAATGATATGGTTTGGCTCTGTGTTCTCACCCAAATCTCATCTTGAATTGTACTCACATAATTCCCACATGTTGTGGGAGTGACCCATTGGGAGGTAAGTAAAGACTAGGAGCCGGTCTTTCCTGTGCTGTTCTCATGATAGTGAATAAGTCTCACAAGATCTGATGGTTTTATAAGGGTGTGTTTCCCTGCACAAGCTGTCTCTTTTTGCCTACCACCATCCATGTAAGATGTGATTTGCTCCTCCTTGCCTTCTACCATGATTTTGAGGCCTCCCCAGCCATATGGAATTGTAAGTCCATTAAACCTCTTTCTTTTGTAAATTGCCCAGTCTGGGGTAGGCCTTTATTAGCAGCATGAAAATGGACTAATACAATGCTTTTTAACTCTGTAGAGAATGACTCACATGAAGATGTGACAGGTCATGTCAGCTGCACTGCTGATGCTCTTTACTATTTACTTTCTAGGTGGAAGATTATGGTGCTTTCTACTCAATAGCAATTACTCCTTCCTGGCTGGTTTAGAGCTCTGTGTAGAGAGCAAGCTTCCCCTCTCTCTCCTGTGCTTCAGCGGCACATGTCTCAGATTCACCTCTGTGCTCTCTGTTTAGTGCCTCTCCCTATCTCTTCCTTTGGCTCCCTCATTCTTTTCTCTCTGAGACTGAGGGAACTTCCATGCCTTTTTCATGAGAACCAGTGTGCAAAATTCCTGGGAACACCCCAGAAGGAAAATGGTCAACACAACCACAGACAGTAGTTTAGTCACGTGAGGAAGACAAATGAGTAGACCAGCCTTAGATTAGTCCCTGGCTCTGCCACTTCACAGGGCAGGTCACCAGGTAGCATGAATGTCTGGCCTTGTCAGAGAAAATGAAAAGAACAGATGAGACTGTTGGAAAGACTTGAAAGACTTAGAAACACATCAATACCTGTGGGAAATATTTTGATAAGAGGCATTTCTAAAGCTGACTGTCTGATTTAAGAAGAAAAATATCTTGAAGAACAACTCTGAGTTTAAATGAATATTTTATGGAAAAAATCTCCTTATAAATTAAAATATATATATATCTTCCTGTTTTTACCAAATTAGCTCATATTGATCTTCTTCGGGGAGATTTTTAGTTCTTAGAGGAAAATCTTCTCAAGTGTAACGATTGTATTAATGACTTGGAGTGAGATTGATTTAATGATTGCATTTTTTAAACCTTTTCAAATCTATTCATTGAACTTATTATGTTATTTTACTGAAAAATGAGCCAAAAATACTGTTAAATAATGCCTAAGTAAAACAACCAGAAAAAGGAAAATAAAAATAATTTCTGAATAACAACGTGAAAGTTTCAGGAGATTATTATTTATTTCTAGTTATTATTTTTTAAATTTTAGTCTGTTTTCTACTACTTTAAATTTAGTCGAGGAATTTAAAAGAAATAATTATTAAGGAAAAAAATCAGCTGCTCCATACCTGTAAATAAAGGTGATGATTAATTTTGAAAACGTTTCAGATGTTTGTGGTGAACATTTTCTGTTAGGTGCCGTACAATAAAATGGGCATTAAACAAATGCCTACTAATGATTAAAAATATCTAGGAAACTAGTGATACCCACGAGATTTGCATGTGACAACACATGAATTTGAGATTGCTCTCAGAAAGAAGTCAGAGCCTCCGGAAAGCCTGTCCTAAAATGGAAACATGCTGGTCAGGAGGAACTCCTACTACTTTGACCTCTGATAATCAACAAAAGAAGAATTCGGGATGACCTTACAGCTATAGAAACTTCTTACAAAGTTGTGGTTGCAAAGAACATGGGCTTTGGGGGCAGACATTCTTGCTTACTACCTTAGTATTATGACCCAGTCAGTGGGTTTTCAGTAAATCACCTACTATGCCACTGATAACTCACCAGCAAGATTAGGATAGTATAGCCGTGTTGTTCTTGAGTCTGCCACAATTTTGAGTACAAGACAGATTTCATTACTGGAAGTCCCTATTGTTATTATTAAATATACATAATATGTTTCAAAATAAATAATGCTTCACTTAGGCTGCTGAGATATCATAGTTCTATTCTATTTATTTTTCCAATGACAGGACAGATGCTTGAAAGCAAAGGCCCAGTCTACCTTCCCTCACAGTGCTGTATATAGTGAGCTGACATATATTTAAGTAGGTGAAAGTGTTTCACAGTGTCAAGTTCTGCACAAATGATACCTAGAAAATCTTAGAAATGATTTGGCTTCAGGAGAATTTGAACCACCTACTTTGAGAGTACATCTGCCTCATGCCTTCCAGATCTCATAGAGTTCTGCAGTGTTTCTTCCCATTTAGGTAGCTCACTCAGTGATCACTCATTGGGAGCCATTGATGTTTCTTCAAAGACCTTTTAATCCTCTTAACCATACAACACTTTAGGTCCAACTGTGGTTTTGTCCCTTAAATCTAAGCTTGATCCATAATGTACCTCGCTAAAGAATTTGTCTTCAGGCCCATATGCATCCAATAATCAAAGGTGACATGAACCCACTGCCATGTTGCTGTCTTTAGTTCCTATCTCTGTGAGCTACTTGTTGTTCCTGACAAGCCACTTATATTTAATAACAGAAGTGGACCTAAAACATAAATGGATTAGAATTTGTGTTCCCCTTTCCGCATTTAAGTAAATATAATACTTAACTCTCAATTATTATTTTTAAAAGTTAAATAATTTTACAAGTCTGAAATCAGAGTTGCTGTCATGGTCAACTGATGACTGAGCTCCTGGATTTATTAACAAACAAATAGTGTGAGTGTTTGCCAGGAAGCACACTGCCCCAGGCGGGGTGGACTCTGAGCAGCAGTTCTCCTCTGGGTCACCACATAGTATCCTCCGAAAAAACCCTGAATGTGATCCAAACCCCTTAGGATTATTAATAACTGGGACCTATAGATGTACCAAATCTGAATTTTTGTTGTCTATTAACACTATGCTTTGAAATTTTTCTACACACAAAAAAATAGTTAAGTCAAGGGTATACCTTGACTAGAGTATGGAGAATAAAAGTAATATGAGATGCAGTGTCCAGGATCAAGATTTGAATCCTGGCTTTATCATGGATTAGCTGGATAAACCAAGGCAATTTGTCTAGTTTTTCTGAGTCAGCTTTTCACTTTGGAAATACAGCATGTAATTATTTTCCTCATTAGCTTTTTGTGGAATAATAATAGCAACAATAAAACAAAACATAAACAAAATTTAAAAATCCAGCACATTGCTTTTCTCATGATAATTACCAAACAATTTTTTCTTCTTCTGTTAGCCGAAAAGTCAGAGTTTCCTTTCCATCTCTGGACAATTTAGATTTTTAGATAGTTATATTTTCCAAAGAAGTCAAAAATTTCCTAAGACATTCCATCAACTGGTCTTAGTTTAATTCCTTCAAATCAGAAAGCGTAAGTGTAATTCTTTTTTCCACTGGATTGTTGTTGATGTGTGAAGTTAGTAATTTTTTATCCTCAGCTTTTTTCATCAAGCTAAGGGTTCAGAATTTTCTTAATCAGGTCTTAAAATATATGGTTTAAAATCTCTCACTATTGTAGTTATTTTAATTTCACAGCTTTTAGTGTACTGAGATCTCTCTTACAAGTGTGGGCCTGGACTAGAGGAGGTATTCTAGCTAGAGGCAAAAGGCACTTTTTATGAGCCACAGAACCCACTCCCCCACCCTCTAGCCCAGATATTTGTGGGCTGGTGAATGATGGAGACACATCAGAGAGGAGAAAAACATCTAGTATACTGAAAAAAAATCTTCAGTATAAGGAGCTAGATGAGTCCAAATCACCATCAAGTGAATTTCAAGGCCTCTATTATTCAGAACAGGGATTTCCCAGAAAAATCAGTTTGAAAGAGACAAAGAAGGTGTTGTCAATGGCATTTGTAAATTTGAAATCTCAGTGAATTGTGAGCCAAATAAAAACCATCTATAGAATACTGGGTTTATTTAAAAGTTCTGCAACAGATAAATACCTGAATATGTCTAAGAATTTTTTTTTTTTTAGATGGAGTTTCGCTCTTGTTGCCCAGGCTGGACTGCAATGGGGCGATCTCTACTCACTGCAACCTCTGCCTCCTCCTGGGTTCAAGTGATTCTCCTGCCTCAGCCTCCCAAGTAGCTGGGATTATAGGCATGTACCACCACACCTGGCTAATTTTGTATTTGCAGTAGAGATGGGGTTTCTCCATGTTGGCTAGGCTGGTCTCAAACTCCTGGCCTCAGGTAATCCTCCTGCCTTGGCCTCCCAAAGTGCTGGGATTATAGGCATGAGCCACTGGGCCCAGCTGTCTAAGGATTTTTTAAGTGATAAAAACACCTGTGTAAAATTTAATAGTTGTTAGATCCATAAACAGAAATACAATAAATGAATAAATGTGTATGTGAGCACACATGCAGCCTCAGCTGTGGGCTTCAGTGGGGATAGAGAGACAGCACCAATGCATGGGCACACCTGACAGCCAGCCCTGGTGGAGCCGACGGGGAGGCCATCTGCCCCTCAGTGTTTCCCTAACCTAGCAAGGAGAGCTGAACAACTTTGCACTTGGAGTCATTGCAACCTGAGATTTACATTCAGCTGTTTCCAGTGACAGGCGCATCCTGGCAAGTTTTTCAAAATATGTGAGCTTCATTTTCACATATGTACAATGGGATAGTAACGTTGATCTCAAAACTCATTGAAAGTGTGCATATATTACCTCTTCCATGGGGCCTCCCCCATTTTGTAAACAAACCCAGGGGAGGCCACTGATATCTGGTCTTTAAGTGACAAGAGGACACAGTACGTGAACATGTGAACATGGCATATGAAGGCAATTAACATCAAATATCCATTGTATTTTTGCCATTCAAAAAATCTTATGTTTATTTATTCTTTAGAAACAATAAAATATTATTAATAGTTTGCAATAATCCTTTCAAGCACTTCATACACAAGGCACAGTTCTGCATGCTGAGAGTACTGAAGCAAGCAAGCCAGAGCTCCGGAGGGTAGACGGATAATAAACAGGCAGCAGACACATAGGAGGTGGTTTTATATTGATGAACTCAGTGAAGAAATGCAACCTGGAGGTGATACTTTAAGAGGTCAGAAGAAATGAGGTGATGCTTGAGATGAGACCTACCTGGCAGCAAGAGTACCGCCATTGCAAACACTGGAGATGGAGGCACGCTGTGATATGTGCTCCATGGGCTCACAGTTCATTGAGGGAAACAGCAAGGTTGACAATGGTACTAACAATCGCAAGGCCCTGTAAATGTGAACGAAGTGGCTCTTGCTCATAGAGAACCCAGGTCGACTGGCCACACCGAAAGGGGTATATGTTCACAGCTCATGAAGGTGCTGTGCGCGAAATAAGAAAGTACGACTAATTGCAACTGGGCCAAAGACCACCTCTTGTTTGTTAAGAGCCAGACACCGAGGCAGCGAAAAGGAAGGAAAGACAATTTACCCTGCACCCACGACGGACAGATCATGCATTTGTTGTTAGCTTGTTCTTTCTCATCTTTAGAATGTCGATACTAATACACGACTCTCAATGTTATTTTGCTGTGAACATTTACTAAGAAAATATCCATAAAATACTGTACAATTTCAAATTTGTACATCATATTTATATCTACACCTGTGTGCATGTATATGTATGAACCTACACACATACACACACATAGAAACATGCATACATACATATACGTATATGTAAAATATCATTCATATTTTCATTGATGTAGCATATGTAAACATGAATTCATACAGCAGGCTTGGAAATATGATGAGAAGGATTTTTTATTAAAAGCAAAGATAGCTAGCTCAGTTTCTTCAATCCAAATTGGAGCATTTTATCTTAGACATTTTGCTAGTTTACTTACTACTGTAAAGATAATCCCTGCTACTTCGGGACAGGGGGTAATGAAGTTTTCTTCTTATATGACTGATAAACATCAACAATTTTTTAATGATACTTTGTGATGACTATAATATTTATGATAATCCATATCTGTCATTTTGCATGTTTTCTTTTTATTTTTTTAACATTAGTAAACATTTGTGAAGTGGGAAAAAATTAAGTGTCTATGAAAAATAACCACGCCTTCAAATTATATAAAATTATTGAGAACATTTCGGATTTCCCAGGTGATTTTAGCACAGATAGATTCAACACTAAGCCCACAGTAAGATAAAATGGCCAGAATTATTTTCAAGACATAATTATATTTTTTATTGCAGGCATAATTATTTTTAATTGTAACCAAATTTGTGCGAATGCATGAAAATGCAAGAGTATATGACCAGACCGTTATAATACTTAGAAAATGGCAATTTCTGTCTAACAAACCATACTCATTGTGCTCTTGAAACTGCTTTCTTGTTGATGAAAAGTGGATCAAAGAGATTTTAGTATGTATAGTCTAGGTTCAGATCATTATTTGGTGAATATATGAGATTTTCTTGAACACTTCAGGTCATTTTAACCTGAAAATATGCCATCACGAACTGTAGAGAATCCCACAAAAGGATTTCAGACCAAGTTGGTGGCATGATAACGTGATTAAATCATTGATCTAGCTGAATGACTGCAGGCCATTAAGAAAGAAACTCCTATTGAACAAAATTAGCAAAATTCTTTAATTACTGATTAAAGATATAAGCAAGTGACATGGGTTACAATTTTAGCCTTGGGCTTCTTAATTTCTTTTTCTTGTAATTGGGAGGGTTCTATTACAGATCTTTATTTTAAATGATTTTTTAGTTAAAAGCAAAAAAAAAAAAGTCCTTCAGCTTTTATAACCACACTATGTACATGTATAAACATGCATATATATATATATATATAAACATGCTAGAGAGATACAGAGAACATATATATACAACATATAAATCAAAGAGAGCTTTAAATGAAATAAAATGAAAAGAGCAGTTTTCTTTAGAGAGTGAGATTATACGTGACTTTCTTACTCTCTTTATATTTTTTATTGTCCTTTTAGCTGACTTAGTGAAACATGTTGGTTTTATTGCTTGAAAATATGTAAATCCTATCTTTTTTTTTTGCTATGAATGTATTTAGATTTTCCTTAGGTGCAGGAATTCTTCAGTGCTGACCACTCCCAAAACAGCATAACTGATGTAACCCTTTCCTTGCTGTTGACATGTGTCACATCACATTAGTGGTTAAAAATGCATCATTTCTTGTAATCCAATGTTTAGGTACATAATATTTTTTAAGAATTGATAATTCTGTATCTTGCTCAAATTTCTAGTAAATGTCCATTTTTCCCCCTCCACATCATCATATTTAAACTTAAGTAAAATAATCAGCACCTAATAGGCATGTGATAATTCACCCTGCATTATACTAAATCATGTTTTTCTCATTGCTTAATTGTATGGGCTTTGGAAGCATGTTTAGCAGTAATAACCTGTTTCCTAAATGTAGAGTAAGCGGTTTGTATGGGAATCATCTAAAAGCAGAGAGACCAGTTAGAATATAGTTAACATTTTTTTTTTTTTTAACTTGGTCGTGACACATCTATTTCTCTTGAGCTGGTAGGGAACCCATGTATCACTGGGTATTTTTTCTGTCTATGGCTTGTTGCCCTGGATGTACTGCCATTTCCTCAGGAGAAAGGATGATAGTCCCTGCCCCTGGAGTTTCTGTCCCCAATACAGGGTCCACTGTTTTTCCTCCTTCTCCTAAAAGAAGCTCAAGAATGCTCTTATACTTGTCTCTCAGTCTAGTATAATCCATTCTGGAACCAAAACGTTTGATTAATTATTTCATTTTTGTACTTAGATGCTGGAGGGTCTCCTGTGTGGCAGGCTGAGACTGTCCTCCATAGAAAGGAAACTGGACCTTGTCTGGGGTCTGAGAACTTGGCTGGTGACTAGCTGCCCAAGCTCTTATAACATCTTCCCTGAATGGTAAGAGTGGCCCACTGTGCCTGACCAGTGCACACAGAATAGTCTGTGCTGAACTTTCTTTCTGGAGGTCTTGAGTGTGGGTATGAGATAGACAGTGGATGCCTATGTGACCAGCCCCCAGTGAAGATGCTGGGTGCTGAGTTTTTAATATGCTTCTCTGGAAGACAGCATTCTCATATGTCGTCAGGACACATTGCTGATAAGTGTGTCCTGTGCAACCTCACTGGGAGTGAATGCTTGTAAACTTGCATCTAATTTTCTTCCAAATTCTTTCCTTTCTCAGATTTTGCGTTTTATCCTTTAACTGTAAGAAATGTTAACTATGAGTACAACTATATGCTGAGTCCTGGGAGTCATTATGGGAGTGTTGAATCTTGGGGATCCCTGAAATCCCCCGACATAGGAATGTAGGCCCAGGATTATAAAGGATGTCTTAAGTGCCTTATACTTTGTCTACAAAGAAGTGTCTATGAAAGAGCACCTGTGGGGAATGGGTTAATAGGAGTGTTTAGAAGAAACCCAGCATTGAAAATGGACCACTGATCACCCTTCCCCCAAAGTCAGTGTATTTTCCCATCGCCTCTCCCCAAATCTATAAGTGAAGAGCAGCCTTTCACAAGTAGCCTGTCATTTCTATTTCTTACCCTCTAAAGCCTTGTAGGTTTTTTGTTTTTTTGTTTTTTGTTTTTTTTTTTTTTGAGACAGAGTCTCGCTCTGTCATCCAAGCTGGAATGCAGTGGCGTGATCTTGGCTCACTGCAAACTCCGCCTCCTGAGTTCATGCCATTCTCCTGCCTCAGTCTCCTGAGTAGCTGGGACTACAGGCGCCCACCACCACGCCCGGCTAATTTTTTGTATTTTTAGTAGAGATGGGGTTTCACCGTGTTAGCCAGGATGGTCTCAATCTCCTGACCTCGTGATCCTCCCGCCTCAGCCTCCCAAAGTACTGGGATTACAGGCATGAGCCACTGCGCCCAGCCACCTTGTAGGTTTTTAATATGATGAATATGAGGAATATGTGTAATGCACGTGGGTTAGAAAGCATAATACAATGAACACTAAGAATCCACCGTTTCACACAAGATGTCTGTATTACCCCTCTACTGAATCTATTCAAGCACTCCTTTCTCACCCTATTGATTCTCTTGTCTCCTCCTCCAAGGTAATAATTATTCTAAACTTTGTGTCTGTTATTCATTTGCTTTTTTTTTTTTTTTTTTTTTTTTTGAGGCAGAGTTTCCCTCTGTCATCCAGGCTGGAGTGCAGTGGTGAGATCTCAGCTCACTGCAATCTCTACCTCCTGGGTTCAAGAGATTCTCCTGCCTCAGGCTCCTGAGTAGCTGGGATTGCAGGTGCCCACCACCAAGCCCAGCTAATTTTTGTATTTTTAGTTGAGTTGGGATTTCACCACGTTGGCCAGACTGGTCTTGAACTCCTGATTTCAGATGATATGCCCGCCTCAGCCTCCCAAAGTGCTAGGATTACAGGTGTGAGCCACTGCTCCCAGCCTTCATTTGCTTTCAAAAATATATTCGATAACGTATGATATATCTTTCTGGCTTAATTTTAATTCTTTTTTTTAACATAAACAAAATGGTATCTTACCATACGTAGTTATATAGAACTTGTTATTTTCACCGACTAGTTTGTTTTTAATCACCGTGGATGCTATTACATGTAACTGTAGTGCACTCCTTTTCATCGCTCTATAATACACCTTTTTGTACTTATATTTCCATTCTTGCATTATGAACATTTAGGTTCCAATTTTTATTACTAAGAACAATGCTATTATGAACAAGTTTGTGAATATGTCTCTAGCTGCACATTTGTGAAATTTTCCCTAGGGTACATACCTGGGAAAATACTTGCTGGGTCAGATTTCTAGTAAGTGCTAGTTTACATTGTATTGTGTCAAATAATTTCCTCAAATTTCTTGGAGAAATTTATGCAATGACATCATTTAAAAGCTTATCCTCTCTACTACTTGGTATTATCAGACTTCTTAATTTATTTTCAATTTAGCCTCTATAGAATGGCAAATTATTGTGGATAAAATATGAATTGTTTTCTGCCTGAGAATGAGGTTAGTGTGTATGTTGTCACTGTTTCCTATTCTGTGAAATCATTGTTTCTGTCATTTGTCCCATTTCCATTGGGCTATTTGTTGCTGTTTATTTAGGGATCTTTTGTTGTTAACACATATTGTTATATCTTCTCCCAGTGTGCCATTTATGGTTTTGTTTTGTTTTGTTTTTGTCTTTTGCTTTTTGGGGCGACAGGGTCTCACTCTGTAGCCCAAGCTAAAGTGTAGTGATATGATCTCAGCTCACTACAGCCTCCACCTCCCAGGCTCAAGCAATTTTCCAGTCTCAGCCTCCCAAGTAGCTGGTACTACAGGCCCATGTCACCACGCCCGGCTAATTTTTGTGATTTTTTTGTAGAGACAGGGTTTCTCCATGTTGCCCAGGCTGGTCTGAAACTGCAGAGCTCAAGTGATCCACCTGCCTTGGCCTCCCAAAATGCTGGGATTACAGCTACAAGCCACCATGCCAAGCCTTATGTTTGTATTTTTTATAGTGTCTTGAATAACAAGTTTATCCAGTGGATCTTTGGTTGACTTCTTGTAAGAATTGTAGTTTTCGTGATATACTGATGGTCATAACAGTGTTTCCTAATATGTTTCCCCAAATCTATTATAACAGCTTTCTTGAGGTGTGATTTCTGTAAAAGAAACTAAGCGTATTTCAAATGCACAATCTGACAAGTTTCAACTCATATGTGAATACATGAAACCATCACCAAAATCCATAGAGCAGATTCCTCACCCCAATGCTTAGTGATACTTCCCCTTCCTCCTGTTCCTCCTCTCACCTTGTTATCCGTAACCAAGGATCTGCACTGTGTCACTATGCATTAGCTTGCATCCCGTAAAACTTTATATAAATGTAATAATAAAGTTAACACATTTTTGGCCATTTTCAATCTGCATAGTTATTGGAAATTCATTTATCTTGTTTCATGTACCTACTGTTCATTCATTTTTACTGCTGAGTAATATTTTATTGGATGGATATTTTAAAACGTGTTTGTTAGTTCAACTTTTGGTGGTTATGTTAGTTTCAGTTTTTACCTATTTCAAATAAATCTGCTTTGAACATTCATGTACCACACTTGTATGGTCATGCACTTTAATTTCCGTTGGGTAGCTGTATAAGCATAGAATGGCTGGATCATATGCAGGTGCACGTTGAACCCTTTAGAAAACAGCAAAACTGATTTGCAAATTCGTTGGACTATTTCACATTTTCACCAGCTAGTGTTTGAGAGTTCTAATGTGTTCATATCCTTGCCAACACTTTTTATGCTGAATCTTTTTAAATTATTTAAATTTAACACATTAATTATTGTGTTCTAATAAATCGTTATTACTTATAAGTTAACATTTCAATTTTACATTTTATTTCATTAATGATTCATAATGTTGAACAGCTTTTCAAGTGCTAATTTGCCATTCTTACTTTTTTGGGTGAAGTATCTGTTTAAATAATATTTTGCCCATTTTTAAAAAGTTGAGTTAACTGAGTTGTCACAGTCCTTAAGATAGCATAGATACTGGTTTTTTGTTTGATATGTAATTTGCAATAATTTGTTTCTCCCAGTATTTGGCTTCTGTTCTCATTCTTTTGAGTGTGTTTCAAAGAGCAAAGTTTGTTGTTTCTGTTGTTTTAATTTTGAAAAGTGTAATTGTTTAATGTGTTCTTTATGGATTGTGTTTTTGATTTGAAATCTAAGAAATATTTGCCCAACCTAAGGTCAAAACAATTTTCTCCTATGCTTTCGTCTTACTATTTTTTGCTGTTGATGGTAGGTTTTTAAATTTATAGGATTTTAAAATAGGTTTTATATGATTTCCTAACTTTTAAATTTAAATATATCAATTTTTTTTTGTATTTGTAGTAGATATGGGGTTTCACCACATTGGCCAGGCTAGTCTCAAGCTCCTGACCTCAAGTGATCCACCCATCTCTGCCTCTAAAGGGGCTGGGATTACAAGCATGAGCCACCATGCCCAGCCAATATATCATTGGTTTTAAGTTTATTTTTTATAAGGTTCAAGTTAGCGTTTGAAGGCCTCCTTTTCTTTTGCTTTGTTTTATTGTATACATATCCCCAGTTGTGACCAGAAAACTGACGAAAAAGTCTACAGTTTCTCCATTAAATTACCTTTGCACATTTTTGGCAATTTCAGTTGGCTGTATATGGGTAGGTCTGTTTCTGGACTCTTCTATTCCATTGATCTACATGTCACTTACATTTAACACCACAGTGTCTTGAAATCAGGTAGTGTTAGTCCTCCATCTGTGTTCTTTTTTCAAAGATGTTTTGGAAGTTTTGGTCCTTCGAACTTCCATATGAATTTTCAAAACAAATATTCAGTTTTTGAAAAAAATCATGCTGAGATTTTAACTGCAATGCTTTGAATCATAAGTCAATTTGGGGGAAATGTACATATTAACAATACTGAGTCTTCTGACCCAAAACAAGGGGTGTGTGTGTGTATGTGTGTGTGCACGCGCGTGATGTATTTAGCTTTTTAATTTAATTATTTCAACGTTTTATAGTTTTCTCTTACTTTTTTAGTATCTTTTAGACCTGTAAAGATGTCACTCTTTTCATTCCTAATATTAGTAATTTGTTATATTTTTTGTTTTTATCGTTCTGAAATGTTTATCAGTTTTATTGATTCTCGTAGAATCAGCTTTTGACATTGATTTCTGCTTTTTACTTTTTTGTTTTCTTCTTTGCCTGGCTTAAGGCAGATACTGGAATCACTGATTTAGGAATTTCACCTTTTCTAATACAGTAATCAGTGCTGTAAGTTCCTCCTAATTGCTAGTTTAGCTACACAGCAAAAATTATAATCATTTCTATTTTCCTTTTCATTCAGTTCAAAATACTTTCTAATTCTTTTTAAATCCATTCTCAAATACATGTAATAATTAAGGAATTATTTTTCAGTTTTAAAATACTTGGCCAGTTTCTACGTATATCTAGTTTATCTAGTTTAATTCTGCTGTGGGCTAAGAACACTTTTTCATGATTTGAATATTTCTAAATGTATTGAGACTTGTTTTAGTAATCTGAATATATTTAATTTTAGTTAATGTTCCATGTGCACTTGAAAAGTGTGTTTATTATGCTGAGGGTGGGTGGGGTATTTCATAAATATCAACTAGATCAAGTTGATTACAATACTATTTAAATCTTTTATATCTTTACTGATTTTTCGGCCTCTTTATTCTATGTACTATAGATAAGCATTAAAATATCTGAGTACTTCTGTGTATTTCTCTAGATCTCATTGTAGTTCTACTAGTTTGTTTCTTTATATATTTTAAAGCTTCATTATTATGTACAAAAATACCTAAGATTGCTTTTCCCCTTGTGAATTGGCCCTTTTGTTACAAAATTTCTCATTAGGAAATTGTTCTCATTCCTAGTAATGATCTGTGTTCTAAAATCTACTTTGTCTAATTAATATAGCTACTCCAATTTGTAGCTTGATAGTGTGTATTTTACTTGACAATTTGTCTTTATACTGAAATTGGGTTTCTGTAATCAGTGTATGGTTAAGATTGTTATCTTATTTAATCTAAAACTATTTTCCTATTAATTTGATTGTTACATTTAATGCAACAATAAATGTGATATTTGGCATGTTGAAGTTTAATGTACCATTTTTCTATTTGTTGCTATGTGTCCCATCTTTTCTTGTTCCTCTTTCCTCTTTGTTTCATTCCTTTGGATAAATTCAGAATTTTTACAATTCCGTTTTATTTTATTTATTGCTTTATTTGGTATAACATATTGTTGAGTTATTGCATGATTTGATTCAGAATTTACAGTATGCATTTTTGACTTACTACAGTCTACCATCAAGTGAGATTGTATCATTCCAAGTATACATAGAACTCTTAAACATTTTGCTTTTACTTTCTTTCCTTTCTTTTTTTTTTGGTTCTGTTGTTATTTTATATTTTACTTTTTACAAACCCACATATAATTCTTATTATTTTTCTTTTAATATTCTATTCAATTATTGGTAAAGAGCTTTAAGTAATATGAAAAACTAACTTCTTTATATATACAAGTGGTTGCATTTCTGGAATTCTTTATGGAGAATTTGTTTTCCGCATGATATAATTTTCTTTTTCTTCTTGTATCATTTCTTATAGTATACGTTTTCTTTGCATGTGTAAAAAGTCTTTATTGTGCCTTCACTTTTGAATTTTTTTTTTTTTTTTTTTTGCTGAGTAGAGAATCCTAGCGGTGACAACTGGTTTTATCTTAAAAAAAAAAAAAAAAAAAAAAAAAAAATTCAGTACTTTAACAATGTTATTTCACTGTGTTCTGACTTATACTGTTTGAAATAAAAAATGTTCCAGGCCGGGCACAGTGGCTCACACCTGTAATCCCAGCACTTTGGGAGGCTGAGGCGAGTGGATTATCTGAGGTCAGGAGTTCAAGATCAGCCTGGCAAACATGGTGAAACCTTGTCTCTACTAAAAATGCAAAAATTAGCCAGGTGTGGTGGTACGTGCCTGTAATCCCAGCTACTGGGAAGGCTGAGGCAGGAGAATCACTTCAACCCAGGAGGTGGAGGTTTCAGTGAGCCAAGGTCACACCATTACACCCCAGCCTGGATGACAAAGTGAGACTCCATTTCAAAAAAAAAAAAAAAAAAAAAAAGAGAAGAGAAGAGAAAAGAGAAAGTAAAGAAAAGAAAAATGTTTCATAACCTTTAACATTTTTTCTGTACATAATATGTCATTTTCTTCTGGATACTTTTAAGGATTTTTCTATGTCACAAAATAACATTTTTAAAATGTCATTATATCCCTATATGTAGTTTTATTTTTGTTCTTTAGATTTGAGGCTCCTTGAGTGTATTAAATATATGAGTTTATAATTGTCATCAAATTTCATTTTTAAAATTATTTTTCACTGGGTGCAGTGGCTCATACATGTAATTCTAGCACTTTGGGAAGCTGAGGTGGGCAGATCACTTGAGCCCACGAGTTTGGGACCAGCCAGGGAAACATGGCAAAACACCGTCTCTACAAAAAAACTAAAAAGAAAAAATTAGCCAGGTGTGGTGGCACGTGCCTGTAAGTCCCAGCTACTCAGGAAGCTTAGGTGGGAGGATTCCTTGAGCCCAGGAAGTCAAGGCTGCAGGGAGCTGTAGTCACAGTACTGCACTGCACTGTGCACAACAAGAATGAGACCCTGTCTCAAAAAATAAATAAATACAATTATTTTTCATGACCTGTCTCCCTCTTTTTCACTCTAATTTTACGTCTGCGACCACTTGAGGGGCTCCCTGTCTCAGTGATGCTCTGTTCACTTTTCAGCCCTTTCCCTGTCATTAAATGTGTACAGTTTTTATTATTATATTTCTAGTTGACTAATGCCTTTTTGGGCAATGATAAATCAGTTATTATTTCCATCTAGTGTATTTTCCATCTTAGACACTGGAGTTTTCAACTCTAGAATCTCTATTTTTGTCTTCCTATGTCTTCCTTGCCTCCACTTATGTTCAGCTCAACTTCTTCATTCTTGAATAAATGGGACACATTTACGATAAATCTTTTAGTGTCCGTATCTATCAATTTTATTATATGTCATTTCTGGTCAGTTAATATTAACTGAGCTTTATTCTCAAGTGTGTGTTTGCCTGCTCCTTTGCATGCCTGCTGAGTTGCTATTGATGTCACTCATAACTTAGTGTATTTTACCTTGCTTTGTGCTAAATATTTTTGCATATCTTTTTTTTTTTTTTTTTTTGAGAAGGAGTCTCGCTCTGTTGCCCAGGCTGGAGTGCAGGGGTGCGATCTCGGCTCACTGCAAGCTCCACCTCCTGGGTTCACACCATTCTCCTGCCTCAGCCTCCCAAGTAGCTGGAACTACAGGCACCCACTACCACAGCCGGCTATTTTTTATGCCAGTAGAAATTTTTTCTACCAAAAAATTTTTTATATTTTTTGGTAGAGAAGGGGTTTCACCATGTTAGCCAGGATGGTCTCAATCTCCTGACCTTGTGATCCACCTGCCTCAGCCTTCCAAAGTGCTGGTATTACAGGTGTGAGCCACTGCGCCTGGCCATATTTTTGCATTTCTATAATTATTCTTAAGCTTTGGGATGTGTTTAGGTTACTGGGCAACCATTTGATTCTTTTGGGCCTTTCAACTAGTCCCAGCTGGGACTAGAGAAGCATTTACTTTGTTTTATGCCTTGACTGGGGTAAAATCCTTCTGTGCTTCTCTGTCTGCTGTTTCGTCCATTATGTGGTTCGTTACTCTGACTGGTAGGAACAGGCACTATTCCCAGCTTCTCATGAACTACAGGCACTGATTACTTTAATGCTTTTAGGGAGATGTTACTTCAGATTTTTCTCTCATACTCATTGCTGACCAGAAGTTTGGTGAATACTAAAGGGAGACCCTCCACAGTTCTGCAGAATTCTGCCTGTGCCGCTTGCTCCTTTCCAAGGCTCTGTCCTGTGAGCTGCCATAGCCTTGTCCATCCCGGGCTGTCTCCTCAACTGTTTAGCTCTGTCTCCTCAACCTCTGCCAGGGTTCCCCTCCTCTACCACAACTGAGACATCCTTCTAGGTAACAAGGTGTGGGAATCAGAGTACTCACCATGCGTCTTTCATATTTTTCAGGAATCACTTTGCTTCAGTGTCTGATGTGCAATGTCTTCAGAAACATTTTCATGTATGTTGTCCTATTATTTTTTAGTTGTTCCAACTGGGAGAATAAATCTGGTCCCCATTATTCCATTTTACCATAAGCTGCAGCTGTATCAAATTTATGTTTAAATAATATTATTATTGGTAAATATTGATAAACTTTTTTATTTCCAATTTTTATATATTTGTTAGTTTGTGTTGTCTAACTGTGCCAGCTAAGTCGTTGATTTTTGTCTTGATTTTTCAATGCATATTTTATTTTCTTCCTTTTTCAGTCAGTGGAGTTTTAAAAATGTAATCAATTATTGCATTTTTCCTTTATTTGATAAAATATAAAGCATTTACTTCCACTTATTTTGTTATCTTTTAAATTTTGACATACACAGTTAACCAGCTCTAAAATTTGTGTCTTAAGCTCCATCCTAAATAATGAAAATATTTTAGAATCTATTATGCTGATTTTTCCTTGCACCAACTCTAAATCTCTGCATGTTTCTATTATCATAGCATTGTTGCTGGTATGTTGTGTGGGTAGTACATTTTATTAATTTACTTATAACAAAATGCATATTTTATTATAAGTAAATTCACCCATAAAATCATTTTCTGAATATATAATTGAGAACTGACAATAATTTTTATCTCATCATTCTGACTACGTATTGTCCATTGCCTTCTAACTTCCATTATTAAATTGAGAAGAGTAATACAATTTTTTTCCAGTTATTATTATTATTATTATTGGAGACAGAGTCTTGCTCTGTGACCCAGGCTGGAGTGCAGTGGCGTGATCTTGGCTCACTGCAACCTCTGCCTCTCAGGTTCAAGCAACTCTCCTGCCTCAGCCTCCCAAGTAGCTGGGATTACAGGCGTGTGCCCCCACGCCTAGCTATTTTTTGTATTTTTAGTAGAGATGGGGTTTCACCGTATTGGCCAGGCTGGTCTTGAACTCCTGACCTCAGGTGATCCGCCCACCTCAGCCTCCCAAAGTGCTAGGATTACAGGCGTGAGCCACCGTGACCAGCCTCCAATTATTTTTAAGCAATCTCTTTTCTCTACTTAAAACCTCTTTTTGAATTTGCAGTTCATGGTTGTTAAGTAATCTCTCTTTTCTCTACTTAAAACTTCTTTTTGAATTTGCAGTTCATGGTTTCGCTACCATTCATCGAAACATAGTTTTCTTTTTATTTATTCTGTTTGGTACGTGTTATGCTTTCCCTCTAACTTTGGATCTTACTTTGGATTCATCCATTTCATTAGTCATAAAGACTTGCTTTTTATTATGTGGTCAAATATATTCTTCCTTTATTCTTTGTAGTCTCTTCTTCTGGACTCCCATTCGATGCTTGGTAGAATTACTCATAATATTCTCCTTACCTCTTGAATTCTTCATATTTTCTGGCTTGTGCCTCTGGGCTGCATTCTAGGTAATTTTTGCAGATCTATTAGTGAATCTGTCATTTCTCTTTAATCAGCTATTTAATAATTAATTGAATTATTATGTCTCATACGTATGTATATATGCATGTATGGGTATGTATACAAATGTATAGTACAAACACACACATATATACATATATACATATAAACATTTTATATGGTTATTTCTCAAAGCTCTCTCATGATTTTGAATAGTTTTTTATGGCTTTCTCAGTTTATTAATTTTTAAAAACCGTAAATATATTTGATATGCACAATGCTAAGTATTGCTTATCTCATAATTTCAATATCAGGAAGTCTAAATGTGATGTTTGATTTTCTATCTAACTCTCATACATGATGATGACAATTTTGCATGTTTGCTGATTTTTAATTGTGGTTTCTCATATTTCATTGATTTTAATTTATGGAGAACCAGAATCCCTAACGTGAAGATTTTTTTTTTTTCAGAGAAGATTTACGTTTGCTTCTACTGCAAGTTGCGGGATCATTGATATGGAACCACTTCAGTTGAAACTCTGGGGAATGTGCGTGCCCTTGAAATCAAAGAGATAATCAGAAAGAGAGAATGAGCTGCACAAGGAAGAGGGACAGGCTTTGTTTTGAGAGTGGAAAGAGACTGATAAGTAGTTCAAAAAGTACAAGAAACAGAGAAGGACTTAAAAATTGTGTCAGTAGAAAAAAAAAAGACTGAAGCCCTATGAGTATATGAGATTATGAAAGAATTAGAAGATTGTGTATAATCTTAAAGCTTCTCTAGAGGTAAGTATTCAAATAGGAATATTTCATGGGAAGCAATAGACAGAAGTAAACATAAAAATATTTTTTCCTCAGTATAAGTTCAGATACAAAATGGTAGACTGAGAGAGGTGGATTTGGCTTAAAGCTTCAGCTCTGTAACAGAATAACCATCTGTGGGAAGATGGTTGGGCTTCTTCCTCAGAAATAGAATCCTACTTTTATTTGGAATGGCAGTGGCAAAGCAACAGCAAAAGATTACATTTCTCTGTCTCCTTTGCAGATATATATAGTGGTCAACTGTATGTGGTCAGAAATAGTCATTAGCGTAAGTTCCAGAAAATACCCTTTAAAGTAGGCTGACTCATCTAGGAAGTGAATGCTCTTTTGCTTCCTGTCTTTCCCCTTTTCCTGGCCAGAAACTCAAATCAATGGCTAGACCTACAGTAGCCATCTCTCAACCTCTTAAAGATAGAAACAAATGATGTCAGCAGAAAAATGAAGACATCTGTGCTTCTGGTAACTTCCTGGGGCCACCAAACAGTGCTTGATTGTGTACTTCAGAACAACAGCTGAATGCATCTCTGCTTGACACATTACTTTATCAAAACAGTTATTACTTCCTTAAAATGAAAATAATATCCACCTCACAGATATGGGGTGAGATATAAGATAATATACATGAAAGAGATTTTAGGACTATAAAATGCTAGATTAATGACTATGTATAAAAGTTAATAAGCCGGGAAGCCTTTCTATGTTGCTTACTTTCCAAATGCACAGTCGTTTGTTCATGTAGTGCATAGGAACTTTAAAAAATCATCACTCAGTTCAAAATATGTGTGTGAAATTCTAGTCATTATTTGTTAGTGACGGTGGAGTTTTGTTTCACATTTTGGTGCCACATGTCCACTTCTCAAAGAAAAAGAAGAAGGAAAATGAATGTGAAGTCTCCTACTGTATAAAAGCCAGCAGGATGTCTGCTGTTGATCTGGATGTTTTCTTCCCTCCATTGTTTTATTGCGAAAGTTACAGTCGGTGACGCATAACATCCTTTAACTTTCTGCAGTCTTCTCAGTGACAGCTGATGTCCCTTTCTAAGTCTTGGGACCCGGAACCATAAACCTCTCCTTCCTTGCCATAGACTGAACCTCCAGGATACAACTATTACCCAAAAATATTCAGTACAAAGTCCCTGTTTTTGACATAAATCAGTAGTTTCTGAATCCTTAGAAATGAAACAAATGCAACTCGTGTTTGCACATCAGCAGTCGCAAAGCCTTATGAAACTGGCGGAGCACCAGTTGGTGCTAATTGGCAGGGAGCTCTCCTTGTACAATACAAGGATCTAGCTTTCTGGGTAAGGCCACCAGCAAGTGTAGACAAATTTGTAAAGACTCTGAGAGTCAGAGTAATCACACATGTGGCATCGCTTGAAAGGAATGCACAGAATTCCCTGAAAATACTGAAGAAACAGCAGCACAGGCTCTACTGAAAACACCCTAGGGAAATCTACTTGATCGCCAGTATTAAGGCAAACTTCAATGGTAGAGTGAGGGTTAGATTGTAATTAGCCTGGTGTAAGAGTTTCTATCATTTCATCCAATTATAACTTTTAAAACGGGGATGATCTTGGTTGGAAATTTTTTATAATAACAATCATGTTCTGACAAGAAATGTTTCTTAGGGCTAAATGTGGGAGACGCTCTCGAGACTGAAAGATAGATATACAGTATTTGCATTGAATGTTCCAGCTACTAAAAAAATAGACACCCAGAAAATGATTTTTTCAAGAAAAAATTTTCAATTATATTAAACCTTTATTACCTCTGCATTTTCTGGAAGGTAAATTGAATTAGCAATGGTCCTTGCCCTCGAAAAGAGTTCATTCTAGAAGGGCAGGTGAAGTCCCCGTTATGGACTATAGCTAAAATGAAAGTGAGAGTGAGGAAAACTCTGTTGTTGACTTGGTGTGCAATGGTGAGGAAAGTTTTGAGCAAGCAAATGATGTGAGCAATGCAAAGGAGATGGGAAGTGAAACAGGTTGACACACAGCACGCTTGTGAGGACTTTGGCTTGTCAAGACTGTGAGACTTGAGATCATGATGGGGTCACAGGAGGAAGGAGCGAGAGGGAGGAAGACACAGGCAGGTGACTCTCCATAACTCCCATTGGACCTGAAGTCATTCTTTTAAATTTCATAAAATTGGGGTCTTCTTATGGTTGTGGGTGAAAATGGCATAAATGATTAGCCATGTCAAGTCTACTCTGTGGACCTCTCATGGTTCCTAAGATTCTTTCTGGGAGGCTATGAGGTCAAAACTATTTTCATAATAACACTAAGACATTATTTGCCTTTTTAAACTTTGTTGGTGCTTTTACTGTAGATGCAAAAGCAACAGTGGATGAAACTGCTGGCATCTTACCATGAATCAAGGCAGTAGCACCAGTTCATACAAGAAATCCCTGTATTCTTCATTACTTCACATGCAGAGGGAAAAGTGTAGATTCTCTTGGAAATATCTTTGAGAAGTATTAAATATCATTAGTTTTATGAAATCTCAGTCCTTGAGTACAAGTCTTCTATCCTGTGAGACAAAAATGAGAAGCAATGCACTTCTGCCATATACGGGGGCACAATGGTTACCTCCAGGAAAACAGCTTCTGTGACTGTTTGAGCTGTATGCGCTAACTAGACAATTTTCATGCAACACCATTTTTTACTTAGAAGAGCTACTAGACAAACTATGGTTACTCAGGCTAAGATATGCAAAATATTAGGCAGATATTGTCTTAAAAATGAGCAAAGGATTACTGATGCTTCAAGGAATACAAGTGACAGTATTGGTTGCCTATGATAAAAATCAAACTTGCAAGAAAAATTTAGTACTTTGGGAAATTTATGCTTGCCACTATAACTCTAACAGTTTCTCAGTACTCAAAGATTTTTAAATGAACTCAGTGGTGATAGTAATGCATGTGATTTCTAGATGTTATACAATGAAATGTACCAACATTTGCATGATCTACATAAATGAACATTTTCCAATGACCAATAACTGATGTTACAAATGATCACTGCATGATAGATAAGTTATCTGTTCAGACTGAAAATTAAGCTGAGATACTATCAGGTAGCATAGTATAAAATCTTAATTTATATGGCTTCAGATTTCACATTGCAAGTAACATTTTAAAAACTACCACTTCTTGAAGTTTGATTTGTATTTAAGTAGAATATTCACAAACATCTGAAAGCCTATTTAAAAATCCCTCCCTTTTCCAAGTACATAATTGTGTAAAACTGGATTTTCTTATATACTTTACACAAATCAACATGTGAAAATTGACTGAATCAACAAGCATATATGATAATCCAGCTGTCATTTATGGAGCCAGATGTTAAAGAGATTTGCTAAGATGAAAAATGCCAATCTTGTCAGTAACTTTTCCTTTGAAAAATACAGATTTTTATCCCCCCAAATGCTATGTTTGTACATAATAGAAATATCATTATTACTTTGACATGAATTAATGAATAAAGAATTTAAAATTTTTACTTTGAATTTCTATCTGATATAGTTTGGCTCTGTGTCCCCACCCAAATCTCATCTTGAAATATAATCCCCCTGTGTTGAGAAAGGAACCTGGTGGGAGGTGATTGCATCAAGGAGGCAACTTCCCCTTTGCTGTTCTCATGATAGTGAGTTCTCACAAGATCTGATGTGAGGCACCTCCCTCCTCACTCTGTTTCTCTTTCCTGCCACCATGTAAGATGCGCCTTGATTCCCCTTTTCCTTTCACCCCAACTGTAAATTTCCTGAAGTCTCCCAGCCATGTGGAACTGTGAGTTAATTAAACCTTTTTTCTTCATAAATTGCCCACTCTCAGGTGGTTCCTTATTACAGTGTGAAAATGAATTAACACAAAAAATTGGTACTAAGCTAAGTGGGTCATTGCTATAAAGATACCTGAAAATGTGGAATTGACTTTAGAACTGGGTAATGAGCAGAGGTTGGAACAGTTTGAGGACTCAGAAGAAGATAGAAAGATATGGGAAAGTTTGGAACTTCCTAGAGACTTGTTGAATGGTTGTGACCAAAATGCTGATAGTGATATGGATAATGAAGCCCAGGCTGAGCTGTTCTCAGCTGGAGATGAGGAAGTTTTGGGAAGTAGAACAAAGGTCACTCGTTATGCTTTAGCAAAAACACTGGTGACATTTTGCCCCTACCCTAGAGATTTGTACACCTTTGAACTTGAGAGAGATGATTTAGCATATCTAGCAGAAGAAATTTCTAAGCAGAAAAGCACTCAAAATGTGACCTAGCTTTTACTGAAAGTGTACAGTCATGTGAGTTCACTAAGAGATGATTTGAAATTGGAACTTATGTTTAAAAGAGAAGCAGCACATAAAAATTTGGAAAATTTGCAGCCTGACAATGAGGTAGAAAAGAAAAACCCATTTTCTGGGGGAGAAATTCAAGCCATCTACAAAAATTTTTATAAGTAAGAAGGAGCTGAAAGTAATAACAAAGACAATGGGGAGAATGTCTCCAGGGCATTTCAGGACCTTCACAGCAGCCCCTCCCATCACAATCCCAGAGGCCTAGGAGCGAAAAATGTTCTCTGGACCAGCTCTTCTGCTCTGTGCAGCCTTGGGACATGGTGCCCTGTATCCCAGCTGCTTCAGCTTCAGCCCCAGCCATGACTAAAAGGGGCCAAGATACAGCTCTGGCCGTTGCTTCAGAGGATGCAAACCCCAAGCCTTGGCAGCTTGCATGTGGTGTTGGGCCTGCCTCCATCTAGATTTCAGAGGCTATATAGAAATACCTGGATGTCTAGGCAGAAGTCTCTGATGGGGGCAGAGCCCTTATGGAGAACCTCTGCTATGGCAGTGAGGAGGGGAAATGTGAGGTCAGAGCCCCCAAACAGAGACCCACTGAGGCACTGCCTAGGGGAGCTATGAGAAGAGGGCCACCATCCTCCAGACCCCAGAATGGTAGATCCACTGACAGCTTGCACAGTGTGCCAGGGAAAGCTGCAGACACTCAACACCAGCCATGAAGACATCCTGGAAGGGGGCTGCACCCTGCAAAGCCACAGAGGCAGAGCTGCCCAAGGCTGTGAGAGCTCACCTCTTGCATAAGTGTGACCTAGATATGAGACATGGAGTCAAAGGAGATCATTTCAGTATCCATGTAACTCAGTGTCTTAATTTCCTACTGCTGCTGGGAAACGGTAGGGAAACAGATTATCCTACAGGCACATAGATCAGAAATCTGAGACAGATCTCACTGGGCTAAAGTCAGTATATTGGGTGAGTGCACTGTCTTCCGGTGTCTCTGGAGAGAATCTCCTCCCTGCTTTTTTCAGATTCTAAAGGCTACTTCATCCCTTGACTCAGGGCCCTCCTATCTTCAAAGCCAAAAGGAACCAGTTGAGTCTTTTCTATGTCACATCCTCTGACACTGAATGTTCTGCCTCCATTTTCCAGATATTCTTTCTAAGTCAGAGAGCCGGAGATTAGCAGCCGGAGTTCCATCCGCAGCCTTCATTCCCCTTTGTTCCATAACCTGACATATTCATCTTCCAGGGAATAGGAAAAGAACATCATGGGGGCCTGTTACCTACCTAGTGTAGCACCTTTGACAGAATATTAACAAGAGAATTTAAACATACATCTTTCCACTAGAGAACTTCCTCTTTCCACCGTGCCATTTTATTATAAAAATACATAACTTAGAGTTAAAAGTTAAAGAATAATGTCAGGTCTGTTGATTACTTATTTTACTATATTGCCTAAGAGGCCCCACAGTTGTGGAAATTGACTGTATTCATGGGAGGCCCACAATTAAAGCTGATTTCAGAAAATTTTGTATACCAAGTGGTGGAGAAAGATGGGCTTCTGCCTGTTCAAGGGTGGCATCTGTTGTTAGAAGCAGCACAGGTACATCATAAGAAGCTGTAGTGAAAAACGAATGTACCTCCACTCTCCCCCCTCTTCATGAGAGAAAATATTCTGTCAAGAAGACAAAGATAGGTGAGAGGAATGTAGGAATGTAGTTTTGTTCTTGTCAGGTTGAACACAGGGGCTGGAACCTGGGCATGAGGAGGAACTTTCTTACCTTTGGAAATATTCTGAATAATACCAGGTTCTTTTTGCCTTGAATTTTTCATGAAAGTATGCTGGTATTCTAAAAATCAACTTCAAAGTACATATTCATTAATTAATATATTTATTCCTTCATGTATTTTTAACTCTTTAGAGGACTTAGGGACACAAGCAAAATGAGAGAAGCATGCACAGCATCAAGCAGAAAGCCATTGCTGAGTGAATTTGTTCATGATAGAATATCATTAACCAGCTGATGGAGATCCTTCTCTTCAATATAAATCTAATCTTGTGGCCACATTTATTCTTACCATCTCTCTCTCTCCTTTTTTTTTTTGTTTGTTTGTTTAACTTGATGGACACAGATGGTTATGTTCTGAAGCAGAGCTTCGGGCTATGTCTTAATCACTTTCAAATTAGGAAACTGGAGGAAGATAAAGAATAATTTTAAGATACTTGCTTCTCAGATTCTCCTTCAAGACTGAAATTATGCCCAACATGAGTCTAATTTTAGTACTTTATGGTCCCCTCAATGATCGAAACATTTTTCTCACTCAGAAAGCCATGGGGTTGGGTTGCCGCATCTGTACTCACTGATGAAATGCCATGAATGCACATGAATGCACACCTTGCTCTGCCCTAAGGTTAGTGACACAAAGGTAGGGGTGGGAGTTGAGAGCAGTAGAAAGACCTAAAATGTTTGCCTTTGACAAAAATTTATAACTTTAGCCCCAGATTTCCATAAGTTTGATATCATATTACAGTACTTCATTTTCACATCACATAAAATAGAAAAGTCATACAAGCAAGAGTCAGGAACCTTTTTTTGTAGAGCCAAAACAAGTATTTTAGTCTTTGTGGGTCTCCTTCACAGCTACTCAACTCCACTGTGGCAGCATGAAAGCAGCTACAGCCAACACACAAATAAATGGGCCTGGTAGTGTCAGAATAAAATTTATTTCCAGTAACAATTGTTGGACCAGATTTTGTCCATGGGCTGTAATCAGATGACCCATGAGTTATATGCTGAGTACCACTACCACATGCAGTTTTACCTTGCAATAAAACTAAAAGCATATTTAAAGATCCTAAATAAGCACACTAGAAGCCAGGAGACTGGAATGCAGTGGAATAGTTTCCACTGGGGAAGAAAATGTCTATTATTAGTTTTCCATAAGACATCTAGAATTAAAATTATTAACTCATCATCTTCCCAGTTCCTGAAAACATTAGCCAAAAGCATCAGATTATTTCTTGAATTTTTCTTGTTCTTCACATTTACCTTGCATCCAGGCCATCAAAGTATTTTTTTGGTTCATCCTCTAAAATGCATCCTGTATCTATTGCCATCCAGTTTCAATGCCAATAGCCTTTTTCAAGCCACCGTGATTTCTTACATGAATCACTAATTGCTTCCTGAGAAATCTTCCTAATTTTACTCTTAATATCTTATTATCCAGTAGCTAGAGGTATCTTCTCAAAGTGATTGTCAGATGACATTACACCCCTGCTTAAAACCCTGCAATGACTTCCTGTCACACTCATAATAAAATCCAGGCAGAATTTTTTTTTTTTTTGCTTTATTTTTTCCCCAGCAAGGAGATTTAGGGAAGTGATAAATTCATAAATAAAATAAAATGGGTGGGACCAATGTTATATGGGGCTCAGAAATTTCCTTTCTGAGGAGACGTTTAAGTTGAGAACTAAGTACCCATAAGAAGCCACATCTGAGAGCCACAGACAAAGAGGAGAGCAAAAGCAGTAGTCTCCATAGATAGCTGCCATGATTTCTCCATTCCTATAAATGCATGCTACTCTTCCTACCAAAATGCATGCTGCTCTTCCTACCAAAGGGCAGAGCCCTGAATTCAGGCTGTCTCTGACCAATATGCTATAGTAGATGCAATGGTGGGTAAGCTTTGACATTGCTTTTCAGCAGCATGGTACCTTCCATGTTCATTCTTCAAGGTCAGCCAGTATATAAGGAATCTATCTACCTGAGTCCGCCATGCTGTGAGGAAGCCCAAGCTATCCACATGGGGAAATGTGGCAGAGTGCCAAGTAATAGATATGTAAGTGAAGACTGTTCAAACCTTGGACCTTCCAGCCCAGTCCGACCACTAAGTGACTATGCATAACAAATCATTGTCATATTAAGCCACTAAGCTTTTGAGTCACTATTAAATGAAAAAATATAATTGAAATAGTGAATGTAATATAGCATGACAGAAACAGCAATGGCATTTTCAAGAAAAATTACTTAGACCCCTTGGCTGAAACTTAGTGCACAATGGGGAGTTGGGAAAAGATGTAGTCAAAGGAGTGTATGAGATTCAGATTATGGGGGTTCTTATGAATAATGTGCATTATTCAGGGTTACTGACTTCAAATAATATAAACCAGCACTAGGCAGGTAGTAAGACAATGGATTCATAGGATGTTGGACAATGCCTAGCATCACTGGAAAGGCTAGATGACCAGCTTATACAATGGGCAGGAATGAAGGGAGGCCATGTACCAGAAACAAAGTGACCTCTTGCTGCAATCCCAAGTGCTCAGTTGGATGCTATATTCTACTTCTAGTCTGAACATTGGATGCACCTGGCACCTTGGTACAGAATTTCCTATAATCTACAGCTTTGAATCAGCCTTTAAAAAGTCAAAGCATCATGTTGGATTGCCCAATTGACAATGCTTAGATAAAGCTTCTTCCAAGGACTATAGCAAGGACAATTTGACCATTTCAGACTTAGTAGAAAAAGGGGAGGAAGCTCTCTTCTTCCAAGTACTGTAGCAGAGAAAATATGACCATTTCAGGCTAAGTAGGAGAAGGGGATGGAGCCCTGATTTCACTCAATGTGCACCTATGAGAGAACCATCCCCCACCATACCAAGAAGGAAAGCATGCTCAAGTTGTCTCTACAACCTAAAAAATTATTAGATTGTTTTATGAAAGAAAGTCATGTAGAATTTTAAGAAGGAGTGTAATGTCATCTGACAGCCACTTTGAGAAGATGCCCCTCACAACTGAATAATAAGGGATTGAGAATAAAATTAGGAAGATTTCTTAGGAAGCAATCAGTGATCCACACGAAAAATCATGGTGGCTTGAAATAGGCTTTGGCATTGAAGCTGGAAGGCAATAGACAGATACAGGATACATTTTGGAGGGTGAACCAAGAAGATATTTTGATGGCTTGGATGCAGGGTAAATGTGAGGGATAATAAAAATTCAAGAAATAATCTGCTATTGTAGCTGATGTTTGGTGAACTGGGAAAATGGTGAGCCATTTACTGCAACTGGAAAGTCTTGGAGAAGAACACTTTAGGTACCTTGTATAGAAAGAATTCAATCAAAATTTGGTTTTGAAAATGTGCTTCTTGAGTTTGAAGTGCCTTTTTTGAAATGTCATGGAGGTATTAAAGAAGCAGTATAGTAGCAGATCTGCACACCTTCAGAAAAAGCCAAAATAAAGACATGAAGCTGAACACAATTAGCATATTGACTATCTCAATTGTCACAGGACTGGATAGAAAATGGGTAGAAAATAGAAGCAATGGGCTGAAAGAGAGCTCTGGAGCCATCCAGCCAAGAAAAAGAAAGAAAAGAAAAACAACAGTTAATGCTGACGAGAAGTGGCCCATAAGGTAAGGTTAGGTCAAGAACGGCTTGGTATTATGAGTTTCATAAAAAAAAACCAAACCAAACCAAACAAAGCAAGCTCTTTCAATTAAGCAAGGAAGGTCAAGTGTGTTGAGTATTCCTGCAAGGGCAATTAGGATGAAAGCAGAGGCATGCATTTTTAACTTCTCTTATGCCAATGGTAGCCTGGAAAAGATGACTTTTATTAGCGTGGTAGGGACAGAAGGTATATTAGAAAATTGATCAAAAAGAAAAATTTGGAGAGGCGAACTACATGTATTCTAGATAATTTCTTCTGTAAATGGGGGAAGCAAAAATAGACAATGAAGCCAGCTGTGGTGGTGCATGCACAGCTGAGTCATGGTGACTCAGGAGGCTGAGGCAGGAGCATTGCTTCAGCCCAGGGGTTTGAGGTTGTTGTGCTCTATGATTCCACCTTTGAATAACGACTTTGTTTCAGTCTAGGCAACATAGCAAGATGGTGTCTCTAAAATAATAAAATTAAAAAATAAGAAAGTGAAGAGATGATGTGGAGGCTGAAGAGAGGAAAGGTGAGGAAGAGTGAAAACACCGGAGAGTCAATGGGTTGAGGAGCATTCAGGAGGCTCAATTCTCCAGGGAAATACTAGAGTAAATGGAGTGCAGGAACAAGGGATGGTGATCAGATACAGCAGGATTTGCAATGGATTTTAGAGGAGATGCAGGCATTGGTAATCAGAAGGTCTATGACATGAGGCCAGAAGTGGAAGCTGGTGTCAGCTGGAGATGAGGATTGAGTAGAGATGAGACAGATTATTTTTTATTTATTAATTGATTGAACATCTGTTATGCAAAGACACTGGGGGAATACTAAAAAATTATATTACAGCCCTGCATCCATTTGTTTGGTGGAGATGTAAGAATTGCACCTAAAAGCTTACAAACTGAGTCTTCAATGTCTGTCATCAAAGGACAAAGAACCTGAAGTTCTTGAGCTCATTTTCTCTTCCTGCCTACGCTGTGATGTAGAAATACATGACAATCCTTTAGTCTTCTCCACATAATGGAGGGCATTAGGCCATGCGCTCAATGTCTTGAAAGTATGAAAAATATCCAGAATATATTAGGTTGATGCAAGTGTAATTACAGTTTTTGCCATTGAAAGTAATGGCGAAAACCGCAGTTACTTTTGCACCAACCTAACATTTTCAGCATCCACATTCCAACGTAATCAACAATTAGAACCATTTGTAATTTCACCTTCTGTGCACCTCCTTTATGGAAATGTACTTTGTTACGAGTGAAAACGATCTTAGGGCCACATAGACTGCCCCGTCTTCCCTGCCCTACATTTAATAATGGGAAAAAAAATTCCTTAGAGATATGGGGAGGACTTCCACCAAGTAAGTGGCAGAGCCAGGACTGCAGCCTGTGCGTGGGCCTCAGCCTCACATTCCTAACCAGCATTGCACCTAGGAAGGCAGACAATGCCCCTGAACTCCCTTCGCCTCTCCAAGCGTGAGTAGCCGTGATTTGGACCAGAAAGTTAAGTGTCAAAAAAAGTGGTTTTCAGATGATATCCGTTGCATTATTTTGTGTAGGGACATAGTGAACATGACCATAGGCAGAAACATCAGTGATAAAATCATTTTTGTGTGTGTGTATGAGAGATGGAGTCTCACTCTGTTGCCCAGGCTGGAGTGCAGTGGTACCATCTCGGCTCACTGCAACCTCCACCTCCCAGGTTCAAGCAATTCTCCTGCCTCAGCCTCCCGAATAGCTGGGACTACAAGTGTGCGGCACCATGCCCAGCTAATTTTTTGTATTTTTAGTAGAAACAGGGTTTCACCATGTTGGCCAGGCTGGTCTCAAACTCCTAACCTCGTGATCCTCCTGCCTCGGCCTCCCAAAATGCAGGGATTACAGGCATGAGCCACCGTGCCCAGACGACAAATTCTTTTTTAATTTATAAATAATGACGTTCATTCTAACAAAACCTCACTAACAGTATGACTTTACAAAGAAGCACTAATTGCTTTCCCTAGGCATCATTTTACAAGAAATCTAAACCCTTTACTGAATCACTAAACATAAGACTCCCCTAAGGATCCCTAAAATGTTCTTATTTATGTTTTCTATTTTGAAAAAAAAATCAATGAGGAAAAATTATGGTTAAAACAATAAATTTTAAAATATTCAGATCTGTCAAATGAGAGTGCTTGTGTTGTAGAAAATCTAAAGTACAGCATTCGAGGTAAAAGCTTCATTATAGAGGAGCCTGTGATTACCTGCAGCAGTGCTTCAATTTGCTAAGGCTTTAACCTCATGCCTAAATCATAGTTAAACTATAGGCAACCTTTAGTTATTTATGTGATGATATATGTATGTATTGTGACAGAAAGCTGCATTCAATTATTTTAGTATAAGGTCAAAGCTTTCCATCTTAGATTCTGACAAAATATACTGACATCATAAACGAGCAAAATATTTTATATTTTTTAACAAAACAAGCAATGTATCTGTTAATTTATGTGAATGTGTGCACTTAGAAAGTCTATGCACATGTGACACTAAATCAGTCTAGATTTTTTCCCCAGTGCCATTTAAAACTAAAAGTAGAAGCTTACGCATTGATCACATGAGTTCAGTTCAATGGACGGTCTCTCATCCATGTGCCATGGCCACAATGTGCCCCCAAAATTCACATGTGGGGGGCTTAATCTTCAGTGCTGGGAGGTGGGACTTTTGAGGGTAATTAGGACATAAGGGCTCTGCCTCATGAGGGAATTAGTGGCCTTAAAAAGACTTGAGGAAGGAAATGTGTCCACTTTTTTCCTTTTCCACATTCTGACACGTGAGGATGCAGAAAGAAGACCCTCAGGAGACGCCAGCACATTGATCTTAGATTTTCCAGGATCCAGGACTATGAGAGATAAACACATTTCTCTTCTTTATGAATTAACTGATCTCGGGTGTTCTGTGATAGAGGCACAAGTGGAGAAAGAATGTAAAATATACTCTGTAGAAAAGGGTTTTTTTCTTGTCACACAAACATAGGTTTTTAAAAAACAGTGTTAATAGCTGCATAGGAAAGCCCAAGACATACATAAACAGACATATTCAAATACCAACAAGACAAACACTTTTCTTAGACCAAAGAGACAGATATTTCTCAGAGGGCTTTAAAATATCTCAGAGACAATGTATATGTATTATCATTCCTTTCATAAAATTACTTGTTGGCTCTCTGAGATATCATGTAATTAAAGATCTGAGATATCCATTTAAAAGGGAGAGCCTAATTCTGCAGAGCTAAAAGGACCGAGGAGACAGTATTGACTAGAAATTTGCAAGATCATAGGATTACTTAGAAAATAATAAAAAACGGGAATATAAAAGAGAAATAAATAAAGTTTTACAGGGCACGTTTCTTGTAAAGGAAATGGATGTTTCTCTATAAGCCTTGCTTAGAGAAGAATCTCTTGTTATTCAGTGACTGCCATGCAAGTGCTCTATGCTGAGCAGTGCGATGAATATTGATTACCTACCGTCCAAAATAACTCTGTAACTTACAGCTCCTCCAAAATAACTCTGTAACTTTACAGATGAGGATGTGAAAACCCTGAGAGGTTAAGTCACTTGCCCAAGTGAAGACATTCCACAGTGAGTGCATTCAGAGACAGGCTAGAAAACCTGGGTTTCAAGCGCAACAGATTTTACCTTTTCATCACACCTCAATGGAAGTCATATTCTTTTAGTGTCTCCACCGAAATTATAACAGTTTCTCAGTAAAAGATAACAGCTAGAATAAAGATCAACACTAAAATGCTCTGTGGTATGTAGAAACCAACTCTCAAGCAGCTGGGAGACATAAAACCTGGCACACCGTGTCCTCACCCCTCTGTCATCACCTCCCCAAACACAAACAATATACTACCATGAAACGGCGAGAGGGTAACTGCAATAAACTCCCACCTAGAAAAGGGAAAAATGGAAGGTGAGCAGCAGGACCTGGTCCATGGCAAGATGAATTCTGGGAGGAGCCCCCACCTGGGAAGTGGGGACATCTTTGAGTGGGTGCTGACTCTTCTCTCTGAGCAGAACAATCTTTCCATTTTCTCTGTTGTTCCCGGCTGTCCTCAATGGGGGCTGTTTCTTGCTCATTATCCTTGTGGCCTCTTAGTGGATATTGAGGAATGCCTCCCCCTTAAGAGAGAACAGATTCCATAGCTCAGTTCATGCTGATGCCCGTTTGGGCATCTGAACATTGTTTCAATGCCAGTCCATCAAAGGCTCCTGATTTTGTTAGCAGCACTGTTCTTCCAAAAAACTGGTAGACATCTGACATATTTCCTTTCAGTCAGTTTCTTGTGGCAGTAAGTGCATCAAATTCTTTGTTAGACATAATTCTCAAGCCTAATCTAGTCCATTGCTTGCTTATCCCAACCTAGGGGAAAAGACACTAGAGAAAATAATTTCTAAATATGTTGCAAAGAGAAATAATCATTATAATCTGGAATGTATGGAATGGCAAGCCACCCATGCATTCAGTGAGGGAAGGAAAAAGGGGAAATTTACTTGCATAAAAGAAAAATAAATTTACATAAACCAGTTAGAAATAGATTTCATTGGTTCCAGAGGTTCCAAGCCCAAGTTGTTGTCAACTCATTGGTGGAGATGCCATTACTAGACAAGTGATAATCTGAGAATGTCTTATCTGAATCACTGTAGCACTAAAGAATGTCTAGTGATAAATTTGTCAAAGCAGGAGGTGCATGAAGGGTTTTTAGAAAGTCATTGGAAAGAGTTCTTATTTTTGACATGTAAGCATGAGCCTCCTCTCCTTCAGGCCTTCCCAGCTCTGTTTTGTCTGGGTCTGACAAAAGTGCTTTCATCTTGGTATCTGCAACTTCAACACTTTTCCCCACATCTCTTTCACTCAGCTGAATGATGGTCAATGAAATTATCAGGCCTAAAGCCCCCATGTGACCTTTCTATTGGGTGGAATTTTAATGGCCATTTGCATGTTTGCTGTTCTCAACTCTTTCCTAATCAAAATTTCTACCCTTTGAAGTCAACAAATAGAAACACAAATTTTTGAGGTACCAAATTACTCTCCCTTTTCTTTTCAGGGTTTCCTTGCATGCTTTTTTTTCCCTGAGCTTATTCTTTTCCCTAAGATTTTGTTAGACACAGTCAATAATTGCCAAAAACCACATAGCCTTGTCCTCCAACACCTCACTGCTAACACTATAGGCTCCATTAGCACATAATTCGCCTTACCAAAAAAAAAATGGCATAAATAGTATTTTTACTAAATCTTTTGCTACCATATAACATGGACATCCATCTTTCCAGTTTCTGATAACAGTTCTTTGCTGACGACTTTTGGCCCATTAAGCTAAAGCTACATATTTTAAGTTATTGCTATGTCAGCACCTTCCATCTAGTATTCTTTCCTTATTAATGTAACACCAGATGCCCATTGGAGGAGTCTTGCACCATGCAGAAATGACCAGGCCCTTGTACCCTCTCCTTGTTCAGTCACTATGTGGCTGATACCCCAAGAAGAGGGTCCCCTCAGTGACCAACCTCTTGATTATTATGTGGACAGGGGTACTCTGAGAAGATGATGGCTTTGGCTGGGAAGCTGAGGCAGACTCAGCTGGGGAACTGTCAGACAGTCATACTCCTCCAAGCTAGGTAGGGTGTCCTTTCATGAAGGGGATCTGAGCAATCCATTGCTGTGTCTGCCACAGCTCTGTTCAGAGACCCATTGATGAGGAGGCTCTGCCATCTTCAACACTAGATCTCCAAGTTTCCCTCAAGCACTGACATCTAGCTATTGAAGATGAGAGAGAAGGGGAAGGTATTTTTGGCTAATGCAGAAATGGAGTACATCAGTTCTGTCAACGTCCATTTTTTCACATGGCTACAACTCACTGCAGGGGATGCTGAAAATAGAGTCTAACCATGAGCCCAGGATGAGTGTGGAAAAAGGAGCAAACAGCCAGCCAGTCTCGCTAAATGTTTGAAAGCAGTCATTCAATTTACAATCGAGTTTCTCATAAATTGGCAGATGCCTGCTTCATTCTTAAATACTCTTTGTTAATATTTTAAGCTCTCTTTTCCTTTCTTTGAAGGGAGTCTAGATGTTCTGTTAGAATTTATTTTTCAATGTGAGTTTATTTTGTCTGTTATTAGAAATTAAATATACCAAGTTTTACTGACTAAACATCATGTCTTAAATATGTTGATAAAAATAATATATGCTTATGACTAAATATGAGAAACAAAATATTTTCAATAACAAATACTATCCCTCTGCTCCCTGATCTAACCCTCTTTTCCCAAACCCTAAATAGAGCCCATTTTTGCTCTTTTAGTTCTTTCTTTTGTTTTTTGCCTTACATCACTAGACAATATTATTATTTTAAATTACCACGTGTAAACGTCATCTCCTTACTTATTTTCATGCTTTCCTTGGTTGCTTTTCCCATATCTCCCGGCCATCTTTCCAGTGCAGTTATATTTATTTCTCTTTATCCATGCAAGTCACTGCTCAAGGTACTTTATATTTTTAATTTTTAAATTGTCACAACCTGCCAATGTGGTGATATTACTGCCCATTTTAGTGACCCGGCCTGGTTTCTCCAGAGCCTGGTTCCTTTCCTAGAGACTCTGCTTTGATCCATCTCTTCAAGTAGGGTTTGCTCTTCCCTTAGACTTCTCCTCAAACTCTTATTCTGAAAATTCTTTGGACTGCTCTCCACGGGCAGACCTAGGACTGCCCTGGTCCTAGGTCCAGGGTTGGTTTCTTGCTTATAAAGGTATAAAGGTATATATTTTATTCATTTTTGCATTTCCAATAAGGTTTGTATTCTGCCATCAGATTTGACTTATAATTGGCTGAGAGTCAAATCTAGAATATCCATGAATTTTGTGTTTATTGACCTTCAGTATCTGGTGTGAAATGGTTAAGTACAGTGTCCTTCAGCCTCTCATTTCTATGTGAGAGAACTATTTTCACTGGGAGGATTTTATTTCCTTTTTCCAGTCTTTAAGATCCTTTCTTTATCTTCAAAGTTTTGAAGAAAAAAAAACATGTCATAATTTCTATTTGGAGAGGCTTTTTAATAAAATATTTGTGTCCTTTTGGTAGTTTCTCCATTTCCTGTGGTTTTTTTTATTTTCTGGAACTCTTGTTAATCAGATGGTGAACATCTTGATTGATCCTCTCTGTATTAGTTTCACAGAGTTTGAGGTATATGGTTATGGCAGCCCCAATAAACTGGGTGGAAGAAAACAATAAAAAAATATATTTCTGACTTCTACCCTCCAGGACTAGGAGAAAATAAAACTTCTTCTAGCTTCTGTTATTTACTGGCGGTCCTCATAGTTCCTTGGCTTGCAGACTGATCATTCTAAATTATGCCTCCATTGCCACATGACCTTGGTTCATTTGCACATCAATGTTTCTGTGTCTCTTCTCTTCTAATAAGAATAATAGTCACATTAGTTTAAAAACCCACCCTACTCCAGTATGACCTCACTTTAATTACATCTGCAACAACCCTATTTCGAAAAAAAGGTCACATTCTGAGGTTCTTGGAGTTGGGGTTAGGCCCTCCAGATATCTTTTTAGAGAACACAGTCCACCCCATAACATTCTCTTTCTATATTCTATTTTATTTTTATTCTTTTCATATTTCTGTTACTTCCTTTTTTAATTCTATCTCTTGTGATTTTTTTTTCTTCACTCTGTTTTCACACCTTCTCTGGTATTTTTACTTGAGCAATCAGATGCTTAATTTGTAGCAGCACTTTTCCCATTTTTAATTGCTCCCTTTCCTGGATTTTTTTCACTCAAATATACCAAATACTCTCTTTAGAAAAATATAAAATTTTTTTCTGCTTTTTTGAGTTATTTTTGTTTCATTTTGTTTATCTTCTATCCTTTTCTATTCTTAGAAGTTCTCCTCAAATCCTGGGTGATTATTAGACCCTTCATTTTTAAGTACCAGATCTTAGAAGGCTGTCACCAGACTATGTGCATGGGATAAACTTGTGCGAGTTGTATTCTCTGGTTGGTATATTTACTTTCCTACTCTTTTCACCATTGTGTTTTATTTATGTATTTATTTATTTATTTATTTTGCTATGTTGCTATCATTAGACTGGGATCTCAGGCTGGGAAAGAGTCTAACAGAATTGTGATGGATTGGTTGTGTGGTCTCCATCTGCAATAACTGTTCTATACATATTTTTGAGGATTCTGAAAAGAAAAAAGATACTGAGAGAAATACCCTAGTCCAAGCATACAATTTAAGTTAATCTCCAATACTTCTTGCTTATTCTCAGTGGAAAAAATAAGACCTCACAACCTTGAAATTGTTGACTGGTTGTTTTATAAAGCTCTACTATGGGCCGGGCTTGGTGGGTCACGCCTGTAATCCCAGCACTTGGGAGGCCGAGGTGGGTGGATCACGAAGTCAGGAGATCGAGACCATCCTGGCTAACACAGTGAAACCCCATCTCTACTAAAAATACGAAAAATTAGCCGGGCGAGGTGGCGGGCACCTGTAGTCCCAGCTACTCGGGAGGCTGAGGCAGGAGAATGGCGTGAACCCCAGGGGGTGGAGCCCGCAGTGAGCCGAGATCGCGCCACCGCACTCCAGCCTGGGCGACAGCGAGACTCCATCTCAAAAAAAAAAAAAAAAAAAAAAAAAGCTCTACTATGAATCCATGTTGGCTCCCTAATTTTCATGTATTATCATGTGTTAATCAATTCAGTGTTCGACACTCAACAAAATGGTTTGAAAAACACAACTAGAAAATTAAGATTTGATTCAAAAGAGATTCTTATTAATGGAATTCCCTCATCAGATGGACCAAGTTTATTTTACCCATCAAGGTAAATGATTGCTTTAATAGAGGTATCCTCTTCAGACATTTAAAGAGAAATGCTACCACATGGAGATTTTAGTTATGTTTTTCTGCAGTTCTACCCAGGTGATGATGTTATAAACCCTCAAGTGCTTTCTGCCTTATGATAGGAACGAAGGAAGTTCAAGCTAACAGAGTCCCATCTGCAGACTCTTCTGTTAACTGAAGATGTGGACTTCCATTTTACTCCCAACAAGGAAATACTATTTTGAGGGTCAGTTATGTATGGTTTCACAAACAATTTGCCAAGCTTACTTTGATTAACGATGTTAATATTTTCCACACAGATTACTTAAAAAGATTCTCGGTTATCTTCAAATTAGAGGAGACATAGCATGAGTGAAATTATCACAGACTTTGGGCCTGATGTGATAACAAAGTTGAAGTTAATTAATTGCTAATTGCAAAGATAAAAGATGCCGGGCACGGTGGCTCACATCTGTAATCCAAGCACTTTGAGAGACCAAGGCGAGTGGATTGCTTGAGCTCAAGAGTTGAAGACCAGCTTAGGTAACATAGCAAGACCCCATCTCTACAAAGAAACAAAAATTAGCCAGGCAATGGCGTGGGCCTGTAGTCTCAGCTACTTGGGAGACTGAGGTGGGAGGATCACCTGAGTCACCAGTGTATTCCAGCCTGGGTGACAGAGCAAGACCTCGCAAAAAAAAAAAAAAGAAAAAAAGATAAAAGTATTTTTTTTGCATATAACCTGCTGCTTTTTAGACATGGCTTCCTGCCTGTTTGGCAATATCATAATAAAATCCAATACTTCCACCAGATCTGGGATCTGATTAGATCAATCTGTAAAACTAAATTTAATCATTAAGTAATTTACAGAGGTTATAATTTCTACCAGGTAAGTCTGGGCAACAGTCTTAAGAAAGTATCCCTTGTGCCAACTGAAACTCAAAGCTCCTAAACTGTCGTTGTCATGCCGGGCAGTAAGGAACACAGTGTAAACCAGTTTTTCAGACGTGAGATATACACTCCAGTTTGTGTTTGCAAAATTATAGCTCTAACTCTCATTTACTATTCTCTGGACATTGTCAGAAAAATGCTAATGGTTTGTTTTAAATTTACACCCACTCTTTTCGGGAAAGTATCGTTGAAGTACTCTTTCTATATCTGTTCCACAATTGTAACATTTTCTATGAAATTAATGTATAACCAGCATGGGTGACTGTCTAAATAATTTGCAGGCCTTGCCTCAGATGAAATTGCAAGAAAAATCTCTTTAATCTGGATGCTCACCAGTCAGTGATACCATTATTATACACGCCAAACAAAAGACATATGAAGTGTGCTTCACTGGGATCAGCTCCAGCCACCAATGGCCTCTCTGAGCACTAAGTGCCTCCAAGTCGGCCTCGCAGAAAGGGTGGAGGACTGGCTGTGGGAGATTAGCAATCCCAGGACAGAGGACACACTACAGGTTTCAAAAGACATTTGTTAAATTCATTATCTGGGCTCATGCTTGTGATCCCAGCACTTTGGGAGGCCGAGGCAGGCGGATCGTGAGGTAAATAAACTCTTTGCTAATTGCCGGTACAGACTCTTGGAAATTAACATTTACTGCTGTCTACATTGAGGGATACTTTGGTAACAATACTTTAAAAGCTTTGTAGGTAATTGAAAAAAGAATAATCTCATTGAATTGACAGTATAATAAAAAAAGATTGTGTTTTTAACTTTATAATTTCCAGCTTGATTTCAGCCGGACCGCACCACAAGTCTTCTCATCTTGTTCTTACTTCATAAATTGAAAATTTACTTGGTTACTTCCCAGCCTTCTCCACTTCTATTCCTAGTCTCACTGAAGAAAAGTTTACACCGTAGAATCCCTGACAATTATCAAATTGTAGTCAGAATCTTTAAATGCCATTTGTTTCAGAGAATGACTAAAGGAAGGAAATGAGGGCATTTTGGAAATCATTCCTACTGAGTAGATGGACCTCAGGTCAGGTAATTCAGAACTTGGAAGGTTTTCAACAGAGGGTGGGCTCATAAAGAGTTAGTAGTTTTTAGAAAAATTCTGAGCCATTGTAAATAGGACATCAAAGTGAAGGTGCACAGGGGATTATGGCCAATTATTCTAAGAAACTGAACCCTGGGAGGCTGCTGAATTGGGGTATGAGAGGCAGTTAAGATTTTCTTACAATTCTTCATTATAAATGATCAGCCCCATCCTGAGCCCATATATAATTATATAGATGTATTATATCATATTAATACTTTATAATTGTATGACATATAATTATATCACATGTAATATGATATTATATATTAATCCTCATATTTACATATTGGTATATATTAATGCTTATTATATATAAGTATATAACACATTAATACTTAGCATATATAATATATAATGCTCAAGATGATCCTGTGCATTTATAATGAAGAATTATAAGGAAACCTTAACTGCCTCCCATACCCCAATTCAGCAGCCTCCCAGGGTTCAGTTTCTTAGAATAATTGGCTATAATGCCCTGTGCACCTTCACTTAGATGTCCTATTTACAATGGCTCAGAATTTTTCTAGAAGCTTCTACCTCTTTATAAGTATATACATTGTATAATTCCCAAATTTTGAAGAACTAGTGAAAAAGTGTTATCAAAAATATAATTTTACTAAACTCAAAAAGATAGAAATAAACAAAATATATTTCCCAACCATAATGACAGAAAATTAGAGATTAATAATGTAAAAAATATAAAAAACTCACAAATATTTGAATACCAAATAGCCAAGAAAGTCAAGCTGAAATCAAAAGGAAAATCAAAAAATACCTAGAAATAAATGAAAATGAAGACATGCCATACCAAAGCCTATGAGTTACAGTGAAAGCAGTGCTTAGAGGGAAATTTATATCTGTAAAAGCTTATATTAAGAAAGAAGAAAACCCTCAAATCAATACCTTAAATTGCACCCTAAAACACTGGAAAAAGGAGGATAAATTAATCCTAAAGAAAGCAGAAGAAAGCAAATAATAACAATAGATCAGACATCAATAAAATAAAAGATAGGAAAACGAGAGACAAATCAATGAAGCCAAAAGCTGATTCTTTGAAAAGATTAACAATATTAGGAAATCTTTAGCTAGAATGATAAACAGAAAGAGAGAGAGAGAGAGAAAGCAAGAGACAGAGAGAGAAGACTCCGATTGTAGAGTCAGCAAGGACTGAGGAGAGATTACCACTAACCTTACAGGAATGAAAAAAAATAGAGGTGAATAGTATAGATAATTGTATGTCAAAATATTAGATACCTTATATTAAACTGACAAATTCCTAGAAAGGCACAAACTACCAAAATTGATTCAAGAAGAAGCAAACATATTGAATAGATCTGTCACAAATGAAGATATAAATAAGTAATCAAAAAAAAAAATAGTAGAAAAGAAAAGTCTAGCTCCAGATGGCTGCATTGCTAAATTGTAACAAACATTTAAAAATTTAATACTAAACCTTTTTAAACTCTTCCAAAAAATAGAAGAGAAGGGTACACTTCCCAATGTCACACTCTTCTGAAGACAATGGAAAACCAAATCTTCCAAAAGAGGCCTCAGGCCTCTTCAGGTCTTGCTACCTCTCCCCTTGAGATAGTATTATTTATGAATAAAATGAAATATAATTGATTAATTTTTTCTCAATAGTTTACGAGACATTCTTATACTAAAATACTATTCATTGTTTATCTGGAATTCAAATGTAACTGTGTACCTGGCATTTTTCTGGCAACTGTATTTTGTAAACTAGTTATGGACTATGTGGGAAAGAGAAAGATACATTGTCCTGACCCTGGACAAGGAGACCTCAACAGAAACAGGCTGGAGACACACGGCTGCAAGGCCAGGAGCTGAGAAAGGAGAGAAGGGGCCCCGTGGAGGTGACTTGCATTCTCTCATCAAAGGAACAGCCTTTTTGTACTGCAGAGGAATTGTGAAGAGGCCATCAAGTGATCCTGAGGTAAGGAGTTAATTATAACCAGAATTTGTATTCAAACTCTTTGACGACCAGTGCTCCGTGTGTCCCAACCTGTCAGAATAGAAGCTGGCTCCAGGGCCCTGGATGTGCTCTGCTGTGCCAGACTTGACTGTTTACTTGCCTGATAGTGAGGACAAGACAGCTTGTGATGTTGAGAGAGGGCCAGAAGGTGTGGGGAGCGGAGTGAGACCCTGTTGGCAGTGGGAAGGGAGGAGGTTGAGGCAGTGGATAGGAATAGTCTGGCCATAAGGAATAGTTCCGTATCTTAACAACTGCTCCAGCTGCAAATAAGCCCTGAATTTAACCATTTCCTGGGCTCAGAGTGCACAAGGAATCCCAGGGAGGGAAGAACTGCCCTGTGTCATCACCTCTTTTCCCCCTTACTTGCAACACAATGATGCTGAAACCTTCAGAAATCCTCCAACAAATGAAGCAATGGAAAAGTGCTAGGAGGTAGAGCACTGAGCAAGGAGAAAGTATCAAATAGGATGACCACTCCCAGGTTCTTTCTTGGAGTTGTCTAGCTGAGGGAAGAGCAGAAGTTTTGACATACAGCAGGTTTAGGAGTTTAGTTTGAATCTTGGCCTAAATATTCTATTTTCTGAAGTGAGGAAGAGTTTTTGATTAAAGTAAGACTAGGAACATTTTTATTCAGAAAGTGCACACAAAAGTTTTAGCCCTTCTTGTATATTCATTGGCAAGATGGTATTAAAGGTGGAATAATGGCTTTTGTATATATGAAAAAAAAACCATAATAACTTTAATACTAGTAATATCATGTTTTTACTTGTATATTATGTGCTAAATACAATCTTATTGTTAACCAAAACATCAGTTAGTTTAAGGTTCATGCTGTCTATTTTTTGGGTAAGGAATATGGGTTCAATGGTTAAGAGCGTTCCCTCAAAACACACAGCTAATAAATTAAAGGGCCAGGCTCTGTCTTCATGGGGAAAGGCAGTTCTCAGACGACCCTAATGGATCCCAATGACCATGAATAGGATGCATCAAGTGAGGGTATCTGGGTAATCTTACCTGAAAAGTGCATTCTCACAACCTGTTTTTACATAGGAATAAGAGTGACCTCTGGCCAAGCATGGAGGACTGAGAGTGTGACACTGTTTCCTGACATAGGAGATTGGTCTGATTAAAAAATGCAACATATATCTCTTTGAGATTCAGAACCATGCAACAATTGAGCAATTGTGCTGGGCTCTGATTATGTCCACACTTTGTTTATTGGTAAAATATGTAATACATTGACCTAAATACCATAATGCCTGGCGTCCCAATTCCTCACCTGTACCTTGCTTGGATTCTTCCGGGAGAAGCACGCTCATATATTGGTGTGTGGGGGTTTGAACCCTTGTGAGCTGAGCATTCTGAAGGCCAGCACTGGCTGATAGGAGAGAGATTAATATGAGCAATGAAGCAACCGTGTAGCAGGATGTTTGCAAATGTGGTGAGGAGCAAAAACATCAGAGGAAGAATGAGGGTGAAAGAAGAGATTCTATCAAGGCATGAAGTTTTCTCATAGTGAGGGGGGTCTGGGAAAACCAAACCAGCAAAATCTGAGAATTGCTGGGCGAGGTCTTTCAGCTTCAGTCTAGAAACAAGGATAACTGGGTATTCAAGCCTTCCTAAGAATGGTTTACAATGAAGGCCAGGCAAGACATGATTCAGAAGAAACCTAAGAGGGAGAGAAGCCTCAGTGTGCAGCCGCTTACCTAACCACCCTGTTTTCAGTATATCTTCAAATAGAATCTTAACGTAGTGCTACACATTTAACATTCATTCCTTGTGTCATGGCCATGAAGAATTTCTTAGGTTCTTAGATGGGAAACTAAGAGCGTATGCTGTAATCTCTGCTTAAAATTACTAGGTGAAAAACATCTCAGTTTCACACATACACATAAAACCTGGGGTTGTTCCTTCTTAGTCTTTGCTCTGTTTGGGCTCATTTGATGAGCGCTGAAGGCCATCTCTATTCTAGAATCACAGCACGTCGCTTGGCGGTGGATTTTATGACAACATGCATCCACGCTGGAGTTACAGCAAGAACGCCGCGGCCAACAGTCTGCACGTGAAAATAATGATCGTAGCTGACTGTCCCCCGAGTGTGCTTCCTCTTCTGGGAGTTAAGGGACAGTTTGTTGAAAGTCAGCCTATATGTTCAAAGGTCATTATTCTATGACTTAGGCTCACATTTATCACAGGGATAAGATAAGACCCACTTTCTGTGGAAAGGTCAGCTTCAGAAAGAGCATCAGAATCATTGTGTCGGCTGGTCTCTGGTGACTTTATTATGTGCTGCACATTCTTTATAGCCTGCTTTTGAAACCACCTGTCTAGTGTACTTCCTGCTTGTGACAATAACAGTTCCACCGTCCCATCCACACCACTCTAATTAGGATTAAACTTCACCCGCTGAGATTACCTGACTCTTTGGCACATTGCCATCTAGCAGGCAGCAGGAGCTGCATTGCCATTTTAATAAGGAAAGGGGAAAAAAATTCAAGTAGCTAATTGCTAGCAGCGGAAGAAGGGTTAATGGAACATCTGCCATATGAATAGAGTTAATTCAAATGCAAAAGGAAATATTAAGAAAATTCTGTGCTCTGATTGATGAAGTTACAGAATGGAAAGTGTCCAAATATAATGCTGCAGCCATCCTCCTTCAGAACTATTTTGGAAATAAAACAACCCAATTTTTTTTTTTTTTTTTTTGAGATGGAGTCTTGCTCTGTCGCCCAGGCTGGAGTGCAGTGGTGCGATCTCAGCTCACTGCAAGCTCCGCCTCCCGGATTCAAGCGATTCTCCTGCCTCAGCCTCCCGAGTAGCTGGGACTACAGGTGCCCACCACCACGCCCAGCTAATTTTTGTATTTTTGGTGGAGACGGGGTTTCACCATGTTAGCCAGGATGGTCTCGATCTCCTGACCTCATGATCTGCTCACTTCGGCCTCCCAAAGTGCTGGGATGACAGGTGTGAGCCACCGCACCTGGCCCAAAACAACCCTATTTTAATCTAGTCTTAAAAAAAATAGCTTTTCCAGTGGGCTGTACTTTTGGAGTCAGGCTACTTTGTAGCATTGGATGAGACAGTTTCAGAGAAATAGCAGAAATAATCAAATCTACAGTTTTTTAGACTACAGTCCTTTAATGGTGAAGATCATTTTTTTCTAGCAGTTGATAGTGGAAATAAAGTTCATTTTCCATTTTGTTAATATACAGTATTGGCAGACACTGATGATGACCTTTTATTTCTTTAAAAATACTAAAACTAAAATTTCACTTGAAGTAAAAAATTAAAACAGAAATCATTGGAACATCTCTATAATAAAACAAAAACAATTTTTTAAAAAATCCCTAAAACTGCTCAACTGCTAGTGTAACTATTGACCTCTCTACTGATGCTAACACAGTATCAGCCCTCATTTGGGAAACCTCAGAATTCCAAATGTGAACAAGAGATTTTAAATTTTTTTTTATTTTACTTTAATTTCTGCTATACATGTGCTGAATGTGCAGGTTTGTTACATAGGCATACATGTGCCATGATGGTTTGCTGCACCCTTCAACCAGTCATTTAGGTTTTAAGCCCCACATGCCTTAGATACTTCTTCTAATGCTCTCTCTCCCCTTTCCCCCCACCCCCCAACTGCCCCTGGTGTGTGATGTTCCCCTCCCTGTGTCCATGTGTTCTCCTTGTTCAACTGCCACTTATGAGTGAGAACGTGGTGCTTGATTTTCTGTTCCTGTGTCAGTTTGCTGAGGATGAGGGTTTCCAGCTTCATCCATGTCCTACTAAGCATGCTTTTAATTTAAACTAAAATAATAGCTTATTTTGCACATTCTATGTTCCAAATTTTATTAATTTCTTTATAAATTCAATTTTCAAGGTTTCATTCAAGTAGAAAAAAATGTGCAAACTATGATCAAGTAGAAGAAATTGAAGTTTTTTCAGAAAATCGCCTACTTTATTCACTCTGTAGGCATACAGCTATCATGAAATATACACACACTTAAAAGACCACTCAAATTAGAGACTCAAAGGGAAGAATCCTGTGATGTTGCTTTGTGTCGTGTCGATGGTGAAGGAGCAGATAATTTTAATTCAACTTTTGAGAGCTTGACTAGTCATATGAAATTATATCCAGAAAAATGTGATGCTTGTATGAAAAAATGTTTTTGTTAATGAATCAATTCATGAATAACTCTCTGGAATATGCCAATTCAATTCAGTATTTGTTCTTACTTACTTGTCAGAGTATGTCCAAATTAAATGTACTCTTACACAAAGTTACACAGAAGATGAAAATAATTCCTTAGGCCAGACATTTTTCAGTTATTTTTTTCTTAAGAGTTTTTATGTCTCTATTTACTCTATGTTTGTTAGTGAATATTCATATGCATGCCAATCCTCCTGAATAACATCTTTTTATTTTACTACATATCACTCATAGATCTAAAATTTTTATCTAATTACTCTGTTACAGTTTTTGGAAGAGTCTAACCTGAAAGAAACTTTTCTCTAAGATGTCTATACTGTAAAGTACACACATTTAAAATAGCAACAACCAAACAATGAACTTGTGCTATATTTTGCTTAAGTATTAGAAATTAGTTACTGAGTTTGTCTTTTTTAAAACTGTTAACCATCTTTTCTAGTACTCTTTTCAAAAAAAAAATGTATGGTGAAAGTCTAGAACTGAGCTTGTATTTAAGAAAAAAAGTGCAGACATAACAGAAATGTACTGATGCCAAAAGAGAATTTCAAAAGACTAAATAGCAAATTAAAATCTAGTGGATTTCAGAAAAGGTCTATACAGTTGCAAAAAATAGCCATAAATAGGCTATTTTGCTATTCTTCATTTATACAAGACAATACTGAAAACTGCATTTTAAATTTGAACATGCCATTAAAGTGTTCTTTAACTGTCTTATATCATTTTATTTTAAAATGCATGTTTTAATTGAGACCAAGTTGGGAATTTGACATTTTATCACTAAGCCCAAAGCAAGAGTCTTTTGCTTGCTCACACTCCATTAGGGGGCGGTCTCCCCTCATGGGACTGCCTCTTAAGTAGCCTGAGTGAGACACAAAGCTCAGAATTGTGGTCTCTGCAATATATCGTCCATGAAACAATTCTTTTATCCTGTTCCCAGATCTCATTATGTTTCACTAGTTGAACAGAGATAAGCCTGGACGATGTTTAAGCTACATATCGAGGTTGCTTCAGGAACTGCTTGAAGTACATACAGATACATCATTTGTCAGCGAGAGACACCTTTTCTCCTTGAAAAGAAAAGATGAGGGCAGATGAAATATGCTATAAACCAGCTGCACTTGATTAAGTTTTTGTGGTGTGTGTGCGTGTGTGTGTGTGCATGTGTGGAGAGAGAGAGAGAAAGAAGAGAAAGATGAGTTTGCATGCTTGTCAATTTCATTTACGTTCTTGACTATTTGTTGCCATTAACACACACACATACATACCCACACACATACACACACATCATTTCACAATGAGTTCCACTGGAGTTTTCAGCTCTGCTATTCTGGCCAAATTCCAAATTAGATAATTATATTTCCCCGGTTCTAATCCCTTTCCTCGTGTTCACTTAAGTTCAAATCACAGTCTTAACTCATGTCATGCAACTACCCACCTGTTTTTCATTAGACTGTAGCACTAACATACTAACATATTAATTCCAACTTAATATATCCATTAGTGCTTGTAGGAGAGACATGTTGGAGAAACGCTACTTATATAAGTATAACCTCAAATGACATATGTTGACATTTTGATCTGTCTGGTTTAATCCTGTTTAAGGAATATGAACAATACCTGATCTTAAGATACTTTGACTTGTGATTGTATCAGAGATTGCTAGAAGCACTCACCAAAATTGAATATCTGTTCTTATTCCTGAACACACAGCTAGGCTACAGTTCTGAGCCTCCCTTGAAGTTAACTGTGCCCACGTGAGTATGCAATAGATAAAGGTAAACAAAAGTGGTGTGTGGTGCTTCTGGACCCAGCTCCTAAGAACTCGCCCTGCATGCTTATCCACAGTTGTATTCCTAAAAAGAATAGAAACTGTCTCATGGTGAACAGGGAAGTCCTATCTTGAAGATGCAGAGCTTTACTGCCCTGAGCCCTGCCAACCTGTCAGCTACTCACTGACCACTGATGGTTAAATCCCCAAATGCCTACCCACCTTCACAGGCAGGCCGTCTCTGCCTCCCTGCTCAGGTTTTCACTCAGAGCCAACAGTCCCCTTGCTGGGTGGACTCCTTTGAAGTGGGCTCTGCCCAGTCTCCTTCTCTTAGCTCTCTCAAGGCCAAGGCCCATGGTAGCTGCAGTTCCCCATGTTTCACAAGAGGTTGACTTCAGAGGACAACCAGTCAACTGGGGACAGCCAGTTTCAAGGGACGAGATAGACACTGAGAATGTGCACGCTGGTTTCCAGAAAAAATTTAAGGACTCCACCTGCCCCCATCAGAACTATGGAATGAGGACTTGCATACTAGCTGCAGAGGCTTCCTGTGGGGATCAGGTGTGCTCTCCAGGACTCCTCCAGCCCACAGGAGCACAGGTTGTGTGGGTTGCCCTGTGGGTTCTGGGGTACATGTACAGAACGTGGAGGTTTGTTACATAGGTATACACGTGCCATGGTGGTTTGCTGCACCCATCAACCCATCGTTTACATTAGGCATTTCTCCTGATGTTATCCCTCCCCAACCCCCACTACCCTGCAACAGGCCCCAGTGTGTGATGTTCCCCTCCCTGTGTCCATGTGTTCTCATTGTTCAACTTTCACTTATCAGTGAGAACATGCGGTTTTTGGTTTTCTGTTCTTGTGGTAGTTTGTTGAGAATGATGGTTTCCAGCTTCATCCATGTCCCCGCAAAGGACGTGAACTCATCCTTTTTTATGACTGCATAGTATTCCATGGTGTATTTGTGCCACATTTTCTTTATCCTGTCTATCATTGATGGGCATTTAAACATGTGATGCAAAATGCTGCTAAGTAGAACTGTTGGGTCACATTTACCACTGTCTTTATCTTAGACTCTAAAGCTCATCAGAATGTGAACTTGAGAGGAGTAAGGAGCTTTAAGCAGCAGAATTCTTGTCATGACCCTGAAGTTAGCCTTGAAGAGGGGCCTTGGCTGTGAAAAACCATACCTCAATTTCTTCTTGGCCTCTCAGTCCTAATCATGGAGCTTAGTCATCAGTTGAGTGGCCTAGAGAAGAACCTTTAGAAAGGTGTGGAAAAGACTCATCCATGGCTAACCCCTCTTCCAAGAAGAGAGAAGACCCCAATAGCTATCAACAAAACCTGCCTATGTAGACTGCATGTGCCACAGAGCCCTGCAGGGTCCTAATAATCAGTAGAGCAACAAAAATAGGTTTACAATCGTAAATGAACTCTGTAAACTTCAGAGAGCCTCTGGACCCAATGAAAGGCATTCTTGTGATAAAAATTGATTATTTGTCTCCTCTCTATTGTGTTTCATCTCTGGATGTTGATTCCCTCATGTCTCTACTTGTATCAAAAGTGTCTCACCCTGAACATATCCAAAATTGAGCTCAGTATTTCCCCACCAAACAATATATTCTTCCACAGTTTTTTTTATCAGCTGTTAAAGTGAGAAATACCAGCATTAGATGTTATTTTTTTCTTCTTCCTAACTGTTCATTTCAAATCATTTACCAGGTCCTGAATTTCTCTCAAGATGATCCATTGTTTAGTTATCTCCAAAATAGCATCTCTAATCTAGCCTGTCATCGCCTCTTACCCAAACTATTGTAGTAGCTTCTGAGGCAGTCTCAAAACATCTCCTTTGCTTCTCTTTCCTTTAACCTAATTACTATGCATCAGTCATAATGAGGTTTTAAAATGTCCACCCATAGAAGACTATATAAAAATTGTCTACAATACAGCACCGAAAAAAATGAATTATAGCTGCATGCAGTAGCATGGATGAATCTCACAGATTTAATGTTAAGCAAAAGAAGACCCCCAAAAAACTCAAATCAATCTATGACAGTGGAGGTAAAAATGGTGATTACCTTTTGAGGCATATGACTTAGCGGGGGCATAAGGAAACTTTCTATGGTTGCTGGAATGGTCTGTAATTTCATGTGGGTAATGGTTTACATGGGTGTGCATATTTATGAAGTTTAGTGAGCTGTGCCAATAAAATCTGTGCATATTATTTTATGTAATCTATACTTCAACATAAAAGTTATAATTCTGTATACAAATGAAGCAAAATAAAAGAATAAAATAATACCAACTAAATGTCACCGTGCTTAACATCTTTAAGAGACTTCTCATTGCTCTAGAGTAGAGATAAATATCCCTACTGGCTTGCTAGGCCTTTGGCTTCTGCTCCCATAATTTGTTTAAAGCCTCACCTTTTGATATCTTAGAAATGCCACATGTCCTGTAGCTCCTCTCACAATATTATCCTCCAAATCTATAAAGAACAAGGACTAGGATGAGTCATACTCAAATCATATCCTAAGTTCCCAAGCATGATAAGAACTATGGCTACATGGAACTTAACTGAACCTCGGCAGAGAAGGAAGATTCTGCAAATTGGCTGATACAGTTCCAATATAAAGTTAAAGTGAAGGAAGAAAAAAGAAAATATGGAGTTATGCAGAAGTTGAAGATAATTATTTATACAGAAAGGCAATATGGAACGTACATAGCTGATACTCAACAATGAATAAAAATGGCATATTTCTATCATTGGAAAAGGATGAAAAGTTCAAAGGAAGCTAATCAGTAAGGTTATTTCAGTCAGTGAACAGTGGTTGAGTTGTATTTGCATTTTCCATCAGATAGTTCACTATTCTTGCCACGCTCCACAACTTACTGAAATAATGATTGCCTGGTAGCAACACTGAAGTATGTGAATGAAGGGCATTGTATTGTAAAGCAGCCACATACTGAAGTAACGTTCTACTTTCTTGATAGAGCAAAACAAAAAGCTGTATATTTTATATCACAGCATGCAACTTTCCACATAATAGAGTGAGTGTAAGGTATGAATGATACTGTGTTGATATTCCTATCAATATTTTATAACTACTCTTACTTTACAAAATTGACAACATTATATTCACTGCACAACAAGAGGGAAAAGGAAAGTAAAGTTAGGTGGATAAATATTGAAATATTGAGTATTCATACTATATGCTGAAAATGTTTGCAGTGAGCAGCAAATAATATTCAATTCACATGTCATGACTGCACAATTAATTTCCAAGCTTTATTAGAAAACTGCCCTACATTGACTTTCAGTATGGTTCAGCTGATGTTCTTTGTTTTTATCAGGTACTCAACAAACCATTGATGCTGGGTTTGAAAATGTTTGCATTGAAAAAGGGAAGAAAGATAATATCATTTATTTATTTTATATAATTTATGCATATTATTATCTATTATACTTATAAAAATTATTGTTATTATTTATAACAACCCTGTGTGCTGGGCTTCATAGGTGCAACTGTACAGGTGTGAAAGTTGAGTCTCCCGGGGTATACACAACACGATGCAGGCAATGTCACCCACACTGTCCGTGCTAAGATTGGAACATAAATTATTCTCAATACAAAGACAGTCTTACATTCTGGCTGGAATAGTGTGTCCCATTGATATGGTTTGGCTGTGTCCCCACCCAAATCTCATCTTGAATTGTAGCTCCCATAATTCCCATGTGTTGTGGGAGGGACCTGGTGGGAGATCATTGAATCATGGGGAAGGTTTCCCCCATACTGCTCTCGTATTAGAGAATAAGTCTCACAAGACGTGATGGTTTTATAAAGGGTTTTCCCTTTCACTTGGTTCTCATTCTCTTTTGTCTGCCACCATGTAAGATGTGCCTTTTACCATCTACCATGATTGTGAGGCCTCCCCTGTCATGTGGAACTGTGAGCTCATTAAGCCTCCCTTTCCTTGTAAATTACCTAGTCTTGGATATGTCTTTATCAGTGATGCGAGAACAGACTAATTCGCCCTTCTTCACTGTCAATGTACTACTGCTGTCAGGTCACCATGTGGGCTGTATTGTTTTGTGATGAAGATCATCCACTGGAATCCAAACAAGAAGGACCATTGTAGACATTCAATCGAGTGGAGCATGTGCATGGGGAGTTAGCCTGAGGAAGAAGAGTGATAGCATGATGCTTATGGGAAACACCCAACAAACAAAAGCAACCTATGCCTAGAAAGCAGAGACCTGGTTCTAATCCTAATGTCTAACCAGCTCTGCAATCTAGCACATCAGCCTTAAACTTGTGATCATAAAAACAAGACAAACGAGTCAATTTTTTTAGATTCACTTCTAGCTTTCCAATTCTTCAAGTGTATATCAACAATCTAAAGGATCAGATTTTAAGAATGATTTTAAAATTTAAGAGACCACAGCTTGAATCCTGACTCAGCTATGTATTAGCTATGACACTTTGGACAGGTTGCACTAACTTTTAAGCATCAATTTGCTCACCTAGAAAGTTAAAAACAAGTGAAGAATGGATATACTGAAAGGACTGGAGATAGTACAGACAGGCTGCTGAGCCAAGTGTCTACTGTTAGAAGACAAACAACATTGGGGTGGTTGTTATTAATTTCTTATTCAATTCTATTATTTATCTAAAAAGCTAATCCTCCAATTCCAATGTATTCTCATCTATGCAGGAACTGAACATTCATTTAACAGCTGGATTTTTATTTATCCTTTCAGCTACTTAATATTCCTAAGCAGAACTGTCCTTTTGCGTTATAAAAGATCAACTTTTTACTCCTAATTACACAGTATTAGCTGTATCTCTCCAAGACATCAAAGCTGTTTGGGCTTAAGAAGTCCTCCATTGATAATGCAAGTATCCCAGAGATTGGGCACCCTCAATTTGTTAATTTCTAGGCTGTGCAACTGATGAGAGGGAGAAAGTTTTGGAGAAGTGGGAGGAGTGAGAACATCAGAGGAAGAGGGAAGAAGGTTGGAGTTCTGTAGCTTCTCTCGTCTGTAAGAGAGTTCTCTTTCATACTGCCTCTCATAACTCTGTGTACTCATTACCCGGAAACAGGTGAAATGAGCATCAACTTTGCAGATTTGGATCAGGACTTCAAGTTGTGATTGTGCCAGGAATCTATTCCTTGACCTTGGCTATAACCCTTAACTTCTAGGACACAGTTTTTTCTGGTAAGATTGATGTCATCTCTGATCTACTTATCTAAAAAGCAATTGGGGGAGCAATTGGGAATGTTTTTCAAATAGAAATCCTTATGCAATGGGGAGTTATGATTTTTAGTATTTTTACACATATTCTATACTTTTTGCTAACTTCCTGCGTTAACCAGTTTCTTAAAATAGTTATACTTCTTTTATAGGCCATAAGATTATATTTTATTGTCCATCAAGTTAGATGTACTTCTTATGTAAAATTAATAGGAGTATGTGGAAATGCAAATTTATGTAAATATCATGCAAATGAAAACTCAATGCATTGTGTTGAGCTCTCTATAGAATACAGAAAAACAGGCATGGATCCTTTTACAGAGTCAAACATAAGCTTGAACATACAAATTTTATGGCATAATTAATCATATGCAATATTATAACAGTGGTAAGCCAAATTTTCAGTAAATAAAAATGAATTATAAGGCACGTACACTTTTAATTTGATGCATTGTGTTAGGGTTTATGAAGCGTGGGTTTATTCTAGCAGTTGCTGGGAAGCTGGGCATGATTCTCTTGTTTCCTCTTAGGAGGTGTTGGAATTAGGACACAGATGGGGGCAGAACTAGACTATAAGGGGTCCCAAGTAAGAGTAGGACTCTTTAGGGTAGGGGCTATAAGTTGTTCTTATTTTTATTTATTTATATTTTGCAAAATTGTGGTCTATTACATTGTCTGGGTCATAATTGGTCTTCCATTAGCACTTGCTGATATTTAGTATTCTGTAATAAATCACTCTGAACATATTTATTTAGCAAAGTTTTAATGATTACTTAGTATGCACAAAATTGGATGCTAAGTACAAAGGAAAGGCCTTTGCTCTGAGGAAGTACTTGGATAACATGGAATATGAGACAAGAACAAAATTCATTAGAATTCATGGCAGAAGAGCAGAATAGATAAAAGAAGGCTTTGGGCAGGGGATAGGGTTGGATTGGGGTATTGAAAGACAAACAGAATTTATCACCTTGATACATGTTTAGAATTCTGTTAGAACCTCTTTTCCGAAAGAATTATTTTTCAGACTAATTTGATTATTATTATGAAATTTCTACAGATTTGGCTTTCTCTTTAGAAATACTTTTCATTATTCTCAAACATATTCCCTTTGTCTTTTCTAGGTGATCTCTAAGTACTGTATTTATTAGACAAATAGTTTTAAATACCTACTATATATCAGGCATTAGGTACCAGGCATTTCAAATAAAAACATTCATAAGGTAGAGTAATTGCTGGCCGTCTTGGAGTATTTCACTTATAAGGAAAGAAAGGTATTGAGTAATTGAATAGACAATGATAGTCATTGTGACAAACGCTATGAAGGGTAATTGTAAGATCCTGGAATGATCATATTCACTGCATGACCAAACAATAATTAGGAGACAATCAAATAAGGTAGAAAGTGGGATGCTCAGGTATATCAGGAAGAGGACAGTGTGGCTAGAGAATAGTAATCAAGGGATAGGGTGCCCGGAGCTGTGGACAGGTGCCAGCTCATAATGATGTTTTGGAGACCTGGTTACCCTGAGCACTAGCAGTGTTTTGAAAATTTTAATCAAATATAGAGCATGATTACTTTCACTTTTTTAAAAATGGAATTCCTATGAATTCTGTGATTAAAAAAAAGAACTAGAAGGAGGCAAGAGTGACTGTAAAGAGAACATTTGGAATATTTTGGAGTATGGTGAGAAAGAAATAATGGTAATTTAAACTAAAGTCATGGCAATAAAGGTTGATATAAGTGGACATAAGTGAATAAAACTTAGGTAGAATTGCCTGGATTTGGTGGCTGTCCCAATGTATCAACAGAGAGGAAAATATAGAAGATAATTTTTGATATTTTGTCATAAACAGTTAGGTGAATAACAAGTCCTTTGTTGAGAAGAATACTAGATAGAAGATATTTTTCGGTACATTAAATTTAGATTGCAGTTTGTCCAACTAATGATAACACAGATAACAAGAGATAATCTTTCTTTCTCTTTCTGTCGCAAATTTGACAGTCATGGACTTCTTAGTGATGGGGAAGGCAGTGGAGAAGAGGGTTTCCCTGGGGATATAGTGCAGAGAAAGACGTGGGCATGGGAGAGAGCACTGGTGAACACGGAAGGTCAGGCAGGGCAAAGGATGCCCATGAAATTAGGATTAAAAGAAATATAGGAAAAGAAGACATTAAATTCAGGAGATGCCCAGAAAATAGAAATGAAACAAAACATAAAGAGTAGGGAAATTCAAGAAGAAGGGAGAGGTCCACACGTGGAATGGACCTGAAGTAGGGTAGCTGATAACTTAGCTGTCTCCTAACTCAGTCTTCTCAGTTTCTCCCTCCCCTACCCAAACTGGAAGAAAAGAAAGGGGTAAATGAACACATTCTCAAAAAAGTGAGCAGACCTGAGCACTGTGACGGACTAGATGGATGACACTGGGCTGATGCCTAGTCCTCACATCTGTCATTGTATACTAAGGATAAAATGTACTCCCTTAGAACATTTGACTTCAGTGCACTAATGCGTACTAAGTTCATGGCACAATGGAAGTAGGCAAAAGACCCCTGTGATCCCAAACTCTAAGCTCTCCCTCTTGGCTCAACCCTTCCCCCCTCAACTCCCACAAATACATACAGCCTTGGCTTCTGTTTCCTTTTTTCCATCTCAAGAGAACGTTTAAAACATCCTGGAATATACATGGAATGCATAGGCCTTAATGATGCTTCATTCCTCATGGACACACGCAGACAAATGCATTCAGATACAAAATCATAAAAGGCTACAATTAAAAAATAGAGACATTTTACAAGCTCAAGAGCAAGTGCTGTCAGCTCATGCTATAGAATTATAAGCTGAAAACCAAAGAATGAAAAAATAAACACATATAACCACTGCATTTGTTAAGTTTTATATTTATTACTGAGTTCAAAGAACTCAAAACAAGAACAGATTATTAGAAAATAACAAACACTATATAAAAAGGAACTGAAGGTATGTGTTAATTTGTTTTTGTCTAAACAAACATTAAAAATCAAACTAAACAGTCAGCCCACAAGTGAAGAAAAACAAAAACTAAAAGTAAAAAGTAGCTGTGCTGGTCCTTCATGCTGACCACCACATATCTCTGGGTCTCCTCCCAGGTATGTGAGAGAGGCACTTTGTAGCCTCCAGAATTGGGTGTGGCCACATGACTTTTGCTATACAAGCGATGTATGTCATTGCACACTTGAAGCTCTAAGGATCAGGGTGTCATCAGTCATGCTGTCTTTATAACAGAGCTATGGAGACGCCAGTATTCCAGGCTGTATTTCCGGAGTAAAGACCACTCAGCGAGGCGCTCCTGCCAACCTGCCATGGATCTGAGAAAGAAGTGAGAAATAGAATGTTGATGCTTTAGGCACTGAGATTTTGCAATTGCTTGTTGCAAGACAGTTCTCCCGGTGGTCTTGGACCAACCCAGATATCCCCCCTTTCTTACTAGTAATTCTTAAGAACCACTGTAGAATGTGCTTGGGATGCAATATCCTGAGATAGGGCCCACTTGGGTTCCGTTTCTGTCTCCCCTGGAAGCAGGATGTCCTTAAAGCTTTGTGCGGTGAGTTGCACAGTCCCTGGGGTACATCCAGGGAAGGCTGCCTTCCAGGGTCCCTCAGCTGGAATGCAAGTGGCATATGCCCAGGTGAGGCTCTGTCCACCCTGAGCCCTGGGGGATGAGCTTGCATTGAGTTCTACCTGAGCTTGAGTTGTCCCTTGCTGCCTGTCTGTAAGGAATACATCTGCCTTATGTAACTCCTTGCATCTGAGTGTGTTCCGTCTCAACAGACTCAGACAAATTGGTAACCAGTGCACAGGGAACCTGCTTCACATATGTTACCTCAGAACACCTGTCCCAGCAGACATGCCTAGGAAATAAATTCAAATTAAGAAAAACATCAAAAACAACAGTGAAAATTAACAAAGTGAAATGGTTCATGCCACACAAAAGATCAATTTGAGACAGTGACAAATTTTCTACTTATTAAATAAAAATAATTGGGAAAACACACAGATAAGAAAGTTTGACAACAAGTAACAGGATAAAAACCACAATTCTAGAGGAAACACATTTTTAAGAAAATTTTATAAATGTTTTATGCCATAGAAATTTTATGTTAATACATTTGAAAATGCCCTGAAAGTATTTTTACTAGGAGAACGTAAATAATTATAAAGATAAAGAAGAATTCTACAATAAAAAATGGTCTGGTCCATATATTTCAGGAATTTTATACATTCTTCAAAGAATTTTGAGTTTCAAAGCATAGGGAAAGATCAATAATCTTAAGAAGACTATTATGGACTGGATGTTTATGCCCCTCCACAAGCCCCAAATTCATAAGTTGCATCCCTAACTCCTAGTGTGATGATATATGGAGGTAAGTTCTTTGGGAAGTATCAGGTCGTGAGAGCAGAGCCTTCGTGATGGGGTTCATTCCCTAAGAGCCTTGAGAGAGCCTGCTTCCTCTGTCTGTCTCTGTCTGTCATGGGAGAGCATTGTGAGCAGGCCTCATCTGCAAGCCAGGAAGGAACCCTCACCAAGAACCAAATCTGCCGACAGCCTGATCTCAGACTTCCAGCCTCTGGAACTGTGAAAAATAAATGTCCTTGCCACTCAGTCTACTGTAATTTGTTAAAACAGGCAGAGCTGACAGAGACTTATATAACCTTTATATCTATACCTGCATGGATGCAAATACACACACACACAATTTCAATATTACAAAGATGCTCCAATACTACGAAGATATTATTGCATATTTCCCAGTTATTGTGCATAATTCATCTAAGTAATAGAAGAGGAAATCCATCTTTGTGAGTGGTATTAAATTAATTTTAAAATATAAAATATTTTCCTGATTAAAGGAGATGGCAGTAAACTTGATATGCAGGAGACATATCTTACTATGAAAAATGGAATATATCCCAAACTTGGTTTCAAGTATGCTAATTAATGCGAGACACAAAGGAATTCCTATTAAAATCATCCACAATCAGGCACATGATCATCATTTAATTCAACATTGCTCCTCAAGTTTCAGCCAATGCACCAGACAAGAAATATAGGTATGTAGTAAAACATGGCAAGAGCACCATTGTACTCAAAAGTTGTGATCATCTAAAAGTTTAATAGTATGAGAGGAAGAATTGTTCAAATTTTTAAAAATAAATTCTATTTTGTAAAGAGTACATTTATACTTTGTGGGGCAGGAATTCACATACAGTTTGCAATCATTGAATAAAAGCTACTACAAACAATGAAAAAAGAGAACATGCATTAATTCTATTCCAACAAAAAATAGTAAAAATATTACTTTAAAACTATTATAACTTTGACAGTTTGCGCTGTTACAAAGAGTAAGCTCTTCAAAAGGGCTCAGTTGTAGTTCTAGAAACACGTCCATGTTAATTTATCTCCTTAATTATTTTGTTCCAGACAAAGATATGTCGGAAAATTGCATTGTCGTTTATTGAAGTATTTGTATGAGTTACTCTCTCTTTCCACACATAACTAGCCAAAGGTGTTTTCAAACTCTGCAGGAAATAAAAACAAAGTCTTGCTATTTTAAAACTTGTCACTACCAGCCTGGCTGACACACAGCATTTTTTCACTGCAGGCATTGAGCAACAATCCCCTCACCTCTACCACTGCCTCCTTCTTTCAACTTTTGAGTTGGAGAAATAATCTTAGATGTCATAGCAAAACTCAACACTACTTATTTCCTTTCTATCACCGAAGCTAAGTATGAGTTTGTGCCTTGTTAGAGAATTCTAACGTAAAAAAAAATATTTTTCACCTCTGTGAAACATTGATCACGTTCGTTATTGGCAAGTTGATGGGTTAGTCATTCAGATCACAAATATTCCTCTCAAGTGGATCTACTGGAGAAACTCGCTATGAGACTAGGATCAAAAACAGCTGCACTTTTGAGAAACTTGTTTGCTCCACTCTTACGAAGAGTTAATTAATATAATTGTCATGTTTTATCTTTGCTTTGGCTGCTAGGGAACTTTATGTAGTACAAAATTTTGCACTAAGTATTTTTCTGTGCTGGATTAACACTAGCTACAAGCTATTCTACCTTCTTATGCTCTTTCACCCTTAATTCCACCTCTATTTTAAATTCTCTTTTATTGATGTTTTCAATGTATGATACCCTAGTATTTCTACAGCGAACTAAGCAATATGCATAAGCAATATACATGTACAAATATTGCTTACATTTCACAATTTGCGTTGTATATAATATTTCATATTCTCCCTGCTTACTTCCCTCCCATTCTCAACAATTTGTATTTATCTCTTGCTTGTATGTCTATTATTCTTCAAGTCAGAATACTTTTTGATGAAAAGAATAAGCCTTAACTAAGCTGTAAACAGGCTCCACTCTGGAAAGATAAGATGGTGATTACTTTTCCTCTTATGGATCTGGGATTTTTTGCTTGCTATTATTTTTTTATTGATAGCTCAGTCACGTACATAAAGAAAGGGAAAGAGGAGAGATTTCATAAGGGACAAAGGCAGGCAGGTCCTTGGGGACACCCAAGTACCAGTAAGATCTTGTGAGCTGCTAATTGCTTTAAATACCACTCTTGAAAGTGGTGCAGGGACGGTGAGTCTGTACACTGTGTCTGTGCAGGGTCTTATTATCTGAATCAATATCAATGCTTTAAAAATTGGCAAGAACATGAAGACCTTGAAGCTTCTCTTGTTGCAAGGAAACCAAAATGGAATATTAAATATTTAAAAAGTAGGTCAGACTTAATAAATGCATTTTCAAGTAATCCAGCCTTTAAATTAAGCCACACTATAGGATAGATGGATTTGAAACGATGTGCCAGCAGCAACGCCAGTCCTTGCTGGTGCTCCTATTATGTCAAAATTCTATTTACACAGAAATAGCTTAATGCAAATTTACATCCAAAAAGCAACAATAAGGACCTAGAAAATAAAATACCTAATTCTCAGTTGAAGCAAATGTTCAGGGAGGGTGGAGATTGTGCCAAGACCTGGTGTCATGAAGTCTGGGAAACACAGTTACAGAGAAATGAGTTCTAACAAACACACACACACACACACACACACACACATACACAGAGCCACTGGAGATGTCAAAATTCGCATCTTGCTTCCACCACAAAATGACAGGATTTTCCCCACTGTGTTGAGAATGATGTTTCCTACTTGCTGCTAACAGGCTCTGGGAATGGGGTAGTTTTAATGAAATACATTCTGGCTTCTGCAGTCCTTCAGTACACTGAGTAAGTGAATGCATCTCATAACCTTTTCTCTGTCACAGTCACTGGGACAGTGTTGCTGGCACTGTTCTATGAAGGTCATCTTCCTGGGGAAGTTGGGAGGCCCAGAACTGTCAGTCTCTGTCTCTATTTGAAGCAGAGACCAGAGGACTTCGCTGCGACTTGTCTCCTGAATAGAGCAGTAATGATCAAAGCACAAATCCACCCTCTATTAAAAATCTATGAATCAATGCCGGTGTTTTGCATTAGGACTGCTTTGCTGTGTGGACAGCCCAGATTGATACCCAACTATGTGCAATTGTTTTAACCTAGATTCATCCATGAGAAACAGTTCTAGAAATCAACTAACACAGGTGTTCTCAATCTTGAGTGCACATTAGAACGACCTGGGAAGCTTATTCTAATCATTGCTTAGAACTAAACACAGTGAGGCCCTAACCCAGAACAGGAGAATCTGAATCTTTGCGGCTGGGAGCAAGGCATCCTTAAACTAGATTGAGAACACTTTAAATCGTAGCCCTGCCTGATATATGGACCCAGAATTGGATGCCCTTTGTAAGAGCTGGGAGCTGGTCTGCTCTCCAAGAGTTGTAACACCTTGTAACTTACCACTGCAACCATCTAATTCAATTTTGGAAAACTGTCCCTTTTTCTAAAGTAATTCTTTACATTAAAAGAATGTTTGCTAACATTCACCCTTTGAAATCCTAGAGAATACATTTTATCTTCTCCATATTTGAAGACCATTCTCATTACTATGGTCTCATGTTTCTTCCTGCAGCCATCTTAATTTTCTCTTTCTGGATCTAGACTATGTCTACACATGCACAAACAAATGCTTCCTAGTTGTGAGTTTAAGTAAACATATAAAACAGGAAACATCCCCTTGAATATGAAGTTTAAATGTCATCGTTACCCTTGAAGCTACATCTTAGGAAGGGTAGTGGATACAAGAGAAAAGTCTTAGAAAAACCCTCAAAAGTACTAAAGTCAAACTTCCACAGAGGTGCTCCTGTGGAGCATTGCTTGAACTTAAATTTTCACATTGTGTGAGCTAGCAATTTGTATGTTGTGGCCCTGAACAAAAATAAATTTGTTTATCCTTCAAGTTAATTATCCTTGTGCCTCACAAACTCTTGTAAACTATTGATGCATTTGGAAAACACCAAGATTTGGGATGTATTAAAAGCTCTAATGTCCACGATGTTCAGACTTCTCTGCATCCACTGATCTTCTCCTCTGTATTGTAACATTTGACTTAAAAACATTATAGACATTTTTTAAATAGCCTCACCTTGGGGAAATTGTAATAAAATATACATTGAGGAAAACAGTTCTTAATTTTAATTCCAATACATCTTTCTTTAACTGTGTAATGACAGGAACATTACATGATTTGAAGACAAAAATGAATTGGGTTTAGCGTTTAATAACATACTGAGTGCTCAAATCAGCTTATATAATCCTAAAATCATCTCTATAAATAGATATTATTGTTGTTACCATTTTACAGAAGTGAATATAAAGTTTTAGCAAGGACAAAAATTTAAGCAGTCTAATAAATTGTGGATCAGTGGTTGGCTGTAATTATTTTGATTCCAAATAAATTAGTCTTTCCATATTTTCCCATAAGCTAAAAGAAAAAAAAAAAAGGCCTGGCGTGGTGGCTCAGGCCAGTAATCTCAGCACTTTGGGAGGCCGAGGCAGGTGGATCACCTGAGGTCAGGAGTTTGAGACCAGCCTGACCAACATGGTGAAACCCTGTGTCTACAAAAATTACAAAAATTAGCTGGGCGTGGTGGCGGGCACCTGTAATCCCAGCTACTTGGGAGGCTGAGGCAGGAGAATCATTGCTTGGACCTGGGAAGTGGAGATTGCAGTGAACCAAGATTGTGCCATTGCAGCCTGGGTGACAAGAGTGAAACTCCATCTAAAAAAAAAAAAAAAGAAAAGAAAAACATTTCTATTTTTTTTTTTTTTTTTTGAGATGGAGTCTCACTCTGTCACCCAGGCTGCAGTGCAGTGGCATGATCTTGGCTCACTGCAGTCTCTGCCTCCCGAGTTCAAGTTATTCTCCTGCTTCAGGGTCCCGAGTAGCTGGGATTACAGGCATGCACCACCACGCCTGGCTAATTTTTGTATTTTTTAGTGAAGATGAGGATTCACCATATTGGCCAGGCTGGCCCTGAACTCCTGACCATGAGTGATCCACCCTCCTTGGCCTCCCAAAGTGCTGAGATTACAGGCATGAGCCACAGCACCCGACCAAAGAAAAACGTTTCTAATGGGAAAGCTATTATTCTCTCCTCCTCAATCTCAATTCTGTCTTACATATTCATCCTAAAAAATGAGAAAAATAGAGAACTAACTACTAAATCACCGTGGTGGGAGTAAAAAAGAATATTTACATAAAATACGTCATAACTTCTTAGAAACTGGACCAACAATACCCCCTTAGTAGATTTTGCTTTCTATCAATACATACCCATCTAATTTCCTACACCAGATCACTGATATATACCACTGACTTACAGAAAAAGAGTAGAATTATTTTCATTAGTAAATCATGTATTTGTGCATGTTCTTTGCTACCCAGATTCTCAAATTCGATTGCAGAGAAACAGATGCTCTGCAAGGTCGTGGGAGTGAAGGTCTTCCATGAGCAGCTTCTGGGAGGAGGCAGTTGGCTCCACTCCAAACTTCCACACCTACCTCTCTGACCAACACTTAATTTCTCATATTTCTGATTAGATATTCCTCTGCCCTAACACCTTCAAACCATAATGAGCTTTTCGATATCTTTGATTAGATGCAAAGTCCCAGAACACTAGAGGCCTACCCTGCTCACCTGTGCCCACCTGTGTAGCCAGTATCCCAGCACTGTGACTTCCGTGCTGTTGGGATCCTTAGCCTTCTATGAAGTGAATAAATGAATTCATATACAAACTGGGGCATGTTATATGTTATAGGGCAAGAGAACTAGTGCCTGGGTAAAAACTCCTTTTAATATTCCGTTATTTGAAGGCAAGGTTCATATCTCGGTGAGTGGATGAACAGGGCTTCGGGGAAGAAGTCACAGACCAAGCTACAAGCATGCTTTCCGAACTTGCAAATAATTCCCGTAACTCCCAGTCAGAAATGAAATAGCCATATTCATAATGAGATAGCCACGTTCACAAGGAGATAGTCACCTTCGTTCTTTCGTTCACTCATCCAATGGATGTGGAACACTCCCATGTGTGGGCGTTCTTTCATTGGGAATACCACAGGGAATTCGAACACAACGTCCACCTCATACACATCATGTCTTAGTGTTTATGTTCCCACCCCAAACATGCATTGACAGACTCCTTTCTAGAATGGAAATAAAGGTCATTGTTCTTCTCATAACTCCAAACACTATCAGGTAGCAGGACTTTGGGACAAGGGTGTTTGCCTACCTTAAATCTGAAAACAAACAAGTCAACACAATATTTTGATTTTTGAGAAAAAATATATCTATTGAAAAAGATATTTTTCAAAACAGAGTAAATGAAAATTTAAAATAAAAATAAATTTTAAAAAAGGTGACATTTGAACCTAACATAATAGCTTATAGCACAACAAAGAATTCACGGCTTGAGTGAGTCCATGGTGAGAAGATGGCTGAGCTCCCCTGCCCCTAGGGGAGAGGGGAGAGGTCCTCAGAGGCACCCAGTTACTACCACAGTTTATTTCATCCCGGTGATATTGTCCTGAGAACACGCAGTGTGGAGAGGTGAGCACCAGGGGCCCCTGTGTGTGTACAGGTACGCAGGTGGGTGGGGTGACTGCGGCTGGTATGTTCCTGAAGTCACAGGCTGTCCTTGCCAGGACCATGAGCAGGAGCCCAGGACAGCAGCAGCTCTGACACTGCAGGCGCAGCAGGGTGAGGTGTCACGCAGAGCTCTGAGACCATGGCTGTCACTCAAGGAATCATTAGCACTGAAAGGAAGGCGGTGAAGCTTGTTGTGTTGTCATCACACTGCGAGAAGGTTGGCTGCCAACCAAATTAGCTTGCTTAGGGAGTGTGAATCAAAATGACATGTAATCTGAATGGTAATGAAAATTTTCTCTTGCTTCAGGCTTCAGATTTCATCCAGAAAGCCGTCATCTGGAAGACATTATCTTCTCTCTCTCTTGCTCTCTCTCACTCTCTCTCTCATTTTGGCTTAAATTTTCAAGTTTACATACAATGTAAAAATAATTTTTAACCAACAGTGCTTGGACAACTGATGTTTAGTGAATTATATGGCCGAGTCAATGGTGGGAGACTTTCCCTGGGGCAGAAAGATTTCATGATAGCAATATAGTTCTTTCTTAGATTTGTCTATGAAATATGAAAGCTCTAATCCCAAGCGAAAACACTGAAACCAAAAAAGATCCAGTCACACACTGTTAGCAAGAATACACATTATAAAACAAAGTGAATAACATCAAATGGGATGAGCAGTTCCAGTTTTGAATGGGCTGCCATATGTAACCACTTACCACCCTATTTACTTACTACAAAGACCTATTACATTGTATAACATAGAGCGTAGTTGTTTTGCTATAAAATGTTTTAAGATTTGTGTTTAAAAGGTTGTGAAATCGGTTAACCAGAGTTATGCAAATACAGAAAAAGGCACATAATGTAATTCATGCACTCTGATCTGTTAGTGTTGATGAATGGTGATTATGAGTTAATATTGCTAAAATGTTAAAAATTTACAAAAACCCCTCCTTGATTGGTGATAATTCTGTTCCATTGGACATGGAGTTTATCAGAAAAAGGGCTTTGCGGAGCCAGACGTATTCACATCTCTTTCTCTCATTTATTATTTTGTGAGTATAGTGAGGTTGAGATTGCAGGGAACTAATTCCAAAATGTACCTAAAGGAGAAACCATATGTGTGGTTTCTATATCATCACTGAGATAACATAAGTTCTGAGCGCTTTATAAAAAGCAACATGAAGATATAAAAAAGAAATAATGTCGGTTCTGTCTGCATTTATTCTACCAATATTTTGGAAACATAAATAATGATATTTTTTAATAGATCACCTGTCTGAAAAAAAGAAAATCTGTGTCCAGTTCTAGTTTCATAATTATTATCTACTTTAGAAATTTTTTAAAAATCATACCACAGCCCTTCACTTTAGTTAACATATTTGTACTATATAATAATTTTATATTTTTGCAATTGTAAAATATTTAATGGAAAAATATGATCTGTAAGCTAACATAAGAAGAATAATAATAGCATATTATTGCTTTACCATGTGCCAAGGACTGTGCTAACTGCCTAATGAGTGCTGCTGCATTTAATTTTCACACAAATGCTGCAAAAATTATCTTTGTTTTAAGATTTTAAAAAATCCCTGAGGCTTAGAGAAGATAAATAACTTAGCCAAAAAGCACAAGATACTAAGAAATATAGTTTTATTTGAATTCAGATCTTCCCGACTCCAAAATATATGTTATTAATATGTCTCATGCAGTGGTTTAGATGCCTGTCAATGTTTCCAAGGCAGTTGTTTTAAAATACATCGATTCATTTTAATTGTGGCAAATTTAATATTTGAAAATAATAAAAACAAATTAACATGTAAATCAAATTAATATATGATCATGCTTTTCAAGCACCATTTGGTTCAAATCTTGATCTTAGTGTAATTTGTGAAACTGATTTTTCTATACGGCGCTGATGGCAATTCTAACACCACAACTCTAAAATGTTTTCAGCCATGGAAGCATAGAAATAATTATTGGCCTTCTACTTTGTGCCAGGAACTACACTGTGAGATTTTAATCTTCCCAACAACCCTATGAAATAATTATTGAAGTTTAAAAGTAAAGAAAACTGAGACATAGTTGGAATAAATGAGACATTGGTGAAATAAGCTGCCATATAAAGTCCTTTAACATGGCTATTTTGTGATTATTTCTTAGTAGGTTTTATTTTTAGAAAAGTTTAGATTTACAGAAAAACAGAGGGTAGTACAGAGAGCTCTCATGTAGTCAAACACAGAGTGTCTCCTTTATTAACATCTTGCATTATGGTACATTTCTTATAATTAATGAAATACTATTGTTAGGCTGTTATTAACTAAAGTCCAGAGCCTATTTGGATCTCTTCAGTTTTCACCTAATGTCCTTTTTCTGTTCCAGGGTTCCATTAAGCATAATACAATGCATCTAGTCAGGATGTCTCCTTATGTTCCTTCTGGCTGTGATAGTTTCTCACGCTTTTTCATGTTTTGATGTCCTTCACAGTTGTGAGAAATATAGGTCAGAGACAGCACGGAATTTCTTTCCATTGGGATTTGTCTGCTATTTTACTCGTGGTTAGACTGGGGTTATGAGGCTTGGGTAGGAAGATTACACAGAGTGTCATTTTCATCACATGAAGGACACATAATATCAGTATGATTCATGACTGTTGATGTTGACTTTGAACACTTGGCTAACGTAGTGCCTGTCAGGTTTTCTCATTGTAAAGTTACTAATTCTCCTCTCCACTCTATTTCCACATTGTACTTTGGAAGGAAGACTCCATGTGAAGTGAAGAGTGATGTTCTCCCTCCTGGAGGACAGACTATATCAATTATTTGTGATTCTTTTCCATGGGAGACTCATCTCTTTTTCCCACTTACCTATTAAGCCCCACTGATATCAGTATGGATTATGATATTTATTTCATACTTTGATTTATAATTCAGTACTTTGCTTTTTGCGCAAATGGTTCTAGTTTTGTCTCATGGGAGCACTTTCAGCGGGTTCCGGTGCTCCTTTGACTGACTTACATCAAGGCGGTTGCTGCTGTTCTTTTTGAACACGCCATACTTTCTGGAACTACTACATGCTTCAGGCTCATCTTACATATTTTTTTTTTCTCAGCCTTAGAATCAGGCATTTTTTCAAATGCCTCTTTTTTTGTTGTTGTTATTGGAGAATGGTATTAGAAGCCAAGATCTGGGTACTAGGTGTGCTCATTGCTAAGTGTTGTTTTGTTTAGTTTGTCAGGGTGGACAAAGAAAGAAATATATATACTAACCTGTACATACATACACACATACACACACACACATTTCTATAGATAACCATCTGTAACTATATTAATCTAAACATGAGTTATTACTGGTGTCTCCATCTTTAATCCATTATCACATGTATCTTTCTATTCTCCTCCCTTTCTGTATCTATAAATTCCCACTCCAGCAGTGAGAAATCTAGCTCTTACCATCTGCCATCCATTTACTGAATTGTTCAATAAGTGTATAGTAATAGCAGTATGGGAATTGTTATCCAGTACCCCTGTGGGAAACAACTCAATCAACTAGAATACAGTGCTGATGTGTCATTCCTTTTGCTATTACTGTTATAAACTCCACTCACTTCCAAAGTCATGCAGGCCAGCACCTTTCCCCGACACCTCCTTCACTGAGATTGTTTTATGCTTTGTAATAGCATTAGATTCTCTTATCACAATCTGCATTTCTTCCTGGAATGTCTCAAACCTTTATTGTTCTAATTTGTATACAATAAGGTTCATTCTTTGTGCTATATAAAGTTCTATATATTTTGACAAATGTATAATATTATGTATCCACCATCACACAATCATATAAAATAGTTTTCCTTCTTGAAAAATCCCTGATGTTCCACCTATTTATTATCCCTCTCTTCTTACCTTGAACATCCGACTACCACTCATGAGTTTACTGTGTCTACAGTCTTTTCTTTTTCAGAATGTCATAGAATTGGTACCATAGATTATGTAACCTTTTCAAACTGGCTTCTTTCATTGACAATATGAAGTTCAAGGATAAATATGTCTGTTTTTATTTTTCCTTCATAGTTTCTTTCTATCATTGAATAATATTCCGTTGTATGAATGTAATAAGTTTGCTTGCTCATTAACTGAATAGAGGACACTTTGATTGCTTCTTGTTTTGGCAATCAGGAATAGAGCACCATAAACATTTGTGTTCGGATTTTTTGTGAACATAAGTTTTCAAATCAATTGGTAAATACCTAAAAGCACAATTTTGAATAAAATGGTAAACACCATGTTTAGCTTTGTAAGAAATTGCTCAAGAATCTTCCAAATTGGATATACCATTTTGCATTTCTACCAGTAAACCCTCATTCAAGAAGTCATGTTCTTCTACATCTTCATAGGGATTTTTTTTTTAATTTTAGTCACTCTAATAGTTCAGGAGCGTTATCTTGATTTGGTTTTAACTTTGATTCACTCATGATAAATATTTTGAGCATATTTTTATATGCTTAGTTGACATGTGTATGTATTTTGGTGAGGTACATGTTGACATATTTTGTCTATTTTTTAATTAGATTGTTGTTTTCTTACTGTTGAGTTTTAATAGTTATTTGAGTACAGTTGACCCTTGAACAAAACTGGGATGGGGTGCCAACTCCCTGCATTGTCAAAAATTCATGTATAACTTTTGGCTCCCCCAAAACTTTACTACTAATAGCCTTGTCAACAAAATAAATTGTCAGTTAACATATTTGCATATGTGTCATACATTGCATTCTTCCAATAAGATAAGCTAGAGAAAAGAAAATGTTATAAAGAAAATCATAAGGAAGAGAAAATACATTTACAGTACTGTACAGTGTTTACTGATACTGTAACTTTCTGTCTCTGCACCTGCAGTCTTCAATCTATGGTATATATCAAGCAATTCAACTTTTTCTTGTAATGTCATGACTTTTCTCTGCTCTCTGAAAGCACATTCAGCATCACCAGTGGCACTTCATATGGGTCTCACGGTGTTATTTTAGGTTTAAGATGTTGCATTAACCATGATGAAAAATATATAAGAACTGCCAAGAGATCACTTTTTACTTGCATATGCAATTTAGGGGAGAGATGAATTGCTCATGAGCAGAAGATGAGTGTTGCAAGATGTTTTAAGCAGATACATGCAATACGCACTCATTGCGATACCAACAGGAAGTGACTATGAATTGATGAGAGCAGTACTATACTTTTATGCAGTTAACATTTAATATTGCATCTTTACATTTGTTTACATTTCTTTCAATGGTTAATGGTATCATGTACAATCTGTGTTTGTACGTGTACATTTTGATAAATTTTAACTCTGAATAACTGATTTATGTACATTTTATAGCAGTAAATGATAAAATAGGCTAGTATTTATATGTATTTTTATGTATTCATTACATGCTTAAATTCGTCTTAATTTTTTTCAATATTTCTAGGTTACGTTGTTCATCTAATAGTTTATTTCAAATTGTCACAAATCTCTAACTAATTTTCCAAAATACTTTTTGAAAAAATTTTTTATATAAGTGAACCTGTATAGCTGAAATCTGAGTTGTTCAAGGGTCAGCTGTATTTTGGGTATAAATCATTTGTCACACATAGTTTTTGCAAATATTCTTTCCCAGTCTGTGGCTTATTTCTACTTTTTTTCTCAACACTTTTTTTGACAGAGCAGAAGTATTTTCTTTTTTAAAAAGATTTTAGTGAAGTCAAATTTATCAGTATTTTCTTTTATGGATTATGTTGTGCCCTTGGTATTGTATCTTAAAGTTATCGCCAAATTTAAGATTGTCTTTTTTTTTAATCCAAGAAGTTTCATAGTTTTATATTTTACATACAGGTGTATGATTGAGTTGATTTTTGTGAAAGGCGTAAGGTCTGGATCTAGTTTTGTGGGGTGGCGGTATGCTTATAGGCATCCAATTATTCTAGCACCATTTGTTATAAAGATCCATTTCCTTAAAGTGATCAAAATTGTTTTCATAGAGTTATTCATAATATTATGTTATTATCTTCTTAATGTCGAAGAAATCATTAGTGGTAGCCCCTTTTTACTTTTCTGATATTAACAATTTGCAGTATCTTTATTTTTCTTGTTTTGCTTGACTGGAGGTCTATCTATTGATTTTTAAAAAGAACAAGTTTTTGGTTTCATTGATTTTTCTCCATTTCCCGTTCTTAGTTTTATTGATTTCTTCTCTAAATTTTATTATTGCTTTTATTCCACTTGCTTTAGTCTTTAATTTGTCTTCTTCCTCTAGTTTCCCCAAATGGAAGCTAAGATTATTAGTTATGGCCGGGCGTGGTGGCTCATGCCTGTAATCCCAGCACTTTGGGAGGCTGAGGCGAGCAGGATCACGAGGTCAGGAGATTGACACCATCCTGGCTAACATGGTGAAACCCCCTCTCTACTAAAAAATAGAAAAAAATTAGCCGGGCGTGGTGGCGGGCGCCTGTAGTCCCAGCTACTTAGGAGGCTGAGGCAGGAGAATGGCGGGAACCCCGGGAGGCGGAGCTTGTAGTGAGCCGAGATCACGCCACTGCACTCCAGCCTGGGCGACAGAGCGAGACTCCGTCTCAAAAAAAAAAAGAGTATTAATTATTTGACATTTTTCTTTTCTAATATATATATTCAGTGCTATAAATGTTACTGTAATCACTACTTTCACTGAATACAACAAATTTTTGTGTTATTTTATTTTTATTGTGGTTCAATTAAACAATTCTAGAGACTTTTTCTTTGACATATGTGTTATTTGGAAGTCACTTTGTTTAACCATCTAGTATTTGGGATTTTCCAATTATCTTTTTGTTGGTGGTTTCCAGGCTAATTACAAAAATTTATTATTTTGTATGATTTCTATTCCTATAAATGTGTTAGAGTGTGTTTTATGGTCCCGTGTTAGTGCTGCTGGTGAATGTTCCATGTGAGCTTGAGCAGAAAGTGCATTCTGCTCTTCTTGAATGAAGTGTTTTATATGTCAAGTAGGTCAAGTTGATTAAGAATGTTGTCAGTTCAACTAAAACCTTATGGATGTTCTGCCCACTGCAGGTATCAGTTACTGAAAAACAGTGTTGAAGTCTTCAAATACAAAAATGAATTCACTCATTTCCTCTAGCAGCTATCATTTTTGTCTCACACACTTTGATTGTCTTTTTTTAGGTGTGTATAAACTAAGGACTGAAATATCTTATTGGAGAATTGACCTTTTTGTCATTATTTAAAGTTCTTTATTCCTGTAATTTTTGTTGTTATACAATCTATTTTATCTCAAGTTAGTATGGTCACTCCAGTGTTCTTATGATTAGTTTTGGCATAATATATATATTTTCCACTCTTTCCCTTTAGTCTACCTGTGTCTTTATATTTAAAATTGATTTCACACAGATAATATAGAGCTGGATCAAGTATTTATAGCTACTCTGATAATCTCTGTTTTTAATTGGTATATTTAGACCATTTCTACTTAAAATGATTATTGATATACAGTAGTTGGAGTAACAGCTACCATTTTGTAATTGTATTCAATTTATTGCAACTGTTCTTTTTTCTTTTCTTTTAATCTTCCCCCCATTTTATGCCTTCTTTCATTGTAATTGAACATTTTATATGATTTAATTATTTCTCCTCTCTCAGTATATCAATAATACTTCCTTATAAAACTATATTAGTGTTTCCCCTGATAGATGATATAGATAGATAGATAGATAGATAGATAGATAGATAGATAAATTTCTAACTAAACAATGTATACATCCAGTTAACACTATTCCAGTTCATGTCTTATGCAGGTGTCTTGCCTGTCTGTTCTTGGATGTTGTCTATTTTTTTGCATTAGCCCTTAAAATATTTATCATAGTGATTTTCACATTCCCTAGAGATTACCCAGAGTTGGCCAGACTGTTCAGTTAAGGGCACAGTCTTCCAGAAAGCCAGCACTAGCCAATACTTCTATCCCCAGCTGCAAGGAGTGAGGGTCCAACTTCCAATTGAGAGGGAAGAGTCCACAGGAGACTACTCTCACTTTGAACACCAGCTGCAATGTTAGAGATTTCCCCAAATCATCTTCCACTGCAATGGTTTATTACAAAGACTCACAGAATTGATTGAAAGCTATTACATTCACAGATAAAGTTTAATGCAGGGTAGAGACACAAATTTAAACACAACAAAGGAAGGAATGCATACAGTAGAGCCTAGGAGGGTCCCTAGTGCAAAGCTTTCATTGTCTTCAGGACACACTCTCTCCCTCCCTGCCATCTTTGTGTGACACTACACATAGGCATGGAGCATTGCCAACCTGGCTTTTCGTCCACCCTCTCCCAAAGGTCAAACTCATACTACGTGATCTGACAGACCCAGCATGAGTCTCAACATTGGTATGGTCTATCAGGTGTGCTCTGAGGGGCCTGCCATGAAAAACAATGACAATCCCCTCACTTAGAATTTCTAATGATTTAGAAGTTCCGAAAACTCCCAGCTACTGGAGAAAAAGGTCAGCTCTCTTTGGACGAGGCCAGTTTCTTCACTACACATGGACAATTCCCAAATCTCTGTTATATCTGAGTCTGATTTTGATGCTTGCTTTGTCTCTTTAGACTGTGTTTTTTCTTGCCTTTTAACGTACATTTAATTTGTGTTTGTTTGATTGTTTTTCTGCTGAAATCCAGATATGTGATGTACCCGGTGATAGGAACTAAGGTAAATAGGCCTTTAGAGTGAACTTTTATGGTAATCTGCTAGAAGCTGGGCTGTGTTTAATGCTCACGACAGCTGTAGGTGCTAAGGCATCAGTTACCTCTACTTTCCTTGTTTTTGTCTCCACTCTTGCCTCAAGTTTCTCTAAGAATTATTTCTTAAATAGTATCCATGATACACTTGATTTTATTGGTGCCTTGTTGACTTGGTATTATGGTATGTGTGCGTGGAGGGGCAAAAGTAGGGGTGGTTGAAGCATGACGCTATCTTACAGTTAAATCTGTCTGTTAGCTGCCCATGTCCCTGGGCTGTGAACTTGAGAAGGTTTTCTTAACCTCTCCAGCTTCTGCTTTGCTGAGACAGAAAGGCTGGAGTTGGATAACTTCACTTCCCTAAGTTTGTAAGTATCTGGAAATGCCTTTTCTTTAGAGAGTGTGCCTTCATTACAGATAATGCTCTAGGAGCATTTCAGAAAGTTGACTTTTCTCCTCTTGCCAGAAACAGGAGAGGGTTCTTGTGCTTTTACCAGGAGAACTTGGTGGGGTTCCTGGAAATAAAACCCATGAAAATGTGCATGTTCTTCTAAGACAAGAGCCTCCACTCTCAAGGTAGTCCACACTCAGCCTCCAGAAAGTTCACAATTACCATGGCGATGTTCCCACCAGTTTATGGCTTCAGCAGCTCCTGCATCTGATCGGCTACTCTCGGCTGGGATTCTCTGTATTCACATCTGTCCAGATTTCAGGGTTACTATCTTATACAGTAGGGCTGTGTCCCCTCCCAAAATCTCTTCTTGAAATATAACCTGCATCATCCCTGTAATCCTCATGTGTCAAGGAGAGACCAGGCGGAAGTAATTGAATCATGTGGGTGGTTTCCCCCATGCTGTTCTTGTGACAGTGAGTTCTCGCGAGGTCTGATGGTTGTATGTGATTGGTGGTTCGTCCTGCATTCATTCTCCCTCCTGCCACTTTGTGAAGAAGGTGCCTTGCTTCCCCTTCACCTTCCACCATGATTGTAAGTTTCCTGAGACCCCCCCTCCGCCAGCCATGTGTAACTGTAAATCAATTAAACCCCTTTCCTTTCTAAATTACCCAGTCTCGGGCAATTCTTTATAGCAGTGTAAAAATGGACGAATACACTGTCTGTTGTGATCTCATTTCTCTCATGAGTCCAAGAAAACCTATCAGTTTTCAGTCTGTTCAGTGTTTTCTCTTCTTAAAATAGAGTGATTACTTCCGAGCCCTTTATATGTTGAAGCTAACTATGCCTTAATTTTTTAAAAGGCTGTTTAAAAATTAAGTCAAAGTGAAGTAATTTTATTACAAATTCCTCTACATTTAAACTGGGCAATGAATACCAACCTTTATTTAGCTTAATATTTCATACATTTAATCCTTCATCAGGTCTTCTTTAACAACTATTTTGTCTTTTATACTTATGTAGATCATGTCATTGCACTTACATATTTTAATTATCAAATCTTAGTGAAGTGTACTCTTTTAGTGACACTGTATAGCTGTTGTGTGTCTGAATGGCCTGCATAGTCCAATAGACCTGGATGAGAGTCCTAGTTCTACCAATCATGGACCATGTGATTTTAAACAGATAATTAGGGTTATCTTCAAGAAAGAGATTTTTACTTTTTTCCCTTTCAATCTGTGTTCCTTTTCTTTTTCTTGCTTTATTGTTCTTACTACATACAACCTCCAGTACAATGTTTTGAATAAAAGTGGCGATACAGAATATTCTTGGTTTGTTCTGATCTTGGAGAAAACATCCAGCTTTAGAACATTAAGTATCTGGTTAGCTATAAGATTTTAATAAGTGCTGACTATCAAGTTGAAGAAGTTCCTATCTATTCCCAGTGCTGAGAGTTTATCTGGAACAGATATTGGATTTTATTACTTTATTTGTTCTGTGTCTAAAGAGAGCATTATGGATATTTTTTTCTCTTTTAGTTTGTGAATGTAGTAGATTTTATTTAATGATTTAAGAATGGAAAACTGACTATGCATTCTAGGAATAAATCTCATTTGGTAATTATGTTTTATTCTTTTATTTATTATTTTGTTATTTATAAAATTGTTATTTGCTATTTATAAACTTGATTTGCTCAAGTTTAGTTTATAATTGTTGCATTTTTGTCCATGAGGTATTTTGATTTCCAATTTTATTTTGTTTGCTACCTTCCTTGTACTTTTTCTTTGGCTGTTGTGGCATTAGGGTAATGCTAACTTTATAGAATGTATGGAGAAGTATTCCTACTTCTTTAATTTTCTGGAAGTATTTGTGTAGATTGGTATTATTTCTTCCTGAAGTACTGATAAAATTAACATTGATGTCATGTGTGCATGTAGTTTTCTTCATAGGAAGGTTTAAAAGTACACATTCAAATCAATGTATTTAATAGATATGGGTTAATCATTTTTCTATTTCTTTCTTGAGCAAATTTCAGTAGTTTTTTTTAGTTGTTCTTTTCATTCAAGTTATTACATTGAAAAAACTTGTTAATATCACTTATTTTTTCTTTATTTATATAATAGGCATTGACATCATTTCTTCACTTCCTGATATTGGTAATGTGTGTTTTTCTTCCTTTATTCATATCAGTCTTGCTATAAGTTTTTTTAATTACAATGATCATTTCAATGAGTCAATGTTTTTCATTGATTTTCTCTTTTGCTTTCCTGTTTTCAATCTTATTGATTTCTGCTGTAACTTTTATTATTATATTTTCTTTATTTCACTTGCTTCTGGTTTAACTTGAGTTTTTTTTTTTCCAGGTTCTTCAGATGGAGCATGAGCTTTGCTATGTTTCTTATATTCTAAAGTAGCCATTTGCTGTTATATATATCCCTCTAAATACTGCCTTAGCAGCATGCCATAAATGGTGATACCCTATGTTTTCACTTTTATTCAATTCAGAATACTTTCTAATAGTCCCTTTGATTTTTTGTTGTTGTTGTTGTTGTTGTTAACCCATAAGGTTATTTATCAGTGTGTTATTCATTTTCTAAACTTTGAGGAAAACGAGATAACATTCTGTTATTGAATTCGAATTTAATCAAATGTGCTCAGAGAATATATTTTGTATAAATTGGATCCTTTTAAATTAATTGAGTTTTTTTAATAGCTCAGGAAATAATCTAGCTTCATAAATGTCTCACGTGAACATGAAAAGGATGTTTATATTTTGATATTGTTAAGTGGGATGCCTTATGACATTAGATCAAGTTAGTTGACAGAGTTATTTTAGCCATGTATATTTTTACTGATTTTCTGACTAAATGTTCTGTCAGTAGTTGAGAGAAGGTATGGAAATCTTTGATAATAAGTTTGAACTTATCTATTTCTTCTTGTAGTTGCACTGGTTTTTGCTTCATGGATTTTGAAAGTCTGTTACTAGGTTTATAAGTGTTTAGGAATATTATTTTCTCTTAATGAACTGACATGCTTATCATTATGAAATGAGATTCCATACCTCTGAAAAATGATTTGCTCTGAAAACAATTTTGTCAAATATTTAGATAGCCATTTTGGCTTTCTTTTATAAGGCCTGTTAGTGTTTTGCATATTTTTCATCTGGTTTGTTTAACCTATTTGTATGTTGATGGAGTAGTGCATTTCTGTTGAGGAGCATGCAGTTGAGTCTGTCTTTATTATCCAAGTAAGGATCTCTTTTAGCCGAGGTATTTATTCCCATTATATCTGTATAATAGTCAATGGTTAAATTTAAATCTACCATATTTCTATTTTTAGTTATATCGTCCATCTGTTCTTTTTTCCTTTTTCTTCCTTTTGGTTATCATTTAGATTTTTTATTTTATTGTTTTTTTTTAATCTATATTTGTGTTGTTTGTGTTTTCACATGCTCTTTCGGGCTGCTTCTTGCAATTTTCTTGCTCTAGGACTCGTGCATGACACCAGATATCAGATATTGAAGAAAATCTGAGTGACACACAGAAAACTACATTCAAATGCGCCTGTCTCTTTTGCCAAAGGTCTGAGATCTAAGAACAAACACGTGCATATGGACAGTCTATTTCCTGCAGGTTATATGACCACACAGTAGCCAGATTGTTCTTCCCACGGTTTTCCAGACTTGTTCTGAAACATGCAGATTGTTGTTTTAACGAAACTTTGACTCATACTATACAGAAGAACTCCTGGTAAGAGGAGTTTACCAGGTGCAGTATTTTGTCTTAGATTGTCTCCTTATAAATTATTTTGCAGAATACATGTCCTATATGTCCTAAATGCATTAGATGACATAAAACACTTAGAAATAATAATAATATTTAGAATTGTCAGGCTTATGTGACCACCTAACATTCTAATTAACTATGTGATTATATTTCTGAGTAGCGTAATGAACTACAGCTCATAGGAGTTTAGATGAGCTGGAAGCAGGCTGGTTTGATCTCATGCACAGGAATAATGATTCATAAAGTAGCCATGGGAATGTATAAGGAAATGCCAAAATTGTTAGAAATGTCTTCCATTTCAATATTTCTTTATAGTTTGCCTGCTTTATTCTCTTTACAAATAATAAACATTGTCTACCTTTGTAAAAAGCTTCAGCAACAAAACACTCACTTTAAAATTGAATTCTGTGCAGATGTAGTTTGAAAAAAACATCTCTGAGGAGTATGTACGCATGAAATTTGACGTGCTAATATTTCTGTGGGAAAGCATTTTCAGTATTTTTTCATAAAGAAGCAATCTCCACTTTCTAACAACTGGTATGTGAGGTGATAACTTTGGAAGATAAAACTAGGTAATTTTTAAAATAATTTGATCCTTAAATCTTTGCTGTGGAAGACACAAATTATCTAGATTTGCTGTCATGGAAACCGCTGATCAGTTTAGACAGCAGCATCTCCACTGATAAAGGAAGTCTATGGAGTAGACCAACCATCTACACCATTTCAGCAACCCCAGTCCCTCCCACCAACCTCACACACAGCACACACACCCACATCCCCAATTCCCTCCCTAGTTCCATAAATGGTCTCTATATTTAAGGAAATGATAGGAATAGAAGCTGGCATTTGAGAGATTAGCTGCTTTTGCTTGCCATCAGAGACTTTGCTGGAGAATAGGTTAAAAATGCACATAATTGATTATCAAATTTCCACTGCAGGTTGCTTAAACTGGACTTTGCTTTTAAAAATAGAAGTGGAAATGCATCGTTGTACAGGGCAGAAATTTAGCAAATAAAACCCAGAGAGGAAAAGTAAACATAATCAGAACAGAGTTGGGGTAGCCACCCTGTGAGAATGAAATTCATTTTGATATAATGTTTATTTAAACATCCTGCTCGTGCCGATCCCCTGATTATAACGCAAATAACTCATCTGTGTTCACTTTAAAATAGTATTGAAAAATATGTAACACCTTATTAGGATTCTGTTAAATGGTACCTGTGAGATTAAATTTCTATACTTTTGTTTATTCTAATGATTCTCTAGGGGACTAATTAGGAGATCTTTGGATTTTTTCTATGCTTTTCCAAAATTGTATGCATATTCTCAAGGAGACCACACGACTATATGAATTGCGAGAGCTCTGTGTTTCAGCTTTTAGATAAACAAGCAGTGTGATAAAAAGTATAATGAAGGTTGGGTGCAGTGGCTCACATCTGTAATCTCAGCTCTTTGAGAGGCAGAGGTGGGAGGATTGCTTGAGGCCAGGAGTTTGAGACCAGCCTGGGGAACATAGTGATACTCTGGTTGCTACAAAAAATAAAAAAGTTAGACAGGCATGCTGCCTTGGGCCTGTACTCCCAGCTACTCCGGGAGGCAGGAGGAGCACCCAAGACCAGAAATTCAAGATTTTACAGTGAGCCATAATTTCACCACTGCACTTCAGCCTGAGTAACAGAGTGAGAACCTGTATGAAGAAAAGAAAGTAGAGGCCAAGCGCGGTGGCTCACGCCTGTAATCCCAGCACTTTGGGAGGCTGAGATGGGTGGATCACAAGGTCAGGAGATCGAGACCATCCTGGCTAACACGGTGAAACCCCGTCTCTACTAAAAATACAAAAAAATTAGCCAGGCGTGGCAATGGGCACCTGTAGTTCCAGCTACTAGGGAGGCTGAGGCAGGAGGATGGCTCGTGAACCCAGGAGGCGGAGCTTGCAGTGAGCTGAGATGGCGCCACTGCCCTTCAGCCTTGGCGACAGAGTAAGACTCTGTCTCAAAAAAAAAAGGAAGTATAATGGGTTTAGATGTTAATATGTACAAAATCTGAAACTAGATGAAAAATATAGATAAAAATGTTGAATTGAAATTTTTATGAGAAAAGAAAGTTATAAGTAAATATAATGCGATGTCTGCATTTGAATGGATCTTTTTTGGTTCATTGTACAGTTGTGTGTAAAAATTGGAAAAATGGAAATTTCCTGGCAGCTTTATTTTTATCTATATCTTACTGTGTATATTTAGTAAAACTTTTAAAAAGACTTAGGAAAAATTAAATTTACATACATTTGCATATAACAATGTAAATTTAATTATGTCAATTTACGTTATATAAGTGGAGGGTGCAAATACTAAAATCATGGATAATATTAGGTTATTATGTGTTTTAAGTTAGTTCTAACTTCAGCAATATATTTCCTGGAAGTCCAGAAAAAAGTGACAATATTTATGCAGTTTCTATTTTCTAACAAAAGGAAGAAAGCAGATTCTGTAGAAAATGGAAATATTTTCATGGAACCAAGATCTCTAAAGTATTTATCATGTATGATTTCATATAAAGAGATAATAAGGTATATAAGTATTGAACAAATACTGTAGAAAATCTAAAAAGTGACACTAAGTAAAACTAAGAATATGATTTAAACATCTCTGTTAATGGCTTTATTTTTATGAGAATTTGAACTAAGTAGACCTATTTACCTTTCTCATTTCTAGTGACAGAAATAAGCCTTGACTTAGAATGTCCCACAGTATGCCAATGTGAGCAAAATGCTGCTGAATAATGCTTTTGACTTTGCAGCTATACGAAAATTTTTACAGGTTAGTTGCAGTCACTCTAACTTGCTAGATTTGTGTTTAACACAAGACATACATGCTTAGCATTCACAATTTAGAAAATACTTCTCCAAAGTGATATTTAGAATTCTGCTTCTGGGAAAAAGGAATAGGTCCACTTCACCCAGACTTTTCCACTGAATTTACATATAAACTTGGAAGGAATTCCTGAAACAGTTATGTGAGGACTCTGTAATAGCAGCAGGTGGATTGAAGAATAAAAGGATGCAAAATACTGCCAAGCTGGGTATAGGTTTAATGCTCTGCTTTTCTTCCTGGTTTTCTAGCCTGGAGTCAAAGCATCTTGAAATCTGGAAGTAAGCATCCTTGGAGAGACACAGGAGGAGGCTTATGGGTATGGGGATTAGGGAAGTGACCTTTTGGCAAGGAACCCTGCTGTGGTGTGCGTGGCATGGCAAAGTCTCCAGTCAGAGGATGTGGGGTTCAGGAGAGTGGGGGTGACCTCTGCTGCTTACCTTGCCTCTGTTTTTCCACTGTGTGGAGCTATGTTGAGTGTGGTTGTAGGGAGTGTGGCAGAGCAGGATAACTGAAACCTCAGTTTTGGGGCTGAAAGAGCAGAAACGGGAGCCATGGGAAATCAGAGAGTACTTGGACATCAGAGAGATGGAGGAGCTTGTGATTGCAACCCTGTGAAGTCGTTTATGAGCTACTGGGCTCATCCCTGAACAGCTCATGCAGGAGTTTGCACACGTAGTTAGCATGCCAAAGACTTTGAGAACTGAGCTAAATGGTAGACTTCCTACCATGTCGCAGATGGAACATTGGGTGATGCACCCATGGAAAAGATCTGAATTGCACAGAAAAGCCTTTGAGAACGGAGCTCAATGTTGGAATCATAACCTGCAGATACCGGGTTAAAAACTATTGCTGAAACTAAGTCATTTGGTTGCCTACCAAATAAAAAATACTAATACTAAACAAGACCCATAGTTTTATAATGTAATATCGAAAATATACAGGATAAAATTTAAAGGTGCTCAGCATAGAAGAATCATAGAAAATGATTCTCAACTTGTATAAATATCATCAAGTGTCAGTCCCCAACGAAACGGCAAAAATGTTGGAATTATCAATCAAAGACTTCAAAACAACAATTACAAAAGTGCTCCAATGAGTAATTGGAGCACGGTTGAAACAATATTAATTAGAATGTATCCACAAAAACAAAAATGCTTTTAAAAGAAGCTGTTAAGAGGAACCAGTTGAAATTTTTAAGAATAGAAAAATGCAGTATTATAATGAAAATGCACTGAATGGAGTTGATAGATTAATGGATATGTCAGAGAAAAAGAATTTCAAAGATAAAACCAGATTTAAGAATCTGTGTGTAACATAAGGACAGGAAATTAAATACCGCATGTTCCCACTCATAGGTGGGAATTGAACAATGAGATCACTTGGACACATGGTGGGGAACATCACACACTGGGGCCTGTCGCGGGTTGGGGGGCTGGGGGAGGGAGAGCACTAGGAGAAATACCTAATGTAAATGATGAGTTGATGGGTGCAGCAAACCAACATGGCACATGTATACCTATGTATCAAACCTGCACATTGTGCACATGTACCCTAGAACTTAAAGTATAATAATAATATAAAAAAACTTTGTGTCAATAGCAAAAGATTTGACTTTTATGTAATTAGGGTTTCAGAAGGGGAAGGGAAAGGGAGAAATGAAATTATTTTTTAAAAAAATAATAAATGAAAGTCTCCCCATATTTGGCAATAATGACAGCAGATTATTGTAAGAATTTCTGAAGACTGTTGTCAGTCAGAAAAAATAATAAGAATAGAAAGTTAAGACAGCAAGAATAAGGAAAGAGTAACGAAAATAGTAACTTTTGGGAAATATAATACATTATTCTTCTATTTGATTCTCCAAAGTATGTTTGGTGATTGAAAGCAAAAATAAGAAGAAAATAACATTGATATGATTGTCAGTGTATGTACATTTAATATATATGAGACAGCTAAAAAGTATGTGATATATTATATAGGGTAATGGGACCCATATGGTGGCAAGATTTCTACATTGAACTTTAAATTGTAAAATATTGATTCTAAGTAGGTTATGAAAAGGTATGTATGTGTATTGTAACCAGTAGACAAAACACTAACAAAATACAAGGATAAATAGCAAAAAAATCACAGTAGAAAAAGTGGAATGGAATTTTAAAACAAAAAAATTAAAACAATTCAAAAAAGGGAGAGAAAAAACCCATAGAAATGAAAAACAAAAGTTTTAAAAAATGAATATAAAAATGATGGACCTAAACGAACATGTATCAGTATATATTTATTAAATGTAAGTCATCTGGTCACAACGATTATGATGTTATAATCCAACTACTTGCTACCCATAAGAAATTACCTTCAAATAATCTGATAAGGTAGGACAAAAGTCAAACTATTAAAAATATTATGCAAAAAACAAATTAAACTAAGGTAAGAGTGGCTATATTAATATGAGACAAATTAGACATCAAAGTAAATTACTAAAGATACATAAGTAAATTACACTATAACAAACAGTTAATTTCCCCAAAAGAAATACAGTTTAAAGTTTATATACACACAACCACAGTATAATAGAAACCTAAAATGGATCAAAAGAAAAAAATGATAGAATTTAAGAGAGAAACAAACACATGCACAGTGACATTTGAGATTTTTAACATTTCACCTTCAGTGTAAGAAACAGGCAAAAAGCAGCAAGGATATGGAAGAACTAAACTAAATCAATAAACTGGATTTAATTGACGGTTGTAGGACAATCTACTCAACAAAAAGATAACACAAACTTTTTTCAAGTGAACGTGAAATATTCATCAAGAAAGGCCATATCTGCATCACAAAACAAATCAAACAAATTTCAAACAATTGAAATCATACAAAGTATGTTTTATGACCACAAGATAACTCAAAAACCTTCACACATTTGGACATAAAATAATGGGCTTCTACAAAATCAATGAGTAAGAGAGAAAATCTCAAGGAATGTAATTTTTTTATTTATTTTACTTTTTTAAATGTTTTTATTGATATACATATTTTGGGGGCTACATAATAATATATATATTTTTTTGAGACAGAGTCTCACTCTGTCGCCAAGGCTGGAGTGCAGTGGCAAAATCTCAGCTCACTGCAAGCTCCACCTCCCAGGTTCATACCATTCTCCTGCCTCAGCCTCCCGAGTAGCTGGGACTACAGGCACCCACCACCATGCCCAGCTAATTTTTTTGTATTTTCAGTAGAGACGGGCTTTCACTGTGTTAGCCAGGATGGTCTTGATCTACTCCTGATCCTCCCACCTCGGCCTCCCAAAGTGCTGGGATTACAGGCCTGAGCCACCACGCCCAGTGGTAATATTTTGATACACTCATGTAAACATCAAATCAGGGTAATTGCAATATCCATCACCTTAGTTATTTATCTTTTCGTTATTCTAGAAACATTTGAATTATTCTCTACTTAGTAATGTACGAAAGATTTTTTTAACAATACTCACCCTCTTGATCTATTGAATACTAGGTCTTATTTCTTCTAACTGTATATTTGCAACCATTAATCAACCTCTTTTTATCCCCTCTCCTCCCTACCCTTCCTGACCCTTGACAAACACCAATCTACTCTATTTTCATGAGATACACCTTTTTAGCTCCCACACGTGAGTAAGAACATGTGACATTTGTCTTTCTGTGCTTGACTTATTTCACTTCACATAAGGACCTCCAGTTCCATCCATGTTGCTGTAAATAACAGGATTTTAAAACATTTTATAGCTGAATAATATTCCATATGTATATATACTACATTTTCTTTATCCATTCATCCATTAATTATGTATTACATATACATAGATTGACAATCATGATCCATGGGCAGTTGGGTTGACTCCATATTTTGGCTATTGTGAATAACGCTGTAACAAACATGTGAATGCCAATATCTCCTCGATGTATTAACTTCCTTTCTTTTGGATATATACCCAGTAGTGGAATTGCTAGCTCATATGGTAGTTTAGTTTTTGTGTTTATGAGGAGCCTGCATACTGTTTTCCATAGTGCTTGTACCAATTGACATCCCGACCAATGGTGTACAAGTGTTCCTTTTCTTCACATCTTCACCAACATCCACTCTTTTCTTTTTGATAAAAGCCGTTTAAACTGCGGTGAGATGATTTCTAATTGAAGTTTTGATTTGCATTTCTCTGATGATTAGTGATGTTGAAAATTTGTATATACCTATTGGGCATTTATATATCTTCTTCTGATAAAAGTGTATTCAGATATTTTGCCACGCTTATATTATTTGAATTTTTGTTGCTGAGTTTTTTAAGCTTCTAATTCTACATTCTATGTATTTTTATGTATTATTCTGTGTTCTATCTATTCTAATTCTTATGCCCTTATCATATGGGTAGTTTGCAAATATTCTCTCTCATTTTGTGGGTTGTCTCTTCACTTTGTTAATTGTTTCCTTTACTGTGAGAAAGATTTATAAGTTGATGTAATCCTATGTCTATGTTTGCTTTGGTGGCCTGCACTTTTGATGTTTTACTCAATAAATATTTGCCCAGATCACTGTCCTCACACACTTCCCCAATGTTTTCTTATGGTAATTTCATAGTTTTAGGTCTTGGGTTTAAGACTTTAACTCATTTTGATTTGATTTATTATATGGTGAGAAATAGGGGTCTGGTTTCATTCTTGTGCATACAGTTATCCAGTTTTCCTGGCACCATTTATTGAATAGACTGTTTCTTCCCCAATGTGTGTTCTTGGTGACTTGTCAAAAATGAGGTGAGATTAATATCTGGGTTACCTATTCTGTTCCGTTGGTCTATGTTTGTGTTTATACCAGTACAATGCTGATTTCATTATTAAAGCTCCGTAGTGTATTTTTTATTTTTTATTTTATTTATTTTATTTTATTTTAGAGACAGAGTCTTGCTGTTGGCCAGGCTGGAGTGCAGTGGCATGATCTCTGCTCACTGCAACCTCTGCCTTTCAGGTTCAAGTGATTCTCATGCCTCAGCCTCCCAAGTAGCTGGGACTACAGGTGCGTGCCACCACACCCAGCTAATATTTTGTATTTTTAGTAGAGACGGGGTTTCACCATGTTAGCCAGGATGGTCTCGATCTCCTGACCTTGTGATCTGCCTGCCTCGGCCTCCCAAAGTGCTGGGATTACAGGCGTGAGCCACCACACCTGGCCGCCATAGTGTATTTTTAAGACAGACTGTATGATGCCTCCTGGTTTGTTTATTTCCTCAGGATTGCTTTAGCTATTCAGAACTTTTCATGATTCCATATACAATTTAGAATATTTTTTCCTATTTTTGTGAAGAACATCATTAGTATTTTTTATAAAAATTCCATTGAATCTGTAAATTGCTTTGGGTAATATTCAATTTAACAATATTAATTCTTCCAATTCACCAGCATGAAATATATTTTCAAGTTTGGGTTCTCTTTAAATTGTTTCATCAGTGTTTTAGAGTTATTTTGTATAGATCTTTCACTTCTTTGGTTAAATTAATTTCTGGATATTTTATATTCTTTGTAGCTATTGTAAACAGCATTGGTTTCTTGATTTTTTTCTGATTGCTTGCTGTTAGTTTATATAAATGCTAGTCATTGTTTAATGCTAATTTTGTATTCTGCAATTTTACTGAATTCATGTTTCAGTATTAAAAGTTTTTCAGCAGAGTCATTAGGGTTTTCTAAATAAAAAATTATGCTGTCTGTGAATAAAGCTAATATGACTCCTTCCTTTCCAATTTGGAGGTAATTTATTTCTTTTTCTTTTCTGATTGCTCTGGCTAGGACTTCCAGTATTAGTTTTTATTATGTTGAATATAAGCATCCTCATCTTGTTAAGATCTTAGAGGAACATCTTTAATTTTATTCACATTCACATTCAGTGTGATGTTAGCTGTGAGTCTGTCATATATGAAGTTTATTATTTTCAGGTATGTTCTTCTATACCCAGTGTGTTGAGGATTTCTATAATAAGGATATGTCAAATTTTACAGAATTCTTTCACATCATTTAGTGAAATGATCATGTATATTTTGTTCATTACTGAGAGGAAGGTGTTGAAGTTCTCAACTATGTTTGTATTGCAGTTTATCTCTCCCTTTAGGTCTATTAATGTTTGCTCTATATACATGGGTACTCTGGGGTTGGGTGAATAGATGTTTATAATTGTTATATCCTCTTTGTGAATTGACATGTTTATTATCATGTAGTGACTTTCTTTGTCACTTTTTGAAGTCTTTGACTTGTAGTCTATTTTATCTGATATAAATATAGCTACATTTAGTCTTCATTGGTTTCCATTTTCATAATTTTTTTGTCACTTCACTTTAGTTTATGTGTCTTTAAAGATGAAGTGGGTTTATTGTAGGTAGCATATAGTTGGCTCTTGTCTCCATTCAGCTACTCAATGTCTTTTAACTGGATAATTTATTCCATTTACATTTAGTGTTATTATAGATAAGTGATAACATAATGCCATTTTGTTGCTTCTTTGCTGATTGTTGTAAATCTTTTCTACTTTCTTAGTGTTTTCCTTTGTGGTTATGTTATTTTAGTATGTTTTCATATGTTGCTTTTTATTTTCAGTGTATCTATTTTGGGTTTCTGCATTGTGGTTACCATGAGGCTTACAGAAAACATTTTATACCAATAACAAGTTATTTTTAAAAGATGATGTATTAGTCAGTGTTCCCTAGGGGGACAGAATTAATAGAATAGTTATATATATAAAGGGGAGTTTATTAAGTGTTAACTCACATGATCACAAGTTTCCACAATAGGCCATCTGCAGACTGAGGAGCAAAGAGAGCCAGCCGGAGTTTGAAAACTGAAGAACTTGGAGTCTGATGTTTGAGGGCAGGAACCATCCAGCATGGGAGAAAGATGTAGGCTGGAAGGTTAGGCTTGTCTCTCTTTTCACATTTTTCTGCCTGCTTATATTCTAGTCATTTTGGCAGCCAATTAGATTGTGCCCACCCAAAGTAAGGGTGGGTCCGCCTTTGCCTGCTCACTGACTCATATGTTAATTTCCTTTGGCAACACCCTCACAGACACACTCAGGATCGATACCTTATATCCTTCAATTCAATCCAGTTGACAGTATTAACCATCACAGATGATAAATTACCTAAGATCAAAAGAAAAACAATAAAAACAAATAAAAAACTTAAAAATATAAACCTCTACCCTTTACCTTCATCCCCCACACTTTAAGCTTTAGGTTTCTCAATTTACTTATTTATATTGATTATCTCTTATCAGGTTGCTATAGCTGTTACTTTTATAGATTTGTTTTCCAGACTTTATCCTAGAGTTATGAACAGACTTCACACCACCATTACAATATTAGAGTTTTCTGAGTTTGTCTATGTATGTACATTTACCAATGAATTTTATATCTTCGGATATTTTGTTTTTGCATGTTTTGTTTGTTTGGCTTTTTTTCTTGATGAAGAACTTCCTTTAGTATTTATTGTAAGAAAAGTCTGGTCATGGTTAATTATCACATTTGTTGTTGTTGTTGTTTGAAAAGACTTTATCTCTCTTTTATGTTTGAAGAATGGCTTTGCTGACCACAATATACTTTGATGGTAGTTTCTTTCTTTTAGCACTTTAAATATGTCTTCCTACTGTCTCTTGGTCTGTATGGTTTTATTTTGTAAAGCTGTGGCTAGATAAACTGGAGCTCCTTTGAGTGTTATTTGTTTCTTTTTCCTGCTGCTTTTATGTTCCTCTCTTTGTCCTTGACTTTCAAGAGTTTGATTATTATATGCCTTGAGGGTAGTGTTCTTAGGGTTGAATCTTTTTAGTGTTCTCTGACCTCCCTGCACATATATACTTAGATCGTTCTCTCATTTTGGAAAGTTTACTATTATAATTTCTCTAAATAAGCTTTCTAACCCTTGCTTTTGCTCAAGTACCTCTTGAAGACTAATAACGTTTAGATTTGTTTTTTATGAGGTAATTTTTATATCTTGTAGGTTATCTTCATTCTTTTCCATTCTTTTGTTCTTTTTCCTCTCTGTTTCTTTTCAAATAGTTTGTCTTTTTGTTCACTAATTCTTTCCTCTGCTTGATCCATTCTGCTGTTGAGAGCCTCTAATAAAATTTTTGGTTCAGTAAATGTATTTCTCAGTTCCAAGATCTCTCTTTGATTGTTAAAAATATTTCAATCTCTTTCTCAATTTTCTCAGATACATTTCTGAACTACTTATCTGTGTTGTCTTGGAGATCACCGAGTTTCCTTAAAACTGCTATTTTGAATTCTTGCTCAGAGAGCTCACATATCATTATCTTCTTAGTTTCAGTCATCTGTTCCCTGCTTTGTCTGAGGTGGTCATGGTTCTCTGTTTGCTATTGTTTCCTGTGAGTATACTTCTATGTATTTCATTGAAGGATTAATTATTTATTCCAGTCTTCTTTGTCCACCTGGTCTTTGGTTTGGATTGGATGTATTTGTTGAGAGATTCCCTGTAATTTACCAGTTAATTTTTCCCCCATTAGGTTCTTGCCTTCTTTTCAGCACTAGGTGGTGTCTTAATCCCAGGTTTGTCTTGTCTCTAGTCAATCATCAGAGAGATGACTATTATTGGGTCCCCAAAGGGATATCCTGGAAGGATAGGAGGCTGGAGGTTTGTGCTCAGCGGAGCTGTGGAACATTTCTCCTACAGTGTGATGCTATTAAAAAGTCACTCTAATTTGGCCTTTCCTTTTACTGAGTTAGAGAACAAACTTTTCAAGAGTGGGAATGGTAGTTCTGTCTTTCCCCTTTGTCTGTTCCTGTGCTCAGAGATGTTTTCCCCTTCAGGCACTCACAATACCTCTGGTGCATTGAGGCAGAGACAGGTCTCCTGCTAGGAAATCCAAGATTCTGGGGAAGCTGGTTGTCCACTTCAATCTTACATTTCCAGTGTAAAAATCATGAGTTGGTGGGGGAGAGTTTTCTCACACTTGATACAGGGAAAATCAGGGAGGAAGGCACTGCAGACAGGGAAGTCCTATATTCTTTTAATCTGCTCAGAATATTTAACTTCTTTGTGGTTCTGGGAACTGTCTCATCCTCATGTAAGTTCTGGGATATTTCTGGTGATACTATCAGCGCTGGTTATTTATTTATTTTCTGTGTCAAGAAGTGAAGCCAGCTTGCTTCTATATTATTAAAACTGGAAATTATGTAAAAATACTTTAAAATGAACACACATAAAAATAAAATATATAATTTATAAAGTGAAATTGAAACAGTACTTAGAGCAACTTCACAATATATGCTCATGTGAGAAGACTCAAATCAATCATCTATGCTTCTACCTTAGAAAACTAGTGAAATATTAGCAAAATAAAACTAAGTAATTTAGATGGAAGAAAGTAATAGAGATCAGAGAAGAAAAAATAGAGAAAATTAAACAAACCAAAAGCTGGTCCTTTGAAAAGAATTATTAAGTTTATAAAACTATAGCAAGAGTAAGGAAAAAAGAGAGAGAAAAAAATAAGCAAATTACAAATACAAAAATTAAAAAAGGAAATAACTAGTGTACCTTAAAAATACACTAAAAGAAGCTGTAAAAAAAAAGTCTATGAATGTGGATTGTACCACTTAGAAGAAATTGACCAATTTCTCAAATACATAAGTTATCAAAACCTACCCAAGAAAAATTAGATAACCAAAATACTTCTGTACTACCCTCCAATTATCTAGGCCAAAATTGTCTCAATGGTGAATTCTACCAAATGTTTTAAGAAGAAATAATGTCAATTCTACGCAATCTATTTGAAAGATAAGATGAAGAAAACACCCTCAGACATTTTATATTACTATTACCCTTCTACCAAAACCATACAAAGACAGTACAAGAAAAGAAAAACAATATTGAAATGAATAAACCTTCAATATAAAATTAGGAAATCAATTCTAATTCTAATAATATATAAAACAAATACTGTACCATGACCAAATGGACTTTATCCTGACAATTCAAAGCTACTTCAATATTTTTAAATCAATCAGTGTACTCTGCCATAAAAACAACTTAAAAAAGAAAAATCACATGATTATATGAATTGATATAGAAAAAGCACTAAGGAAAGTTCAACAGCAAGTCATAAAAACCTGTTCTAAGTAGGGATAGAAGAAAACTTCCTCAGCTTGATAAAAGGTATTATACAAAAATCATAGAGCTAACATTATACTTAATATCAAGCTTGAATGCTTTTCCCCTACATTTAAGAACTAGGCAAGTATTTTCCCTCTCACTGCTCCTATTCAGCATTTTAATGAAAATACTAGCCAATGCAACAAGGCAAGAAAAAATACACAATTGTGAAAAGGAGGATATAAACTTATTCCTATTTAAAGACAACATGACTGTATGTGGAATTTCAACTAACATGTGACAGCGATGAGGAAGAAGAAGAAGGAGGAGGAGGAGAAAGTAATTCTAGCATAATTGTAGAATACAATGGAAACATAAATATAAGTGGATTTCTGTATATAAACAATGAACGATGGAGACTAAAAAAACAGCATTTTAAAAAATAGCTTCAAAATACAACATTCTTAGAAATTTGACATCATAAAACATATAAAGAATGTGCATGTTAAAAACTGGACAAACTGCTGGCTAAATATGTCAATTAAGACCTAAATAAATGAAAATACATACTGTGTGAATTAGAAGACTCAATACTGGAAAGCTGCCAATTTTATAGACATTTCGAAGTCCTTTAATTATTAAATGTTACTGTAAATAACACTGATTTCAGATTCATTTTCTATCTTGTAGGTGACAAAAACCTTGCCTAACTTAGCAGTAGAATTATTTTTAAATTTAGTAACTTCACCAGTAGAAGCTTCAATATTGATTATTATTTGTCAAAATTTTCTGAGACATGATATATTCTTTTGTTTGCAGATGTGGGTATTATTTTACTTCAGAAATTATTTTCTGTATTATATGTCTATACAGATTTCTCTTTAAAATTTGCTGTGCATCTCTTTCAGAATGGAAGTATGTATATAGTAAGTATTATTTACCTGTATTTTATAACTACCATCTTATTTCAACAACTTTAACTCCTTTTTTCAATTTTATTTCCTTTGGTTATTTTATGCATCTCCAGCATTTCACTCTTTTCCATTTTAATCCTAACTTTTAACTCAAAAATATACTTAATTCAGGAAAAAAAAGTTTTTTTAATTCAATTGTCTGCTCACCCTTCATTTACTTTTGTTGTCCAAAAATTTCTTTTATATTCCATATACCTCTTCTGTAACACTTGAAAAATATTTATATTTTCGTTTATTTGTCAAGCATGTAAAGATTTTAAAAATTAGTTATTCTATTGTTATGTATACATTATCTAAATGATTTTGTTATATTCTTTTCTTTTTTAACTTTAAATGTATGTTTCTGGTGACCCGAGTGTATTTTTTTATGTTCTTTATTTCTCTTTAGCAGGTTGTGATTGGCTACTGGAAATTCTTCTAACAGTACCTTTTCTTCATTTTCTGTTTTTCTAATTATTATTACAAGTGTGCTGTTAAAGTCTCCAATCATTATTGTTTACTTTTTCCTTTAGTTCGGTCAGTTTTTTGCTTCATTTATGTTGTGACTCTATTATTAGGTGTATACATGTTTATAATTGTTGCATATATGTTTATAATTATTATTTTTATATGTTTGTGTAGTTTATATAGTTGAAATGATTAAGGGTAATAAATGTAAATTGCAATGCCTGGAATAAAACAGATGCCCTATAAATGCTAATATCTTCTCTTAATATTATCAATACTTTATAAGCACACTTCTTTTTTTGGCACCAATATTTCTCAGTCATATTAGAAAATTTTAACCGATGATAGCTGATTAAATGTTTAAACAATTTTTAGCACCACTGGACAAATACAGTTTATATTACACACAGATTTATTCTTTTTGTAATAGTTATAACATTATATACTTATACAACAGTCAAACTGTTACATATGTAAGAAAAAAGGTATCAAAATTAAGCGAAGGAAATGTTAAAATTATACTCATTCAATAAAATGATTGGTTTAATTTAGAGGCATCTCAGTCAGACTTACAAAGCCTTCCTCAAATACTATAATTTTCTTCTTCTCTTCTGTCATTTGCCCAGTTTGAAACAAGTTCTCTAAACTGGAGCTGACAGTAAATTAGACCCTGACTTCTGACTATGTAGATGTTTGCTAATTTATTCCTCCTAGTGTATATTTAATGAATGCATTCAGAAAAACAAGATAAAATGACTCCTTGGACAATCTGTTAAGAAATGCTAATACTCTTCACTTGGTATTTTCCTAAAATTATCTATGGCATTTACTAGGTTGGTGTAAAAGTACTTGGAGTTTTTGCCATTGAAAGTAATTTTGCACCAATCTAATATCACCCTATGGTAGTTTCATGATGACAAATACCTTGGGATATTAAAAAGATTAATCACACTATACTCACTCTCAGAAATAGACATGTATAAGTATTTTACATATACAAATATATAAAAAAATACCTATTAATATAATTGTATATATATGGAAAATACTGTTGGAGTTCAGAACCAGAAAACTTGCCTTTTGCTAGCAAAAAATGTAAATCCCCAAATATAATTATGCTTGTTTATTAATTCTAAAACATTGTTCTCCCAAGAAAAATGTCAAATGCTTTAATGTACAGACCATGGTCCTTTACTTTCTGGTTTCTGTTAATACTGCCTAGTTCAAGCTAACCTTGCCACTTTCCATTCTTTCCGCTCCTCTACCCTAAAACTTAAACTTTAGGTTAGTCCAAATTTCTTCCATTCTTCAAATTTGCCACGTAACCTCACTCATGAGACTTTGGACATGATACCTCCACCTGGAATCATCTCCACAGCCTAATATTACCCTGATCAGTCACTACTCCTCAGCTCAGATGGCATTTTCTCTGTAAAGTACACACCAAGTAAAAACTCCATAATGACTCTTCCTATATCCCCTCACGGCATACAATATTCACTCGTCTTGATGCTCATTACCCCATGTTATAGCTTTCTTTCTGTCTTACTCTCCCTACTTTAGAAGAGAGGAAGTATGCCAGAAAAAAATAGTAAGCACTCGATAGTAGTTTGCTGGAAAGCACAATAAATAAACTGCTTATTCTTGTATATCTAGTGGTTATTTTTAAACCTGGCAGAAATTTGTCAATTTTTTAGACATAAAAATCTGCTTGTGTCTGTGTCGCCATAAGGTCTCAGGTTTGTATTGGCACAGTATGGGGGCTGTGATGGGTCAAAAGACAACCTTTTGGGTGCAAAAACAAAAATGCCTGTCCTTATTTAGGTCTGTGGGCATCAGCTTGAGGGTGGAGCTCTCACCAGGGACCCTGTCCTTCTCTACCCAGCACTTCCCTGCCCCTTCCCACATCAATGCTATACTTCACTTGAAAAGTTTACAAATACATGCCACCGAGAATGTCTAAGATGGATCACCTTGACCACAAGAAGTATCACAGCAGATTAGAAATACTTGGTCCTTCATCCTGAGCTGGTGAGGTATAAGCAGTTGTGACCATTTAAGAAAACCATTTGAAAGTACCTGCTAAGTTATGGATTGCTCATGACCCAACACTTTTATTCTTAGGTATATGCATAAATGCACACACTCAGAGTCACGTTAGTAACAATAACCCCAACTGGAAATGAATCAGTTCAGTGGTTAAATAAATTTGAATAGTTTCTATAATGGAATATGATACAGCAATGAAAATGACATTGTACAACTAAAAGTAAACTATAATGAAATTGAATCTTACAAACATTGTGTTGAATAAAAGAACTTATGATGCAAAAGAAACTTACTGATTATTTGTTTATGTAAAGTTATAAAAATCCTAGGAAAATGAACCTAAGTACTTTAGATATATGTTTAGAAAGTAAAACTATAGAAAAAAACAAGAAGTCGTTGCCGTATGTATTAGTCCATTTTCACACTGCTGATAAAGACATACCTGAGACTGGGTAAATTACATAAGAAAGAGGTTTAATTGGACTCACAGTTCCACATGGCTGGGCAGGCCTCACAATCATAGCAGAAGGCAAGGAGGAGCAAATCACATCTTACATGGATGGCGGCAGGCAAAGAGAGAGCTTGTGCAGAGAAACTCCCACTTCTAAAACCATCAGATCTGTTGTGAGACCCATTCACAATCATGAGAACAGCACAGGAAAGACCTGCCCCCATGATTGAATCATCTCCCACCAGGACCCTCCCACAACACATGGGAATTATGGGAGTCACAAGATGAGATTTGGGTGAGGACAGAGAGCCAAACCATATCACCGTAAGAGTCAGATTTGTTAGGGTGGAACATGAGGGGCCCTGGGAGTCCTATTATGCTGTACTTCTCTATGAGGCATTGGATACATTGATATCCACACCATGGTACTCACAGAGCCACTTGGCATTCTTTTCTGCATTTCTATGGGTATGTTAAGGTTTACAGTTTAAAGAATGCAATGCTTGTGTCAACCAGGTTCTGTGGGAAAAGGCAGTTTTCCCTCCTGATACATAACAGCTTCTCTAAACAGAAACACTAATGTTTGATAGTCAAAATAATATTGACATGCACATAGAGAGAAACCCTCCATTTGGAATAGTGGACCCTCTTCACTTTGGGTTCCGAATGCAGCAGGCTATCCTTGCTTCTGCTTCACCAGCTCCCTGGCCTCACCTTCAGAGTAAGCTGCAGCCTTCAGTGAAGTTGCACCAAATTCATGACAGGGATTGGCTTTCTCCGCTCACCATAGTTGATGCTGGCAGTGACGACTTTCATTTCAAAATAGGTTGAAAACAGGTCAGAAATGCCATTCCTAGTAGTGGACCCATGTTTGTTTCTCAGATTTGGCCACCGTACCTGGGTCATGTGAAATGCTGGCAAGGGAGGATCCCTGTGTGAGGAGGACACAGAGTCTGTCTCTACTACCACCCCAACTTTTCTGCACATCTTAAATTATTCCAAGATGCAAATTTTATCCTTTTAATAAAGGGATGGAAACTAGCTATGAGGGTACATCATATCCGGTCTCTTATCCTCAAGAACTTTTAACAAAGAAGATGATGACAGAGTATTGGTGAAATAACCATTACTCTTTAAATTTCAATAAAAGAGACGGAACTGCAAGGCTCCTGAAGACGGAAACATGAGACATTTAATTCTGGTGTCCAATGTCCTCTCCAATGTCCTCTCTCATTCAATCTTGTAGTGAGAGGGAGTGACTGAGTTGGGGTAAGATGGGAAGAAGAGTTTGCGTGTGCGTGGCTTGGGTGTGTGGGTTTAGTTTCTTCTCACGCACACCTTCTCCTGGGACACAGCTGGCCCTACTGAGGAGGCCTCCAGGTTGTCAGTTCATACTGTGATTGAGGGAATAAGTATATTTTCAGGGGAAGGGGCAGCACTGAAATATGTGAAATTCCATTTGGCCTGGATATAAGCCACGTCCTTCAATTCGGCTTGGAAAATAAAGTTAATATTTTGATCTCCATCTGTTTCATTTCTATATTTACTTTTCTTTTGATGATGAACTTGGAAGTGAGTTCTGCTTTACTGGAAAGAATTTAATCTCAGTGCAGTGATCATATAGGATTGTTAAACTACTTTACTCATCTCTGATTCCCTTGATCAATTCTAATTTACTAAGAACTGGACAGAGTTGAAAAACCAGCTGTATATATTTTCATAGAGTCTAGATGCAAAAGAAACAGAAAAAAAAATCATGATATCTTTTTTAATTAAAAGAATTAATGGTCAAATTAAAGTTGTATATTTTAATGGTGTTCTATGTGATGTTTTAAATATGGATGCATTGTGAAATGGTTAAATCAAGCTACTTAACATATATACTACCTCACTTATTTTTTGGGGAGAGAATAAAAAGTCTACTATCTTAGCAATTATCAAGTATACAATACATGGTTATTATTAGTTACAGTCACCATGTTGTACAATGGATCTTTTGAACTTATCCCTCCTGTGTAATAAAAAGGTTGTGTTTTTTCATAAATACCTCCCCAATATCACCTTATCCCAACCCTCTACTCTCTGCTTCTGAGTTCTGCTCTTATAGATTCCATGTATAAATGAGATCATGGAATATTTTTCTTTCTGTGCCTAGCTTATTTCACTTCAGTTTTTTTAAGGCTAAATAATATTCCACTGTGTATAAATATCATACTTTATCAACTGAGAAATGCTTAGGCTGATTTATATATTGGCTATTTTGAATAATGCTGCAATGCATGTGGGCGTGCAGACATCCCTTAAACATACTTATCCCATTTCCTTTGGATATCCACCACAGGGATGGGATTGCTGGGTCACAGGGTAATTGTATTTTTAGGTTTTTAAGAAACCTCCATACTGTTTCTCATGAGGGTTTTACTAATTTACATTTTCATCAACTGTGTATAAGAATTTCCTTTTCCCCACATCCTCGCCAACACTTGACATCTTTTGTTTTTCTAAGTGCCATTCTAACAGGTGTTAGGTGATATCTTATTGTAGTTTTTTTTTCATTTTTTTATTATTATACTTTAAGTTCTGGGATACATGTGCACAATGCGCAGATTTGTTACATATGTATACATGTGCCATGTTGGTGTGCTGCACCCGTTAACTCATCATTTACATTAGGTATCTCTCCTAATGCTATCCCTCCCCCCTCCCCCGACCCCACAACAGGCCCCAGTGTGTGATGTTCCCCACCCTGTGTCCAAGTGTTCTCATTGTTCAATTCCCACCTGTGAGTGAGAACATGTGGGGTTTGGTCTTCTGTCCTTGTGACAGTTTCCTCAGAATGATGATTTCCAGCTTCATTCATGTCCCTACAAAAGACATGAACTCATCCTTTTCTATGGCTGCATAGTATTCCATGGTGTATATGTGCCACATTTTCTTAATCCAGTCTATCATTGTGGACATTTAGGTTGGTTCCAAGTCTTTGCTATTCATGCACATGTATCTTATTGTAGCTTTAATTTTCATTTCCCTGACAATTAGTGATAATGAGCATGCAAGCAAGAGCATGGTAGGCCTGCACTGCATTGAAGGCAGTCGTGTTTGAATCCAGATTTTATACACCTCTATTTACCATTTGCCTAGAGAGGCTTCCGTATCCAAAAACGTATAACATAAAAGCCACTCCAGCTTGACTTTCACCAGCTGCTTTCTCTCTTGTTCATCTCCACTCACATACTGAGGAGAAGAGGAGGGGGCAGAAGGGTGCCATTCTCTTCTCTGAAAGGGAGGTGGGAATGAAAACTAGGGTCTTGGGTTAATGGGCCCCACATCTCTAAATCTGGGGAGAGATATCCTGAAAACAAAATTTATTTCTACCTTTTTCCCTGGATGTCTGTAGCAGCGAAGCCAGTAAATATCCTGAGCGGAAGCACAGACTCAGGAGAGAGCTGCTCAACACACATCCACGTGTCTTTTAATTAATGTTAGTTTGTATCTAATTCTTGCAGTAGAGCTTTAGGGTTTTTACTATTTTACATTTTCTGTGTTGCCTTTCTATGATATGTTAGTGAGAAGGTGGGTACAGATACAGTGCAAACTGCTAGTGAAATACCATATACTGACTCTAATACTTAAATGTGAAGAAATGAGCAACCTTAGCCTGATTACAAATTAATAACTTTAGGCCTTATTTTATAAAGTTACAAAATGTACTGAACTTTAGCAAGAAATATTTCTAATGTAGATGCACAATGCAAGATCTTTTATTTAAATACTGTCATGACACCTCTAGGGTGCTAATAACGTTTTCTGCATATCTTTTGGGCCCTTAATCTCTTAATCAATACTAGTTTGTGGCTAACATGATGAATTCAGGACTAATTGAAGGGACGCATATTATTAACATCAGACATTTATCCTAATTGCACAGTCAGTGCTCATTTTTGAGATGAGTAAATTAAAGATTAATTTCTATGGTAGCGAAAGAGCCAGCATGCTGCCGTCCGTATCTGTGCTTCATGGTATGAATAGTGCAGACAGTCAGTGGTGGGAGTTTCTGGTCAGTAAACTTTTCCCATCGGTTATTTGCAACAGTCTAACCATTCCATGGATTCAGTGTGTTAAAAAAATATTGTGCATTTCGGGAAGGAAATATAATGTAGCATCCCTTCACCCTGGCAAAATATAAAGACATAAATGTGGTTCCCATTTCTTTCTTTATTCTCCCTGCCTGATCTGGCATGGCCTGGGTGCTAGCAGCGCAGTGCTGCTCTTGGGCTAAGGACACAGTGGTCTAGGCCTGTAGGCTGCTTCTTCTCTTTTAGGGATGTGACTTTGGGTAAGTGACTTAATCTTCCTGTGCCTAATTCCATCAATTATGAGGTGGTGATAAGAGCACTTACCACGCAGGGTTGTTGTGAGAATCAGATGGGCCGATCTGGTTGATTATTTAGACAGTGACTGGGACATACAGAGCAAGCTAGTAATGAGTTAACTACTACTAGTACTACCAGGACCAATACTATGGCAGTTAACCAAAGCCTGGATGGAAATGAGGAACAGGCAAGTAGAAAACACATAAGTGAGAATGAAGCATTTCCAACGTAGATAAGCAAAAGAGGCAAGGAGGCAAGGAGTGGGTGGAAGAGAGGGACAGGAGATAGCGAGCAAACCGCATGCTCTGTCTCCACAGCTTCTGCAGCCTCCTGTTGATGCAAGCTCTCCCTCACTGTCTACACAGCATCCCCAGTGACTTTCTTTCCGTGTCCAGCAGACCGCAGCGTCCCATTGCAAAATATGCCCTGTACACTTTTGGTTCCTTTTAACTGAAATAGTCTTTCCCTCCTGCCCCTGCCTAGTTAATCACCATGTTCTGTTTTCTGATGTCCCTCAAAGTCAGCTCATCTTGGCCACGCTTCCTGATTCGACGTGTTACCTTGGAGTCCTCCTAGACATCTTCTCATAGCTCTGTGCACTTTACCACACTAATCAAATTTGTAAGCATACATTGATTTGTTGAAGGTTGTGAATGCTGTCCTCCACATGCTATCATTAATATGTTTGGGCAGAGATTTCCTGACATTTCCCACAGTAGACATTCATAAAATATTTGTCAAGGAATGACTGATCCTAACTTCAAAGTCAAGATCAAAATTTATCTCCTTCAGAAACATCTTTCCGGTCCTCCCGTGAGGTTTTATCCCTTCTGACATTGAAACCCAGTAGCATCGCATATGACTTCTATTATCATTATTTGTTCCAAGGATGTTTCTGCCATCTGAGAGCATTGGCAATCCCAAAACAAGTTCCGTTTTATTGTTTTGTTTTGTTTTTCAGCCAATCCAAGCAGCAATTTATATATACCTTTGTATTATAGGAGTACTTGTGTGATGGACAAAAAAGTACTTGTGAAAATCCCTGACTCTCTTACAATTAAAAAAAAATAGTTTGAAATTACTTTGCAATGATTTTATAAAGATGTTTTTTAAGAAAGTTTGTAATATAGAAACTGTTCTTGAATGTCATGGAAGCTCTTTCTCCAAAAAGGGCTTGAGTTCAGGGTTCCTTCATAATGTGCTTCATAGTGCCTTAAAGTAAGATTCAAAAACTTAACTATCTAGATCTATCACTCTAGCACCACTCAGCTACTGAGTGTTGAGGGAATATTGATTTCACCAACTTAGCTTATCCCTCCATAGAATGCTGTGTCTCTCCCAAAGCCAGCGCAGGCAAGTAGGAGTTCTTTTCAAGTTCTCTTCTTCCTTGTGGCAGAATTAGCCTGATTGTCATTTGGCAATGAGGAAGGATGCTCCTCCACCTGCTGTCCTCACCTGCCCCTGCAGGCAGGTCTACCTAACCTGCAGATCGCTTTAACATACAGAGAATAGCACAGTGAGTAGTGACTCAGAGAGAGGGTTAACAACCTTTATTTGGTTCTGGCTGATTCCAGTCCTCTCCACAGGGAGATATTGTAAGCATCATTTCACATATCTGAGTAAGGAAATCAAAACTTTTGAAAAATGTAAGCAAGATCAAAGTTTTTGGATGAGAGGGTGAAATGATGCCTGTAAGTTCACGTCCTGAGTTCAGGGATCACTCTTCCTTGTCATGGTCAAAGCCTCGAGGTTTAACTGAACAGCACCTAGCACATAATAGGCACAGGATGATTAGCTATTGAATCAATAGCTGAGTAGTGAGCAACTGCCTAACACACACATATGGGTGTGTGTGAGTGTGTGTGTGTGTAGCTCTGTGGGCAGATATGTGGCCAGTGCTTACTTAAACTACTTGAGCGAATATTTGAGTGGATGGACAATGATATTTCCAAAATACAGAGCTAGTGAGAGGCAATGCTAAGGCTGTAATCTACTTCTTCTCTCAGCCTGTAGATTACTCTTGGTCACTTGTTTCTGACTATGCAAGCTGACCCTGATATATAGGATTATGTTTATTTTTGAGACAGAGTCTCACTCTGCTGCCCAGGCTGGAGTGCAGTGGCACGATCTTGGCTCACTACAACCTCCGTCTCCCGGTTTCAAGTGATTCTTGTGCCTCAGCCTCTCAAGTAGGTAGGACTACAGGCATGTGCAACCATGCCTGGCTAATTTTTGTATTTTTAGTAGAGACAGGGTTTTGCCATGTTGGCCAGGCTGGTCTCGAACTCCTGACCTCAAGTGATCCACCCACCTCACCTCTCAAAGTGCTGGAATTACATGCGTGAGCTGCCACGCTCAGCCTAATATAGCCTTATTACAAAAAGAAAAATAAGTTTCTGTCCTGAATAGATATTCCTGTCCAATATACTGACTTAAAGTTAATGTTGACATAGCAGCCAAAGAGTGTATACTCTGTGCCTTCACGTAGGCCCTGGCATCCATAAAATTAAATCATTAATCCTACCCCACATATCATCAGACAGGTACTATCAACCTTATCCCTCAAGGTGACAGAGCTCATGATTACATCTGGGATTTGAACTCAAACAACTTGTCCCAAGAATATGTACTATTAAAAATAAAATTATAAAAGAAAACTATCACATTATAAAAATGAACACACACAAAAAAGCAAAGCAAGTGTAGCTTCTGGAGCCGGTTCACTTTCACAGCAATAAAAACCACAGAAGACCAACTCCAATCCCAGGAAAAGACCTGGATTCTGTCGAAGAGCTCATGGTAGGGTGGGCTCTGGTTGTGTGGCCCAGGGCAAAGTCAGAGTGAGAATGAGCCTTGTAGAGGGTGAAATAATTCCTCACAGACTCCCACCCTGGACACCCTGATCATTTCCTTCCAGATGCCTTCACTGGACACCTCCCTCCTTTGCTAGGGTTTGATCTCACGAATCACTCGTCCTTGCTCACCTCACAGGCATGAGGCAAAGCCAGGCAGATGTGTGTAGCAGCATAAACCAAAAAAGTAGAGGCATTTTCCCAGGACACGTAGTCTGGCGAGTTCTGAAGTGCTGATCTCATATTTTTCAACATTTTTTTTCACTCCACACTATATTTTTATCTCTTCATGTTTTCAAGCAAACAGACCACCCATTCCTTAGTAGTCCTGCTCCTCCATGTTATGCATGCATGCATTTCACCTACCCATTTCTCAGAGATGGATACCTGGTGTGGCTTCAATTTCCTGAGAGTACGTACAAGTTGAAATATGCAACCTCAACCTGTTTCTTTACAAACATGCATAAGCATTGCTAGGTCATGGCTGTGCATTATCTGTTTCAATATAAAAACTGCCAGTAGCTGTTTAGAATGCCCACCGCAGACTGCCCCTGGCAACAATGCACGAGGCCTTCTGCATTCCACATTTCAGCCCTCGCTGGTCATTGGCCCATTCTCTAACTCTTGCCAGTCAAACGAATGTACAATTGTATGCAGATGCGTGAGTGTCATATGTGTTGTTCTATTTGGTCTTTTCCTGACTGTGATTTTTTACATCTCTTGATATGATTACAAACCTTTCAAGGCTCTTTGTTTTGGAAATTTCCCATTCATAATATTTGTTTGTTTTTCTACTGGGATGCTGAGTTTTCTCCCAGATTTTCAGGAAATAATTGAATAGTGTAAATATTCATGCCATGTCAATTTTAGACATGGCAATTTGTTTCTTCCCTGTAGTTATTAACGCTGTCTATTGTGTTACTTTCTAAAAACAAATGCTTAATTTTTACATAATCTCATACATAATTTTTCCATTTGCTATTTATGCTTCAAGGTTTTAAGAACTCTCTAATACTCCTATATCTAAAAACAGTCTCCTTCAATTAACTTTAAATCAACTAGCAATGAATTTCCTTCAATTAACTTTGTCATTTTTTTCACCTTCAATATTGAATATTTTCAGAGTTCATCTGCATATATGAAGTTACATGATAATCAAGTGTTGTATTTCTTTCAATAGCATGCCATGTTTTCATTCCATTTACTAATCAGTCTTTTTTTTTTTTTTTTTTTTTTTAAGAATATCCCTCTGTAGCCCAAGCTGGAGTTCAGTGGCACCATCTTGGCTCACTGCAACCTCCACCTCCCAGGTTCAAGCAATTCTCTTGCTTCAGCCTCCCGAGTAGCTGGGATTAGAGGTGTGTGCCACCATGCCTGGCTATTTTGCATTTTTAGTAGAGACAGGATTTCACCATGTTGCTAGGCTGGTCTCAAACTCTTGCCCTCAGGTAATCCATCTACTATGGCCTCCCAAAGTGTTGGGATTACAGGTGTGAGACACCGCACCCGGATAACAGTCTGTTGTTGATCACCAGTTTTTATATAGTTTTTCTTTTGAACAAAAGTATATTATAAAAACACTTGAAAGGAGTATTCAGAAATTGATTTTGAATACTGGGTTAAAGATTCAGGTATGGTCATTTTCCTACTTCAAAATGCAAAGGAGGTAAACTCACAGAAGAAAACGATGTTCAAAGAACACCAAGAGATCGGGGATTGTGGCATATCTCTGGGTGAAAGGAAGCAGATGGGAGGATGTTTACTGACGAAGTAGTATGAGAAGTTGTAGTTAAAAACACAAATTAGGCCGGGCGCGGTGGCTCACGCCTGTAATCCCAGCACTTTGGGAGGCCGAGTCGGGCGGATCACGAAGTCAGGAGATCGAGACCATCCTGGCTAACACGGTGAAACAACCACCCCCCGGCTAACTCAGTGAAACCCCGTCTCTACTAAAAATACAAAAAATTAGCCGGGCATGGTGGCGGGTGCCCGTAGTCCCAGCTATTCTGGAGGCTGAGGCAGGAGAATGGCATGAACCTGGGAGGGGGAGCTTCAGTGAGCCCAGATTGTGCCACTGCATTCCAGCCTAGGAGACAGAGAGAGACGCCGGAAAACAAACAAACAAAAAAACCCAAAACAAAACAAAACAAAAAACACGACTTAGTCAGGAAACAATCTTCCAGTTGGAGCCTATGAAAGGCTCAGGAGGTAAATTTGGAGGTATGGAAGTTAGGAAAAGAGAAGTTGCAAAACGGTGAAGGCTCTATTGAAAAACTAAAAAACAGAAACTTCAAACCAAATGTTCCTCTCAAACAGAACGAGTAAAGAATATGAAAAACCAAAGCAATCAACAAAAACAGCAACAAAGAAAAATGTCTCTTTCTTAAAAATCTGAATGTAATCTCGGGAATAATAAGGGTTGCCAGAAGCACCAACACCTAAAACAAACACTTCCTAAATCTGGAAATAAGGGACCCTCAGGCTATTGGCTCCTTTTGACCCCCAAATTAGCCTAAAAATGGAAAACACAGCTCTTATACTTATCACAGCTCCATTCACACTTCCCATGAAAAGAAACAATATTTTTCTTTTTTGCTTTATTCATATAGAAAACAAGGAAACGCCGAGGAGAAAGCAAGAATGATAATCAGTCTTCTAAATGGTAAATGGGCAATCAAGATTCACCAGTACCTATAGAATGAAAATGAAAACCCAATATAGACAGAGAAAGACTAACCTAAATGAATTTGGAGATCAAAATAAAATTTTTAAACATTTATTATTACCTTCTCCAGAATTTCTAATACAGTTTGAATAAGAACTTTGTTGAAATGTTATTATTAAAAAAAATAAGCAGAGAACAAGAAAGAGTCATTGGACAGTTGAACATTCAATTACCAAATAAAAGAAAAATTAAATGTGCAAGCTGGACCATAAAGTCAAAACAAATCTTCAAGAATATAGAGCAAATAGACAAAGAAATGAAAATACAATGGAAAACAAACAAATAAACAAAAAAGAGAACTAGAGACTCAGCCACCAGGGATATTCAACATTTACACTCGGAATTTCCCAGAAAAGAACATGAAACATGAATGAGGGAAAATGTTCAAGTAAATAATGCAGAAAATTCCCGGAACTTAAAAAGAATTTTTTTTCACATAGAAAATGCTTGTAAAGAGAGATAATAGGATTAAAGGCGGAAAAAAGCCCATCACTAGATAAGTTCTTGTGAAATGTCAGAACATCAAGGATAAAGATTATTTTAAATATTTTAAAAACATAAAAGAAACCTATTAAACTGCTCATATGATCTAAGAGGAAATAATGACCAGTCTATCTTATTACAAGAAGGCAATAAGGTGAAAGCTTTAAGATTCTGAGGAAATATTATTTTGAACTTAGACTTCTAAGCCCAGCCAAACCATCTATCATGTGTGAGACAAATTTTATATACATATATATGCATATATTATCTATATGTTTGTATTATGCTTAAAATATTTTCCATATGAAAGGGCCATTGGAAGTCTACTATAAAAACTGTACAGAATCAGATGACACTTTATTCAGTTAGGACTAGGAGGACAAGGTGCTGTGGAATGGTGTCTTTTTGGAAAAAATAATGCAAGTAGTAGCTATTATGATTGAGAATTTTAACAAATGTAAGGATATAAGAAAAGCTTCATATTTTTTGTCAAAAACAAAAACAAAAAAAAGCAAATAGAAATGACAATTACATAGAAAGCTCTACTAGTAATTCAAGGTCCAAATCTAAAGCTTAGAAATACTTTAAATATGGAAGTAATTCAACCTGAATCTTTAACCAGATATCTTGAATCAAATTCTGTGCATGCCTTTTCAAGTGCTTTTGTGTTGTATTTGTGTTAGTAAGAAAATATATGACATAATATTTAGCATTTTAAAAAGTACAAACAACCAGTTTATTTGTTCAAGATCTGCCAAAAACATCTTCCTTCAAGTGGCATGTGGTGTTGGCATTGAAACTTGAAGGAAAGTCATGTAATCCTATACCACTCGCTCTGTAGAAAACAATATTGTTCTGGTTACAATAATGTAAATGCTGTTTATGAGATTTTCAGGTTTAGTGTTAATTTTTGGGCAAATCAGAAGATTTAGCTGTGATATAAAATGGAAATGTGATAGAATAGGAAAAAATATAAATATGTAACTGGCAAAATTTAGGCAATTAAAAAAAGAGAAATGGTACAAGAAAGGGAGACTTTACAAATACCCTCAATATACACAGTGAGTAATGTAGTCTCAATTGATGCAACAAATGGTCAATGTTTAAGTAGATTGTTTGTTAACATTATGTTAATATTATTTAAATTCACAGCAGAAGCTAATTGAAGATCTCAAAATTACATAAGAACAGAAGAGAACAATGGAGAAATAAAAAAGGTATTCAAATATTTGACTTTGATAGTTGTGAGGCAATATAGTCTAAGTATGATGAAAACAATGAATTAAAGTTCATTTTAGCTGTGCGGTTTAATATTGCAAGGGTGGAAAGAAAAAGAAATTGAGAGAGGCAAAGAGAGAGAGAGGTTATTGAAGGGGCATTCCTTCTAAAGATTATGCTACCAGCTTGAAAATATTGTTGAGTTATAAGAGGAAGAGAAAAAGAATGACTAAGAAAATCATTATATTAACTTGGTTACTACTTCAGAGTGTGTTTATTTTGTAATTAATACGCAGCACATAAATAGCTAGACTTCACCCTGCTCCTCAAAAGCCAGTCTTTCAAGCTTTTTCCCGTGGAGCCATTAGATGTCTTACAGTAGAGTATAACATATGGCTGTTAAATGATTTTTTCTTATTTAGCATTCCCTCTTTGCATAAAAATTGCCTGATGTTGCTGACCTATAAGAACAGTTAATCCTAATAGTAGGCTACAGTGTAGTTTTATTATTTATGGCACAGAAATTAATTCAAAGATCAATTGGGAAAGGAAAAGAATTAAAGATGTCCAGCATATTTTACCAATGAACAAGAAAATAATCTTTTTTACTGGATAGCTGGGGATTACTGTGTTCTGTATACACATCATTTCTTTCAAAGACTGCAAAAGAGTATTGCCTTGGAGACAGAACATTGCAGAGATGTAGCTAACATAATTTTTTTGGCACCTAAGTTTAATTCAAAAGGATTAAGTAAGTGTATTCATAGATTTTAAACCAATCAAATCACAAAGCCAATTCCTGCATTAATTTTCCGGCAAACTTAATTATACTGCCCCAAGCTCTGACTTCTCATCAATTAATCGAGCTGTAAAAACCTGGAGCCTAATTCTACAATGTATTAATCAACACATCTGATGTACGAAACACACTTTATTGTAATCTCTCAGCTAAAAATCAAACCAGGAACCACTGTCGATTTAACCATATTCAACTTAAAACACATTAATATTTTAACTAATTAATTCTTAAAAATTGTGCCAGTTGACCAGATGAGACAGCAAAGTAGATATTTAGAAACAAGAAAACCAGAGTCATAGTGACTGAGCACAAATTTTACTTTTAAAATTAAACAAAAAAAGTCTAAATGGAGCAGTTTCAAGGAGAAGTAAGAGCTGTTTAAATGTGGTCAAAAAGGTGTAAAACCACGGTGGGCAATCAGGAGCCCTCTCCAGAAATAATGCAAAAGACAGCTTCCGTGCATTTGGTGGTGAAGTCTAGCATTAGTGGTCAAGTCTAGCAAAGTTAGACAAAGATTCATGCACTGTTCCTGTTCCAAGTTTTTAATGTTATATCATTAGGGACTTTCTCCCAAAGATGACTGAAAGTTGATATGATGGGCTTGGATGACAACTCCTGTTCAGGAAAGGTAAAAAGATAAAAAATGGAGTTAGTAAAATCCCATAGTACCTTTTACTGTAGAGAGACAATAGTTCATGACCCCATAGATCAGACATGTTTAAGTACAAAATTGTCAGACATCTGAAGCTTGTAGTCTAAAATTTTGAAGAATAGAAAGAAAATTTGGAAAGGAGTGTGAATTAATTACAGTTAAAAACAAACAAACAAAAAAACCCATTCACGCTTGTAATCCCAGCACTTTGGGAGGCCAAGGCGGGTAGATCACCCTAGGTCAGGAGTTCAAGACCAGCCTGGCCAACATGGTGAAACCTCGTCTCTACTAAAAATACAAAAAATTAGCCAGACGTGGTGGCAAGTGCCAGTAATCCCAGCTACTCAGGAGGTTGAGGCAGGAGAATCGCTTGAACCCAGGAGGCGGATGTTGCAGTGAGCCGAGATCACGCCATTGCACTCCAGCCTGGGGGGTAAGAGTGAGACTCTGTCTCAAAAACAAAAACAAAACAACAACAACTAAAAAACATTTAAACATTTATACATACTGATATTTGATAAACTTATATGGCATTTGATCAATATTAAATTAAAAATACAATGAATTCTGTAGAGTTAAGATTTCCATATTACCTAGAGAGTGAGTTCCAAAGCCTCCAAGATGGTATTATATTTCAGCCTTATATCATCTTTTTATGACAAATAAGTTTTAAAATCAAAACAAGTCAATTTTACAAGCTTTTCTTCTCCCTTTTGTTTGCTCTTTACTTTTGTTAAAAATTTAGTGAAGATAACATATTTTATGTTTATTTTCCAAACTAGAAAGGAGATAAACAGGAGAGATTCTGCACTACTTTCTCCTCCAGTACAACCTCAAGCCATTTCTGTCTCCACTCCCTCAAAGAACATTGACCATTTATCTTTGGAAAATCTGTTTCCTCTGCCTCTCCTCATTTTAATGTCTCTATTCCTTCCGTGATCTGGATGTCAACTGCAGAACCCTATTCAGATGCTTGTAAACTGATTGCTTAAGTTCCAAAGCAATTAGATAGTTATTACACACTTTCACAACCCCTTCATTTACTTCTTTTTAGATGTTCCTTTTCTTCCCCCCATAGAGTCTGCTGCTTTATCTAGTCATGGTTAAAATATGCTCTGTTTGATAGCAGTAAAATTATGTGATGCGCAGGATTTCTGTGTAAATTTTACACCTACATTTACCACGCTACGAGCTTAAGGAAGAGGTAGAGCCATTCATATATGTAAAAGCCAGGAACTCTCCTAGGCACTTACATATATTTAATTATCACAACTATTCTCAAGATTGAAGCACTTTTGTCCTCATACTAGATTGACAGAAACTGAGGTTCAAGATGTGGTACATGGCCTAGTTGGGATTTGAACTTAGGTGCGGCTGTCTCTAAGCCTCAAACACTAGCGTAACGTGGTGTATTTTGCATTTCTTTCTTTTCTTTTCTTTTTTTTTTTTTTTTTTTTGAGACGGAGTCTTGCTCTATCGCCCAGGCTGGAGTGCAGTGGCATGATCTCAGCTCACTGCAACCTACACCTCCCGGGTTCAAGTGATTCTCCTGCCTCAGCCTCCCAAGCAGCTGGGACTACAGGCGTGTACCACCATGTCCAGCTAATTTTTGTATTTTTAGTAGAAACGGGGTTTCACCATATTGGCCAGGCTGGTCTCTAACTCCTGACCTCATGATCCACCCACCTCGGCCTCCCAAAGTGCTGGGATTACAGGGCTGAGCCACCATGCCCAGCCGCATTTCTTTATTATTTTTTAACCCGTACACTATAAGCCTCCCCTTCATTTACATGTGGGCCATTTCTTTTCATTAGCATATAATATGTGATTTAGGGAAGACAGAATTTTGTTAATATTAAAACAAAATTTTAAAGTAAACCTTTAGACATAACTATGAATTATTTTGAGGATTTAATAATAAATGATTAAATAGAGATACTTTAAAATATTGTTGGATTTGGAAGTTTCCGTTTCTTTTACCTTTCCTGTGTCGTACAATTTTTCTATAAAAAGTGTAAGTAATTTTACTGTGGATGTAATAAACATTATTTTTTTAAAAGACACCTTCTGTGAACAGAAAATGTTTTACTTTCTTGGTGGGATCAAACCAAATCAAAGCTTTAGAACACTCTTTTAAATGGAAAAAATGATTAAAATTTAATGTTATATATTAATAGGTGAGTGTTAAATTCAAAAAGACTTGAATGACTTTATTATACAGAATTTAGTAGAGCAAATAATAGAATTGATTATAAGGACCTACAGATATGATTCTACCATTTAATACCCATGCTATTTAGTCACTCTTTGCTCTTTTTTCCACAAAATAAAAATAAATAAATCATTGTAGAGTTGTTATGATAGCTCAATGACTTTAAAAGAGATAATATGAGTAAAGTGCCTAGCCAAGTACTTGGCACACCATAAGCACTGAGTACATAGAAGCTATTATATGATATGAAAAAGCCATTATAAAGGTTCTTGATTTATGAATATTATGGAGTAGCTATTATGACTAAATGATCAAATAATCTTCATGCAGGTTTTATAGAAGTGAGTTATTTTTGGAGTCTTACTATTTCGGGGCTGGAAAGGGCCTTGAAGATAAAATATAGTTTTTAAATATATAAGGATGCAGGTGACTATGCCCTCACCCAGAGAATCAGAATGCTTGGAGGATGAGCACTTGTAATTTTCAAAGTAGCTTCAAGGGACTTAGAGTTTGTATGATGCCGTCTGCTTAAGAAGAGCCCTGTATCATTTCCTGTTCTTGTGGGGATATGCAAATGACGGAATGAGAAAAAAAATATGCAAATGAGGACCCAGAAAAGTTTAGTGATGTATTTCAGGTCACAGTACATATAATAGCAATCTAAGAAGTAGCCTAAGGACCACTGACTTCTAACGCAGGATTTTTCCTTCTATAACACACCAGCTCTTTTAAAAAAGACCATTGCATAATGGAATTTAATTGCTTCCTTTTACTATTCACTTCCATTAAAGTTGTATTCTTCTCAGCCAAGGAATTATAAATAGCTTTGGAAAAGATTGTTTTTAAATGAGACCTGGCCTAAATGAGCCCATGGTACACATCATATGCTTTGCCTCGCAGGGACATCTTACTCCACAGTGACAACCACAGGCAGAGGCCCTGTTTCATTCAACACAAGGAAGAAAAGCTATCTTAGATCTCAGTGGGAAAGGTCCTTTTTAATCACCATGGGAAGTGATTTCAAACAGCAGGTATTTTTAGATTTATCTCAAAGCCAGAAGAAGTGTCTGTGTGTGCCTGTGGGAAGGAAAAAAGGAGAGAGGGAAAGATACAGAGACAGAGAGAAAAAGAGAGGTAGAAAGAGACAAAGAGAGACACACAGAGAGACAGAGGTGTCCGGATATTCATGTGTGTTTGTTAACATTTATTGTGTATATGTGTTCTCTCTTACCATATGGCAAATAATCATGAAGAAAACAGCAGAGAGAAGTAAAATAGGGCTTTATTAAGATAATTGCTTCAATATATACTTGAAGGTATTAACACCAGATAATGTGAAACAATAATCAGGAAAATATTTCACTCACTAACCCAAGCTATCTGGCGATACTGGTAACAGTCTGCCCTTTCAACATCAGATGAACTACTAGCAGACACCCTGTACTTTTCATTTAAGAAAAGCTCCAGGACTTCTCTGTTTCCAAAAATAAATAAATAAATAAATTTAAAGAAAGAATTAGGTTCCTTACAAAAGAGAATAATAGGAACACCAAACAGGTCAAATCATAGTACTATTTATGCCAGCCTGCTTTGAAACAATGATTTATATATACAATGCATTATTATGGGGTAAGCAATTGCAACAAAGTCGCTCCACCTCCTCCCTGGTTGCTGCAGGCCTCTCTGTTCCCAGTTCAACAGAAGCAGCATGGATGGATGCAGCAGGCTGTCAATCAAGGGGAGATAAGAATCCCTCTTCGCATGTGCTGCTGCTCCACTTTGGGGATGGCTCAAGTCTTCACACTGCACAGTCACTGTTTCCTCTGGACTTTTAAGAAGGTTTGCAAGTACCTCTCTCATCCCTAACGTTTCATGATGATTTTGTCTACTGGCAGACGCTACCACAACCTCTAGCAAAACTAAACGATAACAAAATAAACATTTTGCTCACTTGGCGAGAGAGTGCCCAAGGGAAGAACTTGTCTTTTGGTGTTTTTTATTAATCATCTGCTGATAAAAATATACCTACGTAGAATAAAAATCTCCTCACTCCAGTGATAAGCAGTCTGTCAATTTCCAAACATGTTGAAATCCTTTGGAACCAAATAGTTCTTCTTTCCATCCCCAGTTAAGCTGCTTTCTGGTTGGTGATCTCAGGCTGTTATTGATCTTAGATTTCTTCACCTGTGGAATGGGGTGAAGGACAATAATGACTTGATAGGGAGAGTTTTGCTAGAGGCGGGTCCCAGTGGCTCACTAGAGCCTACTGTGTACACCCTTTCCAAACTCTGCACTCTATAGCATGACATTGCTAGTGGGAAACCTGTCATCTCTGGGGTATTACATCATAGAAATTGGCAAACACTAAAAATCTTTTTTTCTCCAGACAGCTTTAAAGATTTACCAGCACACCACTGCTCATAAGGTTGTGTTAAATTTTAAATGATATAGAGGATTTAGCACAGGTAAGTGTTTAGTCACTTAGAGTTACCTGCTCCCTTCTCCCATTTTTTTTTGTTTCCCCTCTGGTGAAGTTTGCACTTGTTCTCCAACATTTCTCAACACAACATTCAGGTTTTATCTGTATAGCTGCATAACTGAGACTATGTAGAAACAAAAAGGATTTTGGAGTCAGGCAGAGAGAGAGAGAGAGAGAGAGATGCCAGCCCATAGGCACTTACTGTACGACCACCAAAAATTCTGTAGTGCCAGTGTGTTTCCTCATCTGATAAATAAATAGGAAAATACCTCCTTGCGGTTTGTATAAAAGAAACTGAGAGAGCAAAATTAAAGGTCAATTATTAATAAAGGTCAATTTAATAATAAATTAAATGCCAAGCAAATACTCATTGCTTGGCATTTAGGAAAAATTTAATTTTCTTGCTTTTTTAAGAGAGACTCTAGAGACTTTGAATAACTAAAATAATTTTTAAAAAACAATAAATCTCCTGCTTTATTTGAAATGGTGCATTTCTGAGCATCCTCGGGAGGGTGTCAGGCTGTGGGTAGCAGCATCACACCTTCAAGGTGATGTTTCTCAGGCTCGTGCTTTGCTTATTCATCTTAGGACTTGGGGAAAACAAGGAAGTCCTTGGTAGTCCTGGGCAGACAGAACCCTGGATAAGGCTTCCCTGAAGGAGAGGCAAATATTTAGACAAAAATTGAATGGCTTTAAACCTACCTAAATGCTACTTTACAAATTGCCGTACAGAAAAAAAAAAAAAATCAAATGTTCACTCTCATGAGTATGAATTAGAATAGAAAAAAAAATGTAGGCTAAATGGGGAGAGATAAACACTTGTAAATGATGTGGATAATGGTGTTGGTAATCTTCAGCAAATAACATTTTGTGTATCAAAGAATATGCTCTTCAAATCCTAAAGGAAAACCAAGCAGTGAAACTGAGATGAATGTGGCTTTAGATTAAATGATTTTCACCAGGGTCATTTTAGCATGTGATTTTCTTTTGCCCCAACTGGCACACAAATCTGCTTTTCTATTTGCAAGTGAAGTCTTAGACACGTGTATAGCAGTAATCTTAGACACAGTCACCTTGGGTGGTTTAAATTTTAGTTTAAGTCTCATGTAATCTTACCCAGTTCACCCTCTTCTTATTCATCAAGGACTATTTACAGAAAAATAAGAGGTGGTGAATATATATCCTGTTGGAATTTTATAATAAAACAATCTAATTTACAAAGCCCTTTTCTCTTATAAAGGCATTGAGGGAGCTACATAATTAAATGGCTGTCATAAAATTAAAAGAATCTATTTCTAACCTCATTTGAAAAGTTAGCTGGAATCTTAACATAATAGCTATATTATTTTTGTACTTTTTTATTCCTATTTTTCTTCATGCATGCTGTAGCCTATTTCATGATTTCCCTTCACTGTTTCTTTTAAAATGCACATCATGCCATTAAATGCAAAGTGTTTTTGTATGTCCGCAAGAAGGAACATTTGAAAATATTCATGCCATACAGTAACCGACTGTTAATATGTCTAGGAAGGAATTAAAATATCCTAATACATAACTTGACAAACCATCAAGAGATGGTTCTTTATTTTTCTCCAACAAGTTGAAAGAAGAAAATAAATACATCAAATTAGTTTAAATTCTAAGATACAGTTATCCGGCAATTCCTCAACGTACCTACTATTAACCAGTGCCATTGCTGACCCTAATTCCCCAAGACCAGCAGGTATATGATCCAAACTATCTTTCTTCTGAAGTAATTTATGTGTCTGGGAATAATTTTGCTTTTTTTACTCTAATTATGGTGATGACTGTTTTTATGTCATCACAGGAGATCATCCGTTTTGCTCCTTTTACTCTCCTCTCAGTGCCTCTCCATGCTCAGGCCATCACTTTTCACCTCTCCAAGTTCTCTCTCTCCTTCTTCCCTCTCCCCACGCAGCCCACACAGCTCTGAGAGGCCATGTGATCATAGAGCCATGACTCACAGGCAGACTTGGAGAGCTGTCTGCGGGTTTCCTGTGTCTTTGCACCCTCCCAACCACAGTGAGACTATTAATTCCCTTGGAGTCAATGAAAACTAACTGAAAAATATGATTTAAAGACAAACTGGGTCACTCGGGATTCTGTACAGGAAATAGAAAATGGTGTCAGAATTTAAATAGACAAGAACATCTTAAAGGGAATTTGGTGTTTCAAAAAATGTTTTGGAGAAAAACATTTGGTATGCCACCAGGAATGAGTTTCAGAGAGAAAAATATCAAGCTCACTAGAAATCTCATTCCTGTGAAACCACTACCAAAACTATTAAATTCAAGAAGAACACGTCTCAGCTGTGATCTGGGGAACTGGGCAGTCAGAAACCTGAAGCCTCCATCACAGTGGCCTCTTGTATGGCTGCTTCCACTCACCTGGAAAGTGTGGATGTGACCATTGCATGCTACTGCATAGACTTCTTATTTTGACAGTGCTATTACCATCTCAAAATCAGCCCAAAGTACCAGGAAGATGGTTTACATTTCACTTCTACATTGAAAGCATTATGAGAGGGACTAGGACTCAGCTGTAAATGAATCCAAGAAGTTCAGTCTTGGTTCCCTACCCTTTCACTCTACCCATCAGTACAGAAGGAGGGTGGATGGAAGTTTAGCAGCTAATTCATATCTGCTGTTTTAGTTCATGTACTAGTCAACGTTCTCTAAAGGGACAGAACTAATAGGATGTGCAGATATTTAAAGGGGAGTTTATTGGGAGAATTGACACATGTGATCACAAGGTGAAGTCCCACAGTAGGCCATCTGCAAACTGAGGATCAAGGAAGCCAGTCCAAGTCCCAAAACCTCAAAAGTAAGGAAGCTGACAGTGCAGCCTTCAATCTGTGGCTAAGAGCTGAAGAGACCCTGGCAAACCACTGGTGCAAGTCCAAGAGTCCAAAAGCTGAAGAACTCGGAGTCTGATGTTCAAGGGCAGGAGGCATCCAGCATGGGAGAAAGATGAAGGTTGGAAGACTCAGCAAGTCAGGTCTTCCACCTTCTTCTGCCTGCCTTATTCTTTTTTTTTTTTTTTTTTTTTTTTTGAGATGGAGTCTCACACTGTTGCCCAAGCTGGAGTGCAGTGGCCCGATCTTAGCTCACTGCAAGCTCTGCCTCTTGGGTTCACGCCATTCTCCTGCCTCAGCCTCCCGAGTAGCTGGAACTACAGGCGCCCGCCACCACGCCTGGCTAATTTTTTTGTATTTTTAGTAGAGACAGAGTTTCACCATGTTAGCCAGGATGGTCTGGATCTCCTGACCTCCTGATCCTGCCTGCCTCGGCCTCCCAAAGTGCTGGGATTAAAGGCGTGAGCCACCGCGCCCGGCCCTGCCTGCTTTATTCTAACAGCCCTGGCAGCTGATTAGATGGTGCCCACCCAGACTGAGCACGGGTCTGCCTCTCCCAGTCCCTGGACTCAAATGTTAATCTCCTTTGGCAACAACTCACAGACACACCCAGGAACAATTCGCATTAAATACTAACTATTACAGTTCATTTTCTGTTGCTTATAACAGAATTCCTGCAACTGGGTAATATGGTTTGGATGTTTGTACCCTCCAAAATCTGATGTTGAAATGATAACTCCAATGTTAGAGGTAGGACCTGGTGGGAGGTTTCAGATCATGGGGATGAATCTCTCATGAATGGCTTAGCACCATCCCCCTGGTGATGAGTGAGTTCTTTCTCAGTTAGTTCATGAGATTTCTTATTGTTTAAAAGAGCCTGAGACCTCCCAGCCCTTTTGCTCTTGCTCCCTCTCTTGCCATGTGACACATCTTCTAGCCATTCGCCTTCCTCTATGATTGGAAGCTTCTTGAGGCTTCATCAAGAGCAGATGCCAGCACCACACTTCCTGTACAGTCTGAAAAACCACAAGCCAACTAAATCTCTTTATAGATTACCAGTCTCAGGTATTTCATTATAATAATGCCACTGGACTAATACAGAAAGTTGGTACCAAGGAGCAAGGCATTGCTATAAAGATACCTGAAAATGTGGAAGCAGCTTTGGAACTGGGTAATGGGCAGAGGTTGGAAGAGTTTGGAGGTCTAGGAAGAAGATAAGAACACGAGGGAAACTTTGAAACTTCTTAGAAACTTGTTAAGTGCCTGTGGCCAAAATGCTGATAGAAATGTGAAGAGTGAAGGCCAGGCTGAGGAGGTTTCAGACGGAAGTGTAGAACTTACTGAGAACTGGAGTAAAAGTCACCCGTGTTACACCCTAGCAAAAAACTTGGCTGCATTGCATTCACGCTCTAGGGATGTGTGGAGTTTTGAACTTAAAAGTGATGACTAAGAATGTCTTGTGGAAGACATTCCTAAGCAGCAAAGCATTTGAGAGTTGATCTGGCTGCTCCTAACAACCTATGATCAGACGTGAGAACAAATAAATGACTTAAAGTTGGAACATATATTTAAAAGTTTGGATAATTTGCAGCCTAACCATGTGGCAGAGAAAGAAAAAGATTTTTGGGGAAAGGAATCTAAGCAGCCTGTGGAGCAAGTACTTGCTAGAAAAAATAGCATGACTAAAAGGGAGCCAAGTGCTAATATCCAAGACAATGGGAACAAGACCTGGAAGGCATTTCAGAGACCTGCCAGACAGCCTCTTCTATCACAGGCCTGGAGGCCTCAGAGGAGAGACTGGTTTCCTGGGCCAAACCCAGGACCTTACTTCCCTGAGCAGCCTTGGGACACTGCTTCCCAAATTCTAGCCAGTCTAGCTCCAGCCTCAGCTCAAAGGGGCACTAGTGTAACTCAGTTCACAGCTCCAGAGGGCACAAGCCATAAGCCTTGTAGGCTTTCACATGGTGTGACTTTTCAGATGCCCAGAATGCAAACATGAAGGTGATTCAGCAGTTTCTAACTACATTTCAGAGGCTGTCTGGAAAAGCCTAAGTGCCCAGGTAGAAGCTCGCTGCAGGGCAGAGCCCCTACAGAGAAACTCTACTAGGGTATTGCTGAAGGGAATTGTGAGACTGGAGGCCCCACACAGAGTCCCCACCAGAGCACTGCTTAATGGAGCTGTAGGAAGGGGACCACCATCTTTCAGACCCCAGAATAGTGGAGCCATGGGCAGCTAGCATCTTGAGTCTGGAAGAGCCACAAGCACTCAACTCCAACCTGTGAAAACAAACTTGGGGGCTGCACCTTGCAAAGCCACAGGTGTGGGATTGCCCAAGACCTTGGGGACAGACCCCTTGCATCAGTGTGCCCTGGATGCAGGACATAGAATCAAAGATTATGTTGGAGCTTTAAGTTTTAATGCCTACCCTTCTGGGTTCAGATTTGTGTGGAGCCTATTACTCCTTTATTTTATTTTGGAATGGTAATGCTTACCAAATGCCTGTGCCACCACTGTATCTTGGATGTGAATAACTTGTTTTAATTTTACAGGCTCATAGGTGGAAGATGAGTCTTAGGTGAAACTTTGGACTTTGAACTTGATGCTTGAAGAAGTTAAGAATTTGGAGGATTATTGAAAAGAGATCATTGTACTTTGAAATGTGAGAAGCACATGAGATTTGGGGGTCCAAAATGATATAGTCTGGTTATTTGTTCCCTCCAAATCTCATGTTGAAAGTGACATCCAGTGTTGGACATGGGGCCTGGTGGGAAATACTGCATCATGAGGACCCATCTCTCATTAACGGCTTACTACCAGCCCCATGATGATGAGTGAGTTCTTGCTCAGCTAGTTCACGTGAGATCTGGTTGTTTAAAAGAGTGTAGCAACCTCCACCCTTGCTCCTGCTCTCATCATGTGACACGCTAGCTCCCGCTTTGCGATCCAACATTATTATAAGATTCCTGAGGCCATCACCATAAGTAGATGCCAGCATCACACTTCCTGTATATCCTACAAAACTGTGAGACAATTAGGCTTCTTTTGAAAATAAATTACCCAGTCTCATATATTCTTATATAGTAACACAAACAGTCTAATACACTGGGTAATCAATATACAAATGAATTTATTTCTTACAGTTTTGGAGGCTGAGAAATCCAAAGTCAAGTGGTGGCATCTAGTGAAATTCTTCTTGCTTGTGAGGACTCTCAGCAGAGTCCCGGGGTATCTTAGGGCATCCCATGGCTGGGGGCTGAGTATACTGGCTCTGGTCTGTCTGCTTCTTCTTATAAAGCCACCAGTCCCACTCTCATAATTACTCATTAATCCGTTCATTCATGAATTGATTCATGAACCCATTCATGAGGGCTCTGTTCTCTTTAAGGCCCCACTACTCAATACAGGCACATTTGAGATTAAATTTCAACATCAGTTTTGAAGTGGGCAAATCTCCAAACCATACTGCCTGCCATGTTTCAAATGTGTCCTCCAAAATTCATATGTTGGAAATTTGATCCCCAGGGGAGCAGTGTTAAGAGGTGAGATCTTTAAGAGGAGATTAGGTCATCAGGATACTGCCTTCATGATTGGAGTAATGTTACTGCAGGAGGGAGTTTGTTATAAAAAGAAGTTCAGCCACTTCTTGCTCTTTCTTATCCTCTCTTGCCCTTTCACCTTTCACCATGGGATGAAGAAGGATGAAGGCTCTCAGCAGATGCTAGGAAGATGCTGACATCATGCTCCTGTAATTCTCAGCCTCCAGAATTGTGAGCCAATAAATTCCTTATCTTCATAAACTACTCAGTTTCAGGTATTCTGTTATATCAGCACAAAATGAACTAAGATATTATCCATACATGATTTTCCTGGTACTATACTGAGCACTTTCATATGACATCATATTTAATTATTACAAAAATTCTGTGAGTTAATAACTTTATCCGTATATTAAAGACAGAAAAATTGAGACTCGAGGGAAATAGGTAAGTAAATGTTGTCTACATATGCCAGACAATGCTAGATGATTTCCACTCTTTACTTCCTTCCTCCTTCTCATAGTCTTATGGCTATATAGATAATATTGAAGCTTAGAGAGACTAAATAGCTTTACCTATATAATATAGACATGACACAATTGCATTTCAAAAAAGTGTCTGATGACAATCTCCATAATCTCCTCATCAAAATATTATTCCAAAACACTGAAAAAATGCTATTGTATTTCTTTTGATATTAGGTACATTTTACACGATCAAAGTAATGTTTTGATTTGTTAATCCTAATTTCCAGAATAAGTAATCATGAGTAAAAATGTCTCACATTGCTCTCTAGTCCAGAAAGTAAATTGTCTGCATAAAAGCTAATGTTATGCAGTCTTTTGATGCAATAAAAATAGTCTTTATTTACATTTCTTTATATAGGGATGTGACATTTTGCTAAAAGAGAGTCAACTAACCTACAATATCCTAATTTATACACAAATACTCATACACTATAATGTGGATTCTACCATTTTACTTTATATACTGAATATAATAACTTTAAAAATATTGTTATTAACTGACCAATAATTCTTAAATTATTATGGTAACTAAATAAACTTACATCATTTAAAGCCAGGAAAATCTATGATGAATTGTATGTAGTCAAATAATAATTTTATTTTCATAATATCTGTCTTACAGTAAGAAAGTAATCTTCCAATAATAATGATGAAAAACAGAATCAGAAGCAGGACTTTATTACATCCAAAAAGCACATAAGTGACTTAGACTCTTAGTGCTCATCATTCTGGAAGGTATCAAAATCTTCTCATTTATGATTGAGTGTACAGGGCTCAGTGAGTGCAGAATATACTGCAACTGAGCTCATTTGTCCTCTATAAAAATTTTCAACAGACAAATAAAACAAAAGCCAACTTTTGCTACTGACTTTGAATTTTAGCTGGAAGGTCAGGACTTATGAACATGATATTCTGACAAGATGGTATTTTTGTGAAGGAGTGAAGGTGAATGACCCATACAATATGCGATCTGGATTGGCAATGTACAAAGATTTGGCTAAGAAAATATTAAAAGTGTCTTTTTCAGGCAAGCTTCCAAGTAGCCTTTAGAAATGAAATCTGTTTTTTATATTTTTCATTACGGAGCAGGACTATTACAAAATTGACAACTAGATTCCTTTTTGCTAGTAACTAGCTTAGGTGTTTAAGTTGAGATGTCTAATCATGTGGGAGAAGGATCGTCAAAACCTACAGCTAAATAATAAGTGGTATCAAAACACATGAAATCAGAAGAACACAAACAGCTTGAATTTTAATTCCTAGCATTCTTCTTTTAACAAAGGGAAGATGATTTTTTTTTCTTGGCTAAGGATTTGTTTCATTTTTATGTTTTTCTTTTCCCCTCACATACACACTCATTCCCCCCCCCAAAATTGTGTTTGCCCTAATTCTGTGTTCATTTATGAATACTTTTTTTTGAAGTAATTAAGGCATTCTGTATTAGTCAGAGTTCTTCAGTAAACCAGAACCATTAGGATGTGTGTGTGTGTGTGTGTGTGTGTGTGTGTGTGTGTGTATGTTGACGCAGACATAAATATAAATACAGATATAAAGGTTTTGAGGCATTGGCTTATGTGATTATGGAGGTTAAGTCCAAAATCTGCACAGTGGGCTATCAGGCTGGAGATCCAGGGAAGAGTCAATGCTGTAGTTTAAGTCCAAAGACCCTCTGCTGGAAAAGTCCTTGCTTGGGGGAGGTCATTTGTCTGTGTTATTCATGCTCTCAGTCCACTGGATGAGACTTATCCAGTATGAGGCAGGGCAATCTGCTTTACCCAAAGTCCATGGACTTAAATGTTAACCTCCTCCAGAAACACCCTCACAAAAACATCCAGAATAATGTTTGATGAAATAGTATAAATGAAAGCAGGGGAAAGTCAACAACCTCTGAAAAATTGTGACAAAGAAAGAAAACATTTGTGGCATGACTCCGCATAATTTCTAGATACCTCCTCCCTCCCAAACCATTCTTAGAAAGTCATTTTATAGGAAAGAGTACAACCTCTTGAACATTTGCAGTTATTCCTGAATCTGAGGATAAGCATAGAGTAGTATTAATAGATAGGCTACTGAACGTTAAGAGAGAAAAGGAGACAGAGAATAGAAGAAAAGGGAGGAAAGAGAGAAGGAGTGTGAAAAGGAGAAGAAATTTAGAAAGCCAAGCAAGTCACTTTCAAAGGGTAGGTGGGGGGGACAGTCCAGTCTTACTCTTGACATTCTAGGTCCTCCCAAAAAAATTGACAGAGATTGATTAAAAAGAAAATGAATCTCAAAAATAATATCCAATCATGTTTTCCTCCAATATAAAGACAATAAAAACATTTGAACAGGGAAGAATTTGGAAATATAGCTTGTATGAGCCTTTCTTAGAAAAATTATTTGATGGCAAAAGCCAGCTTTCCAAAATACGTATGTAGACATCACAGTGAAAGTGCATCTGCAACAATACAACATACAATATATTAAAAGACAGTAGAAAAATATCCACACAAAAACTCCATAAATGTTGTCCTGTGAACCCTTCTTGAAAAACCTTGCCAATGAACTATAACTCTCAGTGAGATAAATTACAATAAGAAATAAAAAAGTAAAAGAAGATAAGTACTGAATGAAATTAACTCTACTCTTTAAGACTAATAGTAATAGCTGTAAAATCATGAGTTAAATATCATAAAACTTGAGAAATCAAAATATTAAATTATAACAACAAATGAAAAGTTATCATCACTATGACTGTGTCTAGGAATTTTATCAATAACTTCTGTTTCTAGCTGTTTTACTTTTCTTCTGTTAATGTGACATTTTAAGTGTTTTTTTTAATCCAGACTATACAGTATGATCACATCTTTTTAAATTTATTTTTTTGCTCTATATTCTCATAACCTTTACTCTTTTTATCTACCTAGAGAAATAGCTGCAAAGATAGTAATACAATTGTGTCATTTCTCGGGAATTTTCCATGACATTTTTTATATTTGTTATGTTCTATGTTACTGAATTTTTAAAATAAAAACTTACAAGCTTCAGAAAAATCAAACAATAAATTATTATTTAAACATGCTGTTTATATAAGAAGAGAACACTTAACAAGTTCTTAAAAGTCTAAGAAAATGAAAAATGAAATTACCTTCAAACTAAACCTAAAGCACAGCAAACTGCAGTTGTCTTCTGGGTTTCAAAATTGTTTCCTCTTCAGAACTTCAAAAAAGTAAGAAAGCTCTTTGTTTATAACTCATCGTAATGAAAGAATAAGGGCCACACCCATGAAAAGGACCTAAGAAGGAATCCTGCCTTGCCTTTTCTGGTGTCTGTTTTTGCCTACAATCTCTGGCATTCTTTGGTTTGTGGTGGCATGGCTCCAATTTCTGCCTCTGTCTTCACAAAGCTTTCTCCTGTGTGCTTTCTCTGTGTGTTCAAATCTCTCTCTCCTTATAAGGACACCAGTCATTGGGTTCGGAGAATGCCCTAATCCAGTGTGACCTCCTTTTAACTTGACTGGTTTTTTATTTATTTATTTATTTTAAATTCAGTGTCTGCAAATACCTTATTTTCAAATAACGTTACATTCACAGATCCCAGGGATTAGGACTTAAACTTACCTTTTGTTCAATTCACAATAATTCTAATAATATTTACATTGAACCATCATTTTCTTCAATCTACAAAATGCAATCAGATATTATTTCACATAATATATTTATTTTTAAGCTTGTTTTACTTGTATCTTATAAGTTCTCTTTAGATAGTCACACTTAGAATTTAAAATCGCCTTTTGAGTATTACTTCCTTTAGAGCTTCATTTGGTTACTCTGTAAGAAGAACCCATGCCCTTATTTCTTTCATTCAGATAGGTTTCAAATTCAACCTTGAAATATTTTCTTCCTGACACTAGAGATGTGAGATTGACATTTCCTGTCTTAAGCATCTTTCTTAACTTTATTTCCTCAAACTTTTCACAGACTAAAGCTAACAGCTTTTCAAATTTCCATTTATGATTAGAGACAGGGAAATTCTAGAATTCTGAAAATATTTTCAGTTTGAAGCGTAATATCTAGGTACATCTTCTTAACTCCAACATGCTCCTTGTAGGAAAGAGATGAGTGAATGAAACTATGTTTTATCTGAACATTCCCCTATTCAGAGTGACAGTGCATAAAAAATATGACTCAATGATTACCTTAATATTTGTTAACTGTGTATCTGCTTCAAGGGAAGCTAAAAGCGTTGAGGAATTGAGTCCTAAAAGTGTACCGTCCACGTTCAAGCAGGCATGACGGGGCTGCTTATTCTGCCTATACATGCTACAAAGAAGTAAGCTGAGAGTCAGGTGGGTTTGACCAACGAAGGGTAAGAGTGGCAGTCCACATCTACAGTTTACCACCACCTACCACGGAGCTTTTCTTTTAGTAATAAGCCTTATTTTTCTTTAGAAATAACTTCTCTCTTTTGTTCAGTTTTGGGGAAATCTCTTACATAAGGCATCTTCTACGCACTTGAAAAGAAAATGTACCTCATACAAAATATGTCAGATTGCTCCTTCTGCAATTTTGAATTATGGAAAAACATGATGAAAAAAAGAAAAAATATATAAATTATTCATTCCAATGACTGTGTTTTGATGCACAAGCAAGAAATTCCAGCTATTTAGATACCAGAGGTCCTTCTTCCTGGGCACTTTTTTTGTGAGTCAGTCTTTTTATTATTCTTTCCAGATTCTGTGAGGCACTACCTGTCTTTAAAAATTTGTGATTTCTGACTTGTGACCAGGAATCTGATTCTGTTATCTGTATCAAAGAACCCTGATACAGCAATTGATACTGAAGTAGGCAGTGAGTAAGCAGGTGTCTTTTATCATCTTATTTCATCCCTGCAATAGTTCAGTGAGGTAGCTAGTGGATTTTCTATGTTAGAAACAAAGAAAACGAATTGCCAATGTATTTGGTAATATTTATCTAATGTCACATAACTAGTTGCCTCCAAGATCAGGAACAAAACAAAGTAGTTGTGATTCCCAGTGCATTCCTAATTCCATTCAGCCATGTGGTCTCAAATACAGTTTTATAAAGTCTAATACATTGATGGCCTCAGTGGTTTGAAACTGATTGTTCAGAGGAAACAGTGGCTGCTACAAGAACTGAGCGACAGGCCGAGCTCAGTCTCTGACCCTTGCTCCATCCGGGGCAGTGCGGTTTTGTTTCTTCTATAAATAGAGGTTTCACACACATTTTCTTTAGAAAAATATGTTTCAGAAGTAAAATATCCTTTAAATATAAAGGCAAGATGAAAATATTTTAGATAAAAAATGATATCTTTCATGATTAGCAGATCCTTATAAAAATAAATAGGTGGACAGAAATTGATTCCAGAATGAAGCACAACTATGAACAACGATAAGAAAATGATAAATATGGCCAGGTGCTGTGGCTCACACCTGTAATCCCAGTACTTTGGGAGGCTGAGGCGGGCAGATCACCTGAGGTCAGGAGTTCGAGACCAGCCTGGCCAATATGGTGAAACCCCATCTCTACTAAAACTACAAAAATTAGCCAGGCATGGTGGTGGGCGCCTGTAGGCCCAGCTACTCGGGAGGCTGAGACAGGAGAATTGCTGGAACCCGGGATGTGGAGGTTGCAGTGAGCCAAGATCATGCCACTGCAATCCAGCCTGGGCGACAGAGCGAGACTCCTTCTCAACAACAACAACAAAAAAGATAAAGATAAATAAGTGGCTAACTCTAAATTGATACTGATTATAGAAAACAACAATTAAGTTTGAAGGGTTATAAAATACAAGTTGAATTACTATACATTACATCAAAACACAAAAGGTAGAAAGAAAAAAATGTGATTTAAAGCCTTATCAGACCCTTGCATTGTTGGGTGCTGGTCAACAAAATTGTATTTGAATATAAACAAAAACACATTTGATATCTCTAGGATAACTCCCATGGAAGTACTTTAAGAATGTGTAACTAAAAACCTATTACAGGAAAAAAAAATGGAATAATAAACATAATTCAAAAGAAAGCAAAAAAAAGAAAAATGTAACATAGAAAAGGTAGAACAAATATATCATAGTTGAAACATGTTATACTAATTGTATTACTCAGCACCAAGCCATCTTGCTTCTCTTTGGAACTTACACTACCAGATAAACTGATGTGGCCCTAAAGAGAAGCTCTGCAGTGTACCGGGAAAGTCTCAGGCGTGTCCATTCAACACACACTGTGAGCACCTAGTGAGTACCAGGTATTGTTGTAGGCATTGGGGTTAGAGTGGTGAACAAGGTAGGAGTAACCTGTGTGCATACAGACCTTACATTTTAGCGGGGAAGAAAGGCAATAAAAGTATAATGCGGTGCTAGTGGTGGTAAGTCATCTAAGAAGAAACCAACCAACAGATGGGGATAGAAAATGACAGGGTAACATCAGTGTAAATTTTCTTAGTTCGTAAAATGATTCCATCCTTGGGAAAACTGCCCCTTGCATGAGAAGTGTTTCTTCTCTGAGTACCATGCAGTAAACAGGGCCATTCTCTGCGGATCTGTTTGATAACGAACTGTGGTCACGGGGAAACTACTGACCACGTAAGGATCTCTGCCTGACGGAGACCAACTAGGGGAGGCTCTGCCTCCAGGGAAGTTACTGTCTGGGTGGTCTTTCAGTCAATAGAGGGCAGAGCAAATCAACACTGGCTTCCTCCTCTTTATTTTTATGTATGTATGTATGTATGTATATATGTATGTATGTATGTAGGTATGTATGTATGTATATATGTATGTATGTATGTATGTATGTATGTATGTATTTCTGGCCAGAAGTTAGAATACTTCATAAGGTGTGGGAGACGGAATTCCAAAATGATTCCCCAAGATGTCCCCCTCCTAACACAACGAGATATTATGCCAATGGCTATTTATATTATTAGGTCGGTGCAAAAGTAATTGTGCTTTTTGCCATTACTTTAAATGGCCAAAAAAAACACAATAATTTTTGCACCAACTTAATACACAGAAAAGGAGATTTTTACAGATTAAATGACAGCTACTAATCAATTCACTTTTTGTTAATCAAAAAGGAAACTACCAAAGATACACGAATGCTGTTTTAAAATGCTGCTTGTGGTGATCTGTTACACACAGAGAGAAAACGAATACAATGATAAAAAACCTAAGTGATAGTGTACAGAATCTTGAATGCTTTCTATTTGCCATCAACTGTACTCCTGGTGTGGATAAGAAACATTTGCTGTCTGGTGCTGAGTTTCAGAATTTGTGGAGTGATGGGGTTAAACTAGCTGCTGTCTAAAATACCTCTCAACTTCCAAATTCTGTGATTCACTGGGTCCTTTATACTTCCCAGGAAACCTTCCATCACTGCCTAAAACAGGCATTCACGACAGCCACCCACATTAATAAAGGCGTCCTCATCACTGAGGATAATGAAATTGTCCAGAGTTGTCACTCTAGTCTGTTTCAGTGGTTCAACTTGGGAGAACCCAATTCTTCTGATTTCTAATGTTCTTATACCTTCATTGTATCCATGGTTCATGTGAGGATATATGTTAACTTCATTTGTACTATTTTGAGAGATACCATGAATTTAGAAAATCTGCCTTCTGAAATGCTCTATAACTATGCCATTCAAGCTCACCCTTGGCCACATTTATATAAGCACCCTTATAAGCTACTAAATAGGAAATTTATTTTGGTATTTCGTCATCTGATCTACCACTTTTATGATTAAGAAGTTTTAGAAGAAATGTTTCAAATAAGCAAATGAAAGGACAATTACCTTGTTCAGTTTCACTGTTTCTCTATACATTTAACTTTCTCACCCTAGCCATTAACTCTAAGATTTTAGATTTCTAAATTCAAAGTTAGATTGAAAACCCTAAAATATCTGCTGAGAATGAGTAAACCATGTGCTGTTGAGGTGCAGGGTAAGTTTACTTAGGAAGCAACGAGAGTCCTCGCGCAGTCATAACACGGAGAGGGTGACAGTGGACACTTGTGATTGGTGTATGAAAATTGCCTTGTTTGACAGGTCATTTTTATTTGTGGATACACTTATTTCTACAAAAGCAGGATCTGCATTATATTATTATCACTCAATTGTCATTAACTATTTTTAAAAAATACACAGTTGAGCCTACTAGAGTATTTTTTATGAAAGATAAATCAAGAATATAGCACAAATAGCCCACGCTGACACCCATTTGAATATGACTAGCATTAGATAAATAAGGGAATATTGAAGATATAACCAAATATTTAAACAAAGATGCTTAACACCTCACTGGTTAAGAGAGCTACAATGTATTACTAGGCAATGATTACCGACATTATCAACAGAAATTGTTTAAGTAAATTACAGAATGCTCAGTTAGTAGAATAATATAGTCATTTAAAAAGAGGGTTTCTGTGTTAATTTAGAAAAACATATATTCAAAAGACTGTGAAAGCAGGTTAAAATTCTGCATACAGTATGAAAATTTTTATAAAATAAATGAATAGGAAACTAAGTAAGGTATACACCACATTTTTCTGTGGTTGTTTTTAAACAAAATGATTATGAGTAAATTATCTTCTCTTTGCTTAACTACATTTTAAAGTAACACAATTTTTAAGTTATATAAGTACTTCATTCGTATGTCATTAAAAGAAAGTTTTTAAAAACAGTTCTAAGACTATATCAATTCTGAATCTGTTACTAAATGCCATGCAAGAAGTAAGGGTATGCAATGGTGTGTGTTTGTGTAGTTTGTGTGTGTGTGATGTGTCTGTGTACACATGCATGTGTGCGTGCATGCCTCTGTTTGTGGAGGTTCATGCAGTACTGTTTGTGCAGTGTGTGTATACCTGTGTGTGTGTGTGGTGTGCATGTGTGTCTTCACATTGGTGTGTATGTGCATGGAATGGCATGTGAGTGTGTATGGTATGTGAGTGTGTATACATGCACACATATGCATGTATGTGTACATGTGTTCACCATCATGTCAATGATCTTGGTTAGCACCATTGCTGAGGCGAAGAATCTGTGTGTGTTTGTGCGTGTATGTGTGTGCATGCACAGTGGTGCATGTGTGTGGTATGTGTTGTGTATGCATACATGTGTACACATGTGCATGCAATGGTGCATGAGTAGTGTGTGCCTGTGTTGTGTGTGTGTATGGGTGTGGGTGCACATGCAGAGATGTGTGTAGCATGTGTGTGTGTGGTGCACATGCCGTGGTGTATGTTATGTGTGTGTGCAGTGGTGTATATTTGTGTATGTTTCCACACATGTCCGTGTGTGTCCCTTTCTTTTCAATGACCTTGTTTTGCACCATTGCTGGGTGAGCAAGGTGGGACAACCTAGGGGGCAGTAGGAGACCAGGCTGACCTTCCCAGTGACTCAGCTCTCCCTCAGTCAGACACAGGAAGATGTAACCAGAGCCTTCCTGACTCCTCTGCATAGGAAGAGCATCCTTTGCTTTCTTCAGTAAAGCTGGCTTCCTTTCAACCAACACAGCACAGAGCTGTATGAGCAAGCACTGACAACCTTGGCTAATGGGAAGAGATTAAATTGAAAGAGACGATCAGTAATGGAGTTTTTCGTAGAATAAGCTGGAGAATTTCCGGTGATAAGGTGATAAGAACGCTTATAAGGAGGTCATCCAGAGAGTTTCTCCATAGCACTGTCACACTAAATACAGTGGCCACTTGGCCACTGCTCATGCCATGAGGGACTGGAAGCTGTAGACTTTGGAAAAAGAAATGCTGGGCCAAGATTTACAGAGACGCATAACCAGACAGAAAGGAGGCTGTGATCCAGAATCTTGGGTACCTGGTCCACATCTTGACAGTGCCCCTAAATGGGGATTTTTATCTCGGGCAAGTCACAGCCTCGGAAGCAATGGGTTATGATAACACCTCAAGTTTTTCTCAAAGGATCCAATACGTATCCTTTATCTGATGACACTTTTGTGCTTTCAGAATATGTGGTGCATTTTAACACAATGAGGCAATTTAGATTTCTGCTTTCCTAAATCTTTACATCATAATTTATGATTATTTCACATCTTTGCCTTTCCTTGAAAAAAAATCAGATTAACTTATTCTTGAACTTACATCCTGTCTGTTCCTTGCAACTTCAACTTGCTTTTACTTGAGAATGGTAACTAAGTGCCCATAGAACAAGTGTACGTGTCCGTATATCTTTTCTTCTCTGTTGCTTCGCTAGAACAGCTAAAATTTACCTTGCCTGTGGATCTTGTGATATATGTATCACTATATCTTGCTTTCCATTCATTTATTTTACAAATATTTATTTGGTGCTCATTATATGGTACATATTATCCTAGGTATGGGGCAAATAGAGCTGGTTTCTACTCTCAAGAATGGAGGAGACAGATATTAAACAATGCATGCCTAGCTGTTGGATTTTAATTGAGATAAGCTCTCTGTAGAAAAAGTGCAGGGTGCTAGGTGTGTCTGAGGCTGAATTGTGTCCTCTTCAAAATTCATATGTTAAAACCTTAACCCCCAGTACCTCAGAATGTCCCTCTATTTGAAGATGGAGTCTTTAAAGAGGGAATTAAGGTCATAAGGGTCCCTAATTGGATAGAATCTGTGACCTTACAAGAAAAAGAAATCAGGATGCAGACGTGATGTTAGTGTAGACTTGTCAGATAGTTTGAAGTCAGGTAACGTGATGCCTCCAGCTTTGTTCTTGTTGCTTAGGATGGCTTCGGCTCTTTGGGTTCCTTTTTGGTTCCATGTGAATTTTAGAAAAGTCATTTCTAATTCTGTGAAAAATGACACTGGTAGTTTGATGGAAACATTGCTGAATCTGTAAATTGCTTTGGGTAATATGGCCATTTTAACAATATTGATTCTTACTATCCATGAGCATGGAATGTTTTTCCATTTGTTTGTGTCACCTCTGATTTCTTTCAGCATTGTTTTATAATTCTTCCTACAGAGATCTTTTGCCTCCCTGGTTAGCTGTATTTCTAGGCATCACTTGATAAACTTTACCAAATGCAAGTGGGACTTACTCAAAATCTATTTTCAGGTGCAGAGAAATGTGACCGAAGTGACACACACAATCCCATTCCCAAGAGGCACAGCTGCATTATCCCTTATCACACTCTTCCTAGTTGTCTATCATAAACAGATACATTAATAAATATCTATAGCTGTTTCTTAAATGCAATCTGTAAGCCACCTTCATAAGAATTGCCCAGATGTGGCCAGGAGCAGTGACTCATGCCTGTAATCCCAGCACTTTGGGAGGCTAAGGCAGGTGGGTTATTTGAGGTCAGGAGTTCGAGACCAGCCTGACCAACATAGTGAAACCCAGTCTCTACTAAAAATACAAAATTAGCCAAGTGTGGTGGCACCTATGTGTAATCCCAGCTACTTGGGAGGCTTAGGCAGGAGAATCACTTGAACCTGGGAGGCAGAGGTTGCAGTGAGCCAAGATCGTGCCATTGCACTCCAGCCTGGGCAACAAGAGTGAAACTCCATCTCAAAAAAAAAAAAAGAAGAAGAATTGCCCAGATGCTTAAAAGCCAGTTCTTGTGTCTGAACAAGTCTGTTGATGTCTTTGTTGAGATTGAGTCCTGGGGACCCACATTTTAAAATGCTTTCAGCCCATGATTATCTTGATGTGTGTTAAGACTCATAGCTCGATGGTTATAGTCCTTCTCTCTACCATCTATAGCTCCCCTCTCTTTCTCTGTCCCTCTCTGTCTCTGTCTCTCTGTCTTAGGCACTGTCCCTATTGCCTTACATGTATTAACTAATTTATAGGTGTTAGCTAAGAGGACTGGGTAAATCTTACAGCTTCTCTTATTGAACCACAGTCTGAGCATGTGCCAATTACTTACAGCTAAATCTATTTTATCTTCTTATAACTCCATAAAGTAAAATAGAAAAGACACATTATCACAAAAACTTAATAGGTTAACAAAGTAAGAAAAAAAAATTCAATAAGTATAAGTGAAGTTATGCAAGTTTCCATCAGCTCTGGAACTCCCATTTCCCAAACTCAGTGCAATGGTTTTTGTGAGAGCATCAGACTCTTACTCAATGAATGTGTACATTGAGCAGCTAATAGCAAATCATCCATCATCATGTGCACACGATAGAAATTCTGCACTATGATTTTTCTCCACAGTGACACATAAAAAGATTGTTTGGCTAACTAAAGCCCTGGTTACTGAAGGGTCCCTCCTGTGAGCAAACCTTATGAGGCTTACCCTGGAGATGACTAAGTCTGGCTCTATGATTCTACAAGACATATACTAATTTTCTTTCTTAGATTTTTATTATTTTCTCTGCACTTTTAATGGCAGGTAGAGTTTTAAGCCATCTTTTCTAATACACATGGTTTACCTGTACTCAAAGATTTCTTCCATAAAGAACCTTACAGCTGGTCTGTGGTATTTTATGAAAAAAAAAAAAAAGAGAGAAATAAAACATCTCTCAAAATGCATCCTGAAAAGAAATAGGAAACACAATATTAGAATCCACAGTTAGGATCCACAGCACTAATTTCAATCAGTTCCACTCTACTGGCCCTCCATGAATTATTAATAAAATAATCTGTTACATTTCAAATTAAAGGGACTGAAAGAAGCCCAGAATTGACCTCAATGAAAGAAAGCTAAACCAAGCGAAAATTGAAAAAAGGCAACTACACAAATCTAAGTGTTTGTAGGTCAAATGCATTTCTGCAAAATTTACGAAGAGAATATTACAGACTGTTGGCTGCCATGACTTGTCTAAATGTCAGTGACTTGAGGCCAATCACCCTCAGAGTAAGGACATGGAAGTGTTACAAGATACTTCGAGTGTCACTTCACCAGCCAGAAATCTCTGTGGCCAGTGACGCCTTAGGCCAAGTTTTGTTCAGGCCCACTGGGCCCACTCAGTCTGGTAGGCTGCGCTCAGCTCACGCTACCAACCTGGATCTCATGCCTGCCGAGGGTGAGGGGAGTGGCGAGAGTGTGTGAGCAAGCATGCTTGGAGTCTGGCCACTGTGCACAGCCAGGCACACTGGCTGCAGTGTGGTAAGCAGCTCCAAGAGCTGGCACAAGCGCCGGCTCACTGCTAGGCTGTGGCTAGACCAGGTGCACTGCAAGCAGCTTCCACGGCTGGCACTGGGGAACACGGTGGCACCCAGAAGCTTAGAGATGCCAGGAACTGCAGAAACCCAAAGAGGATTGGGGACCTCCTAGGTCTGGGATCCCTGAGGGACCATAGCTCTTCTCTCCTTCTTGTCACCCGCAACATGGTGAGCAAGGAGGGTGTTTCAGCCTGTTTATGTTGCAATTCTTTCAGCCTCACCATTTGGCAGGTCCCAAGTTCTTGTCCTGTGTGCCCAGCAAGAATGAGGTATGTGGATAAGTGGAGGGACAGCAAAGTGAAGAGAAGCTTTATTGAGCAATAGAACAGCTCAAAGGAGACCCTGGAGAGGGTGGCTTCTCTCCATAGCCATGGCATCCCAACAGGTGCTCAGCTCTCAGCAGAGGGGAGGCCCTGGAGTTGGTAGCTCATCTCCGCAGGCAGGTCATCCCTTCCTCTTCTCAGCTCTCAGAAGGGGGGAGACCCTGCGGTGGGTGGCTCCTCTCCACAGCTGGTCATCCTGTCATCTCTCTTTTTGAGTCTGGCTTAGTTGGGGGAGGGGAGGAAGGGGGGATTTTATGGGCTTTAGAGGAGAGGAAGTGTGTGCTGATTTGTCCATGGGTGACCATGGGTGGGCCCAGAAAAAGCACCATAAGTTTCCACTCTGGTCCACAGGGCAGGCAGCCAAGGCCCCAGGCTTCAGACCTTCCCTGGCTTGAAGGTGGGGCTTCACCAGAGACCTGCCCCTTTCCACACAAGGGCCTGTCTCCTTCCATCACTCACTGTTCATCCAGGCTGGGCATCCAGGGTGTTCCTGCCCAGGGGAGCCTGCAGGCCAGCATCAAGCTACACTTAGCACCCCCTCGGCCTCATTCTTGTGTTCCTTGGCACCCAAAGTCTGGAGGGGGCAGCATGGGGCTGGGGTGTCAGCACTGCTGAAGGCCTGCACACACCTGTCTGGGTTGTGACAGAGCCTGGGCTCGACCTCAACTCCCCTCCAAGATCAGAACAGCGTCCAGGAACAGGGAGAGGCCAGGCAGCAGGAGCAGGCACTTCAGAGCCTGTGGGGATGAGGTGGCCATCCTGGGTCCCCGAGAGTATGCAGAGATGCCCCAGCCAAGGCTTCTGCAGCTGTAGCTGTGCCAAAGAGGGCTTTCCTGCCTGCTCCTGGCCCCCAAGAGCACAGGGAGGTCCAGGTCCACAGCTGTGGCTTGGCAGCTGCAGCTGCACCCAGGAAGCATGAGGCTCCCATGCTTCCAACTCAGAAGGGGGCGGGGCTTCTATTTCCTGCTCCCTCCAGCTCAGTGGAGCACTCAGCCCCAGCTGTGCCTCCCCCACTGCAGCTGATATCATGGTCGCAGCAGCTCCAGGCGGATTGCCACTGCTATCAGAAGCCTCAATCCATTTTCTTCTCACCAAGTGTGCCCTCAGTCACAGTTCTACTATTAGTAGTAGTGGCTAAGACAGCCTCAGAATCCTGGATTACTTTTAAGCAATACAATGTTTTCCATTTTAAAAAAAAAGCCAGTAATGTACAGGGAACTCTACAAATAGATATAACACAGTCAAAAAAATAATTTCTGCCTTTGTTCAAAATTTTTGTAGTTCATTTCAGCTAAACCAAGGGCTAACGAAATTTATTGCTTTTATTTTCCTCTAGTTTGTTTCTTTCTACATTCTTAGAAAGCAAACTTAGTTCTCTAAACTCTGTATAAATGGCTTCATTGATTTCAGGTAAAAAGATAGATAATACCTTGAAATTATCTTTGCTCTAAAGGCACATGTCTATATTTAAGACATAATATGTGAATTAGTTATGTAATTATTTTCCATAAATGTTTAAATAAAGCACTATATACAAATTGCATATGAATGCATTTCTAAATCAATGCCACTCTGCTTGCTAATAATGAGTATTCGTTGTTGTGTTATTGTTGAGTTTCAGCTGTTCTTTGCATATTCTTGAGGGACTAAGCGGCTAAGTTGGCTGGACTTCCTGGGTCAGTAAGGACTTCCCTAAGGGGACTTTCCGCTAAGCCAAAAGGAGTCACAGCCGCAAGCTAAGGGATTGAAACTTCAACCAATCATAGGGAGTTTAAGCTCTAGCTGCAGCCTGATGTTTTCAACCAATCAGGCCCGCCAACCCACCAGTGGATAGAAAATAAGCTAATTCTATAGGACAGAAAAAGGAAAAGGGGAGGGGTCATAAGGGGATATAAGCATAAGACACCCAAGCCAGAAACAAGAAGCCTTTTGGGTCCCCATCCACTGTGTGGAAGCTTTACTTTCGCTTTAGTTTTACTTTGGCTTTCGCTTTGATAAATCTCATCGCTGCACACTCTTTGGGTCTGCACGTTTCTCTAATCGAGCTGTAACACTCGCCGCTGTGGTCCATGGCTTCATTCCTTGAAGCCCGAGATACCATGAACCTTTTGATCGAGAAAAGAACTTCGATCCGGAGAAGACTTCTTGTCTCATTCTGTATGCACATCATTTATCCAGTGTGTGCTTTGCAAATATTTCTTCCCAGTTTTTCAAAATTCTTTTCTCATTGTTTTTCAGAGAACAAAATATTTGAATTTTGATTAAGTACAATTTTTTTATAGATTTATTTTGTTGTATTTTCTAAAAACTCTGCCAGTCCAAGTTCATACACAATTTCCCCTGTTCTCTTTTAAATGTTTTATAGTTTTACATTTTCCACTTAGGTCTATGATCAAATTTAGTTAACTTTGTACAAGATGTGAGTTGTGGGTTAAGTTTGCTGTATTTATTTGTTTGTTTGCATATAGACATCTAATTGATGTGGAACCATGTGGTGAAAAGATGACTTTGATTCCATTTTCTTTTTTCACCTTTTGCAAAACTCAGTTAATTATATTTGTATGAATCTATTTCCGGTGTGATGCCCAAGTAGAAAAAAATAGTATTAATTTTTCTGCTTATATCCCCTAATTGTCAACTCAATGGTCTCATATTTCCCTTTGATTCATCAAGCATATGTTCTTTGAATTTGTGAATGTATTTTCAAAAGAAGTGTCTGCTAAATCCTGCTTCTGAAGACAATTATATTCAGCTTCCACTGATTTGTGTTTTTATTATGTGTCACACTTTCCCTTTTCTTTGCACATCAGTAATTTTTCTTTGAAAACTGAACACAGAAAATAATACATTGTGTTAGGTTTAAATTCTATTGTGTTTTTCTGAGAGTTATTAGCTTTCTCTTCTAATTTTTAACTTTCCTAAACTAAAAATGTAAATTTTGTCACTCCAAAATAAGCAGCTGCTAAGACCTGGGCTTTGCTCTGGTAACTTCCCCTGTAGTGTTGCTGTAGATTGTGAGCTCTCCCTCCTGTGAATCTTCCCTGTGCCTGTGAAATTGGTTCTTCACCCAAGAACTGAAATAGAGATGAGGCTCATCCTCTTTTAGGTTCTCTTACTTCTGAAAATTTTCCCCTGATTTCCAACTTTGATCTCTGTAGTCCAACACTTCATGTTCTCTGTTACCTAAATTGTACACGGACTCTGTTAAGAAATTCATCGAATCACAGTTCTGGATCCGAGTAACTCCATCTTTCCACAGTAGATTCCTCTCTACTCTGCTTATTTGGTCCTGGACATTTCTCCAAGAACAAGCAGTTTAGCTGTCATTCAGATATTTGAAGAATTTATGCATTAAATTTGGGTCCCACGTCTATGTTTCTTGTACTACTGGGATTTTTTCTTTAAATGTTTCCATTTTCAGGTGATTTCCCATTCTTGAATCACGATCTCTGAATTTTTTTTCCTGGTAAGCTTGCAGAGTGCCCCCATCCACCCCTGCCATAGCTCAACGGGGTGGGCAGTGCCATCAGGCCTGAAGCCACTGGTTCATAATTCTTAACATTCATCAAGTTTTTTGAGATTATGCCATCGTCTTTCTTTGGTCAGCTTTAGGAAGTTTACAAGTTATCATTTTTATAATTTCTATTTGCAGATGGTCTACAAGACAAATTCGCTTGTCCACCATTACAAGAAGCCAATAATTCATTTTTATATTTAGGCTTCACCAGTTTGATTATGATATACCTAAAGAGTGTGTGTGTGTGTGTGTGTGTGTGTGGTGTTAATGCTCTCTCAAATGTGTGGAGCTTCCCATGTCAGTGGCTCACTACTTTTTAAATCAGTTTGGAAAACTACAGGCAAGATTCCTCAAATATTTTTCACCCCATTTTCTCTCTCCTTCATTACTGGGACTCCAACATCAGAGTACTCAATATTAACTTGCAGGCTCCTGCTGATGCTCAGTTTTATTTTATTTTGTATTACTGATTTATTTTCAATTTGTTCTCACTCTCCTTTATTTAGAATAATGTCTAGTGATCTTTCCTCAAAGTAACTGATCCTTCCTCCTGCGGATCGAATGTGTTATTAATTGCATCCATTGAGTTTTTTGTTGTTGTTGTTGTTGTTTTTCAGATGTGTGTCTTTCAGTTGTAGGATGGCAGTTTCTATTAGGCAGCTTCCAAATCTCTCCTGATGTCTCTGATTTCGCCACTCATTTTTTCGATTTCTTGTAACATCTGGGTTGTTTAGAGGTCTGATTCACCAATTTATTGACTTTTCACTATGGACCACATTATCTTTCTTTTTTTATATTTCTGATAATTTTTGATAGTATTTGAGATACTGCATTTAAAAGTAGGGTAGAATTGACAGTAAATAAGCATTGAAATAACTAGAACTTTCCTTATTTTCTGTCATCTTTCTTTTTCATTCAGTTGGCATTTACGTAAACCCCATGGTGTACAATTTACATTACAACACTCTAGAGTTGAGTTTCCGTTGTCAGAAATTAGAAGTCCTCAGGGCAAGTGAGTGGGAGAGTTTTAAATGTCTTAGGAGAGACTTAAAAGACTTCAGAGGAGACCTGATGGCAATTGCTTTTGTGCATCAAAATTCATTTTGCGATACCAGTGCCACTCTAGTTTTAAAATATCCTATTTCACATACCAGGCTGTCTCTAAGCAGGAAATACCTTCAGATAAAAATATGTGTTCAAGAATATGGTTCCAAAAATGCAAGAAAGGCATGTCTAGTAATAATACCTCTAGTCAGAATTCTGGGTGGCAGACAGAAACTCTCAGAGGAAGGGTGACTGGTATCAACAATCTTCTTGTTAAAAGTTACACATGTCCCCAAAATACCCTCAGTGTGTATAAAAAGGTAAAATTTGATTTTATATGAAGAAATAATCAAAATATTTCAAATGAATATATTTTTGTCTATAGTATTAGGAGTAAGACTGTGGCTTGTTATGGCCAGGGACCAGAAAAAGAAGTCCAAAGTCTGACCAGACATTTGACTCTTTCACTTTTCCAAGTATCAAGGGATCTGTAATTTAGAGAAGAGTATTGAAGTGGGAATAAAGTACCATTTTACTATGAGTCCACAAAAATACTTCTCTAGTATATTTGGACTGGGTCATGCAAAGGCTAGTCCTTATACTCCAAAATCATGTTAGATTTGCTGATACTGTTCAGCCTCAAGGGAAAAGAAAACCAAAGAGAAGAAAAATGAAAAGATGACACTTTGTAGAAGTCAGTTCCATAATTTAACCAGCTGCTTCTAAAGTAATATTGCTTTCCTTCATCTTATTTTTCTCTTTTATACACTTAGTCAATTTTACCTAGTATTAATATTCTAAACTTTAGAATACATTGTCCTGTTAATCCATTTACTCAATAATTTTACAGTCAAAACCAAACCAAGTATTTATTTATCATCTCAGGCATGAATTATGCTTTAATGATTTTTGTTTTTATCTACAAGTGTTGTGAGAGAGCACAAAATGTCTTAAAATCATAAGGTTCTATGAGTTTTGATGAGTACAATGCTACTAACCACAGGAAATACTTCATGCAAATGTGTGATGTGTATAGATATGAAACTGCTTTTTCCAAAATATTCTTTACTGAGACTTTCTCATGGCATTTGGCTAATCAAATAATAATTATCAAATAATTATTAACATGTATACTAATATGAAATCAGGTTGACATGTAAAATGTATTTTTATGCATGTTTTAATTTCAAAGAAAGTTAGAGAAAACATTGTTTAATAAGAAGCTAAAGGTAGTTGTCCAGGATTTTCATTATCTTACACAAGGAAACTGTTTTACCAATGATTCCGTCAAACTTACGGAATGTTAAATGGGAAAAGCAATGATGCTGTACTTGTTCTCAGAAGGTACAGCAAAGATGAGTTTTACAAATAACCAAAAAAGCATTCAATTTGAATATGTTAAGTTTAAAAAACACACAGCCAATGATGATAATGTCTGAAGAATTTTATCGACTACCCGAGTTTAAGTAAATGCTTTGCATCTTGTTATCTCAAGAAAACAGAAGTGAACCTTTCTGAAATTAACTTGCCTTTACGTGAATTGAATGGTATGTTTATTCAAGAATGAAGAAGACTCGTCTGCTTTTTTTCCCCTCAGTATTAGTGGAGTCTCTTTGCTTGGCACCACATTCATGCCAATCAAAGACGTCTTTAGTTCAAGTTCAGGGTGAAACAGGAATTGCAGTTGCATACTTTGTACTTATAAACTATCAGTGTGATGCCAGCTCTTGAAAGAAACAGACTTAGTTTTTGGCATATTACAGAGAGGACAATTGTTCAAAGAAAAATTTTAAGGCAAAACATTTAGGGTAATGTTGTATAAATAAGAAATAAGACTTCCTGGAACTTTGGCTCTTTTTTTTTCCTTCATTTTCTTAGCTCTGATTCTGCCTTGCAAGTTTTTGCTTATCGGGATTCTGTACAATCTCATTATTTCCTCTTGGCACTTTCTTTGGGCAAGGCAACAGCTGCACAATATTGATAAACTCTAAGGAGGCTAGAATGCACTACAACTGCTATGGCTTCAATCTAAATGGAACATACACAGAAACGGAGTTGGCATATTTCTGTTGTGAAACCTTCATCTCTCTCCTACATTGAAAATGCATTGTCTAAAAGTTGTGCATAGTAATTTTCTCAAAGTATCTTTATTCTAATCTTATATTTTCACATTTAGTACAGTGTATTACAATTGAACGTGAGAATAAAAGTTAGATCTCAAAAATGATGAATAATTAAATTGTCAAGATGGGTGTATAAAAATATTTCTCAATAATATCACATCTTTTTAAAGCAGATCCAGCTTCTTTCAATCCAAACCTAAGCCATGTATTGATGCCTTATTAAACAAGTCAGATCAGGAACAAGATACAATGACCAAGCGTAAAATAGCAAGTGAGCTCACAAAAGAAAAGGAAATGATGTATAGATTCCAAAAGTAAAAGTAAAGCACTAAATAATAATAATAATAATAAAAACACCAAATAAAAAGGAAACTGGAGACATTTTCCTTAGAATTCAGAGAGAAAAATATTTAAAAAGATAAATAGCTCTTTAAAAATGCCAACAGGAAGACAAATGATACATATAGTAAATATCCAAAAATATTACAGTCAATAAGTATAAAAAACACTTAATCCATCATTAATCAAAGCCATGCAAAACAACATCCTATTAATAGTACTGAAGGTGCATAAAGATAGGCGCCATCAAGCCCTGATGCAGAGACTATTAAAATTATTTTCTTAAGCATTCTGGAGGGAAAGTTGCTGATGTACATCAAGAGGTTATCATTTTAACTGTTCATGGCTTTTCATCCAATAATTTTACTTATAGGAATCCAGGCTAAGCAAATTTGTTCATAGAAGTAAATGATCAGATAGAATGCTCATGGAACATTGATATATAGTTGTAAAAGATTTCACACAACTTCAATGTCTGATACTAGTGCTGTCAGAAATTAATATATGTATATGTTAGAATATTATATATATATATAAATAGAAGATATGCTTTAAAAGGACCTGATTAAATAAGTCAACATAAAAGGCATAAGAAGACCACCTTCAAATGTGTATTTTTCTGTTTAAAGACTTCTAGGTACAATTTGTAGACTGCAAAAAGAAAATATGAAGCATGACTATAATTAATGAATTGTATAATTTACTTCATATTTTCTATATTTTCAATTCATATACATTTCTTAAAAAGAAAATTATGTATTTCTTTTATAATCACAAAACAATAGAGGTCATGATTGTATCTTACTCTTGGTTCTGCTTTTGAGTTACAGAGCCCAACATGGTTCTGGCAAATTATAGGCAATCAATTAAGGTCCCTTGATTTGATACATTATTTGTTTAACAAACTAAAAAAAAAAGAAAGTATTTCAGATTTAAAAGCATAAAATTTATTTTTAAGTGGACTCACTATTAAAATATAAGACTAATATTTGCCATATTTTGGAGGATAAGAGATAACAATGGGAACCAATTTAACATATTTATAAAAAAAATTTAGGGCTAGGCCTGAGGATTCAAAATAAGGCAACAAAGAAACTTATATTAGGGGAAGGACCATCTTCTCTTGCTGATTTATCACAGGTGCAATGCTATGGATAACAATCATTATAGATAGTCTAATACAATAGTAAGGTACTGATTGCAAGGAAATGTCTTATACAATTGTGGGGCTGGTTGGACAAGTGCAAAATTTGTAGCAAAGGTGGTCAGGAGAGACGGGCTGGAGCTCTTGGCACCAACTGATGTTGCTGTCCACAGGCAGGATTTCTTCTTCTCTAGGGAAACTCAGTTATTTCCTTCATGCCCTTCAACTGGCTGCATCGGACCCTTCCAGATTTTCTAGAATAATTTCCATTACTTAACTGGTAATAAACATTAATTGCATCTGCAAACTACCTTCCTAGCACCACCAAGATTAGAGGTTGATTGAAGAGCTGGGCCTAGAGCCTGGTCAAGCTGCCACATTAAACTGACCATCACAAGGAGGTAGTCTACTGCAATAATTAAGACTACATATAGGATTCTGGTGAAGTTATGGACACAGAAATTGAGGAAATTTTTTTTTAAAAAAACATATATTATATTGCCCAAGAGGCTATCAAGAAAATTGCTTGGTATGATGACACAGGAAAAGAGATGTAGAAAAGCTTTTCTCTGAGGTTTTATCTTGCATTTGTTAAATGAGATGGTTATACAGTAAGAAGTTAGAGGAAGAAAAGTAATTAAATTGGTGTGTTTGCAGGGCATGATGTGATGTGTGATGAGGAGTTGGAAATTTGTATCTGGAATGCAGATGAAATGTAATGAAGTTCCACTTACTACAGAGTTTGAATGCATGGACATTTTTTCTACGAGCTTTAATGGCTTTCTCAGAACTTTCAGTATTGGTGAAAATAAGTCATCAGTCACTGCTTTTGGGGACAAACAGAAAGGAACAGAGAGCTTTACAACTGAAATCAGAAGGGAGGAGGATAATGCAGAATGGAAAAAGACATTCTGGGGGTCAAGCCTTGAGGGAAAGTGACTGAAGGAAAGTAAATGCGGGTTTTAGAACATCATTCCTGAATCATAAATATGGGATGAGTAAACATTGAATAGTTTAGGATGCATTGCTCACTTTCAGCTCTAAAATACTTTGCTGCCTTTCATGTGTATTCATGTTTCTTGGCTATGTGCCTTTGGTGGAGACCAGAGATTGTGGTTTTATTTCATATCTCTCCCTTTTCTCTTCACACCTCTTCATACCTAAGACTCAACACAGCACCTCATGTAAGGATAGTGCAATTGAAAATGCTTTTCAAATGAATGAAAACATGGAGGGATGAATACATGTTGAATGTGTCCAGGCATCCTCGGCAGGATTCCTTCGAATCCTAGGTGCTAAGTAAGTTTGATTTCTATTACTTGCATATAAAATTGCCACATACTTAGTGGCTTATAATAATACAAATGGATTATCTTACAGTTCTGTAGATTAGAAGCCTGACGCAATAAGAAAACAACAACAAACCAAAATGGTACTAAAAGGAAGTATGATTCTAAGCCCTCTTACTGCATTCCTTCCTATCATCCTCCTAATAAGCCTACGAGTTGGTGATATTCTCATTTTTGTTTTACTCATGAGGAAACAGACACAGATTAGGTAGAGTGAGTTGCCGTCTAGGTCACGGTGGTGTGGGGTAGGGTGGACGTAAAGCAGGGGTGAAAGTCCACGTCCTCTCATTCTCTTACTCATGAAGCTTCAATGCCTCTGAAAAAGCAGCAATTTGAGAGTGAGTCAGTAGCAGTGTACTGGAGTCCAATGCAAAGGCCTTTCTGAGATGTGAAGGTCTTATTAGAAACAAAAGCGAGGACAGAAGATAATACGGCTAGAGTTATGGGAGAAGCAGTTGCAGGAAATGCCCAAGCCAATCCATTTTTACTGATGTGCATTATAATTTTCCCTTTTAAGTGTCAGCAGTTCTGTGACCTTCTTGATGTTAACAATGCCCTGGAGAATGAAGGAATGAGGGGCATGCCACATTTGGGTAGTGGCAGCATGGAAAAAGCCAACATTTGCAGGAGATGGAATGCAGAGAGGGAATTACAACTTCAGCAGAAGCAAACAATGAAAGAAAAGGGGAAAGCTCCCCGAGGTTCCTGGAGGATGCAAAAGTGTTCTGTTCCTCTTACCACGTGGGTGATTCTATCTAGAAAACGAGGCCGCAGAGGATTGAGGCCCTTGGGGGACATCTCAGCACTGCGCCTTTGGGTTGAGTAGTATCCAAGAAGATCCCCAGGACTCATGATGATGCCTGGTGAATGAATGAGCTCTCATGTCTCCACACAGATACTGAATCAAGTGATGATCAATTCCTCAAGGATGCTCAAAGATTCTACCCGTGGCAGGGTTATGGAAATGGGAAATGAAAAGCAAATATACCCTCCGAGAAAGGGTCATTCTCAAACATAAAGATGAATTTTGAAATTATTTTGTTTGTTTTATTGGAGTGTGCTTTGCTAAAAGATCAGCAGAAAAGTCAGCCCAACACCTAGGCACTCAGTATGCTAGGTGCTAAAGATACCAAGGCAGAATGACTACCACCTCGACTTTACAAATGACTTTACAAATGTAAAGTAACCATGTGGACAAACACCTGTAATAAAATATGATCAGCATCAGGAGAGAGGAATTCATAGAAAATTTTGAAGGTCAGAAAAGGGACAACTGATCAAGACCCACAAGGTCAAGGAAGACTTCCTGGAGGAAATTATACATAAGTTGATGATTTTCAGATACTTAGGAGGTAGCCAAAAGAGAAGCAAAATGGGAAAAAGGGGCTCAAAGCAAAGGAAACCCCATGGGGAAAGGTATGAAGGCCCGTGGTGTGGGCTCCTGTGTGTAGATGGGAGGATTGGGTTTAGGGACCCTGTATCGTCTGATACCACGTAAAGTGAGCAACAATACCAGAGGCTGCAAAGTTTCACTGAAAACATCTGGAAGCCGCTCCTGGATTTGCCCTGCAGGAGAGCCCAGTGCACACCCTCAGTGCCTTGAACATCTGGGAGGTGGCCCAAGTCTAGGTCAGCAGAGCTACCAAACCAGCAGCACTTGGATGGCATTTCATCCTGGTGGGGGAAGAGAGAAGTGTTGGGAAGGGCCACGCATTTCAAGAAGAACCACATTTACATTTACGGGAGTAGCATTGAAGTCTCCATGGCAGGACATAGAGACATTTTTTTTTTTTTTAATTTGTTCATCATATACTTAATAGCACTGTCAGGTTTCCTTTTGATTTTTTTTTAAATGCAGGCTTCTGATTATTTTAGCCTAAATTCAGGCTAAAATAATTCAGGCCTAGAGTCTACTCTGGTGGAATGACTTTTTGAGTTGTTTTTTGTTGTTTTTTTTTTTTTTTTGAGATGGAGTCTCATTCTGTCGCCCAGGCTGGAGTGCGGTGGTGCAATCTTGGCTCACTGCCAGCTCCACCTCCCGGGTTCATACCATTCTCCTGCCTCAGCCTCCCGAGTAGCTCGGACTATAGGTGCTCTCCACCACGCCTGGCTAATTTTTTGTATTTTTAGTAGAGACGGAGTTTCACCATGTTAGCCAGGATGGTCTCAATCTCCCGACCTCATGATCTGCCTGCCTCAGCCTCCCAAAGTGCTGGGATGACAGGCCTGTTGCACGTAGGTGTGGGCCTGGCATGTGCTAGGTACCCAGTAAGCTTATGTTGAATTAACTAATAAGTTCAGAATCTAGTCATGTGTAATAAACAAAGGCATTCTTTTCTTGGACATTACAGCATTATCATTATTGGTCCAAGGAGATGCCATTTTCAAGGTTCTTAAGGACAATGCCTATATATGTTAAAAAAAAAAGTGTCAGAAACTGAGAAAATTATAATTTGTAAAGTTGTGCTTTATTAAAATTTATTATTTGTGCTTAATAGACAATTGGACTCTCATCAGATCTAAAGTGTACTGCCTGAGAAGGAAGAAAACATTTATCTTTGTTTTTGAATATCAAACCTTCCACAGCAAAACCTGCTCAACAGAATTACAACACAGGAGAAGATGCCCAACCAATTTCTACTTGCTAGTGACACAATCTTAGAGCATTAACCTGAGACAGTTGGCTATGTTAAACTTAGCTCGTTACAGTGTACTAGATACCAAGGGTCTAATGGGACAATTAGGCACAAAATGTGTGATATTTTTGCCATACAAATCTTATTTACAAACTTACCGAATAAATTTCTTCAAGGCTTTATGTGACTGAAGCTCCTATTTGATAAACTAAGCAAGTGGGAGATCATTCGTAAGGTGAAAATTTGCTGTTTTAAGCAGCTACATGAATCTTTTTCAGTAACTTTTCCAGCTTAAAAAGCTCAAGCCACCTTTAAAAGAGGGAGAGTCAATTAGATTTGCACATAACTATGAGTTGCCCTCTTGTGAAAATGGGGCTATTGAATTAGGGAAAACATAAACAAGATGCCATTGTGGTCAAACTCCTTTGTAAACTTACATTTTCATAGGAAACCCAAGAGGGAGACTCTGTGTTGTTATATGAACCATAATCTAAAAATCTTAAGGGTGCTTGATTTTTCTGATCAGAAGAAAAAGTGGAAGAAAACCTTACCACATAGCCTGGAGACCATCAACCTTAACATCAAACAGACTCAGCCCGGACACCCAGATCCCACACTCTTAGCTCTCCAAATTGGACAAACTACTTAAACTTGACTCACCTACTTATATCAAAAAGGGTTGATCATACCTCATAAGAATACTGGGAGTTTGGGGTGACATTTCACACATGGTAATTTCTCCCATTTAAAAATATTTAAAACGTGCTTTTAAAAGAGTAATGAAATAGCCTGGGTGAGGTAGCTCATGCATGTAATCCCAGAACTTTGGGGGACCGAGACAAATGGATCACCTGAGGTCAGGTGTTCGAGACCAGCCTGGCCAATGGGGTGAAACCCTGTCTCTACTGAAAAGACAAAAATTAGTCGAAAGTGGTAGCACGTGCCTGTAGTCCCAGCTACTCGGGAGGCTGAGGCAGGAGAATTGCTTGAACCTGGAAGGTGGAGGTTGCAGTGAGCCAAGATCTCCCCACTGCACTCCAACCTGAGCAACAGAGTGAGACTGTCTAAAAAAAAAAAAGAGTAATGAAATAAGCTTTCGCCTTTCTTTTTACTAAAAATAGAAACATATGTCTTCATTGTGAAAGTAGATGTACAACTCATTGTATCCTCACAGGAAATCACACCTCTTGTGAGACCATTTGAGTTGAAGAGAACTTCTGAGGAATAGCTTTGTGCTAATGGACATTTGTGGATATTAGCCCAGCTCATAAGGACATCAATGCTGATCAAAATTGTAATGATAACCCCTTTATCAAAAAAAAAGTGAATCCCTTAGTTGTATAAAATGTAAATTTGAAAAGGTTAGTCTCCAGTTAGGTCCCTTCATTGGCTTGGCTGCCTGGATATATTCAATTGCCTAGCAAAGCACTATGAGATTCCCGGGAATGAATACCCTAAGTTCCACCTATTTAGAAACATCTGAAGTTCTTCAAATATGCCAGATGATTATGGAGTATTTTGTTCCTGCTCCAGAAAATGCTTTTGTTACCTCTTCTCACCAACCTGATGTTTATGGTTGTCTAGTCAACACCCACCTCTGCTTCTCCTACCCCAGAGGTTAGTAACTGCAAAGACTTCCATCGAAGAACATGTATGACTTTATTAAAATATTGGGTTGATAGATCTCTTTCCCAACCCCGAAAAGGAGGTATTATTTTTAATTTCTGGATTATATTTCTTGTTTGTATGTATGATCTGCTCTCACTTAATGATTGTCAAATAAAGGGTTGAATGAATGGATGGATAAATAAGTGAATGAGTGAATAGACAGATGAACCAATGAAAATACACTTTTTTTGTAGCATGTATGAAATGTAAATCAGGTTGGGGAGTGAATGGGGAAAAAAACAACATGATCTTTTTAGATTCCATAGTAATAAACTTGTCCAAATTTATTTTCCTAATAAATCCTTCATGATGCATGATTTTAGGGCCAAATGTTGTGCAATTTTCATACTTAGGGATAAACATATCCCAAAGGAAAGAGAAGAAAATATATACTTTGCTCATCTGACTGCAAGGTATACATGTCACACAATAATACATTTTTATCAGATAACACTATAAGATTTTATTAAAATCTACCAGCTAAAGCTTACTCTAACTATGATCAAATCAGTTAATGCAGGAAAAAAAAAATCAGTGCACCTTTAAAATCATTGTAGCCTCTAGAAAAGAGATGGTCAATACAGTGAAATAAGAACAGCCCTAATGTATGTCAAACCCAGGTTCTCATTCCAACAGAAAACTCTCTAGCCATGTTTAATACTATAATAGTGATCATGTATTTAGCACTTACTGTATACCAGACTGTGTTCTAAGTGATTGCTACAACATTCTCTGTAATTTTACAAACAGCCTTTTGATAACGGCATTGTTATACCTATGCTCAGAGGAAAAGCAACTTGTCTCACACAGTACACTTGCTAAGCAATGAGGAAAGTGTGATTTGAAATGGGAACCCTCTGAAAGCAGTGACTATGCTTTTAGTCTCAAAGCTGGGCTACTCCATGACTCTAGCAAAGTGACCTGACACCCGGCCCCATTTTTTCCTTATCTCTAAGGGAACTAAGAATCAGAAAATCTCTCCTAGACAGTCATTGTTTTCTGTTGTTTCTCTCCTGGAATGAAGACTGACCAAATTCACTCTCATAAAAATAACATAACTAAAGATATGCATTTTTGTCATATATGAAAACACTTTCAGAAGTGGTTGCATGCTCAGACAGTATGATCATTTGTTTACACAAGGACTGACATGGCTTTCACCTTGCTGTCAGGAAGATAAAAATCTTTATCTCACCCTTGCAATTACAATTTGATTCAGCCTGTTTCCTATTTGCTTAGAACCATGGCCTGGACCACATAAGACGTGTTAATGTGACAATCTGTTCAGGAGCAGTGGCTCATCAGAATGCTGTGGTCAGCACCAACCATGGGGATCACAGTTTTTGAAAACAGTAGCAATGATCTGGCTCTCATTACAAGTATATCTATCATTTTATTCAATTAAAATATAAAACTCATTAATCACCATGTCTGAATTATGATAACAGCTGTGAAAATTATTTCTCTGTCTCTGTTTCTATTTGAGTCTTTCTAATTCGTTCAGAATACTGTGGATAAAATAATATTTTAAATGAAATATGACCATTTCCTGCCTCTTTAAAATTTGTGGAGACATCTTACTGACTTAAGATGAGTCTAAACTTCTCAGCATGACCTAGGGGTCCATCAAGACCTGCTTTTTAACCTGTTCTTTTACTGTTCTTACTGTACCCTAATGTCCAAGAATCTTGAAAGAGGTTCCTCAGCTTTGACCATGCTCTTCTGTCTTCCAAGAGTGCTTGCTCTGTACTCTCTGTGTGTGGCCAACTCCTACTCACCATTCAGAACGCAGCTCATAGGCTGCCATTTCCAGAAAGGCTTTTGTGCTCAAATCAGTCTGAGTTTTGTAGCTATCTCAGACTTTGCTGTGATTCAATATTACAAATAAGAATTGTGAGCTGGACAGAGATCTCTGACGGGGATATAAATATGAATAAGATAAAGAGTCTGGGATTCAGAAAATAAGTCATCCAGTAGCGCAGAACATAATTTTAATATGCCAGTGAGGGACATGAGAGACTGAAATAACACAGCTTGATACGCCTTTCCCAAAATACTATTAAGTGGCTCTAAAGGGACATCCAGAAAATGTCAAAGTATAATTTACGATTAAATAAAGAAAAAAAGTCCATTAATTCAAGGTATTGAGCAGAGCAGATGAAGTAAAATGCAATATGTGTGCAAGAAAGTTCAATGTGTTAATTTGTTCTTAACTTTGGTTATTAGAATTTTGTCAATGTGTTCTTAAATTTTATTATTAGAGTAATATGGCTTTTGGATATACCATAGGAATTAGAGAACACTACTTTATAATCTAAACTAAAAAAATAAATAGATGAAAATAGCTAAAGCAGTAAGCTTCATCTGGTATTCAAAAAAGTCAGAAAAGTGCAAAATTAAATAAGACTAGCCCAACCATAAGACTGGATTTATAGAGAATAAACACCAAAAACAACCCCAAAATAGGCCTTGGTATGTAAGAACTTAATATGACAAAAATAGACTGTAAGATCAAATGTTTCAAGTAATTTAACGTTGGTTAGCATTTTGGAAAATATATATTTACATATTTATTTCATAGTACAGACAAAATACATTTTACAAAAATTTAAGTATTAGAGAAAAACATTCTCATGTCTAGTCTCTGGTAGATTAAATGTGCAGAAAACTAAAACATTGGTTACAGGGAAAAGCACCATTTAAAAAAATGGTGGAATGTGTTAAAATGAGAAAAACTGTTGGAAACCACAGAGCAAGAAGGCTAACTCCACGACCAGAATTTCTCCTGAGCACTCCTACTGATCTCTAGTGGCCTAGGGCTCACTTTTTTTTCTTTTTTCCTTCTCTTCCATTCATAGAGAAATACGCATAGAAACAACATTTGCGGACATATTTTACAAAATATTGTATCATAAATGTTTGCAGAAAACTGTATCCCCAAGTGTGACATAATCAGGAAGTAAATGCTAATCAAGACTTTGTGGTACAGGTCAAAATGAGAGACAATTGGGAAATAAAGTTTTCCATTCACAGTAAAATATGATTGCCCACAATTTGTGAAAAAAATTCAATGGGGACAAAATAGTCTTTTCAAAAACTTGTGCGGAGTCAATTATATATGTATATGCAAAAGTAAAGTTAAAAAAGAAATTGGACCCTTTAAAATGGAATATTCTTCAGCCTTAAAAGGAAGGAAAGTCTGAAGCATGCTTCAACATGGATGAATCTTGAAGACATGGTGCTAATGGAAATGAGCCAGACACAAAAAGATGCACACTATACTATTCCACCTACATGAGGTACATACAATAGTAAAACGTATAAAAAGATAAAGTAGAATGATGGTTACCAGGGGCCGTGTGGGGAAGGAAAGGAGGAGTTGTTTTTGAACCGGTAGGGAGTTTCAGTTTTGCAAATGAAAAGGTTCTGGAGCTCTGTTTTCCAACAATGTGAATATACTTAACACTATTGAACTGCACAGTTAAAAGTGACTAGGATAATAAATTTTATATTTTGTGTTTTCTACCATAATAAAAAATGCATTAGGAATAACATTAGATGCTTGCCTCACATCATTTACAAAAATTGACTTAAAATAAATTATAGAACTAAATGGAAGAGCTTACAGTATAAAATTTCCAGAAGGAAATATAGGATTTTTTTTTTATGTTTAGGCAAAGAGTTCTCAGGCATGAAGTAAAAGTGCCAACCACGCAAGCAAAACATTGATAAATTCGACATTATTAAAAGTTAAAATGTTTACATTTCAAAATATACTACTATGAAAATAAAAGTCAAGCCAAAGACTGAAAGCAAATACTTAAAAATCATAAACCTGATAAAGGGCTTTGCTCCAGAAAATATGAAGAACCTTTCAACTCAATAATAAGAAAAACAGCACATTTTTTAATGAGCCAAAGATTTAAAAGAAAGTTCACCAAAAAACAAAACAAAACAAACAAACAAACAAAAAAACATACAAACAGTTAATAAGCACCTAATGAGGACCCCGGCATCATGAGCTATTAGGAAAATGCAAATGAAAACCAGAATGTGATAACCACAATTTTCCCACAGAGTGGCCACAATAAAAAAGACAATAGGGGTTGGCAGGACAAAATTGGGACTCTCATATATTGACTGTGGGGATGGAATTGGCATAGCCACTTGGAACACAGGCAATTTCTTTAAAAGTTAAACAGGCATTTACAATTAGACACAGCAATTTCAGTGTATTATTGCCACCCTTCCAAAAAAGGAAAGACTCCACCATCACCACCACCCCTACTTTGGTTCAGATGTGGAGGATGATGATGCTACACACACAACAGAGGGTGGGAAAAGATGTGTTACTTACAAGTGAGGTTTCCAGCGAAGAGCAGGAGATGTCTCCCAAGCTTGTCCAAAAATGTTTTGAAAGAACGGGGAAAGACCCTGGCTTGGGGTTTTACAGTGGTTCAGGCCCGAGGCCACTGTGTTTATTGCCTGAGGCCATGGGCTTCCCATGTATGCGAAGGGGCTTGTGTTGCTTGAATTTTCTGCTGGCATCAAAGAAGGGAACACTGAAGTTTTCTTATCAACTTGCCCAGTTGTGGGACACAAAGGGGAGAGGGTGGTGAGACTTCGAAGCTGTCAGTCATCAAACATCAAAAATGTAGTGAGAGCTACAAAACACGGAGACACTGTTCATCTTTGCCTAACTCCAAGGTGTGAGGAAGACAATATGGCCCCTGAAAGACACTTTGTTCAGAGATGGAAAAAACAATCTAGGAAATGCCTCTGGATTTGAGCAAGACAGCTATTTTAGGATGGAAAGCAATTATGTTAGAAAATTTGGAGAGGGCATCTCTGTTTTTCTTCAATGTGTTTTGCATCAGAGATCTGCATTTAGAAAACACAAGGTTTTTTGTTTGTTTGTTTTTGTTGTTGTTGTTGTTTCGTTTCGTAACTGGGGAAAGAACACCCTGTTCAAGAAATGGTTCTGCAAAAATTGGACAGGCACATGTAGAAGAATGAAACTGGATTCCTTTCACCATATACGAAAATTAACCCAAGATGGATTAAGGACTTACATCTAAGGCCTGAAACCATACAAATTCTAGAAAAAAACTCTCCTGGACATTGGCCTATGCAAAGAACTTATGACTAAGACCCCAAAAGCAAATGCAACAAAAACAAAAATAAATAAATGAGACCTAATTAAACCAAAAAGCTTCTGCACAGCAAAAGAAAAAAGTCAGCAGAGTAAACAGCCCAGGAGTGGAAGACCTCACGCTATGCGGGGCCGCAGGGGCTGCACGTGGAAACAGCAGAGGCAGCAGGGCCATGGGGGGCCGCTTTACAGTAATAAGAGGGCGTGGTGCCCTGGTTTCCATGGGATGTCATGACTGGATTTTTTTGAATAATTCTGCAGGCTGGCAGAGAGCTGAAGCCCTCTATTCAGGGGCAAGCAGGGTGCAAACCTGACCCTCTTTGTGAGAAGAGTGGCTTGAGTAGGGAGCACATCCACCGAAGCAAACTGAGGTGAAGGACTTGCAGTCAGGCCACGGGGAGGCCCTCCTGGTTTCCCCGGATGGCCCTGGTTTTAGCTTTTACACCACAATCGGACCAGATATGAAATCCTCATTGAAAATCAGCTGCGTTTCCACACATCGACTGCAGCATTTAGAAAATACCACTGTTAAAATACGAAAGCATGCACAAGCAGAAGGATGCCACCAGTAGATTCAAACCTTTTGGAAAAAAATACGAGCCTTTATTCAAAATAATTAAGTAAGACTCAAATCAATGTAGAAATGTGTTAGATTCATGGATTAAAGGACTCCTTGTAAAAACTTCAACTCTTCCTGAACATTGTTTCAAGAATTCAGTTTTTCATGGAATTTGACAAGTACATTCTCAAATTATATAGAATTTCAAAAATTGCCAATATATTGTTGAGAAAGGAGCAGATGGAGAGAATCATTCTTCCTGACATTATTCGTTAATATAAATCTACAATATTTAGGATGGTATAGGCTGGTACTGACTGATATAAATAGATCAGAACAGAAAGAAACAGAATAAATGGCCATAAAATAATAAAAACCTGCATTTATGAAAAATATGTTTTATTGTACATAAGCCAGTACAAAAGTCTTCAATAAATGGTGCTAGAGCAACTTATTCATATTTATTTTGTAAAGTAAAATATATACTTATTCTATGTACCTATCTCCCAAAAAAATTAAACCCACATGGATTACAGATTTGAATGCAAAGTCAAAAACTTTAAAAATGGTAGGAAAAAGTGGCAGAATATTTAGTTTCCCAAATAAAGAAAGGCGTTCATAAACAAGTCTATGATGCCCAAACTAAAAGGAAAACAAATATTGTTAACTTGGTTTACATAAAATTAATAAATTATATTAAACAAAGGCACCATGAAGACACTGACCACTGGGAGAAGACATTTGCAAAACATATAACCCAAAAGAGTTCATAATATATAAACACGTTACGTAAAAAACTGATAAAACCAATTAAAAAGGACAAACACGCACGTGTGTGCACACACACACGTTACGAAAATGAGCAAAAAACATAAGCCATCATTGTACAGAAGGGAAAATAGAAATGTCCATAAAAATATGAAAATAAACAGGACCTTAGTCATCATAAACATGAAAATTAAAGCCACAATGATTTAGCATTTCGCATCTGCTAATATAAAATGGTAAAATAATTTTGGACAGTAATTTAGTATTTCTTAAAAATGACGCGCACACATGCTTTGAACAAGCACCTCTTCTCCCAGGCATGTGTCCTGGAACCTCCTGTTTAGGAGCACTAGAGTGACATGAAGAGATTTGCATCTGTTATGAGTTATTGCCACCCAGCTCTGAGACCGCCCTTCTTGACCCTGCTTTGTGATATGGAGATGGGTCCTGTGAACAGTTCTCCTCTATCTGCTGTCTCAAAGTGAGGCTCTGTCTCTAGATAGAACTGGGGCACTGTAAAACAGTCGCAGGGGAGAGGTGCTCCCTTTTTTTGGTGCTTTTGGGCTGCTTGTAGCATGGCAGCCAGCAAGTTGGTATGCAAGAGGCTCAGTAGCATTAATCTCTGTGACTCTGATGGGCCAGCTGCATCCTGAGCCCCTGCAAACTTCTTGACTTCTTGGTGCACTGGACCAATGGACCGGCTCTACCCACATCTTCCAGCAAGTCCCTTCTCCCAGCAGGTGCTGCTCCTGCGCAGCAGTAAAGCCTTCTCCAAAGAGGCGGGGGTCTCAGCCTGGTTCTTCCTTGTTCCTCCTCCTGTGAGGTAGTTGCTGCTTTCTGTGTTTGCTACTTTTGTACTCCTTAGCACGCTCTTTCATTCCTTATAGTAGTTAAGAGTACATCTTACTAGTTAACAATTCTTCACATGAAATGTTCACACTACTGGCAATGTTTCTCTCCTGGTTGATACAGTGTTTATAGTAACATGTTTTATAATAGAAACATATTGAAAAGAATAAAATACTCCTCAACATTAGAATATATAATTAAACTGTACTATACATATGTAAAATGACGTATATAGCAATGAAAATGTAAAAACCACAACTATATACATAAACATAAGTGAAACTAAAATGTATCATATTTGGAAAACAAAGGCATGAAAAACTGAAGAGGATTCATATACATAAATGTTTTAAATGAGCAAAATAAACTAACATATTGTCTAGAGAATTATGCATATATTTTACAACCAAAGCTAATATTAAGAGAATCCTAAGCAGAAAATTGATTATAATGGTTTAGTTGTTGGAGCAGAATGATGGATGTGATTGGTCAATACCACTAATATGATTCTGTTTCCTCAGCTGTGTAGAGCACATAGGACTGCTTGTTTGAATATTGTGCTTTTAAAAATGTGTGTGTGCAATATTTCATGTTTTTCTTTTAAATGTGTGTGAGTAGGGTGAGATTTTCTCAGCCTAAAATCAAGAGATGATATCATATGTTATAATAGCACCAAAGGAGACATTTAGATTTCTAAATTAACAGTCAAATGTATTGCTGCAACTGTGACTGATAAATTAATTGGTAAATAGATCAAAATTATAACAACATACAATGAATGTAAAGATAAGATCAATAAAATACAATACAATGACAAAACGGTATTAATAGATGACTAATAAGCAAGTTAATAGTATTTTGATTACAATACTAAGCATAAAAGATGTACCAGTGCTAGGATTACATCAGTACTAATTGATGCAAAGTTACAGGTTTTCTTCTTTAGTTTTAATTGAGTGAGACGGTAGTGATGACGGCCTGCAAGCATTTGGGCGATAGCTGTTTCTACTGGATGTGTATTACTACATCTTCCTCTGACTCTCATTTGTTAATAATTTCCAGGAATTTTTAAAACCTCCAGATTTTAGCTCCAGTAAGTCTGTTTGTTAAAGTCATGATTCTTGTGCAAGTACTTAGACATAAGAAGCTTACCAACCTAAACAGGAAACCCCCACAAGCTGCGACCTAAATGTCTTGATAAAGTAACAATGGTACAGCCATATAAACAAATAGTGCAATTGCTTAAAACGTTGTTGATTAAAAAATATTTAATGGTGTGGAAAATAACTATAATACAATGTTAATACAGCAAAGTATATAGCACTTTATGACACACATATTTGCTCATATATAATTAAAAATAAGATATTTGCCTAAATGTTACTTGTCTTGATTTTAGGTAAAAAGATTTGATGTGACATTTTTCTCTCTTTCTCGCTTGTTTGTGTCATTATCCCTAATGGTTTTTGTATTTTCTAAATCTCCTTACTTTTAGCTTTCACCATTTAGACAATTGTCAGGGGACAGGGAAGAAGGGAAGCATCAACATAATTATTTTTTGTCAAAGCTTCCTTATATTAAACTACTGTAAAACTTGTATTTTGTTCATCATGAGTACATGCAAATGTCCGATTTAATATAGAAAGATGAACAAGTGAGGGATCGGACAGACACACACATCTTTCACCTGGGCATGCAGAATGTTTGCCTGAATGGGAATTACTAAATTTAAAATAACTGCACTGAAGAATCAAGTAATTTTCCTTTTCCCATCTTACCTTCTTTTAAAACATTTAGTCTCTCAATGATGGGTTCAATTTACACATACAGCCAAACAAAGACGTTCTGGAGTGAAGGTTCTCTGGGCAGAAGTCAGAACCTGTTTCTGTGTTGCTCAGATTTCTGCAGTGTCTTCATGCCTGACCAGTCCTTCCTGTTTTTTAAGCGTGCATGTTCAGCTTTGCAGGAAGTAGAGCAGCAGGGGCTCTGCAGTGATTGCTACATGGGTCTTTTTTCCAACTGAACTGTTTCACAGCTCCTTTACCTTGAAAATGAATGCTCATATGAGCCATGCTTCACACGAGCCATGGAATTGGAGATCGGTGTTAGCTCCTGGTTTTCTGGCAGCCCAGATGATTTTCATTGCTGCAAGGAACCTCAAGGGTCGCCCCTGTGCAGTGGTTCCAAATCTGACTAATGATCAGAGACTCTGAGGAGACAGGACCTCCGGCTAGAGAACTGGATGGGTGATTCCCATGCTCAGCCAGCTGTGAGAACTATTTGGGGAAGTTCCCGCTTCTTCTGTTAGACAAACTTGGGAGTATCCAGATATAGTGGCAGGGCTGGGGCAAGGTGGATTGCCAGTAGGTTGTGATTTAAAGTTTCTGGGGCAGAGGTGGCGTAGACACTGGTGGTGTGGCTGCAGCCAGGTAGAGCCCTGGCTTTTAGCTTTCAGCCACAGGATTGAGGCCATTCGGATGGGAGTGGAGGCTGAGGAGAGAGCACTTGGGCTTCCAAAGCTGAACCTAGAGGCAACAAATCTGTATACCTAATGCCTTTTAACAGCCTTTGATAAATGCCTTTTCTGCTGGAGGTAGACATAGAGGTTTTGTCACAGCGGGGAATCATGACTGATAAAGACACTGGTGAAATCCTCTGCATTTATAGTTATGGAGCCCAAGGAGTATTACTGTTGTGGGGTTGTTTTTCCTCATTCCCAAAGAGCAAATTTTAAAAAAATCCATCCAGAGAACAGGAATAAAGAAACTTTTTTTTCCCTCTCTCTTCCCTTGCCCCCACCCCCAACACACACACACACACACACACACACACACACACACACACACACACACCAGCGCTACATTCAGGGTCCATTTAGACACTGGAGACAAACTCTGGTAAACCGTATCACATAGAGAAATAATGTTTGTGCAGAGGAGTCAGCTTCTACTAGCGTGGTATTCTTTCTCAGGTCAAGTGGCTAGCCATTTCCTATCCCATTTCAGTCAACATAAGGGCTCTTTAAATCTGTTTCAAGGCCAGCAAAGGGGATGAGTGAGAAAGACAGAGGCAGGACTCACGGGAGCTCTCTCTTCAGGCTTTTAAGCTTCAGCTGTGTGAGGTTCATTCACGAGGGGCACAGCAGCCCTGAACTTCTGCACCCTGGCCCGGGTACGAATTACCCAAAGAGACTGCTCCTCAGCCCAACCATAAAGCTAAAGATACATTCAGAAGATGAATGAAATTGGCCATAAAATTTCCAGACTCTTCAGACACAAAAAATCTGAGAGATGAGCAGCTCAGAATTTAGACTCTGTTTTCTTCCTAACTGGCTGTGGGCGAACCACTTATCCCTATATTTTCTCTCTTGTTTCTTCTACATTTTTTTTTCTTTTAATTAGGAGACAGGTAAGATGTCAAGCTCCAACATTCCACAGTATTTTATATTTAGAATTATATATTCTAGAAGAAGATTTATTTTGTAAATTTCGATATTTAGAATTTTATCTTGGATTAGAAATCCCTTGGGCACTGATAGAAAATAAAATCCAATCCCTTCATTTTCCAGGTAGCAACTGCCTCATCTTTTCCATCTATAGAGTGTGGAATATGTGCCCTACTTCATTCAAGTGTGAAGATAAAATGAGATAATAAACATCTGATGGTTGGAAACAAGTAAGGGGTCAATAAATGTTGATTTTATTATAACCAAAAATAATTAAAATATTTTGAGCTGCTTCCTATGGCTAGTCATTTGCCTGCAATTTTTAGTGTGCTCATTAGTTTATAAAGCAATTTCTGGATGGAAGGGAGGGATGTGGTAATTGTGTTTAAGTACATAGAAGATTTTAACTTAAGAGAAACAGGGTACTGGAGACAGAAGATAGCCAAGCAGAGAGAGTGATGGAAAAGGACTAGGTAGGACCCTTCTTCGGGGAACATGTATATTGTTTCAGTCACTCCAGGACTAATGAAGAGCCAAAAACTCTCTAGAGGGAAGCTGAAGCAAACTAGAGATATAAATTAGAATATGTTAAATAGTCTAGCAACAGCAAATGAAGGTTACCTGCTGGCATTAGGTTACATAACACTCCCTTATTTTCTGCTGGTGCTAATCCCCATGGGCATGGTAGAAGCCAGGACTTCCACACCTGAACCTTTTCCTCCCCCTTATAAAATAAGTCAGTCCAGTACGTAAACCAATTGACTTAAAATTTACATAATTACTAAAAAGATCTGAGACTGTTTAGACTTGTATTAGTTTTTAAGTGAAATTGGTTTCTCGTTTCTTAAAACAGTCCAGAGGCTTGAGGCAATCAATGACTCTCAGCTTCTCCTATTCATTAGTCCATCTTATCACACTTATCTCATGAGAAAAAAACTAGAAAGAGGCAGAAATGAGAAAAAATGGCTTCCTCGGGCAATTCTAAGGCAGAAAAGTTGTTTGAGAATTATCCTCATTATCTTCCTCACCACCTCACACACGCTGTAGGTGGAAAGATTTAATTCTGAACCACTTCTTAGACTGATGGGAATGAAGTGTAATGTTTCTTGTTCAAAGTCATAGTTCACTGGATGTTTTTCAAACAGGAATGTTGGACAAACCAGCTATTTAGAGAGCGAAGGAGAGGAACTTCCGAGAGCAACGGCCCGCAAGAGAAACCCAGGGACTCCTGCCCTTTGGCAGCTTTGTCCTTGTGCTGCTCACACCGAAAGCACTCGGGGGTGACCTGCATCAAAAATGCATTGCAGTAGTCTGGGCACGGTGGCTCATGCCTGTAATCCCAGCTCTTTGGGAGGCCGAGGTAGGTGGATCATCTGAAGTCAGGAGTTTGAGACCAGCCTGGCCAACATGATGAAATTCCGTCTCTATTAAAAATACCAAAATTATCAGGGCGTGGCGGCAGACGCTTGTAATTCCAGCTACTTGGGAGGCTGAAGCACGAGAATCTCTTGAACCCAGGAGGCGGAGGTTGCAGTGAGCCAGGATTATACCACTGCACTCCAGCCTGGGCAACAGAGTGAGACTCTTGTCTAAAAAAAAAAAAAAAAACAAACAAAAACCATTGCAGTTTGCAGTTTGGTGTGGTGTAAGGAACAATTTGCACGTCCTGTCCAAACTGCCTGTCTGCCTCTGCCCTTGGAGATGCTTCCTCCTGTTCTACATCCAGGTTATTATTCACTACAAATTATATCTGTAAGAGAAATAGAAATAGAAGAGAAGCACACACCATTAAGTAAATGACTATTTTTATACAGTAATACACCAAAAGTAGTACGTATGTTTTCTGTATATTTTCTAATGAAGGATCTCAGGAAGGCTTGTGTGGGATTCTAATCCAAAAGGTAACTGACAATTAAACAATGGCCATATGCCTGCACACAAACGTCTACTCACCAGTCACTCTTAGTTCCTGTAAGAGCGTTCTCACATGTGTGTGAGCCGTATGGGATCAGTTCTTCTTGACCAACTTGCAGCAGAAGATTTCAATGAGCGCATGTTTAGTTTTACTTTAATTTACTCTTTCATTCATCACTCGTTCATTCCTACATTGACCCAAATAACCATAGATTCCTCTGTGCACCGAGTAATTTGCATGGTTCTGAGGTTTGATTATGAATTGAAGTTAGTTTCTACCTATTCAGAAGAGAGGAAAGTATACTAAATTCAGCAGAATAGGATGTGTTCAGCAATAATAAATAAAACAAGTGTATCACAAGATACTCTGTGATTCCTATGAAGAGTAATTTTCTTTGAATAGGAAAGAGGAGGCAGGGGACTCCTGGCCGAGGTGGTAGCTTGTGCAGAGTCAGAGAGAAGGGAGACCCACTGGGGAGCACATTCATGAGACGCAGGAAGATTGAAGGACTTTATAAGATTTAGTATAAAATTCTTTTTCTCTGGGCTTTGACATTCTTTGTAGTATAACGTGCTACTATTCATTTCCTGAACATCTATTCATCATATTTAAAATGTGTTTACATAACTTAGAGCATTAGTGTATTTGGGAGTAATAGTCTAGTACCTCTTTAGATAAGTAGAATTTTGCAAAACTAAGATTATAATCAATGAATAACACTGACTGTCATTTTCTTTTCTAAGAATCAAACTGAACCATGTGCCCAAGTCGACCCCCAGAGTGGCTTAGTAAGGAAAACCTTATTTGAGTCCAGTTGCAGACTTTGTGGTTGGCTGCCCCAACATCCATTCCCAAGCCTCTTGTTTCTGATACCCAAACAGAGGGCCTGCCAAGCTAAGTACACGTTCCCCAGGCATCCATTGAGGGAGGTATTGGTGGTAATGATGGTGATAGGGCTACAAAACATTGGTTTGCTGACTAAATCAACAAAAATTAGGCAAATCACCTCCGACCCCTTTCCCCATTCCTCCTACTTCCTAGTGTGAAATTAACAACATGACATCAATATAGGCTGTCCTATCTTGCAACGGTGATGGAAAGGAAAAGAGAGCTGCAAAGCCATCTGTTTTGAAATTCCAAAGCTGGTAGCTGCAGGCACATCCCCAGAATTCTCGCTTTGTGAGAAGTAGATGTATTTGTATATAAGTCACATTAATTTGGATTTCTGTTCCTTATATTCAAATGCAGTATTAACCAATATTTATTCTTCATTTATAAGAATACCTCTATTACACACCATAGACCATTATATTAATTTTATGCAGAACAGAGCAGAAGTGATATTCCAAAATTGAACTGGCACCACCTTCTCTGTGACAGTGCATTTTAGGTCACTTTTCTGAAGTTCTGACTGTCACTCTTTTATCTGAGTTCCTATTGGAAACCCATCACCATTTCCTCTCCAGTCTACCCTCATTTTAGCCATGTTCTTATTCTTAGGAACATAGCTGTCTCACTAGAGATCCTATCACAATTCTGTGTATACAGTAAGTGTCATGTTCCTGTGATTAAACAGATGTAATAGATGTTTGTTCTCTTGGGAAGAAGAGCAACATCTTGAATTGAAGCTGGATTTTATTGCTTTTATTTATTCTGTTAATAGTTTGTTATAACTGTATGGTGGTATGTAATGGTACCCAAACTACTTCCTTTGTTCTATTAAATTTTACCAATATTTATTGATTGATTGCTTATTGTGTGTTAGCCAATGGGAGTTACAAAAATAGAAATGATGTAGCTCCTAACTATCAGGAATCTGGTAGCAATGCAAAGCTAAGGTAAAGGGGCCTGATGAATGCTAAGGTGTTTTTTATATTTTTGCATAACTTGATTCACTCTAGTACAAATGTAAGATAATTGTGGTAAGCAATCTATTACCTTATGACTAGATTGTGAAGATAATTTAATATGTAAGTAATCTGTAGTATGAAATTCAAATATAAGTTTTTAAGCAGGATACATATGACTTGGTCTTAATCCTATATATTATTTTAGAGTATGTCATTTTTACATCATTATCTATAAAAATGAATTAAGTTTGAGTCCTTAGAAACAGCACAAAGGCATTGAATTGAATTCAATTAACAAAGGGAATGTAATAAACTGTTCAACATGCCTGCATTTATTCTCAAAATACACACGGAGAAAGCTATACATTCAGCTGTATTCCTAGCAGTGAGAAGAAGTGAAAGAGAAAAATAGAGTATGGGTCCTATTTTTCACAGCTTACAATCTTTTGGGGGAGATATGGCACACACTAAAGAGATGACTTCCATATTTGAGGAGAAAGCATTTAGTTCTCTTATGACATGAGGTCTAGTGTCTAGTTTAAATCAGGGATCTTCTGAAATATTATGTTTTAGAAAACTTAGTTTCATTTGAGCAAAAGACAAATGCAATACAGATAAGGTACATCAGGAATAAAGTCTGGCTGTATATTTATTCATTTACTTATCCATTCAGCCTTTACCAAGATGTTGAGGGGGAGTTTTCTTGTGGTCCATGTGTTGTGACTAAAGATACAAAAAGAAAGGGGAAAAAAAGTAACTCCAAATGTTTAGGAGTGCCACCATGGATCTGCTAAATTTCATGTATCTCCCCACACAGAGCTGAGCTGTGTCTCCCCCAAACCCGATCCAGTGTGTCGTCTCTAGGACAGCAGTGGGAGGAAAGCATCTGTGAGCACCAACCTTATGCAAAGTGCGGTTCCCTGTATGGGAAAGCAAGAACTGTTCCCCCCTCTGAAGCCACATGAGTATAAATCTGATGGCAAAGCTTCCGAATGATTGAGAACAAGTCAGCCAGTGAAGAAAGTGGAGTAAGACCCCTTAGCAGAGATGAGCACCTGTCCGCTGAAGAGAGACGAGATGGAAGTATGGAGACAGCTTTCCATTTGTCTGTGGGAGATGGCTGAGGCTGGGGGCCTCTGCAGGAGCTCATGCAGCAAGACCATCACCCAGTGTTTCTGAGCAAAGATGGGATGACCCTCTCTCCACTCACCCCTGCAGCCTTTAGAGACTGCTGAAGGGATTCCGGAATTTCTATTTTTTCTTTTTCACAAGAAGAACCATGGGAATTAATAGAGGGGCAAGATATGGGGCCTTGCAAATTCAATCTCCGTCTCCAAAGAGAGGATGGGATTGTGTACCAGGGGAATGGGGCCAACAAGGAAAGTACCTTCAATTCTGGAATGGTCATCAGTGATGGATGGGACCAAGCTGAAGGTGGCAACTTCCTGAAAGAAGCCACAGCCACATAGGCATCACCCACAAGCTGGACAGATCTAGAGCAGTAGCGAAATTTCTTTCCTTCCTTGCATCTGGTCAGCCATGTGAAGAGGATCTCATCCCCATCTCTGTCCCCCATTCCTCCTAATGACAGTGTTATAGGAAAGATGAGGAGGCATCTTAAACTAAGACATCCCTCCCCGACTCCAAGCTGCAAGGATCAGAGCAGAAGCCTACACTGGGGGTGGGGTAAAAATCAGATACAAGATTAAATTTTTAAAAGTTTCAGAAATACAAATGGAGAGAAATTTATGGACTCTGACCAGTGACGTCTCAACAATTGGAAAAACACATGCAGTATTTCACAGTTGAAAGCTATCATTAGAAAAGAAATAAGTATATAATCACAAGATTATGTGTTCTATATAAATTCATAAGATATTCTGAGTATTAGCTGTAAGCTGACATTATCTAGGTTCTAAGTGTATAAAGATGAACTCCCTGGGCCCTTGTCCTCTGCAGCTATAATCATGGCATGCAGATGGACAATGCAGTTTGGTGAGTGTGCCATGATGTACTAGCAGGATGTTTCTTTGGGTGAGGAGTTGGTAGGGGTGGAGATAAATGATAGAGAATTATATTTTATAATAAGTGCTTATTTTGACTTAATTAACTTCCCAGAACCACCTTGTGCTATCTCTAAGAATAATGTTAAACAAAGACCATAAAATGCTGGAAGAATTAAGGTATCATATTAATGACTTAATGATGACTCTAAGTGTGGTTTGTATGTGGCTGTAGTAACTTGTATCTTAGATCTTTCTCTAGGGAAGTTCCAATTAAGGAATGGGTTATCACTGGGATGAGTATTTAACCTAGAAAAGGAATGTGGTGAAACAAAAACTTTTACAATGGTCACAATATTACTTTGTTAATTTCTTTCTCACCATGTGTGTTTCTAATTGTTTGGCATTTATTCAGTAAATATTTATGCAGAGCCAACAGTATATTTGGATATTGTGAGAAAGATAAAAGCCAATGTATAAGATTGTCCTTGTAATTCAGGAGCTAAAAAAAATCTCCAGGAGGCACAGCCTATATAGATAGAACTGTTAAATAATATTGAGAAGTAGCATGATATTAAATCCCTAAATGAAAAGACAGGATAATAGATTCCAAACATAGTTGTTAAATTTTTAAGACTTTACCTTTCTTCTAATAATGAAGAAAAATACTTTTCCTTGTTCATAATAATGGATCTGACTGGTCCATAAACTGGTAATTTTCTTCTGCCACAATTGGCTTTTAGCTTCTTTAAAAATATTTTATGCAAGATGTATTCTGAAGATGTAATAATGAAATACTATACATGACACCATAGAAGTTTATTGACCATAATTACTTTGAGTTTTTCTATTCTTTTACCCATGTTGTCATCTTTTATTCAAAGAGGACAAGGTGCCATAGTGTTTGGTGATCAATCTTGACAATGATTTACTAGAATTAATTAGGTCTAAGGATGTTTAGGGATGCCATCTCTGAGGGGCCAGTTAACAAAACAGTGCCCCCAATGCCTCTTGGCAATGCCAGAGTGAAATAAAATATGTAGCATTTGTATTCTCTAAGTCTGCATTTTCGTATATCCCAGACTCTGCCCTCTGATATATACGCTGCATTATAACATTTGAAAGTACTAAAGTATAAAATAAAACCTCGCTCACAACAGTGGTTAGTTCACCTGAACAGGTACAAGCAGGAAACTCAACTCTGTCCAACAGTATCTCAACAGGCAGATTCTACAGTGGTAACTTCTAGATACTAAAATACAGCATTTTTAAAAAAAAAATAAAATATTTTATATTTACCACGTAATATTATATGTCACATGTATGTTTGTTGTAAAGCAGGATATTTTAATGTAGCATTGTATATATAGTGTTTAAATGAAACATAATCATTACCAAGTGTAGAATTCCACTCAGAGGTAGATAAAAACCAAGACCAAAATAGGAGAAAGCCCTGAAGTGAGTTTGTATCAACATTTCTTGCCACATTTATCTTTACTCCACTAGAGAAGAAAGAGAATGTTTTTGCCACAGAACTTTTACTAATTCCAATTATTATTTCTAATCATTACTGTGACTCAATTATTCTGAAAAATTTGCTATCAAAGTTTGTAAATTCTCAATAATCAAAACATATTAACAGACACAAATAATCTTAGCATTCTTAACGTTTCCCAAAGTAAGGTGATTATTTTTTCATACCGGAGTAAAACGTAAAAAAAAAAAAAAAAAAGAATACCACAAATATGGAGTCAAATATTTATAAAAGGTAATGTTGCATCACAAAATGCAGCCTTTCCTAGCTGGAGGTAATCTTAGAACTGAAGAATGATATAACTCATTTTGTAAAAATTTACTTTACAATCTCAGTGGCATAGCCAGTACCTCCAGTAGGGGAGCAAATTTCTACTTCAGATGATCAAAGTGTTTGGATTCGGGCCTCTCCAAGAATTTGAAATAAGGGGTAAAGCTGGGAGTCAGGATCCCAGAATTAAAGCAAGAAGTCAGGGTGAAAGGAAGGTGTGGATGTCAAGAACTCACAGAGGAACCAGAGGGAGAGAAGTTTGACTCTGGCCTTTCCTAAGTGACATCATCCCAGCTGCTTGAGCTCTCTGAGACACCTGTACAATAGGGATGCCGACACTCACCCCACAGGGTTGCCCTCAGGATGAAGGAGCCACCGCACATGATGTGCTTAAGTGCAGTGACTGTGAGTGATGGCTTTCATGGTGAGTGCCTGGGGAGTGTTGCCATCCCGCGTTCTGGACCACCCAAGCTGCAGTCACCTGGCAATCTGAAGCGTGAGGACCTGTGGGTTCCGTGTGTGTCTGCTGGTTACCAGGCCCAAGCCTGCTAATATTTCAGAACCCTGGAAAGAGCTTGGGGTTTGGGCCCTGACATTTAATTTTGATTCCACTTTCCTCTAATTAGGTCAAAAGTTCCTTATCTAGAAAATGAGAATAATAAGTTGTACTGTTTTTACTAAGATTCAAAATAATATATGCAAAACCCCTGACACGGGAGCTAGCCCTTGGCCCTTACACAGTTGGCCAGTTGCTGTGATTATCATGTCCCTTAGCCCAGGGACTGGCCTGGCTAAGCCTAAGTGTTTTTTGTTTGTTTTGTTGTTGTTTGTTTTAATTATTTTTTGTTTTACTTTAAGTTTCGGGAAACGTGCAGAACATGCAGGTTTGTTACATAGGTATATGTGTGTCATGGTTGTTTGCTGCACCTATCAACCAGTCACCTAGGTTTTAAGCCTCACATGCATTAGCTATTTGTTCTGATGCTTTCCCTCCCCTTGCCCCCACCCCCTGATAGGCCCCCGTATGTGATGTTCCCCTCCCTGTGTCCATGTTTTCTCATTGTTCAACTCCCACTTAAGAGTAAGAACATGTGAAGTTTTGTTTTCTGTTCCTGTGTTAGTTTGCTGAAGATAATGGCTTCATCCATGTTCCTGCAAAGGACATGCTCTAATTCCTTTTTATGACTGCATAGTATTCCATGGTGTATATGTACCACATTTACTGTATTCAGTCTATCATTGATGGGCATTTGGGTTGGTTCCATGTCTTTGCTATTGTGAATAGTGCTGCAATAAATATACATGTACATGTATCTTTATAATATAATAATTTATATTCCTTTGAGTGTATACCCAGTAATGGGATTGCTGGGTCAAGTGGTGTTTCTAGTTCTAGATCCTTGAGGAATCACCACACTCTCTTCCCCAATAGTTGAACTAATTTACATTCCCACCAACAGTGTAAAAGCGTTCCTATTTCTCCACAGCCTCGTCAGCATCTGTTGTTTCTTGACTTTTTAATAATAGCTATTCTGACAAGCATTAGATGCTATCTCATTGTGGTTTTGCTTTCATTTCTCTAATGATCAGTGATATTGAGCTTTTCTTCATGTTTGTTGGCAGGGTAAATGTCTTCTTTTGAGAAGTATCTGTTCATATCCTTTGCCCACTTTTTGATGGGGTTGTTTGTTTTTTTCTTCTAAATTTGTTTAAGTTCCTTGTAGATTCTCAATATTAGACCTTTGTCAGACGAGTAGATGGCAAAAGTTTTCTTCCATTCTGTAGGTTGCCTGTTTGCTCTGATGATAGTTTCTTTTTAAGCCTGCTCTTCGAAGGTATCTACACCCACATCTGAGACAATTTGACAACAAGAGAACTTAAAACAAAGTTGACACATTCTACTCTATATTCTTTCCAAATGGTAATAGTCAATCTGAATTATTCTTGAAAGGTATCACAATCTGATTATGGTGTGAATATTTATAAATCAAAGCCCACATTTATATTCTGGAACTCAAATGCTAGCTGGCGTTAAGATGATGAAATAGATAATTAGTGTGATTTTGCAAACCAAACTTGTTTGTCTTTTAAAAATGTACATTGTGTTGTTTCTGAAAACTGTCGACATTGTATCTTGAATCTAATGTAGCCGTCATTAAGGTTTAGAAATGGTGGAAATAATTATAGAAGAGAACCTGAATTATTACTGAACTAAATGCAGAATGGCTATTGAAGTGGGAACAACATGAGGGAGAGAGGCTGAGTGGGGTAGATTACAAATGAAAATTGGAAGAACGGTTATTAGTGACATAAAATGGACAAAACTCTCAGGATAAAAGCCAACCACTGGCTGACAATGAGTGCCATGTCATGTCTGGGAAATCAGCGGGAGACTTTCAGAGGGCGTCGGAGTTAAATACATATGGTGGCAAAAAGAAGGGAAACCTATATCCAGTCAGGTGCACCCACAGGAAAAGAACCAACAGGAGATGCTCTAAATGTCAGCCCTGCTGCAGTCCTCCTGTAATTATGCTAATGTGTGCATTCTGGGCTTAGACATATATGTTTGGTTCAATTTCTAGTCCCAAGAGTATTTCTCTCACCAGGTCCTTTGTGTGTATGACTGGTTAATAATGCCTATCTTATGGGTGGTTGTGGAAATTCAGTGTAATTAGGACTAAGGAACAGGTGCAGTCACTGACATGTGGCAGGTCCCTTCTATAGCATACATGATACACTCCAGAAGTGAAGACTAGGTGTTTTTACCCTTTGCCCTTCCAAAAAATCTGTAAACAAAAATACTCCAATATTTCTGGACAAGGTATGGTTTTATCAGTGAGAACAGCCAATATCTCTCTTGACCTATTCAAAAAGAATGTGTGAAAATTAATGAAATGCAGATCTTCAAACTTTTATAGAAATTTTAATTAGTATTTAAAAACTGTATATTTGTAAACTCAAGAAATTACTCATGTAATTTTTAAGCAAATAAACAGGCCACTGTTTACATATATTACTAAAATTTTAATTTATAAAAATATGTACTGTTGTCAATATTAAATATTCTGTAATGACACAGTCCCACTAGCTTGACGTGGTCATTTCATTTATCTATTTCTTTTAATACTTAGATCACACATACACATGTTGTTAAATACCAACAGTAAAGTATATGTGCTTATGTTGTGTTTTTCTTGTCTTATTTAACACTGTATTATTTCTTAGAATCCACAAAGAAACAGACAATTCCAGGGAGTAGCAAAATTAAGTGAAACAATATATTTTAAGGTATGACCCAAATAAAAGAAAATATACCATTATATTAATTAATATAATGCTCACATTTATAATTATGATGATAATTACAATGGTATTTGAGTTTCCCAGCCTTGTTTCTTTTTCTTTATTATCAAAATTTTATTAATATTTTAAGGAGTACCTAGATGAGGTCAGCACAAATCTAGGAAGTAAAATCAGAGAGAGGGCCTGTATTTACTTTTCATAGCTCCAAGGCAAATAAGCCATGTTATCCTGGTAGAGAGGCAGTCAGACATTACAGGCCATGACCTAGCTATAAAGAGTTTTGAATGCCATCAATAAATCACTCCCTAATTAACCTTCCAAACAGCAAAGTGCAAAAGAGCTGGTGAAGTTTAGATAAAATCACCTTTAAAAATATGTACAATCATTTTGAGAAAGTTTGGTATGTTTAGCAATATTTGCTGAAGTAGTCCCAGTGTTCAACTAAATAGAGTGACCAACAAAACGTTTTGAAATATGTTTGTATGAATAATTATATTGCTATATTTACATATGTAAATTTTACTATACCAGAAAATTCCTCATTTACTTGCTCTCAATATTTCTACCATAGTTTTACTTTGGCTAATTCATGGTCAAGGAAAAGTAAAATATGGTAAATTCCATGAAATACAGAATTGTTTGAAAATCATTATTAATTTTTTTAATGAACTGAAGTTTATAATTCTTTTTGTCTCAACCAGAGAAGTTAGAACACTTGAAATTAGCTAAGCGAGAATACCATCAGCAGTGCATCAATCTCAGCTGCATACAGGTGTATCAGTTGAATGGCAGAGGGACTAGAAATTACATGTCATGAAGAAAATTTACAGAACTGAAGATATTTAGGCTGCAAAAGAAAAGACTAAGGTAAGCCTGTGGGCAGGTTAAGGTTTAAAACACTGAGAGTTCACCCGTAGAATAATGCTTAGAAAGAGAAGACAAGAAAAATGAGGAACGGAATACAGAGAAACAAATCTTGGCTTATTTTAAATCCTTTTCAGAGAACAGTATACAAGCATGGTGAAGAGTGAAATCTCTACTGCTAAACTACAGAGGTATCCGATACAGGTTCTTAAGTGCTGAGGGACTTTGCATAAATTACTGATGCTGTGGTTTTGGTTTTCTCCAGTGTAAATAGTGTTGAATACAGTATCCATAAAACCCTGAACAGGTTGAGAAAGGAAATGTGTATAAAGTGGTTAAAAAGAGACTGACACAACGTAAGTGCTCTATAAAAATTGCCTGTAAAAAATAAGACTACCACAAATAATGCTGTCTTTTTAAATGTATTTATTAAATATATATGATACTAAATAAATGCACATATACATAAATATGTTTTAAAACACATATAACATGCCAAAATACATATTATTTTAAAATAAACAAATATTGATTTTGTGGTTTGGCTGTGTTCCCACCCATATTGCATCAACAATTGTAATCCAAATTGTAATCCCCGTGTGTAAAGGGAGGGATCTGGTGGGAGGTGATTGGATCATGGGGGAGTTTCCTCCATGCTGTTCTTATAGTGCATAAGTCCTTATGAAATCTGATGCTTTTATAATGCAGTTTTCCCTGCTCTTGCTTGCTCGCTCTCTCACCTGCTGCCATGTAAGACATGCCTGCTTCTCCTTCTGCTATGACTAAGCTTCCTGAGGCCTCACCAGCCATGCAGAACTGTGAGTCAATTAAACCTCTTTTCTTTATAAGCTACCCAGTCTCTGGCCATTCTTTATAGGAGTGTGAAAAAGGAGTAATACAATTGATATTAGCATAATTACAAATGATATTGACATTGTAGAAATTTGAAAATATAGAAACATATAGAAAAGAAAAGTCACCTCTAATCTTACTATTGTTATCTAAATGTGCTTTATTCTAATTGACTTGATCAATTGAGATCACAGGGCATATGAAGTTCTACATTTTGATGTTTTCACTTAGCATGATCTTTTGAGATCATAATTTTAATAGCTGTTTGGTATTCATTAGCACAAATATAACAGCAGGCATCATGTTAATGGCTGTTGCATTGTGGACTATTCTCTAGTTCTTTATGTTATACCATGAGTATCACTTTTCATTATTTCTATAGGAATACTTCCTGGAAGTGAAATTGGTAAGTCAAAGATGTGAATAATTTTATGACGTTTTACCTACATAGTCAATTTTACACTGTAGTCATTCTAGTATGTGCGTAGTGGTATTTCATGGGAAATTTAATTTGTGTTTCTTTAATGAGTAATAATATTAAATATCTTTTCAAGTATTTGTTTGCCATTCATATACATTCTTTGGTGACATATCCATTCATTCTTTGGCCATATGTCTTTCAAATCTTTCGATCATGTTTCTGAGAAGTTTATGACTTTGTGATTATTGAATTTATGACTTTGTGATTATTATGACTTTGTTATTATTGAGTTGTGATAGTTGTTTATATATAAGAGATACAATTTCTTTGTTTTGCAAAATTTCCTCAAAGCCTACAGTTTGCATTTTCAGTTTTAAAGAGGTTTTGAAGAATAATCATTTTTAATTTTGATCAAGTCAATTTAGGAATTTTTAAATATAATTTACTCTTTTTGTCTTGTAGTTAAGAAATCTCAGCCAAACACAGCATCATCACTAAGATTTTACAGTTTTTATTTTTAAAATATTTTATAGACTTCAGGATAAGATCTTGATTTTTTTCTAAGATTTATCCCTAAATATATTCTACTTCTGATACTATACTATATGGCATTTTAAAGTTTCAGATTGCTGGCTGGGCGTGGTGACTCACTCCTGTAATCCCAGCACTTTGCGAGGCAGAGGCAGGCGGATCACGAGGTCAGGAGATCAAGACCATCCTGGCTAACACGGCGAAACCCCGTCTCTACTAAAAATACAAAAAATTAGTCGGGCGTAGTGGTGGGCGCCTGTAGTCCCAGCTACTCAGGAGGCTGAGGCAGGAGAATGGCATGAACTCCGGGAGGCGGAGCTTGCAGTGAGCCGAGATTGTGCCACTGCACTCCAGCCTGGACAACAGAGCGAGACTCCATCTCAAAAAAAAAAAAAAAAAAAAAAAAAAAAATTCAGATTGCTTTTGACTGTCTATAGAAAGATAATTGATTTGTGTTAGTTCACCTTGTGCTATGTGAGTGTGCTATACTTATTAGTTCTAGTAGCTTTATGTCAAATTTTATAGCATTTTTAATGTAGATGATGATGTCATCTGCCAATAAAGGCCGAACTGTTTCTCTATTTCCACTTGGATGTCTTTTTTTTTTTTTACATTTCTTGCCTTGCTTCTCTGGTAGAACCTCCAGTACAATGTTGACTAGAAGTAGTGCAAGTGGACATCCTAAATTTGTTTCTGTTCGGGGGTAAAACTGTTGTTTTTACCAATATGCACATATTGATCTACTTCTAGACTCTCTATATTCTGCACATTGATCTAGTCATCTATCATTTTGTTAATAACACTGTCTTTATTACTTAATTGTCTTAAGTAGTGTTTCTTTTTGTCTCCAAATTTGTCTGCTTTTACAAAATTGTTTTGGTTAGTTAATAGCCTATGCATTTTCATTATTTGTTATAGAATCGGCTCGTCAATTTTTATAAATAAAAAGCTGCAATGATTTTCATCGTAATCACATTGAACCTATTGATCAGTATGCAATCAACTGACACATTAACTAAAAAAAAGACACTTCTCCATTTCTGTAGGACCCCTTCAATCTCTGTCACCAATATTTGATATTTTTCAGTGTATGGGTCTTAAACATGTTTGGTAAAACTATAATAAGTTTTACCAAACCTAATATCTTTGTTGCTATTGTGAATGTTGTTTATTATTTCAATTTCTAGTCAGTTGCTGCTCGTCATAATACATAATACATAAATGCATACAATACATTATTGGATATCAATCTTATGTCATACAAGATCATTTCTTACCCCATCTATGTGTTCTAGTAATTTTCTATGGATCCTACAGGATTTTCTATCTAGATAACCATGTCATCTTGAATAAAGACAACTTCACATCTTCTTTTGAAATCTAGATGCCTTTCATTATTTTTGTCTGCTTATCAAGCCTCCAGTACATTGTTACTTGTTATCTTAGAGAAAAAACATTCAGTCTTTTACTATTAAGTGTGATGTTAGCTGTTACTTGTAGGCTTTTTGTAAATGCCTTTATTAGGTTCAGGATGTTCCTTTCTCTCCCTTGTTTGCCGTGACTTTTTTTTTTTAAGGAAATGGATGTTGTATTTCTCAAAACTTCTTCTGCATCTATGCAGAAAATAATGGTTTTTTTAAAGTCTATTATTGTGATAAATTACATTTGATTTTCATGTGCAAACTAACTGCATTCCTTGAATATACACTACTTCATCATAGTGTATTATTCATTTTATACATTATTGGATGTTACTTGCAAATATTTTGTTAGAAATAATTATATCTATGTTCATGAGAGATATGCATCCGTAGGATGGAGCCAAAAAATGCAAAAAATGCCTCCCAGTTCCAGCCTCTACTGCAGGTTAAACCACTGCCATTTACAAGGAGAGATGGTGGTAGGTTTTGAATGTTCTTATTTTCATAAATTCAAAATACCCTCTTCCCTGCCCCAGCAAATCTCACCCAGTGCAATTCTTTCAATATTAACACTCCTCCAACTTTGCCTGCTATTGAAATGTATCCGGTGTTTTCAAATAGTTGTGTGTGTGCATGTGCACACGTGTACACTTAAGGATTTTAACTCTTTGTCCAGAGGTTAAAATTATCTTTGTCTCGTACAATCAATTTCACTATTAACAAAAGCAGAATCACTATTTTATTTTATTTTATTTTTTGAGATGGAGTCTCCCACTGTCGCCCAGGCTAGAGTGCAATAGCGCAATCTCAGCTCACTGCAACCTCCACCACCCAGGTTCAAATTATTCTCCTGCCTCAGCCTCCTGAGTAGCTGAGATTACAGGAGCCCACCACCATGTCTGGTTAATTTTGTATTTTTAGTAGAGAGAGGGTTTCACCATGTTGATCAGGCTGGTCTCAAACTCGTGACCTCAGGTGATCTGTCCGCCTCGGCCTCCTGAAGTCCTGGGATTACAGGTGTGAGCCACTGCACCCAGCCCAGAACCACTATTTTAAAACAACAAATACTATTCCTTTTTAGTTATGGAAAGTTATTCAGTTAAATTTCTTTTAGATTAGGGTTTCTTCATGGAAAATAAATTTTCTAAAATTAAGGCTAAAGTAGATTAAATAATTTTAGAAGAATCAATTGCCACTTACGAAACCCTTCAAGGAATATAATGACGATTCTTCTAATAATTGGATTTAGTTTGACTGAAATATTTATTTAATATTCACTCTGTTCTCTTTTTCAGGCACTGTGCTAAGTTTGACTTACAGAGACGAATATTTGGCCACATCTTCAAGGAGCTCAGACCTTCATGGACATACCAAATATATACAGAACTAACTCTACTGCTTATCACAATGAGAGCTGTGCCATGCATATTTGAAAGTTAGAGAGATTTATTTTCAACAGAATAATAAAGTCAACTTTCACAAACTGGTGACAGATTATCTGGGCCTTGCAGACAGGGGAGGACTGACAGATTGAGAAGAGTATTTTGGTTAAAAATGGATCATAAACTGGTATAAATATCTAAACAAGTTCATGAGAATGAGAAGAGTCAAACACAATAAAATAATTCAAAGATATATCAGATAAACCTGGACACAAAAGTCATGAGTTTTTTCTTCAGTTGACTCTGAACAATTTACAATAACTTCCTCAATTATTGTTTGTCTCATTTTAACATTTTATAATAACACCTATGTCTCCACATTGGTATGAAGATTAAATGAAAACACATCAATGTTAGATAGTCCCTAAGTTTCTGTCCCAGATATAAGCCCACCCTCCCCACCATCATGTGATCACACGCAGGTGCACATGCACAGACGTATACATGCAGGCGGTTATGGGAACAATAACTGCAAATATCAATACTGTTATGATTGTAACCTCAGACATTGCACAAGTCTAGACCTCTGGATCAACACACATATGTATGTGTATGTGTAACAAATGTATGGCTAATAATGCATAGGTTTCATAGCTATACCTTGAAATCAATTTATTAAATGGATGTGTTCTTCACCTGCTGACTCATCTACTGAGGCCCAAAAGCAACAACGTAAACTGCCCTGGATAAAACACTTGGAGACAAGAGATCTCTAAGCTAAGCTATAGCTTCATCAAGCACGGAGTTATCTCATTTCATAGCTTTACACACACACAGGCACACACACACACACACACGCACACACACAGCTCTCAGCTGGAGACCGTCAGGGAAAACAAGTACCAGTGAGATCTGGGGATCTTCATTTGATTTTGTCTTCTGGGTGAGGCTGTGTTGAAAACACTTTGACAGAGGGCTCTTCTCTTGGGGCTCATCAAATATTGCTGGTAGAGGGTTTGCTTGCTTTAAATATTCCTTTCCTCAGGTAACGAAGAATACCATGTAATTTGTAATGATAACTTGGATAATGAATGCACACTGTAGTCAGCCATTACCAGTGGTAATTGGTCTTCCTTTCATCTCCCGTCAAGCAGAGTGGTTAGGATTAGGACCAAAAAGCAGCTATCATCTCTCTCATTTCCTGACTCAGACAAAAGGCAAAAAAAAGGTGCCTGCTTGTGCTGATAGGTGTCTGATCAAAGCGGCTGAAAGCTGTCAGAAGCCAGCCAGCCTCAGCACCTGACTACTCCTTAATGCAGCTTTGCCTTTGATGTACAGGCAGTCCAACTGTGGTTCTATTTATGTAAAAAAATAATAATCAGGATTGTAATAGAACAGAAGAAAGTGCCATTTTCTATTTTGATTCTAGTTTTGCAGTCTGACACCTATAGGAAATGTGGACTAATTCTGTCCAGAGTATGGTGTGTGTGTGTGTGTGCGTGTGCGTGTGTGTGTGCTTGTGTGTGTGTAACTCACTTAATAAAATAAAATATCTTTGAAACGTAATCAAATATATTTGGCAGTGAGCAGAAGTTAGATTGCTGGTAGAAAGAAATTATCCTTCTTGGAAAATAAAAAAAATGCTTAAGTAAAATTGCAGCAGTTTTGACATGTGTATTTTATATTGCAGAAATTCTACAGGTTATAGGTTTATGAATGGATAACTGGTCTTGGATTTAAATGAATTGGCATCGAATCTCAGACTTCTAGCTTTCAACCCATGTGAATTTAGATGCATACTAATCACATATGTGTTTTAAGTTTATCACTGGCTATATATATGGTTACTTTCATATATGACTGTGCATTGAATGAAAATACCTGGCATGTGGTTATTATAAGCAATAGACAGTTTTTGGCCAGAGAGCCAGCAGACAAGTGTTAATATCACTTAAGCCCTCTGTGTCTCAAGTTCAAAATTTCTAAAATGAGTGACTATAATATTTGTTTGAATTAAAGTATACAAAGCATGTATCTCAGTGTCTAAGACATTGTAAGACACCAATAAATGTCCAATATTTCTGTTGTTGGTATTAATTTTTTATTAAGGGATTCTTGAATTAATACACCATCCCTAGGAAATTGCTGCCCTATTTTCCTCAGCACTGTGAGCCTCTCCACGAACAAGACCAGCTGTCTTTTACTTCTGGGATAGTTTGTTGAATGAGTGTATGAATAAATAAATGAGTAGGAACTGGTGAAATCTTACTTGGGAAACCAGAATGCTACAGGGATGTTTTTGGGTAAAGCTATATTTGTGTCTTGATTACCATAATTGCCAGTGGTTTATCTGAACTGAGCCTGGGTATATACACACACAAACCCACATACGTAGACACACATTCATATACATAAACCATACATGCTCATGCACCTTCTCCTCCTCCTCTTTTCCCTCTTCCTCTTGGTTTTTCTCCTCCTTCTTCATCGTCCTCCCCCTCCTTCTTCTTTCAAAAAGTTGTGTATTCTAAATATTTATGTGAAATCTCACTCCCAGATCTCATCAATATTTTTAAAATAAGGTAAACACAGTTCAAGAACCAAATTTAAAAATCCTAAGGTGTATGCAGGTCACAAACCACTCATTCTCTGTGACCTCAGCCTGATTCTAAGATATTGACCCTGGAACCAGTGGAGAGTGAGAACAAATAAATGAATGTATTGCCATCTCAAAACCTATCTTCTACACTGGGGAAGAAAAACAAGGACTTAGAAACCATTTAAACTTGTCAGGTAATTGCCCCTATTCAAGGCAGTCACAAAATGTAAAACAGTGCTTCTCACCCTCATTTCTCCAGCACGGAATGGAAAGGGTAGAGGGACACTTGGAGATCCTCCACTTGGCCATCAGCTCTGCTGTTTTCCTTTATCTTCTGCAAAACAAGGGTGAAGTCATCACATACTTAGGTCTCCTGGTGACTTTATTTGTGTTGTTTTAGTTACACTTCAATTACTCCAGTTTATCAAACAGTTATTTCTATTGTTCTCTACTTTGTGTGGTATATTTTATAAGGTGCGGAGGGTAATAATAAAAGAAATGTGACTCTCTAGACCCCCCAAAGGAAAGGCTCTGAATTTAGAAGAGACCTAATGGGTATGTGTATGTGAGTGTCTATGTGTGTCTACGTGTGTGTGTCAGAATAAATATGTGCTATAAAAGTGAGGATAAGTGTATAATATACACCTAAAACAATTCCCCCTGTCATCTGGTAACACAGTCTGCATTTTCTTTGCAAAGTAAACTCCCGGTGATGGTTACATTATGTCAACTTAGCTGAGCCAAGGTGTCTAGATATTTGGTTAAACATTATTCTGGAGCCCCGCGCAGTGGCTCATGCCTGTAATCCCAGCACTTTGAGAGGCCGAGGCGGGTGGATCATGTGAGGTCAGGAGTTCGAGACCAGCTTGGACAACATGGTGAAACCTGGTCTCTACTAATAGTACAAAAATTAGCTGGGTGTGGTGGTGGGTGCCTGTAATCCCAGCTACTCGGGAGGGTGAGGAATGAGAATCGCTTGAGCCCAGGAGACAGAGTTTGCAGTGAGCTGAGATTGTGCCACTGCACTCCAGCCTGGGTGACAGAGTGAGACTCTGTCAAAAAACAAACAAACAAACATTATTCTGGATGTTTCTCTGAGAGTGTTTTTGGATGAGATTTACACTTAAATTTGTGGATTTTGAGTAAAGCAAATTTCTCTCTCTAATGTGGTGTGCCTCATCCAGTCAGTTGAGGGTCTGAGTAGAACAAAAGACTAATCTCCGCTGAGCAAGGAGAAAGTCCGCCAGGAGCCAGTCTCTGAGCTTCAACTGCAACATCAGCTGTTCCTGCGTCTCCAACCTGCTGGCAGACCCTTCCAGTCTCCATAATCACATCAGACTATTCCTAAAAATCTCTCTCTCTCTCTTTCTCTCTCTGTGTGCACCAGCACACACACACACACACACACACACACACACACCCTCTGTTGCTTCTGTTCTCTGGACAGCCCTGACTGAGGGACTCCATATTTTGAGATCTTGTGAACTGTTGCTGTCTCTCCTGCCCCCCTCAGCTCACGGAGGGCCTGTGTCTTCCCTGAGGCTTGATCCTTGGTCCCTGGTGTGGACAGAAGTTTCTTTTGTCCCCTGAGTTTCTGAATTTTAAGGCGTCGACACCTGAAGGATTATTTCCTGGCTGCCAGGAGACAGCCGGGTAAGAAGGAGCAAAGCCAAGCAAGGAAGCAGAGGTAAGAGATGGAGGGAGAAAGGTTTCTCGAGCTCAGGTTCCAACAGGGTCTAAAGCCAGCCATCCTCCTGTTTCCCAGTTATGGGAGGCAAATATTTCCTTTTTTTGTTGAAGTGTATTTGGGTTTGGTTTCTGTTGCACTAAATGTTAATAAATAGCGTTAAGGGGGTTTTATAAAGGAGGATATCCTATGCTCAGAAAATTCAGAAAGGAAAAGGGGTATGATGATTAAGATTAAAGGACAGGTCTGTAAACTGGCACCCTACTTAGAGGCTCTCAAACACCAGGTTGAATAACTTTTTAAATTTTCTGGCCATTAGGAGGCAGAGAGAGACTGGCATCCCAAAGTGACATCATCAGACTCATGGTTCAGAAGCTTAAATTTGAGACAATCAAGAGATTATTTGGAGAAGAAAGACCAAAGTGACAATTTGTAACTAGTTTAAGTTTTCCCTAATTGTTTTTGCAAAGATGGGACATTTACAGGTGAAAGTAAATCATGCAAAATTGATGTCAGAATTTTCTTGAAACTTTCTTAGAGTGCACTCCCCAGAATTCTACTGGTTTTCACCCCACCCCAAACCCCAGGGTCAAGAAGCTCTGTTTTGGACCCACCGTTCCCTTTTCCTACTTTCCCATTCTTTTATTCCAAAGGAGTCCATACCATTGTCTACCTATCTACCTATCTATTCATCCTTCCATCCATCCTTCTATCCATCCATCCATCTTCCATCCACCCAACCATCCATCTACATATATGCAAATTATACACACACAGGAAAGAGAGAGAGAGAGAGAGAACAGTTTTGCTTACAAATAGCCCCTAGCATTCAATTAACTCATTCTCACTAGAGATATTTCAATCAATCTAATTGTTTGGGTAATTATTTCAGAATTAATTATTTTGTCTAATTTAATACTAATATCTTGAGAAGCTTTTTTTTAAAGAATACCTCATGAAATATAAATTATTCTAGAGAAAAAAAGTACTAGGCTGTTATCTCAGTTACTAAATTTCTATTGGTGTTTTATAACTAATAAAGCCTGATCTGCATATCCAAAAAAAGTACCTTAGTTTTGGAGCTATTTACCATGACATCTTATTTGCTAGCATAATTTAGTTCACAAAAAGAAATCCTTATATTTAATTATCGTGATGATCATGTGAGGATGTTATCATCGTAATCCCTGTGTGTAGATGAAGTCACTAAAGCTCAGAGCAATGACACAGCTTGTCTGAAAATACATAGCCAAAGAACTCTAGAGCCAGGACTTGAACCCACGTCTGATTCCCCATCTCTTTCCATTGTGCATTGCTCAGTGAAATCAATGCAAAGAATTATTGATTTTCTAGTAAAAGAATCTCACTCATATGTTTCAATATGCTGTCATAATGCCAAGGGGACTGCTACTATCATGTTAGATGGAAATTGTACTTCCTTTCATTCTATTTACTCTTCCAGAAACCAGAGGAAGTGCATTCTTAGACAAGGCTGAACCAAGCTCACAGTAAGACAAATGATTGTGTTTGGAGGGACAAAACTCCTCAGATCTTTGTAGATTTTAAATGAGGCATTCAAGATACACGGAAAGACTTAATCCTTGGACAAAATTCCTGTGATACACAGAGGCTGGATAAAATTGGATAAAGGGAAAAATGCACATTCATTGCCAATGTTTGGGATTTGGGCATGGCTAAGGAAGAAGAGTTTAAAGTCTGTATAGCTGAACACAGATTCTCAACTCAGCTAGGATGCTCAAACACCAGTCTCTTCAAATGTTTCCTCCATTCCCACCTATGAAGAAATGAATAACATTCATCAATGTAAATGGTTTAGAAATTTACTTAATTAACACTTGTGAAAAAACATTATGATTCCTCAAAGTAGTGTACCTTAAACGTAGGAAGTAAACATCAAAATCAACAGGAAAGAAAATGTGCTAGCTTGAAACGGAGGCTTCAAGATGAGCTACTTTACCTAAACAAATTTACTGTGATTTTATTTGTGTTTATAGACGTATAAGTACATACACAAATAAAGTCCATTTAAGAAATTTTTTCTTATATTTCATTTATTCTTCCTTTTACAGTTTTTGAAGAGCATACTCTTTTTCTCACAAGAACAAGTAGGCTGTGGTCTCCAGCCAGATAAATTCTTCTAAGTAGTATATAAAATGACAGTCAGTAAAGGAAGAATTAATAGAATTTGAATTTTGCATCCAAACAAGAGCAATGTCTTGCATAATTTTTTTCAGCTTATTAACTCTTCTTCTTCTGGGATTTCTTCTCGTACACTACTGGACTTCTTTCTCTATGAAACAGGTCCTCTCCTTTGGAAATCCAAATAATCCATCCTTCCTTTAGGACTTTAAAAAGTAAAGCATCTCAAGTATTGTATATTATCTTAAAGACCTCCCCACTCTGGTCCTCAGTTTTCTCCTCTATAAAACAAGAATCTTACACTAAATAATCTCTAGGATACCTTCTAACTTGAACATTCTACACCTACAGAACTTACCATCATCCCTCTTCTCACTTCCTTCCATCTCCTCCCCTCGCAATCTCCCCAACCCCTTCCCTCTGCCAGGCTCAATCCAGGTAAATCATTACCCTAACTTCATATAAGTGGAAAACAGCTGAGCCATATTCCATTTTGGATTCATGTGGTTTACTGGTGATTCTTTCTGAAAAAAACTTCCTGTGGGGTGCTACACATATCAGCTACTAGACACATCCAAAAACATCATCTGCCTGCAGGTTTTTTTATTTCAATGATATATTTTAGAAACAATACATAATTTACAGGTCTAGTTTTATCTTACCTCCTGGGCCCAGAGCACTTTGCAATAATGGGCATTAATAAGTTGACCCTATGATACCAAAAATTCTGTACTGTGTTATCACAATCAAGAAAAGCATTTTGCTTAGTTTGAAATTAGCACATATTGTTGGGTTTTTATTCTCCAGAGGTATGCTATATATAGTCAACCTGATAATATTCATCGAGCCTCACAACAGGCTTCCTAAATGATCACTGAATCCAATTCAGTGATATCAGTGATATACAAAAGCCATGTTAAATCTACTGGGAAGACTCCAAAACCAAGGAGATTCAAGTGGTCTTCCTACACACTGAAGAAAAATGTGGCTTCCTTTCCCTGGTGGAAACTTGCCTGTTTTGCTTGTCTTCCCAGTGCCTATCTCCTTTTTGGGGGAAAGTCCTGTGGATTTCTCTTTGAAAACTACCTCTCCTCTTTTGCAAAGGTTTCAGTGACCCTGCCTCTTAGTGTATTTCGGCTGCTGTAAAAAAATGTCATAAATGAGGCACCTTATACACAACAGAAATCTGCTTCTCATAATTCTGGGGGCTGGGAAGTCCAACGTCAAGAAGCCACTGGATGCAGAGTCTGGTGAGGCGCCACCTTCTGGATAATTGAGGCAATTTCTTTCTATGAACGCGTGTGGTGGAAGAAGTGAAGGGTCTCTCTCAGGTCTCTTTTAGAAGGGCACTGATCCATTTATGGGGAGGAGACCCTCTAATCTTGTAACCATTTAATCAGCTCCCAAAGGCCGTACTTCCTAATAGCATCACATCGTGACTACATTTTGACCTGTGAATCTAGGGGAGAGACAAACACTCAGGTCACAGTGGCTCAGGATTCTTTTGGTGCCACTTCACCATGTGGAAACTTCAGTGGCTGGTGGCACCTGTCCCCAGGTCTCACTTGTGACCACTGAGCTGGCTCTGCCCACTTGCCTGGCAGGCTATGCTTGGCTCATGCTATTGGCCCAGATTCCTCTCTCACCTTGGATGAGCCAGGTGCGGAGCGGTGAGGGGTGTGTAAGGAAGTGAGCATGGGGTCTGGCCGTAGTGCACAGCCAGGCACACTGGCTGCTGCAACGGGGCAAGCAGCTCCAGCCAGCAGCATAGGTGTGAGCCCTGTGCAAGGTTGCGGCTGGACCAGGCATGCCTCAAGCATCTTCTGCTTTGGGTACTGGCATCTGGACAAAGGGGACACAGTGGCACCAAAAAACTTGAGAAGTCAGCAACTGCAGAACCCCAAGGGGGTGTTACACTAGGTCACAGTTCTGGCTCGGGGAGACCTGAGGTCTGGGCCCCAGAAGGGTCAGAGCTCTTCTTTCATAGTCTGGGGAATGGGAGTGTGTCATTGCCCACAGCTGGGCAGGCTGGCCAGGAATGTGTTTCAGCTTGTTCATATTATGGCTCATTTGGTTCCGCCACCCTGCTAAGGCCCGCATCTCCTGGCCTGGTCTGGCTCTGCCTTGCCACGGCTTCCTGTCATGGGGGGTGGCTGCCCAGCACCAGTGGAAGGCATGAGGGCTACAGTGTTATGGCTCCTTTCACACCTGCCATTCAGCAGGTCCTGGATCTTGTCCCACATCCAAGAAGAATGAGATTATGTGGACAACCAGAGAGTGAACAAGGTGGAGAAAAGTTTTATTGAGTTACAGAGCAGCTCTCAACATGAGAGGTGACCCAAAGTGAGTAGCCCTTATCCGAAGGCAAGTAGTCCCAACAGGTGGCTGAGTCTGGGGTTTTTGCGGACTCAAAATTGGGGAGTATGTGCTGATTGGTCCATGGGCAGGCCTGGAAAAACACCATTAGACTGGCTAAAAGGCATTGAGGAAGTTCTCACTCTGGGTCGTCTGACTGCCTGGTTTTCAGGCTTCAGGGCATTTTTGGCTTGAAGGTTGAGTTTCACTGGGGACCTGACCCTGTCTACCTAGGAATTTTTCTGCCTCTTCCAGCTATGAATAGCACTCTGGAAGTTGAGTTTCCTAATACTACTCCTGGTCATGGAGTTGTTTATGACCTAAACTACACAATCACATACTTTTTCCAAGGAGATTGGAATATGTGTATAGTAATAGCAGACAAATATTTAAAGTTAATCAATCCTGCAGGAGATATTCAATGAGTTTGTCTGTTATTTTCCACCAACTGGATCCCTAAATCAACCTGGTTTCTACTCTCCTCAAGGACTGGCTGTTTGGCATTTCCTTACTTGTGTGACCTGATACATATTCTTCCAATAACTGCTTGTTTCATGTTTTTATTTTATTGTTGTTGTTAGTTGCATCTAAAACAACTTGCTACATATTTATTTAGCAAATAATTTTCTAAATAATGCATGCAAACAGCAAATGTTCATGATTAGAATGACCATGTGACTATAAGTTACAAAATTTTTTTACTGCAATGGTTTCTTATATGAGAACAAGAAGGACAATCCAGATACCATGCAACAATAGATAATCTGTCTTTTACTGATTCTTAAAGGCCAGACAGGTTGATATTTGAAGTTTAGTGTTTGATATAGTTAAAATGTTTACTCTCTGAGTCACTGGGGGGATAAATGTTGCCCTTCCAAAATAGGTTATCAGAAGTAGCAAACTTTTCAGCCCTTCTCCCATCCCTATACAAAATATGAGAGGTAATTCCCAAGCAATAATTTATTCCTATTTCGTGTTAAATATTTAATGAGAAGAGCATAGTGAAAACCTTGGGGCAAAGCAGACAGACTTCAAACTTACGCCCTCATGAGAGTGAGGTAGTGACTGTCTGTAGACAGGATTGTAAGCACTGATATTAAATACCATGAAAATGCACATAGTTGTTTCAGTGGATATCCCCAAAACCATAATGTGGTACCAATTCCCAAAGTCTAGATCCCTGGAAATTTGAAAAGAATGCTTTATAATAAATAAATAGGATCTTTTATCTTGAGAAATTGTATAGAAAATATTTGTTGAAAGATATATATTCAGTGAACAGAATAAAATCAAGAACACCTGATGCTTTGAAAACCATGTCACGGCCGGGTGCGGTGGCTCATGCTTGTAATCCCAGCCCTTTGGGAGGCTGATGAGGGCAGATCACGAGGTCAGAAGATCGAGACTATCCTGGCTAACACGGTGAAACCGCGTCTGTACTAAAAATACAAAAAATTAGCTAGGCGTAGTGGCACGTGCCTGTAGTCCCAGCTACTCAGGAGGCTGAGGCAGGAGAATGGCATGAACCTGGGAGGCGGAGGTTGCAGTGAGCCGAGACTGCACCACTGCACTCCAGCCTGGGCAACAGAGCAAGACTCTGTCTCAAAAAAAAAAAAAAAAAGAAAACCATGTCACAACTTTCTGCCTCAACTCTCTCCTTTTAGAAAATGAATGTGTATCTAGAGAATCTACTAGATTTATAGTTATTTTGCTGAAGAAATGGTCTGTCTGTAGATACATATTTATTTCTGGAGACATCAAATGGATATTGTAGATCTCTGATGCATAGAGGAAATCCAGTGTCCTTATTATACAGGTGTTACAAAGTTAACAAAATGCACACCAGAAGCCATTTAAGGGTTTGTTGGCATAACACAGATTTAAAGATATTTAGAGTTTGGGTTTGTGTTATTATTTATATGTTGCTTGTCTTGGAGAAAAGATGTGTGTTAAAACAGGATTTTTGTTTGTTGCATTACTTAATAAATGTAGCCATTTTAACTGTACTAGAAAACCATGTTTTAGAAGAAATTATTGGCAATTATGTTGACAAATAAAAATGTTCCATTAATTATTAATAATTTGCTTATCTGTTTGTTCATTCAACCGATATTTATTGAGCATATGCTGTCTTGGCTCTGCGGTCATGGTGGTAAAACAAACAATCTAAGTCCAAGGCATGCTGATGTCCAAATTCCAATAAACAGAGACTAAAACCAGCAGTCAACTGTGCTTTGCAAATTTGAGTTTTATTTAAATGAATCATGTAGTTTCTTCCACCAGGGTGTCTTCCCCATCTCTAAGATTATCCCTGTCTTTTACTCCAGAACTCCAGGCATTATGCACATGTAATAGCCATGTGCATATTTAAACCTGTACTCACTGGTAATAGTGAACAACCTGAATCAGTTCCCTGCACTGAACATATTTGAATGAGAGGTTGTCAGGATTAGAGACGGTGAATATGACTATGTCCAGTGCAAGCACAGGTGTGCAGTGAGCCTCGTCATTAGTAGCCATTCTTAACTGTGACCGTTAGTAGACATCATATGGATGTCTTAGAATCAAAGAATGATAGTAAACAGTGGTGTGACTGCCAGAATATTTTAAGTGACCACGACCCTAAATAGTCTATGCCACAAGAACAAAGGTGAGTTTAAGTATAATTATTAGACTCTATTTTTAATTGGCTTTCCGTCTGAAGGAAGAAACACTATTCAGTGTATCTGTTCTTCTCTCATAAAAAGGTAATGACTCAGTTTATTGCATTCATAATAATATCTTATATTTATTTAATGTCTTTGCTCCCTAGCCAAGAAATTCAGAAATAAGACTGAGCATTTCTCCAAATAAAGATATTTTTCCTACTCTTAACAGATAGTTTGTGCTTGTTCTTTCTAATATAGCTCAGCCACATGACTTCTACAATTCTGTCCTACAGTTTAAAGGACAATAGGGAATTTAGCATCAGGATAATCTACCCCACCTCCTGCGCATCATGTGGATTCACGGACGGTGTTGAGAGATGGCTCAGAGCCCTAAAAGCAGTGGGTCTGAATCACTGCTTTTGGTGCTGGGAGATGGAACTAACTCTACTACTTTTAGTAATGATAGGTCACATGTGTACATATGAAACAAATTCTATGTGTGTAGGATTGTACTAGGCACCCGGAAAAGGGATTCGTGGTAAATAGAGATCATCACATGTGCTGTCAAAGTGCTGAGTCATCATCTCAGTCCCACTCAAAACATCATACCCTTTCTTGCCTAAAATATCTCAGTGGTTTTCTCTAGTCCTCGCTGCCACGCTCCTGAGCCAGTGACCCACTTGCCACACTCACTGCTGTTTCTCTTGGCCACTCCTCTCTCTTGTTTCGCTTTCCGAGGATGCTCTCTCTTCCACTTTCCCTGAAGAACTTCTACTCCTCCTTCATCCGCCACATTCAACCCTCCAATTTGTATCTCTTCTGACTCACAGAAAAAATAATATACTTCCTCATCTGTGCACCAGTGTGCCCTGCACACCATTCTTATATAGATGGTAAATGATAAACAATAAAGGTTTTCTCTGTGCGTCTCTCTCTCTCACTTCATTTTTTTAAATCTAGCACCTAAGCAGTGCCCATTTGAGCTCTGCTATATCAATAAAGAGCCTAAAGCCTAGTTTGTAAATTAACTTAATTTATGACACAAGCAGGAAACAGTATGAATTGGAAATGGCCTCCACCAGGCCCTCATAACATAAGAAGAATGGCATCCTTAATTTCCTAGTACAGGGCTTGGCAAACTTTTTCTGTAAAGGGCAGGTGTAAATCCTTCAGGTTTTGTGGTTCCTATGGCATCTGTTGCAGCTGCTCAACCCTGCTGTTGTAGTGTGAAAGCACCAAAGAAAACTCTATTTACAAAACGATAATTGTAATAAAACAAACAGGCTAAGGGCTTTAGTCTACTTAGTCTCCCTCCCTTTCTAGAGGGAGTTTAGAAGAGAACATACTTAACCTCCAGAAAACAATCAAAGAATATCTATAACATTCTTGTGAAACTTCTTCAGCCTTGCTGGCACAATACGATGTCTTGCAAAGGGAAAAGAGAAGCAGGAAGAGTGAGATGGGAGATGGGCAAATGAACATGCCAGAACAGCAGCAGGGTGCCCACCCCTGAGGCAGACTCAGTGCAGACCTTAGCCTGAGCCAGCGGATCCAGCTTGGCCATCCCTGTAGCAGTAAAAGTCTAGAGGAATGATGTACATCTGACATATTGTTTGGATGTCATTAACTACTAGCAGTGTGGACCTTAGACGAGGCTCTTTACCTCTCTGGACCTCGTTTTCTTCATCTGTGAATTGAAAACGGTCATAAGTACTTCAAGTCAGACTGCAAGAATTATTGAGATGGTTCCTGACATGTAGCAGCCAGTCCTCCTCACTACTTCCCTTCTGCCTCTCACCCACGGATTGATGTGGGGTGATGGGCTTTGTAGCAAATGAATGACCACTTGAAGTCATATATGAACATGACTTCTAGGCAGCCAACCTTCTCAGGCGGAGTTTAATGTGAACCTCCCACATGATATGGGGCATTTGTTTTCAGGGATGAAAACAGCTCTTCTACCAATTCACTAATTCGGTGGAATTAATTTTGAGCAAGACAACTGCTATGGTCTACATATTGGTGCCCTCCAAAATTCATATGTTAATATGAGTATGTTTAACACCCAATGAGATAGTATTAAGAGGCAGGTTCTTTGGGAAGTGATTAAGTTACGAATGAGATTAGTGCCCTTATCAAAAGGAGAGAGTTCCTCTTCTATGTGAAGATGCAGCAAGAAGGCACCTTCTTTGAAGCAAAGAAAGCCAGCTCTCACCAACACTGAATCTGTTGGCACCTTGTTATTTTATTTTCTAGCCTCCAGGACTGTGAGCAATAAATTTGTGCTGTTTATAAGTTACCCAGTCTAAGATATTTTTTATAACAGTCTAAATGGATTAGGACAAAAACATAAAGTCGTCTCTGGAAATATAACATTGAACAGTGTCTCTACTTTCACTTTGGTAGGAAATATTGACATGTTAATAACTTGTATTCTAAAAAACATACTATTTTGAAGTTACAAACAACGTGGATTATAAAGCAAATGCAAAATAGTCAAGTTAATTTTGAGTGGAGAGAATTGAGAATGAATATGCAAGGTTACACTAGCAGTATGATTTTAAAAGACTACATGTTTGAAAAGCAATGGGATTTTCTGAATTCTTCTCATGTTTACAGCCCCTTTCTGAATAATCCCTTCCAAACAGCAACCACAGGTTTTCCCTGGGACTCCACCACCTTACTGTAGCTGACTGAATTACGGGTATATGTTTGATTCTCATAAAAATACCTATTGGCTCATTAGCAGAGAATGAGGGGGGTCTCAGAATTGCATCTTCCACCAATAAGGGGCCAAAAACCTAAAAAATGATTGCCAAAATACATCAAAAGCCAACTCTGAGAATAATTGCACTGGATAACAAAAGAGAAGCATTATCCAGGCATTACTAATCAGAGCAAGAAGAAACTGATCCTCTTTGTTGTTGGGGCACCAGAATGCGCAGGAGCTGAGAGTTTCTCCTGAGGAGAAAATTACTAGGATTATCAGGGAGTCAGTACAACCACCAGATGACTACATGGAGCTGCAGCTGAATCCTGAACAGCTCTGAATCACACTCCAGCACTGGACAGCCTGGCTGTGCAATCTTTGCACTTACATCCTCTTGTGATACCTGCAGGGTATTGAGGTATCCTGATGAGGTTTGGATGCTCTGTCATCTGATAGAGCCTAACTATGGAACCAGGAGAGAGGAAGGATACCAAAGAGTAATAGTGTGCATGCGCAGCAAAAGAAACTACCATCAGAGTGAACAGGCAACCTACAGAATGGGAGAAAATTTTCGCAACCTACTCATCTGACAAAGGGCTACTATCCAGAATCTACAAAGAACTCAAACAAATTTACAAGAAAAAAAAAAAAAACAACTTCATCAAAAAGTGGGCAAAGGATATGAACAGACACTTCTCAAAAGAAGACATTTATGCAGCCAACAGACACATGAAAAAATGCTCATCATCAGTGGCCATCAGAGAAATGCAAATCAAAACCACAATGAGATACCATCTCACACCAGTTAGAATGGCAATCATAAAAAGTCAGGAAACAACAGGTGCTGGAGAGGATGTGGAGAAATAGGAACACCTTTACACTGTTAGTGGGGCTGTAAACTAGTTCAACCATTGTGGAAGACAGTGTGGCGATTCCTCAAGGATCTAGAACTAGAAATACCATTTGACCCAGCCATCCCATTACTGGGTATATACCCAAAGGATTATAAATCATGTTGCTATAAAGGCACATGCACACATATGTTTATTGCAGCACTATTCACAATAGCAAAGACTTGGAACCAGCCCAAATGTCCATCAATGATAGACTGGATTAAGAAAATGTGGCACATATACACCATGGAATACTATGCCGCCATAAAAAAGGATGAGTTCATGTCCTTTGTAGGGACATGGATGAAGCTGGAAAGCATCATTCTCAGCGAACTATCACAAGGACAAAAAATCAAACACCGAATGTTCTCACTCATAGGTGGGAATTGAACAATAAGACACTTGGACACAGGAAGGGGAACATCACACACCGGGGCCTGTCATGGGGTAGAGGGAAGGGGGAGGGATAGCGTTAGGAGATATCCTAATGTAAATGACAAGTTAATAGGTGCAGCACACCAACATGGCACATGTATACATATGTAACAAACCTGCACATTGTGCACATGTACCCTAGAACTTAAAGTATTAAAAAAAAAAAAAAGCATTAGGTGGGAAAAAAAAATGTGTGCATGGGTAGAACACAATTACAAAAGATTCCAAATGACATATTTTCAGCCTTGTCCTTTATCCTGTAGAGTAATGGGAACCCAGTGTTGTTTAAACAAAGGAGAGACAAAATTGAGGAAACATACTTTGGGAAGAAGATGATGGCTTGTGGAATGTAGGCCGGAAAGAGAAGGAGGAGTTTTTCTAGCATGGCCAATGACAAGAGTCTAAACTTAGGCAGAGCAGTGTCAAGGAAAAAAAGACAAATGGTAGCTCCTTCTGGCAATACCTGTACAAAACATTTTCCAGATCATTGCCTTTAAGAATCTGACCATAAGTAGTTTGCTGTTTTCTTTTATCATTTTCCCCAGTAAACATTTGTTGTTTTTTTGAGACAGAGTCTCACTTTGTCACCCAGGATGAAGTGCAGTGGTGCGATCTCAGCTCACTGCAGCCTCGACCTCCTGGGCTTGGGTGATCCTGCCACCTCAGCCTTGCAATTCACTGGGACTACAGGAATGTACCACCACACTGGCTAATTTTTGTATTTTTAATAGAGACAGGGTTTCACTAGGTTGCCCAGGCTGATCTCCAACTCCTGAGCTCAAACAATCCACCTGCCTCGGCCTTCCAAAGTGCTGGGATTACAGGCATGAGCCACCGTGCTTGGTCCCAGTAACCATTTTTATTGAAGTAAAATATCCAAACAAAAAGTCCATAAATCATATGTATAGCTTAATAAATTTTCAGTTGCATGATTACCACCCATGTAAATAACTAAAACGTTATCAGTTAGGCAGAAGTGTTATATGGGGTCCTCCTGGTCATTACTGTTTTCAAAATTAATGAATGATTTCTAAAAATACAGATTAACTTCATGAAATGAACTCATTCAGTATGTACACTTTTGTGTCTGACTTCCTTTGCTCAGTATGGTGGTTTAGGAGATTCATTCCTGCGGTTTACTAACATATGCCATGCTCTCTTCACTGTCATTACTGTACAAGAATACAAGCAATGAGTACATCAGAAAATATTCATTCAAAGGCGGATCAACATGTGAGCTGTTTCCGGTGCTGGGCTATATGAACAAGATAGTAGGAGCAATATAATAACAGGAGCATTTGGTAACATATATTTGGAGATAGATATATATATACATTTTGTAGAATAAGTGTATGTTCTGCTTCTGTCAATACTAGGAAATACAGTTCCTAACTGTTTATAGTTTCCCTCCCACCTCCAGTTTATAGAGTTCCAGTGGTTTCACATTCTTATCAATACATGATATTCCCCATCATTATAGCTGTAGCCAGCCTGAGTGTCACTCACCTTAAATTTTGCAGTGCTTTTTTTTTCAGATTTTCTTTCTTTGTTTTTCTCCTTTCTTCTTACCTTCTTTCCTATTTTCCTGTTTCCTTCCATGAAATGTAGCTAGTTTTCATGAAACACTTGCCAACTTTTCTTCCAATTCTATTAGGTTGACTGATTTATGGCATTATTGATATAACCTAGATATAAGTCTTTTGATAGATATATAAATCTAGTCTTTGGCTAGCATTTTACTCTGCTAATGATGTCCTTTGAAAAAATAAATAAATACACATTTAATTTTAATTTAATTCAAAGGATTTATCTTTCCTTAACATTTACTGCTTTTTCAGTGTCCTGTGTAATAAATATTTGCCCACCCTAATGTCATGAAAATATTCTCTGATATTAACTTCTAAAGCTGTACTGTTTTACTTTTTCACATTTGAATGTACAATCCACTATGTTTTAATCTTGTGCGTGGTAAGAGTGAGAAATAAAAATAAAATCTCCAACTGACAGAATGGACCCCCTCTTTGTCAAAGGGACCCTAGAGTAACCTTGAAAACTGAGTTCCCAGCCGTAACAAGATGGCAAGTCAGGTGCGCCTGGTTATACCCCCTCCCTCGCTAACTATGATTACACGTGCATTGTACCCTCACCCCTACCCCCATCCGTAAATTCATGCAGTGAAGCCCTAACCCAAAATGTGACTGTATCTGAAGATAGGGCTTTTGGGAGGACATATTAAGATTAAATGGGGTTATAAGGGTGGGGCTCTAATCTGATAGAACTGGTAGGTTTATAAGAAAAAGAAATTGATCTCTCTGTCTCTTCCTCTCTCACTCTCTTTATGTATGTCATGCGAGAACACAGAGACAAGCCAGCCTTCTGTAAGCCAGAAAGAGGGACTGAACCTACTGGCACCTTCAACTCGGACTTCCCAGCCTCCAGAATGGCAAGAAACACTTTTTTCTATGTTTCAGCTACCAAGTCTATCACATTTTATTATGGGATCTGTGATGGTTAATACTGAGTGTCAACTTGATTGGATTGAAAAATGCAAAGTATTGATCCTGGGTGTGTCTGTGAGGGTGTTGTTAAAGGACATTAACATTTGAGTCAGTGGGCTGGGAAAGGCAGACCCACCCTTAATCTGGGTGGGCATCATCTCATCAGCTGCTAGTGCAGCTAGACTATAAAGCAGACAAAAAAAACGTGAAAAGACTGGACTGACCCAGCCTCCCAGTTCACATTTTTCTCTGGGGCTGGATGCTTCCTGTCCTCAAATATCAGACTCCAAGTTCTTCAGTTTTCGGACTTGTACTGGCTCTCCTTGCTCCTCAGCTTGCAGATGGCCTATTGTGGAACCTTGTGATCATGTCTGTTAATATTTAATAAACTCATATATATATATGTAAAATGGGCAATAAAGTCAGATTTCTTAGATTTTATATTTATATACATATATATCTCTCTCTCTCCTATTGGTTCTGTCCTTCTAGAAAACTCTGACTAATACAATATCTCATGTAGACTAATACACTCTTCAAGAACCAATATTACACTATCTTAATTAGTGGGGCTTTGTAACAAACAGTAAAATTTGGTAGTGGGAATCCTTCCACACTGTTATTTTTTTCTCAATATTGTCTTGGGTATCTTTGGTATCTTTTATTTTCACTTATATTTTAGCAAAATCATTTAAAATCTCCATTTAAAAACCTGATGAGATTTCAATTAGACTTGGATTGACTCTGTGGATCACAACTCAAACATTTGCATGATTATTTTTGCTTGAGTCTATCAGTACACTTTAGAATGCTGCAGAAGTGTTTTTTGAATACTCCCAATTTGGTAAACAAATGGTAAAAAAGATGAGCTGTTCAGGTTCAAAATTTAATAAAATTAATAATGTTTACATAAAGTATCTTCTTAAGTGAAACATATTTTTCTCCCTTTCTGTGAGGACATGGTAGCTGAGAATGCAATGACTCCCAGTGCATTTCCCTGCCACCAGTCTTGATTTGTTCCAAGGCCTCTGCAGTTTTACCCACTACTGATTTGGCCCTATCAGTACAAATGTCACCACAGTGAAAAAGTCAAATTTTATCTTCAAGTTATTAGAAAATATTTTTGACTTCTTGGACATGCTGAGTGGAACTCAGGTCTTCCAGTGACCTGCAGATCAACATTGGAAAATTGCTGTTCTACAGCAATGCTCTGTGGTAACCAAATTCATAGGTAATAAAGTCAGATTTCTTAGTTTTTTTTTTCTTTTTTTGAGACAGAGTCTCACTCTGTCACCCAGGCCGGAGTGCAGTGGCGCCATCTTCGCTCACTGCAAGCTCCACCTCCTGGGTTCACGCCATTCTCCTGCCTCAGCCTCCTGAGTAGCTGGGACTACAGGCGCTCACAACAACGCCCGGCAAATTTTTTGCATTTTTAGTAGAGATGGCGTTTCACCGTGTTAGCCAGGATGGCCTCAATCTCCTGACCTTGTGATCCGCCCGCCTTGGCCTACCAAAGTGCTGGGATTACAGGCGTGAGCCACTGCTCCTGGCCAGATTTTATTCTTAGATTCAAATTACATAGATACTGTAAATCAAAAATAAAATCCTAAGCTCTGCCCACCCCCACAAAAGACTGTATGGGACCCTTCCCTTGCCAGTGGGACCCAAGCAAACCTGAAAAACTAGTTCAGGCCAACATGGGAAGAGGGAATGGCCAGACATGGCTCATCATACTCTCCTCCTTTGGAGTTCAAACCAGCATTAATATTAATATGGAGATCCTAAGACTGACAGGACAGACTCTTTGTAGCAGTAAGTTACCAACTCCAACCTGACTCTGGTATAACATCACATGAAAGATAATGGGCCCTGAAAAGAAATCAACGTACTTTTACCCCAAAATATAATTCTCTGGACATAGTTTGAAGTGGCCCTGCAAAGCTGTCTCTTATGAAAAAAGTTTGTATTCTGTGGAGAATCACCTTCCCTTACTAGGTCTCTCCAGAGAGTCTGACACCTTTGATAAGAGACATTCACATCTTTTCTCTCTAAAGCCAGCCACCTGAAGGCTTCATCTATATGACAAAAGCCTTGGCTTCCACAGCCCTCCTCTTACCTAGACTCAAGCTGATTTCAACTCTTCAGGCAGAGCTTAAACCTTTCAACCAACTGCCAGTCAAGAATCTTTAAATCCACCTATGACCAGTAAGCTCCCACTTTGAGATGTCCCACTTTTTCAGGTCAAACAAATGTATACCTGACATGCATCAACTTATGTTTTTGGCTGTAATGCTTGTCTCTCTAAAATGTATAAATCCAAGCTGTAACCAACTACCTTGGGCACAAGCTCTCAGGACCTCCTGAGGCTGTGTTACAGGTCATTATCCTTAATCTTGGCAAAATAAACTTTTAACTTGATTGAGACGTGTTTCAGATACTTTTTGATTTAAAATACGAAACATATCTTCTCAAAATAATAGTCCTCTGCCTACTCTCGAAGACTTCATATTTAATTTTGTCATGGGACCTAATGGCTGAACATAGTATGGTTAGTTATAAAGCTTGAAGAGCACATAAACCTAAGAGTGGGAACAAGGTGACATACATTTTCTAAGGTATAAATGGTTCCTGACAAATTTTTTCTTTCTTCTTTTTATTTTTTCTTTTGAAAGGAGATTTTACAATGTAATGTGACAAAGAATAAAAAATGGTATAAGTGTGAAAATTACTCATTCAAAATCTAAGCGGTTGGAACTTTAAATTATTTTGAGCCTTAAAGGAGAGTGATTATGGGGCCTAGGTCATGTGATAGGCAGCTGTAACCTAGGCAGCTGTAACCTTTGTTTCTCTGGTTATAGATTAGCCTTCTTCCTCATCTACATTGTTTTATAAAATGTGATAAATGACTAAAGGGTTCTGGGGAAGACTCCTTCCCTCCCACTATTGATCTTCATTATATATTAACTTCTCTTTTACCTCTTACAAAAAGGCTTTATGTCTATCACATTTTTTAAGATGAAATGATAAATATTACATTTTTAAATTGGAAAGGAAAATTGTATGAAAAACAAACCAATTAAATTATTATAACTCACAAATCAGAATTATGTGGAAAATGTTGTAATCCTGTTCAATTTATTGGTTTTCTTCCTATATATAAGCAAGACCTTAACTTTTAACTTTGGAGCACTGACCTCATTTCTCTGGAGTTTGTTTCCCAGATGACCATTTCCACCCAGCTTTTTGCTTGAATAAACTTTTAAAAACTGGATTCTGATCCCTTAGATTATTTTAGGTTGATATAAACAACCCCAAAGACAAGTTTTGCTATTTTGAGGGTATTGTCTGAAGCCATGTGTGCTAGCATACACATAAGGAATCCAGACATATAGATAATTACTTTTTCCTCCAAGCAAATTTTTCCAGGTTCAAAAGAAACAGTCTGCTTTCTAATATCAAACCATTGACCCAATCAATTAACATATAGTTGTCTTTCCAGCACAATGTAACTCACATCTGCTAGCTGAAGCCAGGGTAGAAGACATAATCAGATTAACCCTAAATTTAGGAAGTATCTAATATGTGCATTCTGATAGAAACTAAGATTATAGAGGAGAAGAAAACACATCTTAGCCTTTTTGGCATTAAGTATATATTTGATCTTTGACCTGTTTCCTGACATATAGCTCATAAGACGTTTGAATCGCCAGAGAGATGAGTTTCTTTTATAAACTAATGAAATGACTGGTGGCTGGGGCCCCTCTCTAGCTTCAGGATAAGCACTGGTCACTGGAAGAAACAAGGCTTGAGACTTTCAGCCCCACCTTCAAACTCCAGCGGGAGAGAGGTTGAGATGAAGTTGGTCACTCATGGCCAGTAATTTAATCAGTGATGCCTACATATTGGAGCCTTCATAAAACCCAGCTGGGTTCCAGAGGTGCTTAGTTTCAGAACACATGGAGGTTCCTGGATGGTGATGATCCTGCAGAGGGCATGGAAAATCAACACCCTTCCCCCATGCTTCACCTTGTGCATTTCTTCCATCTGGCTGTTCATCCGTGTTATTTGTAACATCCTTTATAATAAATTGGTAAATGTAAGTTTTATCTTGAGCTCTGTGAGCTACTCAAGCAAATTTTAAAAACCTGATTAGGGGATGATGGGAACCCTAATTTATAACTAGTTAGTCAGAAGCGTAAGCCATAACCTAGGCTTGCAACCCCAATCTTCAGGGGGACATCCAGTGGGGACAGTCTTGTGGGACTGAGCCCCCGACCCATGGGAATCTGACACTATCTCTAGGTAGACAGTGTCGGAATTAAATTGAATTAGAATTAACCGCTAGGCATGTAGGGAGGAATCCCTACAATCTGGTATCAGAAGTATTGTGCTGTTTTGAGAGTGAGAAGAGTAGGAAAAAGTACTCTTTTTTTTTTCTATATCACACGGCCGTAGTAAAGCTACGGCTTAGTAGCCAAGACTGATAATAAAATATTTACAAAAAAAGTTATAAATGTTTAAATTAAGAAATAAAATGTCTTCTAACTTTCTTCCTCAGAAGATGAGCACTGATTTGTAAATAAAATACTTGGGTTCAAAACTTAATCCCACTATTTATTACTTGTGACATTTTAGATTAAGTTGTGTATTGGAATTAATCTAAAAATAAAGCTATTATAGTTTTGCTTATTTACATTCTTAAAACTCCCAATCATAAACAAGAAATACATGTAATTAAAATTTAGATAATAATATTTAAGATGGTTGTTATAAAGAACTATTTAAAATATTATATAAAATATGAAATTATAAATTATTAGATAAATACATTTTTATTATATCAATCAGGATTTAGATTTATCACTATTACCTACTCAAAAATATATTTGCTTTTATTTATGCTTACGCAAACCAGTTGCTTTTATCACTTTATCTAAAATAAAATTATTTTGTGGAATTTTGGAAACTTGCGTGTTCATCTATGTCCCTGAATCCTGATTATTGAATGCATTTAGTGAAAAGAAGCTCATTATGGCATGGGGGGGCTTACTCCATCTTAATAACCCATCAGTGCCTTCTTTTGTTTCTTTTTTCTTAAGAAAAATTTTAATATAAAATATCTTGAAAAAATATGCTTTTTATTTGGAAAATTATTATATTTCAGCATTTTTCTCATCTGAATACGGGCATTCTTTGACACTGGTAATGAATGTTAAGATCTACTTTACCATAAATACACAACTGCCCTTACCTAAATTTGAATTGTCCAATAAAATTGAATTTCCTATTTTGATTATATCTCATGCATAACGTTTTTCCATAGCCATGCCTGGAGAGCAATGTGACCCTATTCATCTTATGATTTTAGACTAAAAAAACTTTGCTGCAGATCAATTATTTTTTCTTAAGAGAGTTTATTAACACTTCTCCTCCTCCTCTTCCCCCTCCTTCTTCTCCTTTTTCTCCTCCTTCTTCTTCTTTCTTCATCTTGTTCTTAACCAATATCAGACCCTCATCTTTTATGTTTCCTGTGTTCACTCTGAGCATGGTGATACTGGGTTTGGGATACAGACACACTAGGTATAGAGAAGAGTAATGGTGAAATTATAGAATAATTCTAGAAAAGGAAACCCTGGGAATTAAACTATTAATGTCAGAGCTGGGCTTTAATTTTTGACATCATTTGTTCATTTAATTAGACACACATACCTTTGTTCTATAATCCCTAGTATTACCATAATCAAATATAATAAAAGGTCTATGAGTTCTATACAAATTTTCCTTATATCATCAACACATATAATTAGGAATCGTCCCAAAGACAACAGAAGAGGGGCTATACATGGGGAAAAAACAAAAACAAAAACAAAAACAAAACAACAATGTTAGAGGAATGGACCCAGGGAGGTCCTCACATGGTTTCAGCATGAGTACACTGTGGTAGGCTGTGCTCTATAAAGACCTTGTGAGCCTATGTTTTTGTCAGTTGAATATGTGTTTTTTACTTTTCTACTTCAAAACAAAACCATAGGCATTGGTCTGCCAGGCAAATATTTGATGTCTATGACATCCAAACTACACACCTGATCACTAATTTTTGCCCAGGTGGCATTGGCATCTCCTTGGTTTTAACCTCTTAAACTAGCAAAAAAAAAAAAAAAAAAAAAATTGTGTATTGCTCATTGTTTAATACAGAGAATGAGGTTTAGTTGTTTGTTTATTTTCTTTTCCTTTTTGGGAGGTGGGGTCTATTGCAGATTTTCACATCTTTCTCTCACTGTCCTCACACTTCTTTTTTTAAAATGGGAAAAATATATAAATGCATAAATCAGTAGGCACTGACTGCCTCCATCTTCACGACCATCAGTGACTGCTCTGGGTTGATCACAGTATCACTATTTGTATCCACTGTGAATGTGCTTTTTCTTGCCTTGTCTTGCAGAATTACCAGTATAAAATTCACTTTTTTTTTTTTTTGTCTCGTAACAATTTTGTGTCTGGAAGGATTTCAGAAAGAAACAAGGAACTGAACTGAAACAAAGGTATTGTGGCTTTGGGGAGCATTCAAGAACTCTGAATCCCATCATTTGGACGTTGTCTTATTCTGAGTGTGCATGAGGCTAACCCTGTTCCATGGCTGAACTCTGGTCTTAGAAATACTTACATACAAATTATAGCATTTTGATCATTTTTGCTTTTATTTTAAATCCCAAGTTAATTTAAACCTAAAATCTCTTCAGAGTAATGGAAGATTTATTTTTTCTCAAATCATCCCTATTATGTGTCCACTACATTGAAAGTTCCATTAAGATAGCCACATACTTCTAAGTCTATTGATAAGTGCTTCTGAACGCCATCCATAAAAAGTCCTTTTAGACACTAAATTATGACAGTTTTCAGAAAGAAAGAAAAAGCATGCTATTCTGTGAACACAGGTGTATTCACACACATCAGAAAATTGAAATCCAATTCAGAAGGCAATATTGGAAACAATTTGAGCCTGAATCCAATCTGGCCAGGGCTGAAATAGCGCAAAAAAATGACTCTGAAGACGATTCTGCCACTTTTTTTCAGTTCATTCTATATAACTGGAACCATCAATATGGAATTAACTGAAAAACTCACATTAAATCTCTTTTCATGTCATTTCAGCTAGATCAGAGGCTGAAAGTTACTTCAGACTATCCCATTTAAATACAATGACAAACAATGAAATTAAGGAATTGAGCAGAAAGCAAAATAAAAATGTTCTTAACTTTAAAAAAATGTAATCATGAAGAAAACCTCTTCATTATTATTTTAAATAATAAATGGGAATCCCCAATTCAGATACAAACCCTTACACATTCTCTTATGTTGTTAGAATCTACATGTTGACTATATATTTCATTTTATACAATAATTCATTCATAAAAAGGTGTTGTTCTTATTGTTCTGAGGAAAATTTTTCACCAAAAAAAACTGTTATTCATGTATTAAGTGGGAATTGAGTGGAAGAAATCCTTAGGAAAAACAATTCTTTTGTCACATAAATAATCAGTCCTATTAATTTATTTTGAATTTGTTTTTCCATAAAACCATTAAAGGATCTCTGGAAGTGGCTGTTTCCTGAAGTGGGTTATCCAGAATCAGTAGGGAGCCCTGGGGCTCAAGTGTGTGTGGCTTCTACGAGCCTGGGCTTTCTCTGGAGATGACAGAGCATAGGATAGGCTCAGAAGCTGCTCTTGAGGTTGGAGTTCTTGCTGCCTCCTGCCCAGTAATGATCTTGGTGCTAGGGTTTTAGTGTTCCTGGAAGTGGCTGGGTTGACCTCTGCTGGTCAGTCCTTTTACTCTCTGAAGTTGCCTGGCTGTGACAATAAATAACATGGTCAACCTCCTTAAAACTGACGCTCGGACCCGCCAGACCTCAGACCTAGCTTCAGGGATTCTCATCAGCATTAATGGGGTGAATTCTTCCTGCCTCCACAGATACCTGATATGGATAAATGTTCTTAGGATTACAAGAGCATAGGAAGTTATTTGAGTAAGATACAACAACGATTCATATCTTTCACCATTGATGAAATATTAAAAGAATGTTGTTATCAAAAGGGGATAAAAATTAGTGGTACCCAGTGGAAAGAGACGTATGAAGGGTCAGGAACATAACTTGTGGCTGTTGGGTACACAGAGCATGCTCATGGGATTCAGAGAATTTTAAGACTGTAAGATCCACGGGGCCCTGGTGGGAGGGCTTTGGTGGCACAAATGACTTTCATACGTGTTCTTAAAACAGACCTTCTCAACCAAGACTCACAAAGCTGGGATTTTGGATCTAAGTATAGACTTTACATTTATCTCTGATAATCTTTATCTGGTTAGATAAAATGTAACATATCTCTCTAAAATACCTCTAGAATGTGATAATTTTGACTGCTCCTTGATCATTTGTGTAAGTGTGTGTGTGTGTGTGTGTGTGTGTGTGTAAGAAAGTCTTACTCCATCCTGCAGTAGACATCTACTTTTGAGTACTTGCAGAATTTAAACCAACCTTTCTTGTCTTTTGTAGACTACACTAGCTTTTGCAGAAGGAACCAAATAGTTAATTCATGGCATGATTATAGCCAACAGAACTCCCTGGTTGTTGTTGTTATTGTTAATACTAAAACTAAATACAACTCTTAAGGAGTAGAATATTCCAAAAGGATTGGTGCAAATTTTTTGTAGTTTCATTTTCTTAATTTTTCTATTCATTAAATCTGTGGTCAGCTATTTACATAACGTTCCTTTAATCTCTTTCATTTCCTAGTTAAATTATTTAGAGTAAATCCATGATACTCTGTATTTTTCTCCTCAATAATTTTATATATCTCTGATAGAAAGCAAGTGTACCCCAATCAGTAGGTAATATGTATACAATCTGGGATCTGCAGAGCCCATTGTCAGTTTTAACCTTGAAGAAGCTTGGAAGTTGAATGCTTTGCATTAAGAAGATGTTTCTGGAGAGATAAAGACAAACATTTTCCCAGTTAAAGAATCTGGCAGGAGGGCTGGATTTGGGAGGAAGTTTAGAATTGGGGGTGGGCCTCAACTTCACACATATTTTTGAAAATTAAACTTGTTGGAGTCAGGCTTTGTAGGGGACTGAGACTGTTGCCAATACTCCTAATTGGGGAGAAAGGTATTTCCCTTAGAGACAGACTCCAGGGCTCATCTGCATTCAATGACTAGAAGAGGTTCTCAGTGGGGAAGGAGCGGGGACCTAGGGGACAGTATAACTGTAACTTAAGGGTAGAGTGGGCAGTTCTGGTGCTGAAAGTCCACAAACCCATTTTGAACTTTGACCTCCAGAATTGTAAGATATAAATTTGTGTTGCTTGAGCCATTAAGTTTTGATAATTTGTTATAGTAGCAATAAGATACGAATACATAAGCTGGCATCTTCCTTGAGATTAGAGTCATAAAATCCAGCCTCAGTTTTCATAAAGAGATGCATTTTGTAATAGGTAGATAACATATTTCTTCCATTTAAGAATGTTTACATATAAGCTATAAAGATAAATTATGATTTGAGGCATGTGAAAAAAGCAGAGTAAAATGAGAATTTGTAAGATGGAAAAGGTAGGATTTTTTGGGAGGCACTGGCCGTCACTGACGGAGGTATGAATAATAGATAATATATACATACCCCCCCCAACCTAGATTCATGGATTATTTAAAAGTCTCAAGTAGAGTCTTAATCCTTTGGCTTCTGGGAGATGAAGACTCTGTAGAGCCCTACTAAATATTATGGAAATATAAGAAAGAGGAAATTAAGTTAGAAGTAGACGAAAACAAAGTATCTGATAACCATGACTTGAAAGTCAAAAGGAGAGGAGAGCTCCTGGGAAGGAAATTGGAGGGAAGGAAAGTATGAGGGAAGGAAGAAACCGCTTCCTTGTGCAGAAGTGGTTAATGAGTAGGGGCTGGAGTGCATTGACCAATGCACCTATGAAAGGTGAGTTTTCTTTAGTGAAAACATATGTTGGGCAACAACACACACGGGTGCCTATTGGAGGGGGTGGGGTGGGGGGAGGGAGAGCATCAGGAGGAATAGCTAACGGACGCTGGGCTTAATACCTAGGTGATGGGACGATCTGTGCAGCGAACCACCATGGCACACGTTTACCTATGGAACAAACCTACACATCCTGCCCATGTACCCCTGAACTTAAAGTAAAAATTAAAGAGCCGGGCACGATGGCTCACGCCTATAATCCCAGCACTTTGGGAGGCCAAGGCAGGCGGATCACCTGAGGTCAGGAGTGGAGTTCCAGACCAGCCTGATGAACATGGAGAAACCCCATCTCTACTAAAAATACAAAAATTAACCAGGCATGGTGGCGCACGCCTGTAATCCCAGCTATTCGGGAGGCTGAGGCAGGGGAATCACTTCAACCTGGGAGGCAGAGGTTGCAGTGAGTCAAGATCTGCACCACTGCATTCCAACCTGGGCAACAAGAGGGAAACTCTGTCTCAAAAAAAAAAAAAAGAAAAGAAAAAGAAACAAGAAAAAAAGAAAGTAACAAGTTATTTCTTTAGAGTTATGTAAGTCAAACACCAGTGTGCTGAACGCTTGGTGAATGTGTGTCTTTTTGGATGATGTTTTTATTGTGTAGAGATTTTAGGGAAAGCTAAGCTTCACACAGTTTTCTAGCCATAAATGGCTCTTTTAAAAGTTTTAAAAAATAAAATGTTTATATATATAATATATGTTATAATATATAATATATAATATATATTATATGTTATAATATATAATATATAATATATATTATATGTTATAACATATAATATATATGTTATAATATATAATATATAATATATATAATATGTTATAATATATAATATATAATATATATGTTATAACATATAATATATAATATATAAAATATGTTATAATATATAATATATAATATATATAATATATGTTATAATATATAATATATATAATATATGTTATAATATATGATATATAATATATGTTATATATTATGTATATTATACATAATATATGTATATATAATATACATATATACATATTATAATATGTAATATATAATATATATAATATATTATATATGTAATATATAATATATAATATATGTAATATATAATATAATATATAATATGTAATATATAATATAATATATAATATGTAATATATAATATAATATATAATATATAATATTATATAATATAATATATAATATATAATATTATATAATATAATATATAATATAATATAATATAATATATAATATAATATATAATATATAATATATAATATATAATATATGTTATATAATGTATATAATATATAATATATAATATTATATAATATATATTATATAATATATAATATTATATAATATATATTATATAATATATAATATTATATAATATATAATATTATATAATATATAATATTATATAATATATAATATTATATAATATATAATATTATATAATATATAATAGATATTATATAATATATAATATATGATATATAATATATAATATTATATAATATATAATAGATATTATATAATATATAATATATGATATATAATATTATATAATATATAAAATTATATAATATATACAATATATAATATATAGTATATAACATATACTTTGTATAATGTATTATATCATATATACTATATAATATACATTATATAAAGTATATATTATATGTGTATAGACATAATATATTATATACATTATATAGTATATATAATGTATATTATATATAGTGTATATAATGTAATACTATATAATGTATATCATATATGATATAGTATATATACTATACAGTATATAGTATATATATTATATAGTATATATAATATATACTATATAATATAATATACGTTATATATACTATATACATAGTATACTATGTACTATGTATATACTATGTATATAGTATATATAACATATATTATAAATACTGTATAATATATAATGTATATTATAATATACATTATATATAGCATATATACTATATATATGCATTTATATATACACACACACATATTCACATTTTCTCTGACTGGGTACTTGGACGAGAGTAGACTTGATTTAGGGAGAGTTTTCCCAGTGATAATGTATTGCAGGCTACCCGCCTGTGGGGCAGATAGGGACATCCTGCTTTTTCCATGGTGACCAGAAATAAGTCAAAACACCTGAGCCCTTTCAGCTCCTCCTTCATCGCTTCAGTTGCCCACAAATTTTCAAGGACAACTCATAGTCATTCAGCAGCCTCATATACAAGGTTTGTTTGCCTTAATCAAGGTTAAGACTCAGAATAGTAAAGATTGTTTTTCTTGTTTGTTTTTGTTTTGTATGTTTAAAAATTCTTTTGGTTTCAAGTGATAGAAACTTAGCTCACACTTGCCTAAAAATACACAGGTAAAGGATGCAGAATTTATTAATCTTGAGATGCACTGAATTGAAGAAAGGACAGCTCTCAAAAACCAAATGGCTAGAATTGGGAACCCAGTGACCATTAGGACTGATTCTGATTCTGCTTGCCTTTTACTCTTTCATTATACATAGGTTTTATCTTCATGATCACCAACCCAGTCTCTTGACTCAATAGACAACAGAAAATCCATCCTTCCAGCTTTCTGGGAAAGAAAAACATTTGGCTAGGTTGGGATTATAACACATCGTGTTAAGAAAGATGGAATTCTATGATTGGCTCTTTCTGATTCATCTGCCCATCTCTGGGTAAAAATGAGTAAAGCCTATTTTTGGAAAAGAGGAGTAAATGGATTCTAGACAGGTTTAAAAAAATACTGCAGACTCGTACTCATTTAGAGCATCTGGGTGTTTTTTTAGAATTATCTCATCTATCTTGAGTGGCAACTCTTTAATAGGAAATTTACTTTACAATTTTTCTCCTGAAAATTGTCTCTCTTGTCACAGAAGACAGAAGCAAAAATAGAATTGAGTCATTTTTTTCTCAGATCCTCTTGCTGAAGCTTCATGATCTTGCCTTAGTTGTCTTTTTTTTCTTTGAAAATCAGTCATTTCTCATTTTCTTTGAAATTTTCTAAATCCTCGTTATTTAAAATTTAGATTTCTGGAAATAATTATTTTAGGCATATTCTATAACTTTATTTTCATCTCTGGTTATGAACCTTGAATTTTTTTAAAATTCTACTTTAAAATCCAAGAGTATGAGTTCTTTGTGTTGTAACATTGGCTTCTTTAGATGTGCTTCCTGGCCTCCCCTTTCAAGCCATTTGAAATTACAGTGCCTGGATATGTGATAATGCCCCAATTATCTAGATGCATCTCTCATCCCAAACTCCAGATTAAAACAAAATAAATGAAGGTTGGTGCTCATAATTTTTAAGATGAGGGGAAATCTAGCAATCTCTAACTAGGATATTTAAAACTTACAACCATGTTCTGTCTTCTTAACTTTACTTGTGTGTTTTTTTTTATTGTTTAGAAATAATTTAAGAGTGGCAATGTTCTTTTCATTTTCTCTAGATTCATCAACAAGTCATTATCAAAAACACAACTCAAGAAATATCAGAGCTCTTTAGAAATTTTTGGTTTTGTTTTGTTTTGGTTTGGTTTGTTTTTAGCTGAATAAGATGAGTAGCAGATGGTTTAGGTCCCATCTTGTCACCACAAACAGCTACGGTGCCAGTTGACTGGCTTTAATGGGAACATTCACTCACTTTCTCCATCTCTTTTACTACTCCAGATTTCCCTCTTTAGCCAAGAGTTCTCCAAATTGGTGTAACCCAAGTCCATGGATTTTATGTAAGAATAGAGATTTTGTTATACATTGCTATTTTGCCTTTTCTACCAAGTAACCACTTTATTTGAAAAAAGTGATATACCATTTGTTTACATGAGTAGGTGATCGCCATGTTTTGGAAGTTTGGGGCCAGGTGCGGTGGCTCACGCTTGTAATCCCAGCACTTTGGGAGGCCAAGGCAGGCAGATCACGAGGTCACGAGATCGAGACCATCCTGGCCAACATAGTGAAACCCCATCTCTACTAAAAATACAAAAATTAGACAGGCGTGGTGGAGGGTGGCTGCAGTCCCAGCTACTCGGGAGGCTGAGGCAGCAGAATCACTTGAACCTGGGAGGTGGAGGTTGCAGTGAGCCGAGATCATGCCACTGCACTCCAGCCTGGGCGACAGAGCGAGACTCCGTCTCAAAAAAAAAAAAAAAAAAAAAAAAAAGAGAAAATTTGGACGGACTGTCTAGCAGGGTCTTGCTGGTTGACACTGGTTTGATATGGTTTTCTCGTTCTTGACTCTGGCTCTGGGAACCTTAAATGTTCCTCTCAGTCATGAAGTTGTATAGGGAAGACTCACACTAACAAAACTCATAAAAGCCACACATAAAAACTAGAAAATTTGTAGATGTGTTTTAGTGAAACATATAATTACCCAGCACAGTGGATTGTGTTTGTATCTCAGCGCATTCTCTCTAGATAATAGCAAACAGCTAAAAAATATTGAAATATATTCTGAGAATGAGATATGTACAAAGATTAAGCTGGAGGAAATGAATGTCTCTGAGTTGCTTTCACCAAATTAGAATATCTTCACTTTTGTTCTTATTTATGGAGTTCTAACAGTTTTGGATAAACACTTCCAATATTGAGGCTGCATTTTTCTATTTTTAAGCCAACCACCCCTTTCCTTTGTTATCCATATTTTGTCATTGTTAGACAATAATCTCACACTGCTATTTTTTGCCTTAACATTGGGAAACCACTTCTTGTTTCACCTTTTCCTTTTGGAAGGTATGTGATCTCCTCCCTGGATATCAATTTTACTTCTTCAATCTCGAGGTTCTCACAGTGCCTTACTATTCATTCACAACGTAAATATCCATGACATCTCTGCAATTATTGTTAAATCTATCTTTAGACTCTACTTTTCCCCTTCAGTCTATCACCAGGCCCTCAAGATGGTAGATTGAAGACTAGCCTCATTCAATCCCCAGTCCAACTGACATACTGAAGTCATTTCAAAGGCACTAAGACAGCTTCCCAAATGTACACAATTCTTCAAAATAGTGATTTATTATTTACAGTGAAGGTACTCCGGGTTTTAGATTCTTCATGAGAAATAACAGCAGCTTATCATTGTATACTGGCTACCTAGACAATATACAGGATATAACAGATGCCTGAAAAGAACGCTCTCTGAATTATTTTTAAAATTCTCAGAGGAGGGGAGATAGTATTGAATTACAATGCCTTGTTAATTAACATAGTTCATTCTTAATTAAACTTTTATTGTGAGAGCAGAAAGCTATAGGAAAGAAGGTGCCCTCTGGATTGTTGATGGAGTAGGTAGAAGCACTATTAGAGAAGGACCACAAGAGGACACATTGCAAAACCAAAAGCACATGCTTTTACTGCACAGTCTAGCTCAGACCCCTTCCCCCATCCACGGAATGTCATGTGCAGTAGAAATTTAAACCATGGGGATTTTCCAAGAATAAATTCCCTAAGGGAGATTGCAAGATGCTTTAATCCATATGTTGAAAATTCATGGGTTTTAATGTAATTGACAGTTGATGATTTCACCGCGGCTTTCCCCTCTCTTGCATCAGTGACTTATTGAAATTACATTTATAATAAAAAATGCAAGAAGTTATTCTTCCTACTTTTTCTTGCTTCAATTAATTCTATAAGTGAGCACATCAGCTACACAGGATTCCTAGTACATTAATCTGAAGAAAATCATTAGAATTCAGAGACATTTATGATTCCATTTTTACTTTTAGCAAAAATGACTGTGATAATCCCAACATAATTGATATATTTGGGACATTGCAAAATTAAATCTCAATACTGATTCAGTACCATGGTTTTGGGATTCAATCCATTTGAACAGCTATCCTTCAAGGGAGAAGGGGAGCCATTCAGTGACATGTAAGAAATTAATATCTATTTCTCCTTCCTTCCTTCCTCCTCCTCCTTTTTCTTCTTCTTCTTTTCTTTATTTCCTTCCTTCCTTCCTTCTGTCTTCTTTTCTTTTCCTTCCTTCCTTCTTTCCTTCCTTCCTTCCCTCCTTCTTTCCTTCCTTCCCTCCTTCTTTCCTTCCTTCTTTCCTTCCTTCCTTCTTTCCTTCCTTCCTTCCTTCCCTCCTTCTTTCCTTCCTTCTTTCCTTCCTTCCTTCTTTCCTTCCTTCCCTCCTTCTTTCCTTCCTTCTTTCCTTCCTTCTTTCCTTCCTTCCTTCCCTCCTTCTTTCCTTCCTTCCCTCCTTCTTTCCTTCCTTCTTTCCTTCCTTCCTTCCTTCTTTCCTTCCTTCCTTCCCTCCTTCTTTCCTTCCTTCTTTCCTTCCTTCCTTCCTTCTTTCCTTCCTTCCCTCCTTCTTTCCTTCCTTCTTTCCTTCCTTCCTTCCCTCCTTCCTTCCTTCCTTCCTTCCTTCCCTCCTTCTTTCCTTCCTTCCCTCCTTCTTTCCTTCCTTCTTTCCTTCCTTCCTTCCTTCTTTCCTTCCTTCCTTCCTTCCCTCCTTCTTTCCTTCCTTCTTTCCTTCCTTCCTTCCTTCCTTCCTTCTTTCCTTCCTTCCTTCCTTCTTTCCTTCCTTCCTTCCTTCCCTCCTTCTTTCCTTCCTTCTTTCCTTCCTTCCTTCCTTCTTCTTTACCCGAATTCTACCCATTTCTTGAGGTTAACTTAAAGTCCCAGCCTCTCTATTAAACCATCCTTGACTCTATCCATCCTCAACCACCCTTTTTCCTCTGAAGGAAAAGTTGACTCCAAGTTACGCAGCCTATTTTTTTTCCACGCTCTTTTGATTATCTTTTCCCTAAAATGGAGCTTCAGTTTTCCTCATGCCCCACCCACTATAGGTGTCACTGTTTTCAGGTTGCTTGGTATTAAAAAGAGATTCATTTCCTCTAATAGGAAAAATTCCTTTTAGATATGAAATGTGTAATAGTACATTAGTAGTCTTTGGAAGATGTGGCAATATCTCAGTTTTGTCATTTCAATCAGAGTAGCTATTAGTTGTTTGTTTAGTTATTTAAAATAATTGTAATGATTAAGGGTAACTTATAAAAACTAAGAAAAAATCAGGCTGGGCACAGTGGCTCATGCCTTTAATTCCAGCACTTCGGGAGGCTGATGTGAAAAGATATCTTGAGTCCAGGAGTTCGAGACCAGCCTGGGCAACATGGCAAGACCCGTCTCTACCAAAAATATAAAAATTAGCCAGGCGTGGTGGTGTGTACCTGTAGTCCCAGCTACTCTAGAGGCTGAGGTGGGAGGGTTGCTTAGGCTCCAGAGGAGGAGGCTGCAGTGAGCCAAGATCGTGCCACTGCACTCCAGCCTGGGTGACAAAGTGAGACCCTGCCACTAAAAAACAAAAAGAAAAAAAAATCAAAGATGTACAAAAATTATCCCATGATATAGATAAAAACCCACTTAAAAGTGTTTCTTTGGAATTGTAGTCAGTATTTATGTACCATTAAATCTAGAATAATAGCTCAAAAGCTACACATCTACTAGATTACTTTTTTTTCTTCAGTATATACTTAAAGTGGACATTACAAAGAGCAAAACTTCATCCAATACCTGCCAATTTAGCACATAATATTTTGCAATTTAAATTTATCCCACCTTACACATCTTGTAAAAGCCCAAAGTTAAAGAAGTGTTAAGGATCAATTATTTTAGCTAAAGATTTACCAGCTGACTCCATTTGTTAATCTTTACTGAGATTAGTACAGAAAGTTACATAATTTGGTGAAATGAAAAGAGCTATATGCGGTCTGCATAGCGCATCTCTTGGATACATTGAAATGTGGGGAACAAATAAAAAGAATCCAAATTCTCAGCTGCTTCCAGCTACCAGCCCATCTAAAGTTATATGCTCTCATACTGCCTAAGTTTTGTCCATAAACAAAAAAAAATGACCAGGAAGAAATATCTTAGAATACCCAAATAGTAGCTCTCAGAATCATATAGCACAAACATTTCTCCCCGTCAAGTCACAATGAATAAAATGAGTAAAAATAAATAAATAAACAAATAAAAGCAAACAAAAGCAAAAACATCTACCACAGGTGTGACCTTTAGGCATAAACATGGCTGTGACACCTGCCATTTGATAGCCCCCTTGCAACTAACCACATAGGGTATCTACAGGACTAATTCATGACCTAACCCCACCTCTCAAAAATGCTCTGCCATTTCTCAGCCTGTTCTCTATGCCAACTTGTCTACCATTTGCTCTGGAGTAATGGTTTTCATTCTCCTTCAGCCTCCAAATAATTTTGCTTCTGACTGGATTAATTATCTGGTTTTGGAACCTATAAACCCTGTAAAAAGTCTTGTTGGGCATTGAAACATAATTCTGCAACTTATAGTATCACTTTGGATCCATTTAGAATTTGTCTGCTATGTACTTCTGTCTTTGTTGATAATCATTAATATTTAAAAGCACACTGATATTCATAAAAATATTGTTGTATGATTGTGCCTGCTTAATATCACTACAGGTCATGATATTAATCAATGATTCAGATCAATCAATGTTTTCATTTGTTGTATGAATACATTAACATCATTACTGATTTCCACAAACTACAAATGTATCTCTTTGCTATGCTGCATCAATTGTGTCTATGATTATGAAGATAATACTCCTCTAACATTAAGCGGAAAGGAATGGAAACATTGTTGCCTACAAGACATCAAATAATTCACATTAACATATTAAAATAATAAATATTTTGGCCATTTGAGAATGTACTGACTGCACTGAAATCATGTAGGTTGTTTGCAAATGGATTATTCATTCTGAGGACAGCCCTGGCTCACCTCCTGCCAGCCTTTTTTCAGCCCTTTTTCCCTTGATTAAAGGTGATTAGGGTGTAACATGTGTTCCTCAAAATAGTTACAATTTCATGTTCTTTATCACTATAAAGATAAAATGGCTCCATTACATTAAAATTTAATATTCTTTCCATCAGAGAAAATTTGATTATATGCCTTGCAAATACACACACACATGCACGTACATATGTACACAGACAAATACAAACACATACATATGTACATACATACACACACATACATACATACATACACAAAAATAGTCTTACACTTTTAGGACAAAATATTTTTCCTCCTAATATAGGGTAACACTAAAAACTTCCTTATAGTAAAAAAAAACTGTCTACATTGACAAACTTAATCCCTTTTTCTCTAGGAGAACCTCAGGCCTATAGGTGTACGTGTATTTTCTTGGAGTGGGAAGAGGGTGCATCATGAGAGCTGTGCGAATGGTGATAAACGAGAAGTCCATGAATTTAAATCAACAATATTTGTTTAATGTCTACTACATAGCAGGAACTTCCAGATGCTGTGGAATACAAAGTTAAACAAAATATATTTGAACTGGTGCTAAGCTACCATTACTATAATAATTATTACTTAGTGGTGCTTAGCCAATCCCATCCAATAGGCAGAAATCTCTTTTATCACATATCTAATAAAGCCTCTTCAATCTGCAAATGAAAATGAGTCAGATAGTGATAGTTGTTTGAAAGTTTTATCATTATTATTACTTGCTAAAAGCTTCATATTTTATACCATAATATCATCAGCAATTATGTCATTTTCTAGAATAAAATAGATACATCTACTCAGTTTTCAAAGCTAAAGATCCCTACATGTGGCAAACTTTCTTTCTAATGCAATGTTCTACTCATCGTCATTCTCCCTATTCATTACTAAGTGCGTAATTTTGTTACCTGTTTAATATATACGTGGCCCAAACGAAACAAAACGGAGAGAGGGTTTTTGGAGTAGTCACTATGGTGTTTCATTAGATTTTCTCATTCAACCTACATAATGCCTATAATGACTTACAGATGAATTAGCACAATTCAGAGAGCTCCGAAAGTAATCACTCCAATGTTACAAAGTAATACATGAAGATATGAGAATTTGAGCCCAGGCTTATCTCACTCCAGATCCTATGTTCTTTTCACCGCACCCTGCCATTATGTAACCAACGCGATGGCGGATGAATCGTGGCCAAGTTAGTCTGAACACTCTGGCTGGCTGGGCTAAGGATGGAGCTGCTGTGGCCAACACAGAGCTGAGGGGAAACAAGACGGGAACCGCTTGCATGTGATGTGGCATCTAGCAGATGCCCCGTACTTAAGAGTTCATGTTCTCCTCCTGGCAGAAGGTTCCTCAGAATATATTTCAAAAGTAAAGAGAGTTAAGAAACTAAAATGTTTTTTTAAGTAGTTCATTTTCCTTAATCTTGACATCTAATTTGGTAATACTTCACTTAACTAAAAAACATGCCAGCATTGTATTAATTATTCAGCCCTTCCCAGGCTTCTTCAAGCTTTAATTAGTGAAAGACGTTTTCAGGACAAGTTATAATTTGCATGTCAACAAATTTGTTTATAAATTACACAGTAAAGGTAAAATTTGGTAGTATGCCAACTTCCTTAACTGGGATCGATGACACAGCTAGGTTTGCTACAGCTTGTGCCTGCATACGCAGCCCTGAGACTCGGTGAACATTCTGTTCCTTTTAATTTCCTTACCCTAGACCTGTGATTACAATTTAATTTCATTTTTGTTGTTCTGTAAGTCCCTATTTGTTATAATAGCACCTCAATTCCAAAGCCAAAGTAAATCTGTCCATAAATTAAACAAAATTGCATTTGTGATCTTAGATATTTCCACGAAAATAAATGGTTTTGACTTGGCCTAAAAGAGTACTGCCCATCCAGTAAGTAAAAAATATAACATCAGATTCATTAACAGATTTTGGAAGTCAGACTTATTTCAGGAAGAAAAAGTAAGAAGACTTGATTTCTGTAAGGCCATTTTGATCATGATGCCACTGGGTCACTTGGTTAAAGGACCAAGATTATACAGTGTCAGGATTATTCTTATTATTTCCTTATTTTAACCTAAATGCATTTTCTACAATGTCCTCTGACTTTCTTACACTAAATACAATCAATTTATATCAATTTTTTATAGCATTCTATTTGGCTTACAAATCCTTCTTGCTCTCAAGCATTGGCAAGTGTTCATTTTACAGATATCAAATTTTGCTTTAAAATCATTTCCTCAAAAAATTATATCAGAAGGTGATCTTATAAATGTCAACTAATCCCAAAGCTAGACCCATTAGATAGTATGCTCCTATCGTCCCAGTGATTTCTCCCATCCAGAAAATCTGTGTCTGGATGAACAATTGATATGTGGAGAAATGATGGCAAAGACCTCACTAATAAATATATAAAACTCCTGATTTCCTTCACAGTTTATTAATATATTTGAGGTTGGAGAAAAACTTCAGACAGTCAGAGGCCATGACATTAGATCCAAATCAGCAGAGGTATTGAGAGGACCTGCAGGAGACCACCAGCATCTGGGTGGAAGAGCCCTGGGGTGGAAATATACTGCTTTCTATGCTCAGCACTGCAAGCAATTCATCAAAAAGGCAGCTCCTCCATGTTTTAATTTGAACTGTTTCTCTCCACAGGAACCTGACATGGGACTTTTGGTTCAGAGAAGAAGACAACCCTAGAGATAAATTTCAGACATGAAGATCTGTTTCAACTTGCTTCCTCCATTGGATAACTATGTTGCTGTCAGTGTTTCAAATATACACGCCTGATTCTTCATCTCCTTTTTTTTAAAGACTTATGCAAGTGTACCTCTGGTGAGTAGACCCCCAGCCAGTCATTTTGATCAGAAACAAACTGGTAAACAAAGAACATTGCTGCCTTTTCACTTGCATTTGTGTCATTGCACAAACTGTTCCTCCTGATTGATGTGATGTATTTACTTGTCTGTTTGTTTAACCTTCTATTTATGAAAAATTTCTACTTTTTGTAGATCAAAGATTAAACATACAGGCATACCTCAGAGATATTGTTGGTTTGGTTCCAGACTACAGCAATAAAGTGAACATCACAACAGAGTAAGTCAAGAATTTGTTGGTTTCCCAGTGCATCTAAAAGGCATGTTTACACTATGCTGAAATTTATTAAATTTCATAAATGCAATAGCTTTATGTCTCAAAAGTTTATATATCTTAATTTTAAAATACTCATTGCTAAAAAAATGTTTCAGCAACTCATAACTATTTCACTGGTGGAGGGTCTTACACTGACGTTGCTGGCTGCTGACAGATCAGGGTGGTGGTTGCTGAAGGTCGGGGTGGCTGTGGCAATTTCTGAAAATAAGACAACAATAAATTTTCCCACATTTATTGACTCTTCCTTTCACAAATGATTTCTGTATAGCATCTAATGCTATTTGATAGCATTTTACCCAAAGTAGAACTTTTTAAATTGGAGTCGATTCTTTCAAACTCTGATACTGCTTTATCAACTAAGTTTATGTAATATTCTAAATTCTTTGCTATAATTTCAACAATGTTCATAGCATCTTCACCAGGAGTGGGTTCCATCTCAATAAAACATTTCTTTGCTCATCTGTAAGAAGCAAGTCCTCATCCGTTCAAGTTTTATCACGAGATTACAGCAATTCAGTCCCATCTTCAGGCTCCATTTCTAATTCTACTTCTCTTGCCACTTCTACCACATTTGCAGTTATTTTCTCCACTGAAGTCTTGGATCACTCAAGTCACCCATGAGGGGTGGAATTGACTTCTTCCAAACAACTGTTAATGTTGATATTTTGACTTCCTCCCATGAATCCTGAAAGTTCCTGATGGAATCTAGAAGGATAAATCCTTTCCAGAAGGTTTTTCAGTATACTTTGCCCAGATTCATCTGAGGAATCACTATCTACAGCATTTGTGGGCTACAAAATGTATTTCTTAAATGATAAGGATTGAAAGTCAAAATTACTTCTTGATTCCTGGACTTCAGAATAAATGTTGTATCAGCAGTGATGAAAACATTAATCTCCTCCTACATTTCCATCAGAGCTCTTAGGTGACCAGGCACATTGTCAATAAGCTGTAATATTTTGAAAAGCACCTTTTTTCCTGAGCAGTAGTCCTCAATAGTGAGCTTAAAATATTCAGTAAACCATGCTGTAAACAGTTGCTGTCATCCAGGCTTTGTGGTTTCATTTATAGAGCACATGTCAAGTAGATCTAGCATAAGGGTCTTAGGATTTTCAGAATTGTAAGTCAACAATGAGTTCAACTTAAAGTCATCAGTTGCATTAACCACTAACAAGAGAATCAGCCTGTCCTTTGAAGATTTGAAGCCAGACATTGACTTCTCTCTAGTTAGGAAAGTCCCATTTGGCATCTACTTCCAATAAAAACCTCTTTTGTCTGCATTGAAAATCTGTTGAGTGTAGCCACCTTCATCCTGCTTCATCTTGCACTTTTATAAGGACAGCTTCTTTCCTTAAACTGTATGAGCCAACCTCTGCTAGCTTCAAACTGTTACTTTCCATCTTTCTCACCTCTCTCAGTCTTCATAGAAGAGAGTTATGGCCTTACTCTGGATCAGGCCGTAGCTTAAGAAAATGATGTGGCTGGTTCAATCGTCTACACAGACCACCAAAATTTTCTTCATATAAGCAACAGGTCTTTTTCAGTTTCTTATTATTTGTGTTTTTACTGGGGCAGTACTTTTAATTTTCTTACAGAACCTCTCATTTGCATTCACAACTTAGCTATTTGGTGCAAGAGGCCTATCTCAGCTTTTGGCATGCCTTTCTTACAATACTTAATTATTTCTAGCTTTTGGTTTAAAGTGAGGAATGAGACACAAAACTCTTCATTTCATGTGAACACTTAGAGGCCATTGTAGCGTTATTAATTAGCTTAATTTCAATATTGTTTTATCTAAGGTTATAGGAAGGCCCAAGGAGAGTAAGAAAAATGGAAGAGGAGCAAGGTGGTGGAGCACTCATAACACACACATTTATTGGTTAAGTTTTCCATTGTATTTGGGCACAATTCATGGTGCCCCAAGACCATTACAGGAGTATCATCAAAGATCAATTATCATAGGTCACCATAACAGACATAGTAATAGTCTGTTTCATAATAGTCATGAAACAGTTTGAAATATTATGAAGATATCAAAGTGTGACACAGAGACAGGAAGTGAGGACATACTATTGAAAAATAGCATTGGTAGACTTGTTCAACACAGAGTTGCTGCAAACCTTCAGTGAGAAGCATGTCAAAACTAAGTGTGGTCAAATGAGGTAGGCCTGTACCTTCCTGGGAAATTCCTTCTCAATTTCCTAAAGTGAGGTTGGTTCAATTCCTCTTTACTGACATAAGACCATGCATACTCACATCAAAGAACATAGTATGCCACATCGGGAATGCCAGTTTACAGTTTACAGTGCTGAGAACTGCTCCTTTTAAAATGTAAAAGAGCAAAACCAAAAACTTTTGTAAGGTGGGACTTCCAGTGTGGCAATATAAATAATAAAACTAGACATTACTGCCAACAATCACCCCATCAGGACTCTGGAAATTGACCAAAGCAAACGTTGAACTAAGAAGTGGTCATTTATTGTAAAAAAACAACTGGATTTTGAGGAAGAAGAGTGGGAGCCTGTGGCATCCTTACTTGGGGCTTTGCCCTTCCCCCACCACAGCTGAGTCACAGTGATGGTTCTACCAGAGGAGAAAAAAACTGAAAGTCTTTGCCAGAGGAGCCTGACCTGATATGAAGTAGAACAACGTAGGACACCATGCTCAAGCAGCACTATCAGTAACAAGAGCAACATTGATGATGAATCTACAGAAGAAAAGTGACTCAGCAAGGATGAAGATATGGCATGGATTCAGGCAAACAGAATGGCAGAACCCTCAGGCATCTATCAGGGACATCCAAGAAATGAGACAGATATGGGGTCCTTGGTGAGCTTCCATATGTCTATGAGACTTCAGAGAGGCCAAGATCTTCACACATTCCTCACTTTGGCCTGTGATTATCTGTAAGGATGTACGAGCATGCACAACAAAATTAAAGAAGGAAGAGACTCCAAACCTACTGAACCATTGAAAGTGTCCCCTGACCCACACAGATCCACTGTCACACAATGGAAGACTTATTGTTTTGAGGTGTTAGACCACAACCCCTAATTAATGACTGGCTCGCCAATATGCTATTCAGACACAAAGATGACCCTAGGAAACCAGGCAAAAAATAACAGTAATAATTATACATACACACAGAGTCATGTGTCACTTAGTGTTTCAGCCAACACAGACAGCATATATAATAGTGGTCCCATATGATTACAGTATCATGTTTTTGCTATATTTTGTTCTATGTTCAGATATATTCAAATACACAAATACTTACCACTGTGTTACAATTGCCAACAGTTCTCAGTACAGTCCCATGCTATACAAGTTTGTAGCCCAGGAACAACAGGCTACATCATATAACCTAGGTGTGTAGATGCTATACCATCTAGATGTGTGTGAGCACACTCTTTGATGTTCACACAACGTGGAAATTTCCTAACAATGCATTTCTCAGAATGCATTCCCATTGTTAAGTGATACAAGACTATACACACACACACACACACACACACACACTTTCAACTGAGCAGAAACATCAGCAGCCACATGCCATGGGGAACAGAATCTATAGATTTAGTATACACAAGTCATTATAGAAACAAAAGATGAATTCAAAAATTCAACAACAATCCTTGAGGGACAAAAGATCTGAATCCACAATGTAGAACTATTTTATGAAAAGGTTCAGGTTCTAGTGAAAAATTATGAGACAAGGAAAGAAACAGTAAAGTTTTTCCTACTATTAAAAAAAAAAGTAAATCAAAACCATGTAACAAAAACTGTCACAGAGATGGCATAAATATTGGGCTTAGGAAAAAAAAAATCTAAGCAAGCTACTCTAAATATATTGGGGAAAAAAAAACTAAACAAAATCATTTTTAGGAATTAAAGAAAACGTGATGAAAATAGCTCAATAACTAGAGCATTAGTTACTGTGATAATTATTTTTTAAATGACCTGGTAAAAATTTCAGATTTGAAAACTAAAATAACTAAAACTTTAAGAAAAAATTATTATAGTGAATTAATACCCGATTCTATGTGGCAAACACACACACACACACACACACACACACACACGAATCCATAAACTAAAGAGTAAACGATACAAATATTTTACAAACTCTCTCAGAAAATAGGAAATAGTGTCCACCATTCATATGATTCCATAAGGCCAGCATTAACTTGAAACCAAATTCAGACAGAGACGTTGCACACACACATAGAATAATTAAACTATAAGTTAATACCTCTCGTTAACATAGACACAAAATCCTAACAAACATTAGCAAACCTAGTCCACCAGCATATAAAATAACAAGATAAAGTAAATTTATTCTCCAAAAGCAGGTTGGGTATAACATTTAAAAATAAAAATATATAACATTTTATTAATATAATAGAAAAAATAGATATAGGAAAAGCATTTGGCAGACTTTAACCCTTATTTATAATAAACATTTTCAAGAAACTAAGAAAAGAAAGGAATTATCTCAATTTCATATAAAGCATCTGTGAAAATACTGTGGTTCACATTATATTTAATTGGAAAAGACTGAACGTCCTCTACCTCACACAATTAGGAACCAGGCAGAGACGTCCACTCTCATGACCTCTGTTCAACATTTTACAGAAGATTGTACTCACTGGAACAAGAAAAGGAAGGAAAGAGAGAGAACGAGAGAGGGAAGGAATGAAGGAAGGAAGGAAGGAAGAGGGAGGGAGAGAGGGAGGAAGGGAGGGAGGAGGAAAGGAGAAAGGAAGGAGGAAGGATAAAGAGAGAGAGAGAGAGAAAGGCAAGGGGTTAAAGACATCCAGATTGGAGAAAATCAAGTATATAACATTTTGTATTTACAGATGACATGATCTTTTAGATAGAAAAATTTAAGTAATCCATTTTAAAAAAATGCTAGCACTAGTGAGTTAAACATGGTCACAAGATATATTACTTTACAAAAATTAATGAATTTTTCAATATATAAAAAACTACTAATTCAAATAAAATTAAAAAATCATTCACAGAATTATCAAATAATATGCTTAGATATAAATTTAATATTCAAAATTATAGGACTTGCTTACTGAAAATTACAAAACATTGCTGAGAAAAATTGAAGAAAATCTGAATACATGGGTGGATATTCTAAGCTAAGGATTAGAATATGCAATGAGGTTAAGATAGCAATTTTCCTCAAGTTTATCTGTAGACTTTACATAATTCCTATCAAACCCCAGCAGGCTGTTTTATAGAAATTGACAAGCTTATGCTAAAATATACAGTGAATGTCAAAAAAACACAGAATCAGCAAAACAATTTAGAAAAGGAGGTTGTAGGAGATACAATAAACAATTTTAAAAGTTACTGTAAAAGATATAAAGTAATTAAGATAATGTGGTACTTGCATGAGGATAAACATATGAATTAACAAAACATAACTGAGAATTCAGAAATAAACTTGCATTATGGCTGACCAATTTTCAGCAAAAGGTCCAATACATTTTAATTGACAAAGGATAGTCTCTTCAATAAATAATTCTGAAACAATTTGATATCCAAGTACAAAGGACAGATTTCGATTCTCACCTCATGCCACACACAAAACATTCCTTCAAGATAGATTCTAGACCTAAATATAAGAGCTTAAGCTATAAAATTTCTGGAAGAAAATGAAGGAGAAAATTTTCATTTACCTTGAGTTATATAGAGAGCTATCAGTGATTATACCAATAACACAATCCAAAAAAGACAAAATTAGTACATAAACTCCATCAAAATTAAAAACATCTGACTTAAAAAACACCATTAAGGAAGTAAAAGGTCAAGCCACATGAAACATTTTAAACTCATATATCTGATGGTAGCAAATATTTTCTAATTATATGTCTGAGCACTGAATAACTTGTCTCCAGGTTATGTAAAGAAGACTTTCCACTCAATATAAAGAAGAGAAATAACCCAATTTAACTGTAGGCAAAATGTTTGCATAGGCGTTTTACAAAGTAAGATATATGGATAGCTAATATGCACATGAGATGTTCAGCATTATTAGTCTTTAAGGAAATGCTGGAAGGAAAAAAGGAAGGAAGGAAAGAAGGAAAGAAGGGAGGAAGGAGGAAAGGAGGGAGGGAGAGGGGAGGGAGGGAGGGAGAGAGGAGGAGGGGGAGGAGGGGAGAAGAAGACACAAAATAAGAAGAAAACGCCTTGACAAAACTGAAGAATTTGGAACCCTCATATTGCTTGTAGGAATGTAAAATGATGCAGCCATTTTGGAAATAAAGCTGTCCCTCAGGAAGAGGGATTGGTTTCAGGACCTCCATGGATACCAAAATTTGCTTATGCTCAAGCCCCTGATAAAAAAAAAATGGTATGATCTTTGCATATAACCCTGCAAATATTACGTTGGTACAAAAGTAATTGCACTTTTTGCCATTAAAAGTTGCAAAATATATATTTTATATCATCTCTGGATATACTTTATCTATATCCTATACTTTAAATCATCTCTAGATTACTTATAATACCTAATACAACATAAAGGCTATGCAAATAGTTCTTATACTGTATTTTTAAATGTGTATTACTTTTACTGCTGTATTGTTACTTTACATAGACAAGAAGATTTTTTTTTCCAAATATTTTTGATCCCAGATTGGTTCAATCTGCAGATACAAAACCTGCAGACACAAAAGTCAACTATGGTTTGTCAGTTCCATTAAAACCTTACAAAGTTAAACATAAGCTCACCAGTGACCCATGAATTTTACTCCTAATTATCCAGTCAAGATAAATAAAAACATATGTCTACACAATTATGAGCACATGTATGTTCAAAGTAGCATTATCATAATAGCCAAAATCTAGAAACACTCCAAATGTCCACCAATTGGTGAAGGAGTAAATAAGACCTGGTATTGCTCTTCAGTGGAAGGGCAATCCTTTGTTCAAGATGCCAAGAACCTGGGCACCCTCTACCAGTAACACAAGCAGACACAAATGGCCAGATTTATTTAGTTATTTTTCCCAAACAGTGGAGGGGGAAGGACAGCAATGGGATGGCTTGGTGGTGGGAGCACCTGGCATTTCCTTCACATTTGAAAAGAGCGACAGCTGTGCATTGGCTGCAGGTAGGGGAGGGGGTGGTGGGGGAGCCGAGTGGTGGGGGAACGGGGAGGTGGGGGAGGAGAAGTGGGGGAGGGGGAGGGGGGAGTAGGGTGGTGGAGAGGTAAGGAGGTAGGGGAACAATGGGGAGGTGGGGAAGTGGGGAGCCGTGGAGTGGGAAGGTGGAGGAGCGGGAAAGTGGGGGAAGGCCCTGATGTGGCTGGAACTGACAGGAAACGTTTTGAGCTACACTTTGGGACACATTACTAGGGTCCTGAAAATGAGCATGAGCTGTCCATGAGTGAGTGAGGTTGTACTGAAGTTCTGAACTGTAGAATACAAAGCTAAGGAAAGAAAAATGTATTTTGTGCTATCAGACCCTCCGGATTAGACAAAGGAAAATCAAGATGTGTTCACCCAAAGAATAAGCCAGAGAAGCTCTCTAATATGTGGCTTTCATAGCATAGTTCAATCTGAATGAGTTAAAGCCAGGCTTTCAAAACGGTTCTATCAGCAGACGTTTCTGTAGTCCTGCTCTTGAAGTGGATGGATTTTCTGTCCATAAACTACAGGGGCCTCCAGGAAGCCTGGTTAAAGACGACGCATCCTCAGACTGGCCAGCCCATGTGGGGCTTCTGTTGTATTTCTGAGCTGACACTGGGACTTTGCAGCCCTTCTCTGAGAATCAGGCTTTCCAAAGCTGCTCTAACCGCTTTGTCTCTCTCTTATCGTGAATATCTTCAAGGGATATGCAAAACTGCAAGGACAAAGTGTAAAAACTTTTCTGTTCATGTGCAACCCATCTAAGTTGCACTAAGTTGCACCCTGGAGCAATACGCTATTAAAGAGAGAGGCATTGTTGCTTTTCATCATCACAACTTAGAGGGCAGACAGTGAGGCAGTTAATTTGTTAACTTTCTCCATTGCTCATCTTTCAGCCCACATCACATCTGCCTTCACTTGGAACCCGAGTGCCCTTCCTCTCTCTGACCACACCCCTCTTCTGGTTCTGTGTTTCCTCTGGACCTTTCTATCCCTTTGTTCTCCTCTGGCAAGGGCACAGCTCCATCCTTATTTAGGCACTGCTGGTTCTTTTAGGCAATGAGGACGTTCCTCCCGGCTTTATCCTGGAGGAGACCGTTCCTATGGACATTCTTGGTCTCTCCTAGGAAGGTTTAGATTTATGTTCAGAGTGGAAAATCTAAAATGCAATCAAGCTTTTAAAATGTGTATATTACTTTTCGCTTTGAATTATCTATGTGTTATCATATTAATATTTCTTCTCCCCTTCTCCACTATTATCATAAAACTTGTCCTCATCAAGATGTAAAATGATGAAGATACAAAGACATTTTTGCCCACATACTCATTTCGTAAATATTTACTGAGCCCTTGCTGTGCCAAACACTTTGCTAGGACTAGGGGTTCACAGGTGTTCAGAGTAGAATCTTTTCCCTCAAAACCTTACATTTGTTTGTCCTAGGTGGGGCGGGGGTGGGAGCTGTCAAGAAAACAATGAAATATAATGTAATGTGATATGAACTGTGATAGAACCAAACAGTGCACTGTGAGAACGTCCAATGCCGACTGATTTGTTTGGCTTGTTTTGGAAAACCAGAAAGGGCTTGCTGGTCAGCTTCAGATTTATTCCTTCATTTAAGAAACATCTACTGAGTGCCTACGTTGTGATTAACACAACCTGATCCTGGAAATACAAATATGAATAAATATAGGCTCTGTCTTAGAAAATTTCAGAATCTAATTGGGGAAGTAGAAAAGTGAAAAAAAATTACATATGCCAATGTCTTATGTGCAACTTACTATAATTCTATGTTTCCAGGAAAATACAGAAGCCATGGAGAAGCTTTAGTGCTAAAGGATCCGATAACTACATTTTCATTGAGATGGCTCTTTGGAAAATGACTTTTTCAGAGTTGAAGAATAAACCTTAAAAATTTCATCTATAAACACTACCTATCTCAAGTTCATTGAGAGGCTAGAATAGGCTGATGTATGTAAAACAGTAATAAGCTTGTTATTAATATGAAACATAGTTTTATTAATATTATTTAGATATAGCATTTTATTCAAGTAATCTGGTCATTAATTCAAAACAATTTAGAACACGTAATTTGGATAGAATTCAATTTTCGTATAAAATACACTAAGGAGGTAATCGATTCTTTTTTAAGTTCAGAATCAAATACAATATGGACTTTCCTTCATAAATTCATTCAGATAATAAAACCGCCAAATGCTACAATCACTATCAGTTGGACTGAACTCAGATTATTAAAAGTTTGTAAAATACCCTAGATCAAAGTTGATACAAAGATTACTTTATTTCTTGATGAATATTAGTCTAATGAAAAGTGAACTGCTCTGCCCAGAAGAGACTGTGGGTTCATTTCGATGGTAATTAGTAATTAGAGCTTTAGAAAATTATGAAACCTTTATCATTTCAGAATCATCATGATTGTTGTTTTTTGTCTCAAACTTTTAAAGCATTCTAAGGGGCAGATACAGGCCTGATATCGTGGTTGTTGTTTTTAAAGATGGTCATAATGATTAGTCTTTGAAGACTAGGTAGAATTGAATTCAATTCCCCACTCTGAAGCAATAGCCATTTTTCTTAAGACATTACTGATGTGACATAAATGCTCTAACAGCCCTTGGGTTGTTTGTTGAGCTATACAAATGTCTGAAGTTTCAATTTAAAGAATAATTATGGATATTTATAGACCTCATATATCAAAATGGTGTTAGAAAAAATTTAATTTTAAGTAATTAATACATTCTGTTCCTCAGTCTGGTTATGTGGATTTTACTTCTAAGAACTTCATTTTTGCCTATATTTATATCACCATTTCTTTACCAGAATTGGTAAAAATTGATGACTCTTTTAAAACTTTGTTTGTTGGGTTTCTTTGTACAGCCCTGGGAAGAACTGAGGAAACTCAGTTATTGAATTCATCTAAAAAGCTTATCTAAGTCTATCTTATCTCACTTACTTATGTCTGTAAGTAAAATAATATACTCATATTTTCTGTTTTTCTTTAATTTCCAGACTTAAACTTGTGTAACTTCTCCCTAGAGATGAAAAATGTGTTGTAACATACTACCACTAATAAAGCTTATGATTTTAAAGAAATAGAATAGTTTCAAATTAAAAAGAGAGAGAGAGAGCAGGAAGAACTCCATAGCCTCACTTTTTCTAAAGTAGAAAATGTTCTTATTTTATGAACTCATATAACTCCATATATTGATAGATATTTGTCCACTATCAATTATCATGAATACGCAAAGTGCACATTACTTTCTCATATTTTTTATCACTGTGCTTTCGCTTTAGTAATATTTTTGTTAGTTGAAATTTACTGAGCTTTTTGAAGTTCAACTTAATATCAATATATGTTTCTCTCAGAAATTATGACTGTTAACAAAATTATAATATTTACTAGAAGGTATAATTTGATACAATATGTTTCAGCAGTATAACAGAATTATATTAGAATTTGACAAGTTCCCCCAAACTGAATATATTTAAACAGGAGTTGGTTTAATTGAGTCAAGGAAGTGAAAGACTTTTACAATAAAAACTACAAATATTGATAAAATAACTTTAAAAAACCCAAGTAAATGAAAGGAAATACTATGTTTATGATTGGAAAATGTAACATTGTTATGATGGCAAGACTTTTCAAACTGATCTACAGATTCGATACACTCTGTATCAAAATCCCAATGGCCTTTTTTTGAAGAATGGAAAAACTTATCTTAAAATTCCTATGGAATTGCAAGGGGCCCTGAATAGCCAAAACATGATGAAAAATAATAATAGTTAGATGACTCACAATACACTGTTGTTTCAAAAGTTTTACAAATATATAATAATCAAAATGGTATGGTACTGCTGTAAAGATACAAACACAGATGAATGGAATAAAATTGAAAGTCCAGAAATAAACTCAGACACCTATGGTCAATTGATTTTCAACAAGAATGCTGAGACCATCCAATGGGGAGAGAACAAATGGATATCTTATCTCAAATCACATATAAAAATTAACTCAAAAAGGATCAACAACCTAAATATAAAAGCCTGAAGTATAAAACTCTCAGAACAAATCAAAGGCAAATTATTGAGACCTTGTATTTGGCAATAGTTCCTTAAATATGACATCAAGAACTGAAGTAACAGAAACAAAAGTTGGTAAGTTGCACACCACCAAATTTTTTTAAAACCTGTCTGTTAAAGAACACTATCATGAGATTGAAAAGAAAACCCACAAAATGAGATAAAATATTTGCAAATCTTGTAACTGAGAAGGTCTAGTATTTAGAACTTTAAAAGAAATATTACAATTCAATAACAAAGAAGACAAAATTATCAATTAAAAATGGGAAAAAGACTTGAACAGAGAGTTGCTGAAGGAAGACGTACAAATGGCCAACAATCACATAGAAAGATGCTCAATATCATTAGTCTCTAGGGAAATGGAAATCAAAACCACAATGACACCTACTAGGAAGGACAACACAAAACATAATTTAAAATATCAAGCATTGGCAAGTGTGATGGTTTGAGTGTGTTCCCCAGAATTATGTGTTGGACTTTCTGCCGCAGTGTGGCAGTGTTGGGGAAGTGGTGCCTTTAAGAGATGATTAGGTCATTTAAAGGAATTAATGCTGCTCTTGGGGAACTGGGCTATTTCTTGCAGAAGTGAGTGACTTCTCATTATGTTGGGACTGGATTAGTTACTGCAAGATTGAGTTGTTATAAAGTGAGGCCATTTCTTCTTTTTTGCCTTTTTTGCATATGCCTGCTTTCCCCTATGTTTTTCTGCCATAATACTACCCTCATCAGATGCAGCCACCTGATCTTGGACTTTCCAGCTCTAGAAAGATGAGCTAAATATCTTTCCTTTTCGAATTACTCAGTCACAGGTTTCTGTTATAGCAACAGAAAAGGGACTAAGACAACAAGGATGAAGATAAATTGGAAGGCTTATGGATTGCTTTTTAGAATGTAATGTGATGCAACACTGTGTAACACAGTTTGTTGGCTTGTCAATAAACTAAGCAGAGTTACTATATGACCAAGCAATTCCGCTCCTTGGCATATACCCTCCAAAACTGAAACCCTGTATTCAAACAAAAATGTGTACATGAATGTTCACAGCAGGTCTATTCATAATACCCTAAAGGAGAAATAGCCTGAATGTTCATCAACAGATGAACAAGCAAACATCATCTGGTATATCCATACAATAAAATAGTTTTCAGCTATAAACAGGACTGAAAAACTAATATATGCTACAACATGGATGAGCTTTGAAAATATTATGCCAAATAAAATAGACACAAAAGGACCAAAATTAGATGACTCCACTTATATAGAATCAACAAGTTTATAAAGATAAAAAGTGGATTAGTGGTTGCCTCAGAAATGGGAGGAAGAAGGAATTAGGACTGACTATTTAATTTGTAAGGCATTCCCCAAATGGAATGCCTTACAACTTTGTTATATCACCATTTGGGGTGATAAAAGTGTTTTGAAACTAGATAGTTATATGGTTGCACAACTTAGTAAATGTATAAAATTCCAATAAATGGTATTCTTTAGTACAGTTACAATGGTAAGTTTTATGTTATGTGCATTTTGCCACAATAAATATACTTTGAGTAAAAAAAAAGAAGAGAACCAAAAACATTTATTGAGCAATCTGCAATCATATAGGAAGATCCCGTTAACCTGATGAGACAGAATTGTGTAAAATTCAGTCCTTGTACTTTCAAGTACATATACCATATGTACTATGTAAACAAAGCACCTAAACAACTACTATACAATATTTTACAGTTGGCTATAGGTGATGATTAAAATGCCATAGAAACACTGAGAAAAGAATATTTGATCCTTCTTGCATGGAGGGAGGTATTGACTTGGGAAAACAATAAAGAGCGTAACTTTGTTATAATAATGAATAATACATGCTATTCCTTCTCTTAGAACGTAGGGGAAGGATAGTCTAGGGAAGGGGAACAAAGAAGAAAACAACAACAAACATGTACACAGGTACATACATGAAGCAAAAATGTATATTCAATCGATTTAATAAAGCTGATTTTGTAATCAAAGCTAATAATTTTTTAAATGTTAAGTTATTTAATGTTCTTCACAGCTCAAATAAAGAAGCACAATTATCATTGCTTTTATTTTATAAAAGTTGAAACTATGGATGAAAAGAGAATAGTATTTTTCTCCAAATCAGAAAGCTGGTAAGTGATGAAGCTGCAACTAACCAAGTCCAGAAAAATGTCAGAGTCTGTTCTTTTAGCCATTATTCTCATTGTGTTTTGAAGCAGTTAGAATTAAGGATTGCGACACAAGCAAGGACTGGATGAGGAAGGCCTTTCATAATATGCTGTTATTTGGATTTTATTTTCTAGGAAATGAAAGCGATTGCACAGTTTTATGCATGCGAGTAATTGCATCTGAAGTGAGAAGTATTATTCTGGCAACGATGTGGAGAAGATGAACTAATATATACTCAGAAGTTTTACACTGATCACCTGCCTGGGATGCCTTGGAGTTGTGAGAAGTAACAAAAGAGAAATGCAAATGAAGGAAAGGGAATTAATATCTGAACAGACATGTTGTCCTTGCACTTTTTATTCAGCATGTTATTAATTCCAGTACCGATGCAGAGGGTTTAAGATTACATTTTCCATTTTATCACAAAGAACCAAAGGCTTAGAGATTTTAAACGACCTGTGTATGTCACATAGCTGGAAGGTCGTGGATTTGGGACCAAATCTGTGTCCTTTTACAACAAAAGTTTATTTCATTATTGTCTCAGTATGTCTGGGCTGCTTTAACAAAGAGAAATTTATTACTCACAGTTCCAGAATCTGACAAGTCCCAGATCAAGGCACCAGTGTCTGATGAGGGCCTGTTCCTCATAGATTGCACCTTCTATGTGTCCCCATAAAGCAGAAAGAAGAAAACAGGGTCCCTCAAGCCTTTTTCTTAAGGATACTAATTCCATTCATGAGGACAGAGACCTTATGAGCTACACACCTCCTAAAAACCCTACCTTTTAATATCACCACAGTGGGAATTAGTTTCAGCATGAATTTCAGAAAAGCACAAACATTTAAACCATTGCAACTACGTCATGACATCTAAACAATTTTCTAATTTTAAAAAAGGTGCTAAACCTTGCAAAACTAGTGAGAAGAATGCAAAAACGCTGCATGTGTGTGTTTAACAAACTTGAACGAGTATTCCATTATAGAAATACCCTCCAGGTTGACAGCAATAAGAACTTTCTTCTATTGCTCTCTTTTGACTTGATTTAGTCCAGTTGGCTTTATCATTTTAATGTCTCTGCTGCTGTAACTGTGAAGTGGTTGCTCTGTTTTCACACTTATCCATGCAAGCTTTTCCTGGTCTTTTTAGCTCACGTGAAAAATCATTCATTTCCTTTTCTACTAAACCACCAACTAAAATATATTCTATTTATTAAAAAAATTTATCATCATAAGAAAAAAATGAATTTGAGTCATCGATAAGTGCATACTTACTATTTCCATCCTTTAGCCAGATGAAAAAGGAAAATTAATGTTTACCACTCTCAAGTTAGTGACTAATACAGGTTGAAGACAAACAGGCATACAATAAAAAACACCATATTCCAAAAGGGAAGTTAGCAAATGGAATATCTCATATATATATATATATATATATATATATATATATATATATATATATATTCACACATACATATGTATTTAAATAACATATTCATTTACCATTTTAAGGGTAAGAATATTAAGTAGGAAATAATACATTTTGACCAGAAAAAGAAAAACATGATGAATACTTAAAACTCATAATGAAGCATCTCTACAGATTCCTGGGTTAACCTCCAGGTATCCTGACTTGGTAGGTTTAGGATTATACCTGGGGATCTGCATCTTTCGTAAGCTCCTAAGTGATTCTCGTTCACCAAATATCTTGAAAACCACTGACCTACTTAGCGTAATAACCTGAGAAACAGAACATTTGGAGTGCTTCTTAATGTGATCTATCTCTTCTTAGATCACTGCCATTCAGATGTCTAGTTCTGATTGTTTGAAAATGGTGCTAATATGCACTTAGGTACAGATATAATGCTCATGAAAATGAACAAGTACTTGAGGGTATTTGAAGAATATAATCTTGGGGCTTACAGAAAGATGGAAAGGTAAATAGGTTGCAGTATCACAAGTGAAATCAGCTGTAGATAATAGTGTTCTCCACTGTGGATAATAGCAGAAAATAGACTTGAAAAGAATCAAAGAAAATAGAGATGGAATACATATTCATTTTAAAATGTAGCTGGATGCTTTATTCAACATTAGCATTATTTTCTTAATCTTTCAAAAGGTAAAAAAGAGCTTGAGTGAAAAAATATTTTAGGCTGATTTTATATAAAATTCATTGAAATAGGATTTGGAAGATACAGGTTAGAATCTCAAATAAACAATGAATTTATCCTATTGCTTGTAGTCCATAGATCCTCTTCATTGATCATGCATTTGCTGGGTTTATATGTAACATATTCTTCACCACTTCAAGCTGTCTAATATCCATGGATGGGTTTACATCCTCATGAGTCCTTTCCCTTCTTGGGTACTTTTGCAGAAGATACAGTTTGAGGCTACTAAGGAATCATACTCTTGCAAAGGCCTCAATAAAGCCTGCACAGAATAATTAATCTTAGTAGTGGGCTGTCATTAAAGAGGCTAATTCTGACATAGGAAAGAGATCTGAGGAGCTACTCAAGAGATGAAAGCAAAACTGGGAGAATTATAGAAACATTTTTCTGGGAAGGGTTTTGATGTTGTTGTCTCTTGAATATCTTTTAGCTCAAGAACAATTTTTCATGAATTATGTACGTTCTAAAAAGAAAATTATGATTGCTTAGGTTAAGGTAACATATGTACATTGATATCGCTTGTGAAATTTATTACACTAAAAATATATAGGATGAACTGAATTCTCTGTGAGGCCTATAAGCCATGATAGGTTGAGATAACACTGGAACCAATATTTTCTTTTTAAAAAAATTTATTATACCTTAAATTCTGGGATACGTGTGCAGAACATGCAGGTTTGTTACATAGGTATACATGTGACATGGGGGTTTGCTGCAGCCATCAACTGGTCATCTAGGTTTTAAACCCCACATGCATTAGGTATTTGTCCCCACATTAAGTATTTGTCCCCCACCCCTGACAGGCCCCCGTGTGTGATGTTCCCCTCCTTGCGTCCATATGTTCTCATTGTTCAACTCCCACTTATGAGTGAGAACATGAGGTGTTTGGTTTTCTGTTCCTGTGTTAGTTTGCTGAGAATGATGGTTTCCAGCTACATCTGTGTCCCTGCAAAGGACATAAACTCATTCTTTTTTATGGCTGCATAGTATTCCATGGTGTATATGTGCCACATTTTCTTTATGCAGTCTATCATTGATGGGCATTTGGGTTGCTGCCAAGTATTTGCTATTGTGAATAGTGCGAATAGTGCTGCAGTAAACATACATGTGCATGTGTCTTTATACTAGAATAATTTATAATCCTCTGGGTATATATCCAGTAATGGGATTGCTGGGTCAAATGGTATTTCTAGTTCTAGATCCTTGAGGAATCACCATACTGTCTTCCACAATGGTTGAACTAATTTTCACTCCCACCAACAGTGTAAAAGCACTCCTATTTCTCCACATCCTCTCCAGCATCTGTTGTTTCTTCACTATTTAGTGATTGCCATTCTAACTGGTGTCAGATGTTATCTCATTGTGGTTTTGATTAGCATTTCTCTAATGACCAGTGACGATGAGCTTTTTTTCATATATTTGTTGGCCACATAAATGTCTTCTTTTGAGGAGTGTCTGTTCATATCCTTTGCCCACTTTTTGATGGGGTTTGTTTTTGTTTTTGTTTTGTTTTTGTAAATTTGTTTAATTTCCTTGTAAATTCTGGATGTTAGACCTTTTTCATATGGATAGATTGCAAAAATTTTCTCCGATTCTGTAGGTTGCCTGTTCACTCTGATGATAGTTTCTTTTGCTGTGCAGAAGCTCTTTAGTTTAATTAGGTCCCATCTGTCAATTTTGGCTTTTCTTGCAATTGCTTTTGGTGTTTTAGTCATGAAGGCTTTGCCCATCCTACGTCCTGAATGGCATTGCCTAAGTTTTCTTTTAAGGTTTTTATGGTTTTAATGTTACATTTAAGTCTTTAATCCATCTTGAGTTAATTTTTGTATAAGGTGTGAAGAAGCGGTCCAGTTTCAGTTTTCTGCATATGGCTACCCACTTTTCCCAGCACCATTTATTAAATAAGGAATCCTTTCCCCATTGCTTGTTTTTGTCAGATTTGTTGAAGATCACATGGTTGTAGATGTGTGGCATTATTTCTGAGGCCTCTGTTCTGTTTCATTGGTCTGCATATCTATTTTGGTATGAATACCATGCTGTTTTGGTGACTGTAGCTTTGTAATATAGTTTGAAGTCAGGTAGCATGATGCCTCCAGCTTTGTTCTTTTTGCTTAGGATAGTCTTGGCTATACAGGCTCTTTCTGGCTCCATATGACATTTAAAGTAGTTTTTTCTAGTTCTGTGAAGAAAGTCAATGGTATCTTGATGGGAATAGCATTGAAACTATAAATTACTTTGGGCAGTATGGCCATTTTCACAATAGTGATTCTTCCTATTTTCATGCACGTCCATGTGAAGAGAACACCAAACAGGCTTTGTGTGAGCAATAAAGCTGTTTATTTCACCTGGGTGCAGGTGGGCTGAGTCCAAAAAGAGAGTCAGCAAAGGGAGATAAGGGTGGGGCCGTTTTATAGGATTTGGGTAGGTAAAGGAAAATTACAGTCAAAGGGGGTTTGTTCTCTGGCAGGCAGGAGTGGGGGTCGCAAGGTGCTCAGTGGGGGTGCTTTTTGAGCCAGGATGAGCCAGGAAAAGGACTTTCACAAGGTAATGTCATCACTTAAGGCAAGGACCGGCCATTTACGCTTCTTTTGTGGTGGAATGTCATCAGTTAAGGTGGGGCAGGGCATATTCACTTCTTTTGTGATTCTTCAGTTACTTCAGGCCATCTGGGCATATACATGCAAGTCACAGGGGATGCGATGGCTTGGCTTGGGCTCAGAGGCCTGACATTCCTGCCTTCTTATGTTAATAAAAAAAAAAAACAAAATACTGTTGAAGTGTTAGGGCAGCGAAAATTTTTGGGGGGTGATATGGAGAGATAATGGGCGATGTTTCTCAGGGCTGCTTCAAGCGGGATTAGGGGCGGTGTGGGAACCTAGAGTGGGAGAGATTAAGCTGAAAGGAGGTCTTGTGGTAAGGGGTGATATTGTGGAGATGTTAGAAGGAACATTTGTAATTTAGAATTATTGGTGATGGCCTGGATACAGTTCTGTATGAATTGAAAAACTAAATGGAATAAGAGAAGGAGAAAAACAGGTATGAAAAGTCTAAGAATTGGGATGACTCAGGACATCTGATTAGAGAGTAACTAAGGAGATTCAGCATAGTCCTGCCAGCAAAGATTATTTCTTTACTTCAAGAGTTAAGAGTGGCAGTTTGGGGATAGCACCAGGAGATATCAGCTGTGATGGCTTGGAGAAACAGTGTAAACCGGCAGTGTAAACAAGAGCAGGGCATGTGTGAGTAGTTGAGAACGGTGAATAGGAGTATGACTAGACAGAAGACAGTAGGGATGACAAGTTTTTTGGGGGCACAGTCTAAGTTGGTCTGGTGTCTGGAATGAGACTGGGGCCTAATACAAAGGAGCGTCTATACAGGAGCTCAAATGGGCTGTACCTTGTAGCATTCTGAGGACAGGTCTGACTTCTGAGAAGGGAAAGTGGTAAAAGTATTGTCTATTCCTTTTTAAGTTGGTGGCTGAGCTTGGTGAGGTGTGTTTTTAAAAGCCCTTTAGTCTGTTCTACTTTTCCTGAAGACTGAGGACTGTAAGGGATATAAAAGTTTCCCTGAATACTAAGAGCCTGAAAAACTGCTTGGCTGATTTGACTAATAAAGGCTGGTCTGTTATCAGACTGTACAGAGGTGGGAAGACTAAATTGAGGAATTATGTCTGACAGAAGGGAAGAAATGACTGCTCTGGCCTTCTCAGACCCTGTAGGAAAGGCCTCTACCTATCTAGTGAAAGTGTCCACTTAGACTAAGTGGTATTTTAGTTTTTGTGACTAGGGGCATGTTGAGTAAAGCTAATTTGCCAGTCCTGGGTGGGGGCAAATCCTCGAGCTTGATGTGTAGGGAAGGGAGGGGGCCTGAATAATCCCTGAGGAGTAGTAGAATAGCAGATGGAACACTGAGAAGTTATTTCCTTGAGGATAGAGTTCCACGATGGAAAGGAAATGAGAGGTTCTAATAGGCAGGCTAGTGGCTTGTACTATAGCATAGCCTACCTTTGCTGGTGTGTGGCGATTAGGCCTGGTGGAACTGCCATCAATAAATCAAGCATGATCAGGGTGAGGAACAGGAAAGAAGGAAATATGGGGAAATGGGGTGAATGTCAGGTGGATCAGAGAGATACAGTCATGGGGGTCAGGTGTGGTATCAGGAATAATGTGGGAGGCTGGATTGAAGTCCCGGCCAGGAACAATGGTAATTGTGGGAGACTCAACAAAGAGTGAGTACAGCTGAAGGAGCCGGGGAGCAGAAAGCATATGCATCAGGTATGAGGAAGAAAATAGATTTTGGAAGTTATGAGAAATGTAGAGAGTAAGTTGAGCATAGTTTGTGATTTTGAGGGCCTCTAAAAGTATTAGGGCGGCAGCAGCTGCTGCACGGAGACATGATGGCCAGGCTAAAACAGTAAAGTCAAGTTGTTTGGACAGAAAGGCTACGGGGTGTGGTCCTGGCTCTTGTGTAAGAATTCTGACTGCACTAACCATGCCTAGGAAGGAAAGGAGTTGTTGTTTTGTAAGGGATTGAGGTTTGAGAGATTAATCGGACACAATCAGCAGGGAGAGCACGTGTGTTTTTATGAGAATTATGCTGAGATAGGTAACAGATAAGGAAGAAATTTAGGCTTGATTGAAGTAATGGGGGCTGTCGGTGAAGCCTTGCAGCAGTACAGCCCAGGTAATTTGCTGAGCCTGATGGGTGTCAGGGTCAGTCCAAGTGAAAGCGAAGAGAGGCTGGGATGATGGGTGCAAATGAATAGTAAAGAAAGCATGTTTGAGATCCAGAACAGAATAATGGATTGTGGAGGGAGGTATTGAGGATAGCAGAGTATATGGGTTTGGCACCATGGGGTGGACAGGCAAAACAATTTGGTTGATAAGGCATAGATCCTGGACTAACTTGTAAGGCTTTTCTGGTTTTAGGACAGGTAAAATGCGGGAATTGTAAGGAGAGTTTATAGGCTTTAAAAGGCCATGCTGTAGCAGGTAAGTGATAGCAGGCTTTAATCCTTTCAAAGCATGCTGTGGGATGGGATATTGGCATTGAACGGGGTAAGGGGGGTTAGGTTTTAATGAGATGGTAAGGGGGATATGATCGGTCACCAAGGAGAGAGTAGAGGTATCTTATAGTTGTGGGTTAAGGTGGGGGAATACAAGAGGAGGACACAAAGGAGACTTTGGATTGGGAAGAAGGGCAGCAGTAAGATGTAGCTGTAATCCAGGAATAGTCAGGGAAGCAGATAATTTAGTTAAAGTGTCTTGGCCTAATAAGGGAACTGGGCAGGTGGGGATAACTAAAAGGAGTGCTTAAAAGAGTATTGTCTAACTTGGCAGCAATGAGATGCAGCTGTAGTCCAGGAAGAGTCAGGAAAGCAGATAATTTGGTTAAAATATCTTGGCCTAATAAGGGAACTGGGCAGGTGGGGATAACTAAAAAAGAGTGTATAAAAGAGTATTGTCTAAGTTGGCACCAGAGTTGGGGAGTTTTAAGAGGTTTAGAAGCCTGGCTGTCAATACCTACAACAGTTATGGAGGCAAGGGAAACAGGCCCTTGAAAAGAAGGTAATGTGGAGTGGGTAGCCTCTGTATTGATTAAGAAAGGGACAGACTTACCCTCCACTGTGAGAGTTACCTAAAGCTCGGCATCCGTGATGGTCTACGGGGCTTCTGAGGCGATTGGGCAGTGTCAGTCTTCAGCTACTAAGCCGAGAAGGAGTCAGAGAGCCTTGGGCCAGAGTTCCAGGGGCTCTGGGAGTGGCTGCCAGGTGAGTTGAATAGTCCGATTTCCAGTGGGGTCCCGCAGAGATGGGACATGGCTTAGGAGGAATCCTGGGCTGCAGGCATTCCTTGACCTGGTGGTCAGATTTCTGGCACTTGTAGCAAGCTCCTGGGGGAGGAGGTTCTGGAGGAAGCCTGGCTGCTGCAGTTCAGGCGTTTGGAAGTTCTTGTGTGCCGGAGATGTGGCTGGGGTTTGTCTCACAGTGGAGGCAAGGAATTGCAACTTTTTTCTATTATTGTACACCTTGACGGCGAGGTTAATTAAATCCTGTTGTGGGGTTTGAGGGCCGGAATTTAATTTTTGGAGTTTTATTTAATGTTGGGAGCAGATTGGGTAATAAAATGTATTTTGAGAATAAGACGACCTTTTAACCTTTTAGGGTCTAGGGCTGTAAAGTGTCTCAGGGTTGTTACCAAACGAGTCATGAACTGGGCTGGATTTTTATATTTGATGAAAAAGAGCCTAAACGCTATCTGATTTGGGATAGAGAAAAAGGGGCATTAAGCTTGACTATGCCTTTGGCTCCAGCTGCCTTTTTAAGAGTAAATTGCTGGGCAGGTGGGGGAGGGCTAGTCACGGAATGAAACTGTAAGCCAGACCAGGTGTGAGGAGGGGAGGCGACAAAAAGATTACAGGGTGGAGGAGCAGAGGCTGAGGAAGAATTGGGACCTAGCTCAGCCTGGTGAGGAGGGGAGAGGTCAGATGGGTCCATAGAAAAGGAAGATTAGGAAGACTCAGTGACACTTGGGGTTGGGACTGAGGGGACAGGTGGGAGGGAAAGAAGGAAGATTTGGGATGAGTTGCATTGGGAACAGAGACTAGAGAGGGACTGATGTGTAAAAGAATGCCTGGACGTCAGGCACCTCAGACCATTTGCTCATTTTACGACAAGAATTCTTTAGATCTTGTAGGATGGAAAAATTGAAAGTGCCATTTTCCAGCTATTTGGAACTACTGTCAAGTTTGTGTTGGGGTCAAGCAGCATTGCAGAAGAAAATAAGACACTTAGATTTTAGGTCAGGTGAGAGTTGAAGAGGTTTTAAGTTCTTAAGAACACAGGCTAAGGGAGAAGGAGGAGGAATGGAAGGTGGAAGCTTGCCCATAGTGAAGGAGGCAAGCCCAGAGAAAAGAGAGAGTAGAGACATGGAGGGAAGGGGTTCAGGGGTTCTTACCTTCCAGAAAAGCGGGAAAGGGGTTGGGGCACAGAAATAAGGGGTTGGGGCACAGAGATAAGAGGTCGGGGCATGGAAATAAGGGATTGGGGCACAGAGATAAGAGATCGTGGCACGGAAATAAGGGATTAGGGCACAGAGATAAGAGGTCAGGGCCCAGAAATAAGGGATTGGGGCACAGAGATATGAGGTTGGGGTACTTGCCCCTCCTCTAGAAAAGCGGGACTTGCCGCTCAGGGTGAAGGAGAAGGGGTTGGGGGTTTCTTGCCCCCCAGAAAGGTGGAGAAGGGGTAGAGACATGGAAAGAAGGGGTTGGGGTACTTTCCCCTTCCCCAGAAAAGTGGGACTTGCCGCTAAAGGTGTAGGACCAAGGCAGGCATCCCTGCGTGGTCTGACACCTCTGAAACCTGGATGAATAATCAGAGAGGTGTCCCTGCAATGATTAAACACCAAGGGAAGGCTGCCTTCCCTAGTCCATGACTGGCGCCGGAGTTTTGGGTCCACGGATAAAACGTGTCTCCTTTGTCTCTACCAGAAAATGAAAGGAATTGGAATTAAGAGAAGGGAGAGATTGAAGAGTGGAAAGGAGAAAATGGTTGAGGGATAGTGAGAGAGGTTGGAGAAAAGAGTAAGAAGAGGCCACTTACCCAATTTAAAATTGGTGAGATGTTCCTTGGGCTGGTCAGTCTGAGGACCTGAGGTCATAGTGGATCTTTCTCACAGAGCAAAGAACAGGAGGACAGGGGATTGATCTCCCAAGGGAGGTCCCCTGATCCGAGTCACAGCACCAAATTTCATGCTCATCCCTGTGAAGAGACCACCAAACAGGCTTTGTGTGAGCAATAAAGCTGTTTATTTCACCTGGGTGCAGGTGGGCTGAGTCTGAAAAGAGAGTCAGCAAAGGGAGATAAGGGTGGGGCCATTTTATAAGATTTGGGTAGGTAAAGGAAAATTACAGTCAAAGGGGGTTTGTTCTCTGGCAGGCAGGAGTGGGGGTCGCAAGGTGCTCAGTGGGGAAGCTTTTTGAGCCAGGATGAGCCAGGAAAAGGACTTTCACAAAGTAATGTCATCACTTAAGGCAAGGACCAGCCATTTACACTTCTTTTGTGGTGGAATGTCATCAGTTAAGGTGGGGCAGGGCATATTCACTTCTTTTGTGATTCTTCAGTTACTTCAGGCCATCTGGGTGTATACATGCAAGTCACAGGGGATGGGATGGCTTGGCTTGGGCTCAGAGGCCTGACACCTATCTATGAGCATGGAATGTTTTTCCATTTGTTTGTGTCCTCTCTTATTTCACTGAGCAGTGGTTTGTAGTTCTCCTTGAAGAGGTCCTTCACAACCCTTGTAAGTTGGATTCCTAGGTATTTTATTCTCTTTGTAGCAGTTGTGAATGGGAGTTCACTCATGATTTGGCTCTCTGTCTATTATTGGTATACAGAAATGCTTGTGATTTTTGCATGTTGATTTTTGTATCCTGAGATTTTGCTGAAGTTGCTTATCAGCTTAAGCAGTATTGGGGCTGAGACCATGGGGTTTTCTAAACATACAATCATGTCATCTGCAGAGAGACAATTTGCCTTCCTCTCTTTCTCTCTGAATACCCTTTATCTCTTCCTCTTGACTGATTGCCATGGCCAGAACTTCCAATACTATGCTGAATAGAAGTGGTGAGAGAGGGTATACTTGTCTTGTGCTGGTTTTCAAAGGGAATGCTTCCAGGTTTTGCCCATTCACTATGATATTGGCTATGGGTTTGTCATAAATAGCTCTTATTATTTTGAGATATGTCCATCAGTACCTAGTTTATTGACTGTAGCATGAAGGGGTGTTGAATTTATTAAAGGCCTTTTCTGCATCTATTGAGATAATCATGTGGTTTTTGCCATTGGGAACCAATATTTTCTAAGGATTCTCCAGACCTAATGTTTGAGAATCTGTGATTCTAGAATTTGGTGATATGATAAATGCCTGAAGTGTTGCTTTTTATATTATTGCAACAATTATCGTGCTATTTATTTTGGCACAGAGAATTCTCAAAATGGTTTCATAGGTGGAGTGTAGGTAAACTGTTTTGTAAAATTACACAATTTGAAATATCAAAATTTGTTGTTGGACTGTTTTAGCTCAAGATGTAGAAAAGTGGAAAGAGTAGCACCCCTACTCTTCCAACAACAAAAACCTAGAAAAAGTGCATATGAATGACTTTTATGGAATTCACTGGAGAGCTAAGGTCACGGGGAAAGCAACTGACCCAAAATGTGGAGAGAGACAATTGGTGCACTTAGAAACAAGTCTTAAGGCAGACACTGTCAGACAACACACAGTCCAGTAAGAAGACTCGGCTAAAATTTTTAATAAATTGTTCAAGGCAACAGTGTGGGCTACTAAAGGAGGATGGAGCTCCTGAGGACCAGTCTTCAGGGTGTTTTCTCCCATTTGCAGCCTTTTCTTGCATAAACCCTTGAAGGCATGCATGCAGAAGATTAGGGTAAATTTAAGAAAGCTTCCATGTTGCTGGCTGGGGAAAGGTAATAGTAAGCAAGGACAAAATTCCTCCCAGATGGTACTTTGTCACCTCTCTGAAACAACAAAAGCTTTAATCTTCAGGGAAAAAGTAGTAAATACTGACATCTTAGAGACTTTTGAAAACCCATTGAAGTTTCAAGAGGGAAATAGGAGGGAAGAGCTGCACCTCAGGGGGTAGAGCATAAATACATGCCTGCCCTAGCCCTGGTGCTGATGAACAGGCAGGAATATTTATGAATGTCACAATTTCAGAGCCGGGTTCACAAGATCTGCCTAAGATTTGGACATAGTAAGAGCATTGCAGAAAAGTGCCTCCTTTAGTCCAACCAATGCTGTAACAACGCTTTGAGTAGAAATTGCTGTGGGAGCCAGCTAGGAGAGTGCCCAGAAAGCAGATGCTTCCTGGACCAGTGTGGAGGGAAGACACAAGCCCAGGCAGAGATATAGTATATCCAGAATTCTGAGGAAAACTAGCCCACACTCTAGTATGGGCATCAGTGAAACTGAAATGGGAAAACAATAGAAAAAAAAAATGAGTAACTTCAGAAGCTGCTTCCTAGAAAAGATCAATAATGTTGATGAACTTCTACTCAGACTGACTAAAGAAAAACAGATCAACTAGAAAATGTTACTATCAGCAATTAAAGAAAGGACATTATTAGTGAGCACATGGACGTGAAAAGGACAATAAGGAAATGCTACAAATATACAGTGAAAAATCTGACATCTATTTCTATTGAGATTAATTTGACCAGTTCTTTCAATGACATAAACTATTGTCACATACTTAAGAGAAAATATATAGCATGAATTCTCCTACATCAATTAACAAAATTTATTTTTTTTGCATATACCATTGAAAAGAAAACTATAGACCTAATTGGTTTTCTTAGTAAATTCTAGTAAATATTTAATTTTAAAAAATGCCAGTTTTATACAACCACATCAAGGAAATAGTTCAAGAAGGAACACATCAAACTTTTTTATGAGACCAGTATTACCATAATTTGAAAACCAGATAAAGATAATGCAAGAAAATGCAATTGCAGACTAATAATCCTTATTAAGATATTTCAAATATCCTCAACAAAATATTAGCAAATTCATTTAGTAATATATACAAATAGTAGTACATTAAGACCAAGTGGGGTTGTACCTGGAAAGGAATTCAAGGCTACCTCAACATCTGAAAGTCAATCAATATAATTCATCATGTAAACAGACTAAATAAAAACAGAATTGTATCAATAGGTACGAATAAAACATATGACAAAATTCATATCATTCATGTTAAAAATTCTCAGCAAGAGGATTCTGGAAGGATGATGGAGTGGGAAGCACCAAAAATCTGTAAGAAAAATTAATTGGCTATCAAAAAACTTCCTGAAAAAGAGAAGTTCTGGACCTAATGATGTCACTGGTGAATCATGTCAGATATTTAAAGGAGAACTACACCAACTCTTCTCAAAATTTTCCAAAAAGTTGAAGATGAGAGAACACTTTCTAAATAATTCTAAGGCCACCAATATCCTGATACTAAAACCAGAAAATGACACTACAAGAAAAGAAAACTACAGACCAATATCTTTATGAAAACAAATGCAAAAATCCACAACAAAATACTAACAAACTGAATTTGGCGCCATATTAAAAGAATTAAACACCATTACAAAATGAGACTTATTTGTGAAATGCAAAGATGTTGCAACATATGAAAATTGAACAATGTAATGCACCACATTAATAGAATAAAGGGGAAACTAACACATGATTATCTCAATTGATATAGAAAAAATATCTGTCAAAATTCAACCTTCTTTCATAATGAAAACACTCAATAAAAAAAAGAAGGAAACTAGCTTAACATAATAAAAGTCATATATAAAAAATCCACAGTAAACATCACGCTCAATGGCAAAAAACTGAACATTTTTTTTTCTCTAACATCAGGGACAAGGCAAAGATGCCCATTTTCAGCACTTCTATTCTACATAGTACTGGAAGTTTTATCCAGGTAAATTAGGCACTAAACCTAAATAAAAGGGAAAAAGTAAAATTATCTTTTTTGCAGATAACATGGTATTATAGATAGAAAACCCTAAATATTTCACGAAAAAATGTTAGAACTAACAAATTAATTCAGTGAAGTGTTATGATACAAAGTCAACACACAAAAATCATTTGCATTTTTATGCACTAACAATGAATAAAGTGAAAAGAAAATTACAAACATGATTCCATTACAGTAGCATCAAAAAGAATAAAATAACTAGGAATTAAGGATATGAATGTTTTGTACAATGAAAACTGTAAAACATTGCTGAAAAAAATTAAACACATGAAGAAATGGAAAAATACATCCCATGTTAATGAACTAGAAAACTTAGTATTGCTAAGATGTCAATAATACCCAAAGTATCTATGCAACCTTTATCAAAATCTCAATGATTTTTCCCCATGCAAATAGAAAAATTTACCCTAAAATTCATATGGAATCTTAAAAGACCCAGAATCACCAAAACAATATTGAGAACAAAGAACAAAACTGGTGGTTTCACAATTTCTGATTTCAAAATATGTTACAATGCTATAATACTTAAAACAACATGATACTAGAATTTGAAAAGAGAGGCAGAGCAAGATGGTCTAATGGAAGCCTCTAGCAGTTGTTCTCCTCACGGGAGCACCAAATTGAGCAACTATTCACATAAAAAACATCTTCAAAGAAAACAAAACCGCATGTGCAATCACAATACCTGGTTTTAACATTATATCAAGGAAACAGTCACTGAAGAGGGTAGGAAAGGCAGTTTCAATTTGCCTACACCACCTCTGTCCCATAATCTGGTAGCAGCAGCGTGACACACAGAAAGAATCTGAGAACTAGGGGAGAGAAAACACAGTGATTGTGGGACTTGCATTGGAACTCAGTCACATTGAGTCCATTCTGTCACAATGGAAAGCAACATGGGGCAGAATTAAGCTGACACCCATAGGGGGAACATTTAGACCAGCCCTAGCCAGAGGTGAATTGTATATCCTAGTGATGGGAACCTGAGTTCCAGCAAGGCCTACCACCACAGTCTAAAGTGTTCTAAACTTGAAACTGAATAAACTTGTCTAGGCCACAAGGACTGAAATTTCTTGGCAAGTGCTAGTGCTGTGCTAGGCTTGGAACCAGTGGACTTGGAGTGCATGTGACCTACTCAGACACTAGCTGGGACAGCCAAGGAAGTGCTTGCTTTACCACTCTCTTAACCCCAGCCAGCAAAGCTCACAGCTTCAAAAGAGATCCTTTCTTCTTCTTGAGGAAAAGAAAGGGGAGAGTAAACAGGACTTTGTCTTGTGATTAGATACAAGCACAGTAGAACAGGGCACCAGACAGAGTCCTCAGGCCCCTATTTCAGGCCCTAGCTCCAGGATGAAATTTCCACACACCATGGGCCAGAAGGAGACCTGCTGACTCGAAGGGAAAGACCCAGTCCTGGCAGGATTCATCACCTGCTGACTAAAGAGCCCTTGGGCCCTGAATATTCAGCAGTAGTAGTCAGGTAGTACTCACTACACGCTTTGAGTAAGACTAAGAGCAGTGATAGCTTCAGGTGTGACCCAGCACATTCCCTACAGGGAAAGACTCCTTATGCTTGGGCAAAGGAGAGGGAAGTGTAAAGGGTACTTTGTCTTGCAGATTGGATACCAGCTTGACCACAGTGAGGTAGAGCACCAAGTGGGCTCCTGGGGTCCCTGATTCTTGACCTTGGCTCATAGATGGCATTTCTGGAATTGCCCTGGGCCACAGGGGAGCCCACTGGCCTAAAGGGAAAGACCCAGGCCTGGCATCATTCACCACAAGCTGACTGAAGGGCCTTCAGACCTTAAGTGAACTTTGGAAATAGCCAATAGCCAGACAGTATTCGCCATGAGCCTGGGGTGGTGTTGGCCACAGGGAGAGTTTCCTGTGCTTGCGTAAGGACTGAAAGAAAGGGAAGGGAGAGTGGGAAGGGCTTCTCCTTGTGCCTTGGGTGCCAGTGCAGCCACAGTAGAATAAAACCCAGGTAGATTCCTAAGTTCCAAACTCCAGTCTTGGCTTCTGGATGGCATCTCTGGACCTGCCTAGGACTGAGGGATATATGTTTCCCTGAAGAGAAGAATACAAGGCTGGCTGGATTTGCCACCTATGATTGTAGAGCTATTGAGCCTTGAGTGAACATGAACTGTAGCCAGGCAGTGGTCACTGTGGGCCTTGGGCAAGATTCAGCCTATGTGGGCTTCAGGTATGACCCAGCATAGTCCCAGTGGAGGTGGCCACAGGGTCCTACTCTTATCCCTCCCCCAGTTTCAAGAACATACATTGGGAAAAGGAGTGTCTCTTCAATTAATGGTGCTGGGAAAACTGGATATCCATATGCAAAAGAATGAAATTAGACTCCTATCACTCACCACATACAAAAATTAAATCAAAATGGATGAAAGAATTAAATCTAAGACCGGAAACTATAAAACTACTACAAGAAAACTTTGGGGCAACTCCTCAGGACATTGGTCTAGGCAAAGATTTGTTGAGCAATGCTCCACAGGCACAGGCAACCAAAGCACAAATGAACAAATGAGATCACTTCAAGTTAAAAAGCTTCTGCACAGCAGAGAAAACAATCAACAAAGTGAAGAGATAACCCACAGAAAGGGGGAAAAATATTTGCAAACTATCAGTCTGACAAGAGGTTAATCATGAGAATATATTAGGAGCTCCAAAAGTCTATAGAAAAAAGTCCAAAAATCCAATTAAACATGGGCAAAATATATACATAGATATCTCTCAAAAGAAGACATACAAAAGGCCAACAAGTGTATGACAAGGTGCTCAACATCATTGATCATCAGGGAAATGCAAATCAAAACTACACTGAGATTATCATCTCACCCTCGTTAAAATGGCTTATATCCAAATGACAGGCAATAAAAAATGCTGGGGAGAATATGGGAAAAAGGGAACCCTTATATACTTTTCATGGGAATATAAAATAATACAACCATTATAGAGAACAGTTTAAATGTTCCTCAAAAAACTAAAAGTAGGGATACCATATGATCCAGAAATCCCACTGCTAGTTATATACCCAAAAGAAAGGAAACCAGTATATCAAAAAGATATATGCACTCACATGTTTATTGTAGCATTATTCACAATAGCCACAATCTGGAAGCAACCTAAGTGTCCGTCAACAGATGAATGGATAAAGAAAATGTAGTAATGTATAATGGAGTAATATTCAGCCATAAAAAAGAACGAGATCCTGTCATTTGCAACAACATGGATGGAACTGAAGGATATGTTAAGTAAAATAATCCAGGCACAAAAAGACAAACTTCAAGTGTTCTCATTTATTTGTGGGAAGGCACTAAAAATTAAAACAATTAAACTCATGAAGGTAGAAAATAGAATGATGGTTACCAGAGGCTGGGAAGGGTAGAGGAAGGGGGTCAGGGGGAGGGCTGAGAGTGATTAATGGATACAAAAATACAGTTAGAATGAATGAGATCTAGTATTTAATAGCACAATAGGGTTATTACAATCAATAGTAATTTATTGTATATTTTAAAATAACTAAAAGATTATAAATGGATTGTTTGTAGCACAAAGAAAGGATCAATGAATGCTTGAGGTGATGGATATGCCAGTTACCCTGATGTGATCATTATGCATTGTATGCCTGTATCAAAATATCTCATGTACCCAAAATACATACACCTACTATGTACCCACAGAAAATAAAATTACAAATAAAAAAATAGAAAAATAAATTGTTGAATTTATTTGAAAAAATAATATGGTACTGGCATAAAGACAGACCTACAGATTGATAGAACAGAGTAAAATATGCAAACAAATACATCTTAGCACATACCTTACATTTATACATAAATTAAATAAAACATACAATATAGAATAGTAAAATTTTATAAGGAAACATAGGAAAAAATCTGTGTAACCTTAGATTTATTGATTAGTTATTAGATAAAGCACTATAATTTTGAACAATAAAAATTTTTAAAGATTAATAAATTTTACTAACTCAAAATTTAAAATATGCTCTTTGAATTGCATTATAAAGGAAAGAAAAAGACAAGCCACAGACTGTCAGAAAATGCTTTAGAATCACATAGCTGGTAAAGGACTCCTATTCATAATATTTAGTAAATCCTAAATCTCAACAATAAGAAAACATACAACTCTTTAAAAGTATAGGGAAAGATCTGTTTAGATCTTTCACCAAAAAAGATATATAAAGGGCAAATAAACACATAAAAACATATTCCACATATTTTGTCATTAGGAAAATGCAAATTAAAACAATGAGATATTGATATACATGTATTAGAATTTAAATTCCAAAAAAAACCTGACAATACTATTTGCTAATTAAGTTGCAGAGCAACAGAAACTCTCATTCTTTGCAGAAGGTAATGCAAAATTATACAGCCACTTTGGAAAACAGTATGGCAGCTTCTTATTAAATTAAACATAAATTTGGTAGTCAAAATTGCAATTCCGCTCTTAGGTATTTACACAGGGAATGTAAAGCTTATGTTTACATAAAACCTTCATGACAGATAGATAGAGATAGATAGATAGATGATAGATAGATAGATAGATAGATAGGTAGATAGATAGATGATATAGATAGATGATAGATAGATGATAGATAGATAGATAGATAGATAGATAGAGATGTAGCAGCTGCTTTCTTCACAATTGTCAAAAACTGGATGAAATCAAAATGGCCAACAACAAGTTAAGGAAAAAACAAACTATGATATGTGCATGCAATGGAATATTATTCAGAGATAATAAGGAAAAAGCTATTAATTTACACAAGAACACAGATGAATCTTAAATGCATTTTGCTGAGTGCAAGAATACAGACATTAACGTATTATACTAGGAGAGACAAAACTATAGGGAAGGAAGACAGTGATTGCACTAGTTCAGAAGACAGAAGAATAGTTGACAACAAAGAGAAGACACAGAGAAAATTTTACAGTGATGAAACATTCTGTATGATACTAGAGTGAGGGATCTGTGGGTTTATGTATTTGTCCAAACACAAAGAACTGTATGACATTAAAACTGAATTTTACTGTATGCAAATACAAACAAATCAGGATTTGGGGGGAACTAAGAATAAAATTCAGCCTGGTATAAATTAATAATCCACATTGTAACATTACATTGTATTGCAAATGTATGATATAACTGCTCTGAAGTGGTTGGGTAAAAAAATTGACCGCAATAACTTGGAAAGTTTGTTTTGATACTATAAGACTAAGAAACTTTTTTTAAAAAAGGCATGCAAACACTGACAAACACTGTACTATTGTTGGTAAATGTGTCCTTCATAGGGCATATTAGCAATTTTGAAGCTATTTCATAATATTTGGGTTAAAATTAAATAAATATAGTTAATGAGAGTTGGGTCACTCACTGACAGAAAATTTACAAACAAACAAGGAAAAAATATTAAAATGAACCATATGGTGCTAGATTAGAATTAGATATGTAATATGGGCTTATGTTTATTTTACTATATATACAAATAGAAAGTTAAGCAAGTAAATATAGTATGAATATATGCATGAGTTAGTGTACATACATATATTTTGTAACTCTGTCTTCTGTGAGAGCCCAGAAGGAGTGACACTCTATTTCCAATGAGCACACCTAATGCTCGGATGTTGGTTTCTGAATACCATTCTCCAATAAAAGGTAACCAAGGGTTCCTTGTGGAAAAGACTTTATAGATCTGGGACATGGAAAACACAAGATAAGCTGGACTATCTTTTCAGTTCACAAAGTGAGGAAGGGCCAAAAAGAGGGAATGTCAAGAGGACATAAAAGACAGCCTGATAGACTCAATCACAAAGCTGGAACAATTTGTACAGAATTAGTAAGAATATCATATTTGGTTACAACTCTAAAAATAAAATAATTATCTAGGAACTCAAACTGAATAAAATGCATGTTTGAGGCCAGGTACAGTGGCTCATGCCTATAATCCCAACACTTTGGGAGGCCGAAGTGGGAGGATCACTTGAGGCCAGTAATTTGAGACCAACTTAGATGACATAGTGAGACCCCATTTCTACTAAAAACAAAATTATTATCTGGGTGTGGTTGCACACAACTGTAATCACAGCTTCCCTGGAGGCTGAGCCAAGAAGCTCTCTTGAACCAAGGAGTTGGAGGCTACAGTGAGCTTTGAGCTATGCCCACACCACTGCACTCCAGCCTGGACAACAGAGTAAGACCCTGTCTTTAAAAAAAAAATGCATGCTGGAATAATGAATGAACAAGAAAGGACAGTTATTTTTACAGAATTCTAGTTAATAAATGTAGACAAAAAGAGGAAAAAGAAAATCATCCTTAAAACATCATGGTTAATAATTTTTAAAAATTTTTTATTTCCATTGGTTTTTGAGAAACAGGTAGTATTTGGTTACACGAATAAGTTCCTTAGTGGTGATTTGAGAGATTTTGGTATACCCATCACCCAAGCAGTATAGACTGAACACAATTTGTAGTCTTTTATCCCTCACCCCCCTCCCACTCTTTCCCCTGAGTCTCCAAAGTCCATTGTGTGATTCTTATGCCTTTGCATCCTCGTAACTTAACTCCCACTTATGAGTGAGAACATATGACGTTTGGTTTTCCATTCCTGAGTTACTTCACTTAGAATAAGTCTCCAGTTCCATCCAGGTTGCTGCAAATGCCATTTTTTTTTCCTTTTTATGGCTAAGCAGTATTCCATCATATATATACACATTATATATATATATATATATATATACACACACACATTATATATATATATACACATTATATATATATATACACATTATATATATATATATATATATACACAAATATAGATATATATCACAATTTATCCATTCCTTGATTGATGGGCATTTTGGATAGTTCTATATTTTTGGAATTGCAAATTGTTCTGCTATAAACATGCATGTGCAAGAATCTTTTTCATATAATGACTTCTTTTCATCTGGGTAGATACCCAGTAGCGGGATTGCTGGATCAAATGGTAGTTCTACTTTTAGTTCTTTAAGGAATCTCCATACTGTTTTCCATAATGATTGTACCAGTTTACATTTCAGTCAGTAGTGTAGTGTTCCTTTTCCCTGCGTCCACACCAACATCTATTAATTTTTTTTATTTTTTGATTATGGCCATTCTTTCAGGAGTAAGGTGGTATTGCATTGTGGTTTTGATTTGCATTTCCCTGATCATTAGTGATGTTGAACATTTTTTCATATGTTTGTTGGCCATTTGTATATCTTCTTTTGAGAATTATCTATTCATTTCCTTAGCCTATTTTTTGATGGGATTTTTTTCTTGCTAATTTGTTTGAGTTCCTTCTAAATTCTGGATATTAGTGTTTTGTTGACTGTATAGATTGTGAAGATTTTATCTCACTCTGTGGGTTGTCTGTTTCCTCTGCTGACTGTTACATTCCTGTGCAGAAGCTCTTTAGTTTAATTAAGCCCCACTTATTTATCTTTGTTTTCGTTGCATTTGCTTTTGAGTTCTTGGTCATTAAGTCTTTGCCTAAGCCAATGCCTAGAAAGGTTTTTCCAGTGTAACCATGGTTATTAATTATCACAGGCAAAATTCTTCAATGAATGCTAAAACTAATGGACAAAACTTTAAGGAGAGATAATATTTTCGTAGCCACAGAATATCTCCTCCTAAATATTATTTATACTAATTGCTGCTATGGTTTTAGCATATCTTCAGATGTTTTGATAATTATTTTTCTGTAGAGTAGAATTCAATTTACCCTTTCTCGGGTATGGATTACACTTGTAGTGACACACTTTTAACACATACAGTGTGAAAAGGAAAAAAAGAAGTAAATTTACAGTGCAAAAACTAGGCAGATACCACTTTAGCCAAGTAATGAAGGTCACCAGAAGTAAATCACGTTGACATCAAATGCCATTCTTATGATTTGATGAGTAACATGCATCACCTATGTGTTCATGTGATCTGTGGCAATCTTCTTCCAAACCCATTACTTCAGTCTAATTATGAGAAAACATTAGACCCACCCAATTTAAGTGACAGTCTACAAACAACTAAGTAGTAGTCTACAAAATCGTAAAGATCAAAGAAGACAAGGAAAAATGACAAACTCTTACAGATTGGATGGATTTAAGGACACATGATAAGTACTCACAATCTGAGCTCCTGAACTGAATCTTGAAACTGAAAAGAATATTAGTGCAAAAAAATGAGAAAATTTGATTAAACCTAAGATTAGTTAATATTATTGTACCAGTGTTTATTTCTTAATTATATTCAATGTTAGCATGAGGGCAGTTTGAGTGAAGGGCATGTAGGAACTCTCTCTACTATTCTTGCAACTTTCTGTAAATGTAAAACATTCCAAAAATAAGAATACTGATATCAAAACAACTAAATTTCATAAATGTGTAATTATTCATTTATTCACTTACTCATTATTTTTGTTATTTATAAGTGTTTAAAAATGTTTATTATATACAAGGTACTTACTCATTTACTGAGTTCCTCTGTGCGCAGCAGTAGAATATGCAAAGAGAAAATAACCATACCATCGAGAGAATTAGCATAGAAGCAAATGTTTTGGAAGAATAGAAAGAGCTGTTTCTTTGAGATCTCTGAAGTCACATGATTGTTGATGGATTAGATGTTTATATGGGAGGAGGAGCAGCAGAAGAATTAGCTAAAGATTACTTCCACATTTGTAACACCTCTTTGTGATATTACCTTTAGGTAATTATCCATTTGATAAGTTAGATGTTATTTCCAATAAACTAAATTTTTCTATCATATTTTTGTTTATCTTTTTCTTTCCCAGTCAATGTTATAAACCCTACTTTGGATATAGACCTTGGACGAATTTGGAAATGCAAATTTAGGATATAATTTAGCAGTCATTTCCTTCTTTGGAGACATAATTCCTCCATTTCTACTACTTAAAGAAATGTTACAAGAAGTGTAATCACAGTCTCATTCTTATTAACTTGTTTTCACTACAGCCAGTTCCCCCTGGGGACCCTGCTTTCATTTCAGTGGCTAAATCAGTGCTGTTTTCTCTCCCTCACCCAGCACATCTGCCATGCATTAAAACATTTAATACTCCATATTTCTTAAAAATAAGTGTGCTTTCAACAATATGAGGTAGACCTGAGCTATGATAGCATCCTGTTAGTTTTGATTTAAAAACAATATACATATATATGATATGTGTATGTATGAAATGTTATAAAATATATAAAATATAAAAAATTACCCCCTCACACACATGCAATGAAGTTCAAGCTCCAGTGAACACTGTTGGTTGAGATTAAATGTTTTTCAAAGGCTAAATTCAGTTGCTTTGAAGTCTTTCTGGAGTAGGTGTGCTTTGAAATAGACACATCTGCCTTGAATGAAAATAAATTGAAGATCAACCATATTCTACCAGCAGAAATAATTTGAAGTTGCTCTGAAAACAATTTCTTGCTGGACAGCTTATTCTCCTTCAAGGCAATCTATGACTTTCTTAGGCATCTTGCTCACGCTTCAATTCTTCAACAATATATTGCTGGACTTGCCTCAGAGCTCTAGCTTTGAAATACATCAAGCCGAAAATGGCTGAGCAAATGTGCATCACCAGACTGCAGGGTTTTAAAGAGGTGTCAGCAACCATGAATTTCAAATCCAACCAACTGGCAAAATGATTCCCCCAGATATTGTGGGGTTTTGCATTTGTGAAGAGTATCTCCGAAGGTCGAATTATCTAACATTGTCGAAATTTTTACCTGAAAATTGAAGACAGAGTGTATCAAATTGAAAAAAATACTGTGAACATTATTTATGTCTTGGGGATGTAGAAAATTAACCTGAGTGAGAAGAAAAGCATGTGGAAAGAAGAATAATTGTAAATAGTTATCTCTACCACATCCCTCTGTACCCTTAGCATCTCTTCCTGGTTTGACCTAGTGTTTCTAAAGCACACACCTGGAATGTCTGTTAATCCTTGGGCTGATTAAAATATTTAAAGTCCTTCATTTTTAATGAATAAAGTTGCAATTTATTTCATTTATTATTCTAAGGCAATTTAGAAAAGTCATCTTCCACTTTACGTCGGTACTTTTTCACATTTAGTCCTAAATATAAAGATATAAAGACCTATACCTGAATGATACAGCTGAAGGCAAAATGCGGTGATAGAACAAGAATGGGACACATGGACATATACATATACTTCTAGGCATGAACCCAAGTGCACTCTCTATTAACCGTATGTTAAGCCCAATACTCAGCCTCTCATAACTTCAGCTATTATATCTGGAAATTGAATATAATTATGTATAGTAATCTTGATGGTGGTTGAGTTGGTTGAGTGATATAATGCAAACCACCTGTTACATAAAGAGAATATTTAATAGGATGGTTCAGAGTGTAGGATCTTTAGTGAGATGCCTGAGTTTAATGCCCATTAACCATTTATGAGGTGTGGGTCTTAGACTTATTCTCCCTTAGTTTCTAGATCTGCAGGATGGGGATAGTTGTAAATACAGAGTGTTCATATCATAGTACTGATAAGGGGCTAAAGTGAGGATATGTGTGTGTGTGTGTGTGTGCATGTGTGTGTGTGGGTGTGTGTGTGTGTGAAATACATCTTAGGATAGGACCTGGCACATAGTAGGCATTAAACAGAAATGTGATATTATATTTATTAATAACTGATTTTTTTCTGAGACAGAGTCTTGCTCTGTTGCCCAGGCCGGATTGCAGTGGCATGATCTCGGTTCACTACAATCTCCACCTCCCGGGTTCAAGCAATTCTCCTGCCTCAGCCTCCCGAGTGGCTGGGATTACAGGCACATGCCACCATGCCTGGCTATTTTTTGTATTTTTAGTAGACACAGGGTTTTGCCATGCTGGCCAGTCTGGTCTCAAACTCCTGACCTCAAGTGATCTGCCTGCCTTGGCCTTCCAAGTGCTGGGAGCCACAGCACATAGCCAATAACCAAATTTTTATTACTCTATTTGTTCTTCTGCAAATTTCATTAACAAATTGTTTTCTGTTTTTGATACGGTTGAATTTATGGTTCTTAATATTAACAGTATTTAAAATATTTACTTCAATAAAATTCAATTTTTTCAAATATGCATTTGAAATTTTCTAAATTAATCAGCCTCAAGTAACTGGCACTCACATCAGAATAAGAGTCTTTGAAATTAGAATGTCACACACTGCCAATTTTGAAAAGTTTTGCTATCCATAAGAAAAATGTTATTGAAGTCAACCCTACCTGAAAGGAACTGTGCTTTGTACAGATAAACAGTATTTGTAAGAGATAGGAGCGAAATTTTTTTGAACCGCGGCTGGTCTCATGCTTTGCTTTCAAAAGTAAAAGTTTATATATACTGATCTGTATTGAAATCGAAATTCGTAAAGCTGTGAATTACAATTGTTTTATTCTACTTTAGCCCAACAAACATTTGGTGGTGGTGTTGTTTTGAGACAGAGTCTTGCTCAGTAGCCCAGTTTGGAGTGCAATGGTGCAATCTTGGCTCACTGCAAACTCCACCTCCCAGGTTCAAGCGATTCACCCATCTCAGCCTCCCAAGTAGCTGGGATTACAAGTGCTCGCCATCGTGCCCAGCTAATTTTTGTATTTTAGTAGAGACAGGGTTTCACCGCGCTGGTCAGGCTGGTACCAAACTACTGACCTCAGGTGATCCGCCTGCCTCGGCCTCCCAAAGTGCTGGGATTACAAGAGTAAGCCACCACGCCGGCACCCAACAATTTTAAAAAGTGTTAAATATCATTATATTAAGCTATTGCAAAAGTTTGCCAATTAGAAGATTAAGCATTGATTAATATTAAGGGTAATATGAATAACTAATCTGTGTAAAAATTATTAAAGCTGAGGAAAATTTTGAACTTTTGTACAGCAAATTCCAAATTGTAATGGCAGAACTATTTAATATTTTTAATTAACCAAATATTTTGTGTAGTATATTTGTAAAAGAAGCTTAAGGCAATATCATGAATTAAGTAAAAATTATAAAATTACTCAAATGCCTTAGCCTAAACATACATTCAATCAACACTTTTATGTTTTCTATCAGATTACAGCTCTAGGTCATAATTTTAGCTATCAATGACAAAAAAGAATATGCTAATCGATGAAAAAATTCTGTCTAGTCAAATTCCACTTATTTTATGTATACTCTAACTCTTAAGACAGGAAATTCACTAAAAGTATTTTTGAATTTATTTTCAAAACAAAGGTTAAAACAGAAAAGAGTAACTTTGACTAACAAGAAATTCTAAGCTGTCAGATATAATTGTTCCCACAAATTAGGGATAATTAAATTTTACTATTTGTAAAAAACTATATATCTCTTGACTCATTTATCAACTAATAATTGGACATCTATTAAACATTTAGTTGTATAAGATAGTGAACCTTGGGAATAAAAGAATATAACAAATTATCATACTGAATAGATTATGATGGACCTATTGGTATTAGAGTAATTTAAATCACAGGTCGTTATCAAAGGAATAAAGCAGGAGAAAGAAAAAGATAATTTTAAAAAAGTGATTGATGCCGGCTGGAATTACCTGAGTGTTTTTGGATTCAAACAATTTTAGCTTGAAGCTCCAGCCCAATTGCACTGTACACTCGCTCTCCCTTAAAACTTTACTCTCCTGAGTGAGCAATGCCATGTCCAGACTCTCTTGCCCCATAATGATAGCTGCCTAATTCTATTCCACTGTCAAATGTCATCTACACAAAGTCAGTGTGTCCAGTATAATGTGCATTGAATATCCAGAAAAATAGAAGAGGTTTGCATTAGGACAGGAGTAGTGCATGTGTGAGTTTACAATATTATGTTTTGTAGAATTGTGCAAACAAGAAGAAAAACATCTTGCTAGAAGCTCTGTTCTTGCCTTGAAAAAAATCTTAAAGTTGAGTATTAGAAATGTCTATCAAAAGTCTATTGATGCCTCGCTAGCAGAAATTTCTCTGAATCAATGTTCTTCATGGGCTTCGGTTCACTGTCATCTTGCTGCCTTTATTCACCTGTTCTTCAGTTTTCTCCCCTTTCCTTTGTCACTGCTTTCCCCAGCTTCCAGATTCTGTCTATTCCAGAGCAGTTGGGCAAACACAATTCTCTTCCTATAAGGAACTGTATTGCTTATTTGAAAGTAATATAATTTTTTTCATGTAACTTTATGACAAAGTCGAATACCTGCTACATGCTATATTTTTGCATACAGTGGATTCTTGTAATTCCTGGAAACAGGTACTATCATCTCACTCAGATGCAGGGAAACTGAGGTCAGATAAGTTAATATATCAAAATGGGAAAATTTTAACATGTCTGAATTCACAAGTGGAAAAGGCACAGCCACAATTTGAACTCAAGTCTACCTAGCTCCAAAGTACAAGGATATTTTACTATTAAATGATATTTCACAGATTAGAAAATAAATACAGAATTTTATTCAGCAGAATAACATCATTTAAACTTAGACAGATGAAAATTCCATATATTTTCTCTAGAACATAGCTAAATAAAGAAAGTTAGATTTAGATTTGGTACATTTGCTGTACCTTAATGATCTCTATCCTTGCTGTTCAAGGTGTGATCCTCAGAAGAACAGCAGCAGCTAAACATGAGTCTTGTGAAAAATATAGAATCTCAAGTCCAACTCTGGAACCACTGACTCAGAATCTACATGTTAGTGAGATTTGAGGTCATCCCTCAGCCCTTTGAGAAAGACTCATCTATTATATCACGTTATTTCTCAAAGTGGTGAATCAAAAAATTATCATTTGCAACTAAAATGGAAGTTGTCTGGCATGTGATGCTATGGCATGCAAATAGTCATGCTTCCATAGAAACATATGATGGCATATTCATGCATATGCGCCTCTGATTCCTGGGTAAACAAATGCATATCTTAAAGTAGAGATTGCTAATTTGATTCCGTGGCTATGGTGATGGGATTGGCAGAAACGCCCATGCTCATTGACAAAATCTAAAAAGGAAAGAACAGGAGAGAGGCTCATCTGCCTCCACTTCCCTCTCCTGTCTCTGCCCACTGAGTCATGGTTGTTCTTGGACTTCAGCCCCCTATGACACAGACAGGCTGTGCTGGAATTAGACAAGGTGCAGGAGTGGCCACCCCACCCCCACACACACCCCTGCGTTATTTACCCCAGCCTAGCCCTGACACCCTTTCTATTTCAGGGCGGGCGACTCAATTCACACCATGGGCAATGCTCAGCTCTGTGACGGTGCCCTGCTTCCCAGAGGTCTGGAATCAAACTTCTAACATATCTACATACTGTTAATTGTTCCCCTCTGGCAACAATTAAAAGTAATGTTTTAATGCTGTTGAGGTGACTGTGTAATGCAGTCGTTTCCAAAATGTACCATTTATGCAAAATTCCAGAGATCTTGCTAAAAGGCAGATTCTGATTCTGGGGATGGATGTGAGATTCTGCATTTCAAAAAAAAAATCCCAGGAGAGGAAGGTTCTCTGACCACACTGCAAACTGTTACTTATATTCATAATGAATTGAAAATCTAGCAAAAACTGTGCTTGAAAAAAGTAATTAGGAGGTAAGTATCAAAAGTCTGTAATATATTTTGACACTGTGATTGGCTTTCTAATGAATTTATGCTATATAAATATGCAGAAAGGTAGACAAAAATATACTCAATAGAGTATTCTTCGCATTCTTACTATGATAGTAAAAATAAAGTGAAAATAATGCTCACAAAATAGAAATTTGACAAAATAAAACAAAACAAAATAAACATGGTTCCTCCATGTAATTTAAAGTCATTTAAACATAGATTATTGAGAAAAATGTATAGGCATGCAAAATATTCCAAATAAAATTTAAAGAGAAAAATCGGCTATGAAATGATATGTTGGAGTTAACCCCCATTTTATTAGTTTGTATGGAGATTTAGAAATATCTAAATATTTAGAAACATTAAAAGACTATGCAGCCAAAGTGCCCCATAGGTTATATTGAGGGTAATTTCCTTTTCTTCTTCATATATTTTTTCAATAAATGTATGAAAAATTCACAAAATTAAAATTAATTTTTAAAAAGTATTTAAAATTTTCATCTATGCGATACATGCCATTTTAAAATTTTCTATACTTTATAGATATTATTCTATATTGTTATTAATTTTAACAACCTAGCTGCATAGATTAAAAAGCAAAAGTCTATTCTACATACATCCAGCCTCAATGCATCCCAATGGGAATCCCTATCAGAAGCTGCCTCTGGTCCCAGATGTCCCTTTCTGTACCCTCTGCTCAAGTTTGTTCCATTCCCACACAGTCACCCTCCTGGCCTCTTCCCATTTGCCATTCACTGGGATCATTGATCTGGTGTTTAACTCCACACTTTCAGGAAATGACGCCTCAAGAAACGTCTAACTGAGGCCCTGCACTGGAGCCTTGGGAGAGGCATTCAGGTCCCTGCCTAAACCCAGAGTCTTGGGCACCCTGGGAGAAAGAATGAGAACAATTCTTATTTCAATGCATCTCCACCATAAATATGTGACTTGGATGCCAAGGCAGATAATCCTAATGTTGCTTATGGGCAAGGTGCTGGGCAAGTGCTAAGCTGTTCCATAACATGCAAACCCTGCAAAAACCATGCAGCCCTAGTGTCTCCGGGTCATGGGATCTCCATTTTACTGATGGTAAGGCTGAGATACAGTGTGAAACAACTTTGCTCAACTCTTAGGGGCAGGAAGTGCCTGAACTGGCAAGAAAGCCCGTCTTTAGGTTCCTGATTGTTTTTCTCTACACATTAAATACGGGATGTATACAGTTAAGATATGGGACATTTTGGTAAATATGTACTTCAGATAATCAGCAGGTAATATTATTTTGGTGTAAATATGTCCTGTACAGTATGTCTATGCAAGCCTGCAAGAGAGTCCTTACCAGGAACCAAATCAGCAGGTACCTGGATCTAGAACCTCCGGCCCCCAGAGCTGTGGGAAATAAATATCTGCTGTTGAAACCACCTAGTCTGTGGTATCTTGTCATGGCAACCTGAACAGACTAATTCATTTATATTAAAAACTAAAAAAGTCACTTCGGGAGGCCGAGGCGGGCAGATCACGAGGTCAGGAGATCTAGACCATCCTGGCTAACATGGTGAAACCCTGTCTCTACCAAAAATACCAAAAAAAAAAAAAAAAAAATTAGCCGGGCGTGGTGGCGGGCGCCAGTAGTCCCAGCTACTCGGGAGGCTGAGCCAGGAGAATGGCGTGGGCCTGGGAGGTGGAGCTTGCAGTGAGCCAAGATCCTGCCACTGCATTCCAGCCTGGGCGACAGAGCGAGACTCCGTCTCAAAAAAAAAAAAAAAAAAAAAAAAGTACACACACACACACACAACAAAAAACAAACAAAAACTATTCATCATTTATCTGATATTAAAATGTAATGGGAAGTCATCTAATGTGATTGATTTACTAAATTAGGCATCTATCTTATTGCACACATCTCTAGTATGAATCAAAAATAGATGACCTTAGGGCTTTGTGTAGAGGGCAGACGGTTAGAAACACAAAAAGTAAATTTATGATGGGGGATTGGTTGTATGTGAAACTAAGATTGCCTCATATGCTGTATTCTAAAAGCAGTGCACAGATTATTATTTTACATGTTCTGGCCCCTTTTAACTTTCATGTTTTGGTGTAAACGGTTAAAAACCGAACTTAGCTTCAGTGTAGCAGTGCATTTGGCCCCATGCATAAATTCCAGAAGCTAATTTACCAAAGGAAGAGAGAGAACCCTCAAGGAAAGGTTTTACATTGCTTTCGAGACAGAACAGTTCTAACAAACACCCTGGGTTTTATTGTGATGCCACACTCGGTGCCGATGCAGTAGACCTCAAGCTTTTTATACATGAAGCCTGCTTGGGAGCGTGGCGAAGCACACAGACCTCCCACGTGGACATCGCCTTGGGCGGCTGCCTGCTTGCAATGCTCCATGGGGCAGCTCTTCCACAGATCTCACTTCGGCAAGACAGTGCTAGGGAACACCCCGCAAGCACAGCCAAATGATGAGACGCTTCCGTGCATACATAATGCAACTCGCCTAAGTAAGAATTGACTCGGAGAACTGATACAACACGTGCCAAAATAAATACAAGGCTTAGAGAAAACAGCATGCCCAAGTGTCTGATTTACTATTTTCACGCAGGGAAGAAAAGAACAAGGGCATTTCTTATTTAAGCAGTTTTTAGCAGTATTTGCCTAAAATAATATTTCCATTTGGCCTTACGTTTAAACGGTATGAAGTGCTGAAAGGCCTTACGCCTTATGTAGGACAGGTAGGATAGTTGCAGAAAATGAGACCGGAAAAGTTGAGAAGGTCACTGAGCTTCTCATTTATGTGGCAAGTATTGGAGTCAGGACTGGACTTCAGACTCCAAATTCAGTGCTTTTTAACACCATTTCATGTTCCCCACCAAGTGGACACTTTGGGAGTATCATGGTGCTTTGAGAAAAGATAAGCCTTTGAAACCAAAAAATGCTACATTTAAATGAGGTTCCACCATTTATTAACTGGCCAATTCCAAACAACTTAATAAACTCCCCTGAGTCTGTCAATTTGGCTTTGAGTCACTCATTCAGCATAGACCAAGCTTCTACAATTAAGAGCTAAACAAGTTAAGCCTTCTCTTTTGTGGAATGTTCCTTTGGTTTCACAAAATGGTTTTGAATATTAAAAATTAAACTCTTAAAACAATTAATGGGCTTTGTAGTTGATACATATGCATTCTGTCATCTACATCAACTCTTTAAGCAGAGATATAATATTGGGTGGCAGGGCATAATTAACATTTATTTCTAGGAAGATACTTTGGAAAACCAGCGCTGCAATGTGTTTCTGTTCACATTTTATGTGATGGGAGGTTCCTTCCTGATGCTGCACATAACAGGAAGAGCAACAAGAGCAAAACAAAACCAAAACGAAAATCTTTGAAATCATTAGTTCGTATGAAAATAAGCCACTTATTTGTCACTGCTACTTTCATTTATTGTTTCTATTTAGGCTTTTCGGATAACTCAGTGGGCAGCAGAGACACCTCTGAGTCATCCCTTTTATGATGAGATAGGCAACACAGAATCATTTTTTTCTTTCACCTTGTCTCAACATTATAGTTGATGGGAACACATATCTGTGGCTGCCTGGAAGAATGAATCTGTCAGGGGGGCGCCCTCATTGTACTGTTATTAAAGAGCTTAAGATCTTTAAGATGAAAAAAATTTATTCTGGGCAGTGGCTCATGTTGGGGAATATGTTCAAACACAGAAAAAAAGCACTGAGGAAATCAACATTATTTACTCTATCAGCAGTGTATTTATATTCCAGAAGATTAAAAGTTGCAGTCTCTGCAGTTGTCATTTTCTACCATCAAAGTTAAAACATAACAGCAGTTCAGAAGGAAGTATCAAAATATTCCTCCCTCGGCCTGCTGGCATCGAGCCTGCCCTTGGTGTGGGATTGCGGGCACCATGAAAGCAGGTGTGGCCATTCATTGGGCAAAGATCCTAGCCGGGCACCAGGCTGTGACACTTCAGAGAAAAGTGAATTCGAACTGGGAACTCTTTTGCCATAAAGGGAAAGCTACTCTCTGAATGTCATCCTTTCCTGAGATGCAGAATTTCTTCAGCCCGAAAATGTATAAGATCTGACTTTAAAAAACAGAGTTCCCTTTCTTTCCATGCCGTCAGTGGTTTGCTGGAGCCAGCTCATACCACTATAGGAGCCACTTTTTTCAGTTTTTAGGAATTTTGTAAGTCAGTTGCTAAACACCATAATTATTAAAAAATTAAGGTATCTAAACTTCAGTTAAATAAAGTATATTAAAAGGAAACACAATGACTATTCAAGTACATCAATTCCTAATTATTATAGTAAATTTTTACTATTACCTATGCTTTTTAGGTTTTTTGTATGTTGCATATGTATGAAGTAGAAATACTATATAATGGGGCACTCATGAATATCTCTTCTCAATTTCTCATTTGGTAATTTTCTTTTGGTAGCTGCAAACTGGCTATGGCAACAATATTTACACCATGGAAATTGGCAACTGATACAAATATAACTATTTTCCTCAAGGGCTGGCTATTAAATGTTTACCTGTACAATTCTGATGCCATCACTTTAGTTAAAATACTATCACTTTTGCATTACACATGCTAATAGAAAAGAATTAAGTGCTAATTACTTTTAGTAGACAAGTTCTAAAATAATTTCGGTTGGCTTCAGGTGGTAGGTAAAGAAGATAAGATACTTCCTCTGCCTCTGTCACAGGCAGACACACATATACAACACATAACCAAATGTTTTATGTCTTTTCTTATCTCATTTTTTGAATCCCCTTAGGGATACCATTACTTTTTCCACCTAGTGAATTTTTATTCTTGATGTAAGAGCTAGCTCAGTGGTCCCTTTCCATGAAAGCATTTTCCACACTTACAGGCAAACTCTGAAAGTTCATACCTTTGTGTTAAATTCTCAATGAGTTGTACTCTAGCATTTCCATTTAAAATTGTAACTGGCCATGATCGCCTCTTCTTGGCACACTGTTTTCCTCTTAATCTACTTTGTCATTTATTTTATATGGCACTTATCATCTTCCTACGCATACACAATTTACTTTTTAAATCATGTCTATTTCAGGTTCTATGAAGGCAAGGAATTCTAGTTTTCTTATATATCTCACATGCCTAAAACAGTGCTTATAGTAGATACTCAATAAATTGTTGAAAACTGAACAAATTACATTTGCAAGATGGTGTGTGAAGTTGAGTTCCAGAGTGGGACAGGTCATCACTAACTCTGGCTTGGGCAAGTTATAGAAACTCTCTGGGTTTCATTTCACTGAGTAGTTATAAAACTGAGATTTTATACACACACACAAACACACACACACACACACACACACACACAATGAGATAATATTAATATATGTGTTGTATATAGCCTTAACCTCATTGACTAACATCTTGTACATACTCCAAAAGTGTTACTATTATTTCCTCTCACCGAGTCTTTCTTTCCTCGTGGACTTAATTAGTTATTAATCAAAGGACTACGCACAGTATTAACTCTGTGACAGTCTGTTTGCCAAAGTGGTGAGTTGCCTCGTCCTCTGCTACAAGCAGACAGAATCAGACTTGACAACACAGGGAATTTGGGGAGGAGTTATAACTGGATTGCCATGGACAACCTGCTAAGAGGATAATGCGTTTTCAGCCAAGATGATGAAGCTCATTGTAGCAAACTGTGATTTGGCCCACTGCTGTAGCCTCTGCCAGTCTCCCAAGGATCTCATATGGAAAAGCAACTCACACGGTGATTAACCTTGAGATTTCAATTATAAATGAACTAAGGAAATGCCTGCCGACCTGTTTTAGATTCTTAAACATGAGACACCCAAACATTTAAAAAAAAGTCTTAAATTATTCAAAGACCAGCCTTTGGGAGTGTAAGGATTTGGAGTCTTTTCTCATGTTGGGTGGTGCAGTGAGGCATGACGTGTGATGCACTGAGCCGTGAACATCCATGGTGGGAGGTATGCTGGAAGCATATTGGGAAAAGCTTCATATGCTGCTTCCAGTAGGTACAGTAAGACAGGGGTTTCTGTCAATGGTTCACCTCCACCTGATAGCCAAATTCATTTGAACTGCCTCTGTGGAGTTCTTACTTTCTACTACATCCATTCAAGAAAAAAAATTTAAAGACACATTATCCCTCATTTTATTTACTGATAAGCATGATATTTCATTCACTTAATAAATAATGACATTCTTCCAGGCCTAATAAGAATGATATTTCATATAATATATCAACCACATGATAATTTTTGAAAATAAATTCCCTGGAAATACTCCTTCCGATAGAGTAGAAAGACTGGACCAGAAAAGTAATTTAAAGGTTTCATTGTGGGTCCTTTTCCTCTGTAATCTGTGTAGTAAGTTTATGAATAGGAAATACTTCTAAAATATTGCAGACTTCAGAAATATCTGAGAACGGTCTGTGAGGCATGACTGAGCTGATAAGTGACAGATAATATGATGGGATCTTGAGCTTCCCATGTGCTCCTTGTGGCCTGAAATATCTCTATTTTGTCCAAAGTAAGGCACAGGAAATTTAATCCTATTTCTTCTCAGTTTGCATAGTAGAGAGTATCTCTGAAACGTTGGGAAATATGTTAAAAATTATTTTATTACCTTTGCCCATCCAAGTGTGGCAACAGTAGCTGTTTAGGTTAAGATAACACACAACATCCAAGGCCTGAAGGAACAAAAAATCTGATAGAAAACCTGATCGCTAACGTGAATGTCATCTGTGTGGAGGCAAGAAGAGATGAACAAGGTCTCTGACAGTTAATGAGCGCCTCTCACCTGACAAGTGTCTCAATGTACTAACTCAGCTGGTCCTCCCAACAACACTCCAAGGTATATGTAATCATCCACATTTACAGCTGATACAGTCTAGAAAGCTAAGAAAGCAGAGCTCAAGACAAAGCTTAAATGTCAATAAATTGCCGGGAGCAATCCTAGGGCAATGATTTAGACAGCAAAAAGGAACTGAAGTAAGGAATAAGGGCAAACAAATTCCAGGAAGTGCATCCCTTAGTTCCTACAAGTTTGGCAGAAACTCTGGCAAGCTGCTCAATCACAAACAGCATCTCAAAGGCCGGAAAATCACCCATGGTGCATATTTGGTGAATTCGTATATAGTGATGAAAGTTATGCAGGTAACTAATACATGACAGATAAATAGCTACATGAATAGAGTAACTAACGTGCATCTAAGTGATAGCTTGGTAATCTGTGTCTTATTTAAGTATAATTCTGTAAAACAGATGTGTTAAGAGTTTTCATCATAAATTTGTGATAAGAAGCTTGGGGGACAGTCTGTGTATGGCAGAAGCAAGGATAAAATATTTGTTCACAATAGCAAAGACTTGGAACCAACCCAAATGTCCAACAATGATAGACTGGCACATATACACCATGGAATACTATGCAGCCATAAAAAATGATGAGTTCATGTCCTTCGTAGGGACATGGATGAAATTGGAAATCATCATTCTCAGTAAACTATCGCAAGAACAAAAAACCAAACACCGCATATTCTCACTCATAGGTGGGAACTGAACAATGAGAACACATGGACACAGGAAGGGGAACATCACACTCTGGGGACTGTTGTGGGGTGGGGGGAGGGGGGAGGGAGAGCACTGGGAGATATACCTAATGCTAGATGACGAGTTAGTGGGTGCAGCGCACCAGCCTGGCACATGTATACATATGTAACTAACCTGCACATTGTGCACAGGTACCCTAAAACTTAAAGTATAATAATAATAATAAAAAAAAGAAAAACAGCAAAACTATTTTCAATGTTTTCTTATTCTATTACATTGAGTAGAGAGGGCAAACTTATTTTCTGAGTGCTAAGGAGCATAAACATCTTTCCCATTTTCCACTTTATAGAGTGATAACATAAAATAAAAATAAATCACAGAAGTTTAACGCTTCTTAACTAGGGACGGATTGCCAGATATGAATATGTCATGAGAACTCTATTAGCTCCATGCTGAGGGAAAGAAAGCTGAGTGAAATATGCTCTTTTGAGATCCTAGAAATTCTGAATATTCTCAGGCCACGAATAATATGCATTAGGTATAAAAATTCATCTAAAAAGGAAGTGAATGAAAAGAGGGTTTAACAGATATATTTAAACAGAGGTTGAAACAGTGTGGCTAATGTGATGGACAATAGGCTGTTCCCTGTAGCTTTCTTGTGGTGACTTTTCTCATAGAATCTCAGAGCAATTGTTTTTAAACTTTTGATTTTGAATAACTTTAGACTTACATAAAAGTTACAAAAATCATGGAGATAATTTCAATACAGCCTTTCCTTATCTTCCCCTAGCATTAACATCATATCTGACCATTGTATAATAATCAAGGCAAAGAAATAAACATTGATACAATACTAGTAACTAAACTACAAACCTTATTCAAATTTCCAACCAAATCCAGGTTCCCAGGTTCCCAGCTGACACTTACCTATTGGGCATCCTTCATATCTTACATTACAGGACAGGTCTTATGTCTGTTTTAGTCTTTGGTGACCTGAACACTATTAAAGAGGATTAGCCAGTTATTTTTTTGAAACATTCCTCAATTGCAATTTGCCTGATGCTTTCCCATGAGTACTGAAGCTATGAATTTTTGGCAGGGAATCTATAGAATTGTCAATGCATCCTTCTCAGTATATCATATCAGGAGTTAAATTATATCAATATGTTTCATTGCTTGTGATGTTAACTTCGATTACTGGTTAAGGTGGTATCTACCAGAATTTTCCATTGTAAAATTACCATTTTACATGCTATAATTAATAAGTACCTCATGGAAAGCTCCTTAGATCTATACACACATTTGGTTTTCATCATACTTGTTACCTACTCATGTTAACATCTCTTTTGGTGATTTTATTTATTTATTTATTTATTTATTTTGTCACTCTGTCGCCAGGCTGGAGTGCAGTGGTGTGATCTCAGTTCTCTGCAACCTCGGCCTCCCAGGTTCAAGCAATTCTCTTGCCTCAGCCTCTCAAGTAGCTGGGATTACAGGTGCCCACTACCGCGCTTAGCTAATTTTTGTATTTTTAGTAGAGATGGGGTTTCACCATGTTGGCCAAGCTGGTCTCAAACTTCTGACATTTCAGGTGATCCGCCCTCCTCGGCCTCCCAAAGCACTGGGATTACAGTGTGAACCACAATGCTTGGCCTCTTGGTGATTCTTGATTGAACATTAGTACCATAGTGTTTGAAAAATAATGATTTTCTGTTTTTATAATTTCTGCTACATTTAATTGAATTCCACTGTAAGGAAAAGCTGTCCTTTCCCCTACATTTGTTCATACAATTATTTTTTGCATAAGTATAAACTCATGAATATTAATTTTATTCTATGGATTATAATCTATATAATCATGTCTATTTATTTAGTGGCTCCAATTATCTTTAGTTTGCCCATATGGATCTCTTTCAGGTTAAATCTTACTACTCTATCTTTTCTTGTTTGTTGTTTTTTTTTTAGCATTTTCTTAGTTTCTGACACCACAAAATATTTCGGATTCATTTTATATTTTCTCTGCTCCAGCCCTAGAATCAATTATTTCTTCAAGGATCCCTGCCTTCTGTTATTGAAATGCAGAATATTGTTGCTAGCTGTGGTCATTGCCACTGGGGTATCATTGATTCTAGACCTTCTTTGTAGACAGAAGTAGGAAATATATGAATGTATACTCACACTTGCAGATAGATGATAGACAGAGATACAGATAGCTACATAGATAGATAGATAATGGGTCATAGATAATATATAGATAATTAATAGACAAATGACATATAGTTAGCATAAGTTCATCCTGATATTGTTTTACTGTTGATTCAAATCACAGGATTCATTTGACTGTTTATCCTTTTCTTATGAATAACTGTATTGTTTGACAAAGTGAAACCTGACTCTCACCATTAACAATGTATTTACCTATTTGCTTAATCTTAGTTAATGTATAAAGTATGTTCAGTATCGCTAACCGATACTCCTGTGAAAAACAAATTTACTATCTGGAGTATGATATTTGTGTATAATTTCTTTTGTTTTTAGCCTCACATTATCTAGCCAAGATACTCTTCCAAAATTACTGAGATTTGTACTTTTCTTAACCACTCCCTTTAGCAGGGTTTTGTCATCCATTTATAACAGAGTTGATTTCAAACCTATTGTGCTTATTCCATTTTATGCTCTCTCAGCATCCTTGTATATTTTATGTATGTATGTATGTATGTATGTATGTATCTATCTATCTATCTATCTATCTAGAATGTATATAAAATATTGCTGTAGTCCTAAGAGTCAAAGCTATACAAAAGGGAATACTCACAATAGTAGCACTCCTTCCTAATACCCCATCACCATTCTCTAATCTTTCCATAGTCTTTCCAACAACCCTTGGATGCAACAAATCCCATTCATTTCTGGTTCTTCCTTTATGTGTTTATTTTGCATAAATAAGTTAATGTGTATGCATTTTCTCATAGCTCTTTCTTTGTTATATGAAATGTGATATACTATAGAAACAATGTTAGGTTTTGCATTTTTAATTTTTGTAAAAATAAAAATATATCCTTTAAAACACTACCAATTAGTTCATTGAGCTGTTCTTTGTGATAGTTGCATGATACACCACTGGTTACATTTACCACAGTTTATTTAATAATTCTCCTATATTTGGGCATTTAGGTAGTTTCCCATATTGTGATAGCAAACAATGCTACAATGCATATGAAGTTTTGTATTTTTACAGATTTTTTTAAGAGTAGATTCATAGAACCTACTTCTATGTTTAGTCAAGAGGTAAGCGAATGCACAATTTTAAGTATTGTCAAATTCCCGTCCAGAAGTTTGTACAAGTTTGCATTCCCACCAGCTGTGTATGACAGCACCAGTATCCTAGAGCCTCACCAACAGAATGTGATATCACATAGCTTTTTTATTTTAATGGCTTTATGGTATATTTTAGTATCTGGTAGGGCTAGGGCCCCAACCTACATTGTCTTATCTTCAGTGTTGCATGACTACTTTTGCATAATTTTTAACACACGTAAACTTTAATATGAACATGTCTAGCTTTGTATAAATCAACTCTATCTCATAATTGGAGTTGCAATAAATATATAAATTATTATAGGAAAAACTGGCAACTTCATAATGTTGGGGTTTGCTGTCCAAGAAAAGGTTTAATATTCTATTTGCTGAATTCCACCTTTGTGTGTTTCATTAGTGCTTTAAGATTTTTCTCATATGGGATTTCAACATTTATTCATAAGCTTATTCCTAAGTAATTACTCTTAGTTGCTATTGTAAATGGAAAATTCTTTACTGTTATGACCTAGTGTCTAAGTCCTCCTCAAGGTTTATACATCAAAATCAAATCCTCACTGCAGTGGTATTAAAAGGTGGTGGCTTTGAGGGTGATTACTTCATGGTGGTGGAGCCCTCATGAATGGGATTAGTGGCCTAAAAAAGAGGCCCCAGGGAGATCCTTGCCACCTCTGCCATGTGAGGACACAGAGAGAAGGCCGTGCATATAAGCCAGAAAGCAGATCCTCACCAGACAGTGACTCTGCCTTGATGTTGGGCTTCCCAGCTTCAGAGTTGCATGAAATAAACGGTTGCTCTTTATAAACTGACAAGTTTATGGTAGTTTGCTATAGAAGCCTCAACAGACTAACATGGCAGAGTAGCAATTCCTCCTGAATCACTTGAAGCCCAGACCTCTTCTCACTTCTTGTTCCTTCATTCCCAGGGTCTGTCTTCCATCTGTAGACCTGAAAATGTCACCATCACATCTGGTTTCAGACACTGGAGAGGAAAACATTTTTTAACAGGAGCAGTGACAAGTTTCATATTTAATTTCGATTCATATTCCACTGGGGGGGAAATCTATTCATAATAATTCATGCTCTTATACTGATTGAGCAAGTACTGTGCTCAAAACATTGCTGGGGCCTGATGGAATATAATGAGAAAGGGCTAGATGAGGTTTTTGACCACACTGATCCTGTATACTGTCACTAACTGATACTATGGGGACTATTTCAAGTGGAATCTCACTCAGCAGTAGGCAAGCATCTATGATGGAGAGAGCACAAGCCAAAAGTGTTGCTATAGAGCAGGCTTCATAAAACTCTGATGCCACAGACCAAATGTGTGTACCTCCATTCATGTTGAAACCTAATTCCACAATCTGAGGGTATTTGGAGGTGGGGCCTTTTGGAGGTGATTAGGTCATGAGGATGGAGCCTTCATGAGTGTATTAGTATTCTTATAAAAGAGGTCTGGAGAGACTCCTCATAGCCTTCTTTCATATGAGGTTACAGGGAGAAGATGGCCACCTATGAGAAAATGGGCTGTAACCAGATACCCAAATATGCCAGCAACTTGATCTTAGACTTCCCAGCCTCCATAACTGTAAGAAATAAATTTCTGTTGTTTATAAGCCATCCAGTCTATCGTATTTTGTTATAGCTGCCCAAATGCACTGAGACAGGAAATTATTACCAAAAGTGGAGCGTTACTGTAATGAATACCTAATATGTGGAAGTGGCCTTGGCACTGGGTAATAGACAGAGGCTGTATAAGTTTAGAAGTGCATGCTAGTAAAAGCCTACATTGCCATGAATGATAAGATGGGTTGAATCTCTGTCCCCACCACATCTCATATAGAATTGCAAATCCCGTGTTGGACACGACTGTGAGGCCTTATGGGAGGGGTAGGATCATGGAAGTGGTTTTCATGAACAGTTTAGCACCATCCCCCTTGGCATTGTTTGATTTTGATTGTGAGTGAGTTCTTGTGAGATCTGGTCATTTTTAAGTGGAAAGTCTACACAATTTTAAGTAAAGTCTTAAGCTTTTAATGTAAAGTCTACATAGTTTTAAGTGTGTAGCACCTTTCCTCACCTCTTGCTCCTGCTCCTGTCATGTAAGACGTGCCTGCTCCCCTTTACCTTCTGTAATAGTCCATTTTCATACTGGTATGAAGAAATATCTGAGACTGGGTAACAGATAAAGGGAAAGAGGTTTAAGGGACTCACAGTTCCACATGTCTGGGGAGGCATCACAATCATGGGGAATGGCAACGGAGGAGCAAAAATACATCTTACATGGCAGCAGGCAAGAGAGCATGTGCAGGGGATCTGCCCTTTATAAAAACATCAGATCCTGTGAGGCTTATTCACTACCACAAGCACGGCACAGGAAAAAACCCACTCCCATGATTCAGTTACCTCCCACCAAGTTTCTCCCATGACACATGGGGATTATGGGAGCTACAATTCAAGATGAGATTTGGGCAGGGACACAGCCAAACCATATCAACTTCTCCCATGAGTGTATGTTTCCTGAGGCCTCCCCAGAAACTGAACATATGCCAGCATTATGCTTCGTGTACAGTCTACAAACCTGTGAGCCAAAGAAACCTCTTTTCTTTATAAATTAGCCAGTCTCAGGTATTTCTATATAGCAATGTGAGAACAGACTAATACAAATGGACTGTTACAGGTAATTCTGAAGAAGGCTCAGAAGGAGAGGAGGAGAGCTGCAGAGAAATCTGAACACATGGATAATCCTGAACAGAAATTGGGTAGAAAAATGGACAGTAAAAGACATTCTAATGAGCTCTCTCACATTCTAATGAAAATGAGAAATGAGCTATTCGGCAATGGAGAAAAAGCTATCCTTGTTATAAAATGACAAAGGATTTGGCTGAATTGTGTTTATGCTCTAGTATTTTGTGGAATGTAAAATTTGTGAGTGATAAAATTGTGTGTTTTCCTGAGGTAATATATAAAAACAAAGTCTTGAAGTAGCAGCCTGGTCCCTCTTGACAATAAATAGTAAAATGTGAGAAGAAAATAATCATTAATAGACAGAATTTGTTATCAAAATGGAAGCAGAACTTAAAGTTTTGTAACATTATCAACATATACAAATTGAAAAGAATTACAGTCTGTTTGGCATAGAATACAAAGCATGTAGCTCATTCTGATAAGGAAGTTCCTCAACCATCTAAAAAGAAGCCAGGAACTATCGTTCAAGACAGTAAAATAATGACCTTAAAGTCAATTCCGAGATCATCAGGGCTGCCTCTCCACTCATTGGCCAAGATTGTAAAATCCCCCAAAAGCGTGGAGCCATTGCACAGAGCCCAATTAGACCAATGTCTAGAGGAGCCATGGGGTGGGGCTCCAGTGTGAGGGTTTTGGGAAGCAGGGCCTTTGGGAAATGATTAGGTAATGAGGGTGGAGCTCTCATGATTGGCATTAATGCTTTTATAAAAGGGGCCCCAGAAAGATGCCTTGGCTCTTCTCCTGTCATGGGGGGACACAATGAGAAGACTGCCATCTGTAAGGAATGGGCCCTCGCAGACACCATTATCGGCTGGCTCCTTGATCTTGGGCTTCCTACTCTCCAGAAAAGGAGAAATAAATTTTTTTTGTCATTTATAACCTACCTAGTTTATGGTGTTTTGTTATGGAAGCCCTAATGGACACAATATGCAGTTTTAATTTCTGTGTAGTAATTTTATATCATGCTACCATAGTAATTTTTATTGAGTTATTTTTATTATGGATTATTTAGAATTTTCCAGGTAAAACTCTTACATCAACGGCATATAAAAATAGCTTTATTTCTTCTTCACCAATTCTTATGTATCTTACTGATTTTTCTTGTCTCTTCCATTGACCTTAAGGGTTGAATAGTAGTAAAGGTAGAAATTATTCTTTCCTTTCCCTGTTCCTGAACTTAGGGAATTGTCTCTCCACTTAGTAGAACTGTAGAAGCCTCCCTGTCTTACATGTATATTTCAACATATATAAATTTCTACATATTAGATATATATGTGCATATAATTATATATACTTTAAGAATCTCTTATATAAAGAAATACATACATAAATATGTACAAGGAGAGAGAGAGAGAGAACTAGATTAAGAAAGTATATTTCAGCTCTCATTTTCTTGAGTGTTTTTAGTTAGGCATCAAATTTTGTTGAAGAATTTCTCAGCAACTGTTGAGAAAATTATAAGTTTTTTTGCAATCTATTAATATGCTTTAATATATGAATGGTTTTCTTAATATTAAAACAACTTTTTTACATTGCTATAATAAATGTCATGGTGTACTATTTTCATGTGGTATGGGTACTGTATGTTAATATTTTATTTAGTAACATTGCATTAATTTTCATGAATGATGGTCTGTAGATTCTTCTTTCATGTATTTATTTATTTCAACTGTCTGCATCTGGTTTAGCTTTCATTTTTTGTGATATTTTGCATTGAGAATTTAATTCATTATTTTAATGTTTTTCTTTTTATTGGTTAAAAAAATGATAGGTAGTGTTCCAGACATCAGACAAATTAGAATTCAACTTTTCAAACACGTATGAAATAAGGTGATCGTACATACTAGTAAGTCCACTTTTTGCTCTAAAGTAGAACCACAAAACTTCACTGATAAGCTATAATATTAGTTTGTGCACTCTGAAAAAAATATATTTGGTTTTCAAAACAGAAAATAGATATTTAAAATGGATTTCCGCCTAAACATGCAATATGCCCTTTATTTTTTGAAATTATAAATATGTTTTTATAACTCACTTTTCAGGAAGGTGGAAATTAAAAATGTTTAAACTGGAAATGATCAGTAATAAAATCGATATTTTTCTTTATTTTTAAGCATTTGCTAAAATCACCATACTCCTCTCATTTTTTATCATAGTTTCCTTTAAATAAAATCAAATCTTGTATTTTTGGGTACCAATTCTGAAATATTGTTGGAGGAGACAAAACAAAGCTGCCCTCAAAGAATTATCTTAATTGAAGATATAGAGTTTAAGCAGATGAAAAAGTCAATTGGCAAATAACTATATAAGCAACTGTTTTTAAAAATCCATGGAAGAGATTTTGTGGGCAAAGGCATCATTAATTGCAAATAAAATATTCAGAACACTGATGGCCAGTAAGTTAGAAGTCAGAAAGTATTGTCTCTTCGGGTCATGTTAACCAATCCTCACTTGACTATATTAAAGGATACTCATTTTTATTTCAATCAGATATTCCCTTAGCTCATCATACACTTTCCTGATAAGCCTGTTCAGAACATCAGAATCCTCAGCTCCGCACCAGTTGAAAGGAGTTGGCAAGTGGATTAAAATCTATTTGTGCTCCCATTACAGGCACTCGTTGCTATAAAGATTACTTCTAGTTTGTATTTTAAGAGAATGATTTAAGTAGGAGCCGCAATTAACAGTTTTTTTAATGGTAACTTTTTTTGGATAGGCCAAGAGGAAAAGAAATTGTGGGGTTCCAAAAAGAATTCTGAAAGGTTAGAAAGAGCAAAGTCTGCTGTGTGATAAAAGATACACTTACTTGGCAGAGACAAGTTTTCTGTAGTAAACAGTTAGGGCTGTAAGGAGTAAGATGAGGATTTGGGTCATTACCCTGTTGTGAAAGGATAAATTTATTTTAATAAAAGTATCTTTTAAGAAGTTTTGATTCCCCGGAAGAATTATAGGAAAGAGAGGCAGAACTCAGGAGACTATTTGGTAAGATTCCAGTAAAGAGAGAGGCTTTTAAAACTCAATAGCCTCTAACAAAGAATCAAGACCTTGAATACTGATGCAGAAAAAATTGAGGAGAGACATGAGAGATATGATGGGGTTCAGGACATGCCACCCCAAAATATGACACTGTGGTATTTGAGGAACAGGAGAAGCAGCCTGCAAAAGTCCTTGACCGAGTCCAGCCATTGTGGGCTGGTGGCTGCCAAGGTTGCCGTTTGGCTTCCTGGAGTGCTGGCTGTAGAGGCTGTGGATCTGGGTTCTATGGTCAGACATGGCCTGGCATGGGTCTAACGGGGCTCTGTGCAATGGCTCCATGCTTTTGGGTCATTTTACACTCTAGCCCACTGAGTGGAGGGGCAGCCATGATGATCTCGGAATTGACTTTGAAGTCATTATTTCATTGTCTTGGACAATAGTTTCTGGCTTCTCTTTAGATGGTTGGTTCCTTATCAGATGGGCCACACCCTCTGTGTTCTGTGCCAAACACACTGTAACGTATGCATTCAGCCTCTCAAGCCATACACACAACGTGGCAGGTGAAGTGTTCAAATAAATATTAGGAGCTTTTAGTAACAATTGTATTTAATGAGCTTCTTGTCAAGAATATCTACTTTTTTAAATTTACTTTCAATTGGTTTGAGAGATTACCAATTATTCAAACACAAATGATTTCACGTAGTAAGTGAAAAGAACACGCTAAAACAAACTCTGTCACTTAAAGGCTTAATACACGAGGGCATTGCCTCAGAATCTGGTTAATCCACTCTTTCCTTTCCTTAATGCTGTTTCCCATTTTGTTGCTTTGTCTTAAGAAAAGGTGATCCAGTTCATAAGAAAATAATGTTTTGGCTGAATAATAAAGGGTATCTGTCTGGAAATGTTTGTCATGGCTTGGGGGCGTGAATCATTTTTCCTCCCATGACAATGAAAATTAAAATTATTCACAAAATCCATTAGGATTAATTTAATAACAAGAAATTAACTTGTTGGCACAAATAGCCATTTAGGTAATATGGCAAGTTAACACAATTTTGAAAATCAAGTGTAATCTTTCAAAGCCACTTTCAGCTTCCATAGTCTACTAGGAGTTTTGCCCATTCCAGAGAATAACTTGTTTAAAAATGGATGAACTTTATTATTTTTAAGGAACTTTATAATAAAACCTGCTCATTTTCAATTTTATTATTTCTCATCTGGTTTGTCATAATAATTTGGATGTGTGGCCCCTCTACTAAAACATTGAAACATAAAAATAATTAATAATTAAAATTCTTTTCAGTTTCTGGGGATTAATATAAACACACAAAGAAAGCTTCTTAAATTATTTGACTTAAAAAACATCTAATCTGATACTATGCTAACACCTTTCTAAAACTAAAAAGTATTTCTTTTTCGAAAGCATATCTATAACAGTTTTCAGAAAGATATAAGATTTCCTTGGTAAAATCTGGTATTACACACCACAATAAATTATATACCTTAGATTTAAAGACTGTTAACCTACTTTTAAAATAGTTTTTCTTGCTTGAGACATTCTGATAGTCTAACCTAAAACAGAAAAATGAATTTTACCATTCATTTAGACAATCTATTGCTGGAAACAAAATTTTCACCTTAATTGCTTCTCAGATGATACATTAAAGTCTAATACCATTGTCCCCCGCCCACCAACACACACCAACATCCTGAGTTTAAACTGTTTTCTCAAATGGTGGCAAGATTTCCTGCTTGCAGTGCTACTTGAGTCTTTCCATCTCCTTTCCTTTCTGCCCTTGGTTAGTATTTTAAAGAGACTGGCTTTTTGCTATATTTGGGTAGAGTCTGTCTTAATGAGTTTTCAAAAGTGATCATATTTCTCATCCCCAGGATGCATAAACTATCTTTTAGGATATATTTCAAATATTGAAACAATTTATTATTATGTCACATTTGTAAAAATAGCCCAATAGCATTATATGTTCACATAACCATCTCTCTAAACAGCACCCGTTAATATTACTACCCAAATTTCATTAATATGTGTATTAGTTTAATCTTCTTCACTTTTGTTCCATAGCTTATAATGATTTTTAGAAAACATCTTTGCTTATTCTAGAAAATGAAACTTCTGATTTCAACAATATTAAATCATATCCACTGGAGCTCTAGTGACAAGGTGAACATTTTTTGTATAAGTGCATTTTAATGTTCATAGAAGGAGGCTGGTCAACATTACTCCTCAAATTCCAATTTTTATATTGACTTCAAATAAAAAAGTAATTAATATAGTCATCCTAAATTAATCTCAGGGTTTCTTTCTCTATTCCTACTCATTGCACTGCAATTAATTTTTGCTCTGAAATATAAATTTCACCAAATATTTTGAAACAAATGGACTTTATAGGCATAAAAAGAGAACAAGCTTAGATTGCAGCCTACAGTTTTCCAAATCATTTTTTATTAGGATTTTTTAAAATTTAACTTAATTGCAATATTAATGTCCTTTATCATTAATCTGCTTGATTTTCATTAGTGGAGTTAGAGGAAAGGAAAAATAAGATAATTCTCTAAAGCGATAAAGAAAACCTACACAGGAATTGCTGATTCCCTAAACCAAATGTTACTAGAGTTCAATAGTTCTCACAGAATTGTTTATTTTGTAAACTTTATAATGAGGAGAGGGGAAAGACTTTTATCTAGGTTAAATAAATGACTATTCATCAACAATATGTTTAACATTTAACAATCACAAATTGGTAACTGAATGACTCTTAACTCTAGCTGATTATACAGATCGTCTTCAACTCTTTAATGAAATGGGACATAATTTTCAAAATTAAAGTGCATTTCAATTAGCAAAAAGTACATATCAATGGTACAGATTTTTTACAAAGCACATGGATTTCTTTGAAGGATTTTGAATATGTAAATAATCAACACTTTTTTTGAAAAGGGAACCCTAATCTTGTAGTATTCTGAATCAAAAAAGAATGCTATCATCAAGAGTGGACATTAGGCAACATAATATTTACTGTCAGAGTTTGTTCACGCTTGTGCAGCATCCTGTTGGTAGCTCCAGGGCAAGGACGTTAACCCTTTCTCTTTTGTGCGGTGCTCTCCTGCTGAGTGTGGGTTTTGGATTCAGAAGATCCTAAATTTTAAAGGCCCTTGTCTACTTTTAGCCAAAGCCTTTCTGTTTTAGATAGCCTCTGATTATTAATTTCTTTGGGTAGAGGGAGGATGAGAGCATCTATTGGTTTCTGAAGGTTTCCATAACAAAGCATCACAAACCGTGTGGCTTAAAGCCATGGAAATTAATTCTCTCACAGCTCTGGCTGGGAGATGGAAATCTGAGAGCAAGGTGTCTGCAGGGCTGGTTTCTTCCCAGGGCGGAGAGGAAGACTCTGTCCCAGGCTCTCCTCCAGCCTCCGGGTGTTTGCTGGCCATCTTTGGTGATCCTTGGCTTGTTAGAAGCAGAAGCCTGGTCTCTGCCTTCATCTTTGCATGTGTTCTTCCTGTGTGTGCCTGTGTGTCAATTTCTACTTTTTATAAGGACACTAGTCATATTGGATTAAGACTCACCCTAATCCAGAATGATTCATTTTAACTAACAATTGCATCGGTAATGACCCTATTTCCAAATAAAGTCACATTCTGGGGCACTGGAGGTTAAGACTTCAACATAAGAATTTGGTTGGGACACAACTCAACTTACAACAGCATCTGAATTCTATAGGATTGCTATAATTGTTTAAGTACAAAAATTGACTGAATACTTCACAAAGTCTTGCCAGAGGCAGATGCAGTCTCTATATGAGTAAAAATCCCCCTGTAAACACAGGGCCTGAGTGAGAGTCTCGCATCTTTCCTTATCTGCATGACTTCACCAAGCCTTAGCACTTCTCTTCGTAAAATGGAGATATTTAAAGTAATAAAATACGTAAAATGTTTACCATGGTACTGAGCACATAGCCAGCACCCAATAAAGGCTAAGGAATTTTATCAGTATGTCTGCACACATACCAATATAATATTGCATTTCAGAATTTTTCCTCCTTTTCTAATTAAATATGGCATTTGTTTCTCTGATTATATTTCTAAAGGCCAGGCAGAGTCTAAATGCTTAAAAGTTTGGCCAGCTTGTTAATTGGTTTCACTTAGTTGATATTCTGTGGGTGTCAAATTCCTTGTCTTAGAAATTTGGGTTATTTTAACCATCATAAAATATATTTATTAATTCTTTTGTCTTATGAAAATCATTAAAACTTAAGTTTCTATGAGAATAAAAATGCCTAGATCAAATTAATATAAATTTGAAAGTGTGGTTTAATTTTTTTTTGCTAGAAAAATAATCAAGTTTCCATAACAATTTTTTATGAAGGTTGTTTAAAAACTTAATGATTCTAATATTTGAGTACACGGAAACAAACTGTTTTGAACAAAGACCAAACTAAACTTTATATATTTCAACAAAAAAAACAGATGCTTTTATTTTTATTAGGTATCATGCAAGTCTAAGATGCTCACTTTGGAGTATTAATGCCTACGTTCTTTGTCTAGCTGTGTCTGGATGAAGGGTGGTTGCAGGTACTAAACAGAAATAAGTGTCTTTAAAACAGACCTTTATAAGGTGCATTGTTTAGCTGAGGCTATGCCTGGTGTTATTCAGCCAGTTTAAATATCTATCTGTAAATATATATAGGATCTTTTAAAGATGATGTGGAGGTTTGCTTAAAATGAGAAAACCTTCCCTCTGAATGGAGAATGACAAGGTTTCCCATGCAAGTGATCGCACCTCCTATGGTGTTCTGGGGTTACCTTTCCTATCTTCTCCAAATAAAACAGCTTGAAGTTTTGTTTTGTTTTGTTGTTTTGTCTTGTATGTCACCCAGAGCCCTTGCCCATTATTTTGATGCTTGCTTGGCAGAAGAGGGGTAAAGAGGTTAGGCTTGTGTTTGCCTGAATTGTTTCTCCTTAGTGGCATAGCGTCTAACAATTATAGGTTTTAACTTTTCTCCCCACTATTTAACTCCATCCATTCCCCAGATCACACTAGCAAAACAGTGAGGTTATAATAGACCTTTGATGATGGAGGTTTTCAAAGAATATGCATGAGTTGCAGAATAAACCAAAAAAGACTAATTTATTTGCTTAAGAGGGCTGGTCTTGAAGCCAAATTGCCTCTACTGAACTTCATTTACTGTATAACTTTTGGGGTAATGGCTATCTACTATTTTTGACTTGCCCTGAATCTAGTAATATTTTTTCTATTGGCAGCACCTCGTTTCTTCTTTGAGGAACCACCCTTTCCTACATCCAGTCCATGGATTCAGTTGGGGCTGACTTAATATCTTATGCTCCAGAAACTGGTATGGGTTTAGTCCCAATAATTGACAGTCACAGTGATTTCTAATGAAACAGATACAGGCTCAAGACACTGAATTGTGAGAAATAACCCAGAACTTTGGCTGGAGCTTATTAGGAAAGAGGCATATTCTCTCTAGCAGTGTTACTAAGGCATGTGAAATGCAAGGCTGTTACCATTGCGGGGGAGCGTGTGTGCAGGACACTGAAGTTTTCGAAGCAAATGAAAGCAGAGCTGAGAAACAGAGACAGAGCCCTGGGGACATTCCTTCAGCAAGGACATGCAGTGCTGTCAGATGCATGGTCTACCTTAGTGTTTTAATGACATGAGTCACAGTTTCTTATCAGACGGGTAAAAATATGGCATTGGAGCCAGATGGCTTCAGTTCCAAACACAAGTTGACTCTTCCCAGCTGTGTGATCATGAACAAATCATGCACACTCTCTGTGCCTCCTCATCTGTACCTACTTCACAGGGTTGGGAAGTTAATCTATGCAAGAACTTAGAACAGTGCCTGGAATGTACTGTGAGCTTTATAAGTCCATGTTATCATCATGCATTATTGCTAGTAGTTTTTCTTTAAACCAATTACAACTTGGTTTCTGTCCCTCATAAAAAGATCTTCTCCAAATAGCTCATAGTGCTATTGTTGGATTACATGCACAGTCTCAAAAGCCTTGGCACATACAGGCTATTCAAGTATTATTTGTTATTGTTATTATTGTTAGCAATGACATAATTATTATCATCTTCTTTTCCTTCTTCAAAGTATCATTCTTATTGAATGAAAGTATTATTCCTCAGCTCTGATAATTTCTCCATAGCCATATTCTATCCTTAAGAATGTGTGCCTGATATTTTGGGCATTCTTTTCTCCTTCTCTCTTTTCTGATGCAAGCCTGAAACAAGCAAATAGCTTTTATTTTCTTATAGAGTTCATATCTGCATGACAACTATGCCATTTCTTAAATATCCAACAGCCATTAAAGTACAGTGTTCAATATCACTTTTCCTACTCCAGACCGTCATCTTAGACATACCAATTACTGGTAGATGCTTTATAATTGCAAATTTCTCTCTAATCTATTTTGGATTTAATTCTTATGAATAGTCCCATGCCCAGCCATTGTCACAAGCAGCAAGGATTGAAGGACAAAAGGTTTCTTACAGTTATATCCACCAGTCGTAAATGGTAAGCAATGTGTTTTCACACCCATCTCTTCACCTGGCTGCTAAAGAGTAATGAGAGTGCATAACTGGTAGGATTCAAGGAATTTATTCCACACTGGTTTCATGTGGATTCTATTCTTGGTGTCTCAGGATATTCTCGCACCTCTTGGTCTGGTGTCCCCAGAATGTCTGTGTTTTTCTTCAGAGTATATATTATTGACCAAAGAGCAATCATTTCTTAGTTTAAACACATATTTAGCTTACAATGTATAAATACTTAGTCATTAATGTACACTTTCTATAATGGCTGAAAAAACCATAGTAGCCTTCTGTCTTTAATCTAAGCACAGCTTCTATTTGTGTTTCTATTTTCTCTATGGGATCACTGGAGGCTGCACGCCCTCAGCGGTTTCAGTGACTGCATGGGGTGGGAGTTAAAGTCACATTGGAGGGACGTGGTGTTCCAGCAGAGAATCTCAACTATAAAAGTCGACTCCCTATTGCATAGCACTGTGATATTTCCTGTGAACACCTTTAAATGCCCTAATGATAAGAGCCTGTATTATAGTTTAATGGCTTTATGCTCAGTATCATGTATACTATCCAGAGGATACTCCCTTCACTTAGAATTCAGTTCTCATTCTCCCCAGCAATTCATCCCATCACACACACACACACACACAAACACACACACACACACACAGAGTAACTGCTTCCTACCTTCCAGAATGTTGCTAATTCTTGTTTCACGTTACCTACTGTATTCTCTGGGAAACCTTCCCTAATTCCCTAATTCTAACTACTCTTGTCTTCTGGGGCTTCCTTAGTGATTTGTGTATGTCTCTCATTCACCACAGTGAGCCAAGTTAACTATTTCAGCGACCCCTCCCTCATTTTACCATAAGCTGCCAGAGCAAGGTGTTAACATGACCATGAATATTTGCTGTGCTGACTGCTCTTGATTGCCTTATTCATGTGCTCCTCTCCAGTGTAGTGGGCTCAGGGTGTGTCAGACCGGTGGACACTGCAGTCTCGCTTGCTCTTGGGAGTGAGTTAAATCTCGTATGCATAGCAGTTGGGGTTCTTGTTTGCAAACCTCAGGAAGCAACTCAGGCTTTGCAGTTAATGCTTTGAGCCTAATTCAGTGGTAAAACCATGTGTTCACACAAACACTGATATAGCAAGAAATTCCTTAAGTACTCAGAGATCACGGATATTATGGGATGACCAAGTTAATCGAAAGTATATTCAAACATTTGGAATCTTTTAACAAAGCCAGTACATAGACAGTTATACTGTAGAGATTTGTATGGCAGGAGAGTACTCCGGCCACTGAGCATGTGTTCTTGGGTATCACCAGCTGCACTCAGGAGAAGCTGCCCTGCTCAGTCTCTCCAAGCCACCTCCACCCCAAGCCTTTGCTTAAGCTCTTAGCTCAGGCACTAAGAGGCAAAAATATTTCCCTCTGAATTGACCTCATTAAGTGGCTATTTGAGCTTTGTGTAAGCAGAATTATTGTTGGAAAAATGCAGTAAAAAGGAGTAGTGATCTGCAATTTCATTTGCAATTATATTTTTATTAAAACAGTAAATGACTGAAATTCAGATTTCATACAACATATAGTCACCCTAATAGCAATAAAATTCGCATATTAAATATAAATGAAAAGTGCAAAACCAAGATATTTTAGTGGTCTGTGGAATCTAAATTTGTATAAGGGTTGATAGAAAAAGTAAATTTCTTGATTACATAACAGTTGGTACAGATTTAAAACGCTGCTTAGTCTCCTGATGACTAACAGTGTTTCTAATAAGAAACATGAAAATACCAACATTAAAATAACTTCAGAGGTAAAGCAAGAAATACAGAAAGAAAAATAAAAATGATTTTTAAAAAATAACCATAGGTAGGGGTGGAAGGGATGAATACTTTTTTTAGTTGAGATGTTAAAAATAGTAATTATAAGAATATAAAACAATGTGGAATGCACTATAGATTACATTATAGGTAAGATTCTATCACTTCACAAGTAATTCATGAAGTTTGTTTTAATACAACAGATAACAGAATGTGAAGCCTATTGTTGATTACCTATCAGGCATGTTTACTAAATCAAAAAACATACAATCATGACAAGTTTTTAAATAAATCTCATTTACAGAAATCATCATAAGAATATGAAGTACATGAAATATCTTGATCTTAAATCATCCACTTGCCTACAGGGGTAGGGCTATGTGTTATATTAAGTCCAACTGCTGAGTAATTTGCAAAAAACTGGGAACTGTTTGCTCATTTAAGTTCAACATGTATTTTCCCCTTTTAGTTCTAAAATTAATTTGTGTGAAGAACTTGTCCAAATAAAAATCATTCATGTTATGAAGATACCTCCTACGAATTAAGAAGACAAATACAGACATGAATTGATGATGATAAATACAAAATTTTGACACTTTGTAATGCAGTTCCATTATATAAATAATTTTATTTTAACCTTTTTATTCATTTTAATTGACAAAAATTGTATGTATTTATCACGTGAGGTGTGACATATATTTACACAATGGAGAAGTATTTAGCCTTAACAAAAAGTTTGGTCATTTGTGACCACATGGACGAACAGGGACGTTCTGCTAAGTGGAAGAGGCAGGGAGGGAAAGACAAAAACCACGTGATTATCACACTTACATGTGGGACCTAAAGCAGTTGAATTCACAGAACTAGAAAGTAAAATACTGGTTGCTAGGGGTTAGGGGCTGGGGCGCGATGTTGGACAAAGGGTACACATTTCAGTTAGACAGAAGGAATAAGTTCAACAGCTCTAATGAACAGCATGGCGACCAGAGTTAATAATGGTGCATTATATTCTTGAAGATTGCTGACAGTAGATACTAAAACATGATGTTTTTGTGATTAAAAAGAATTACAAAAAACGATAAACATGTGAGGTAATGCACACGTTAATGAACTCAAGGCCTCCCCCACCTTTCCCCACCCCTGAATTCTGCAGCCAGCCTCTGCTGTCTCTTTCAGGGTGGAGGCCCAGGTCCTGACTATGGCCTGTGAGGCCCACCCTGGTCCGTCCCCACTGACTGTGTTACATCCACTCCACACTTTACCACCTCTCTTCCCCTCTGGCCCCTTGCTCTCTGGAACATCACCCAGATGGACACCCTCCTCCAGCCTTTCATAGGCTGCCCTGTCCTCTGGAGCACCTTCCCAAGGCCTGTCCTGCCATCCTCGGCAGCATCACTGCCCAGAGAGCCAGTCCCAGGAAGCACAGTCACAAAGCCCCTTGGAAGGGGGCATGTAGACCTGATCTATGGAAATCCCCACTTTAACAGAGCTGTAGGTCATGGAGACCTGCCTTGCCTTCCGAAACGAACCCTATGTGTGTGATGCATTGAGATTCTCCAACACTTCGGCTGCAAAGATATTTTATGATGTGCATTATGAAGAAAAACAAACTATAGAGAGAAGTCATACCAAAGTTATTTTTCCTAATGTATAATATATTTAAGCATGAATATGTCTCCAAAAACATATCTTTAGGTGCCAGCGTCTTTTAAGTCTAAGTGGCAGAAGACAACTTGAACTAGAGTATGTCGAGCAAGGACAGAAACATGCAGGCTCCCCTTCCTGTGTCCATGTGTTCTCATTGTTCAATTCCCACCTATGAGTGAGCATATGCGGTGTTTGGTTTTTTGTTCTTGCGATAGTTTACTGAGAATGATGATTTCCAATTTCATCCATGTCCCTACAAAGGACATGAACTCATCATTTTTTATGGCTGCATAGTATTCCATGGTGTATATGTGCCACATTTTCTTAATCCAGTCTATCATTGTTGGACATTTGGGTTGGTTCCAAGTCTTTGCTATTGTGAATAATGCCGCAATAAACATACGTGAGCATGTGTCTTTATAGCAGCATGATTTATAATCCTTTGGGTATATACCCAGTAATGGGATGGCTGGGTCAAATGGAATTTCTAGTTCTAGATCCCTGAGGAATCGCCACACTGACTTCCACAAGGGTTGAACTAGTTTACAGACCCACCAACAGTGTAAAAGTGTTCCTATTTCTCCACATCCTCTCCAGCACCTGTTGTTTCCTGACTTTTTAATGATTGCCATTCTAACTGGTATGAGATGGTATCTCATTGTGGTTTTGATTTGCATTTCTCTGATGGCCAGTGATGGTGAGCATTTTTTCATGTGTTTTTTGGCTGCATAAATGTCTTCTTTTGAGAAGTGCCTGTTCATGTCCTTCGCCCACTTTTTGATGGGGTTGTTTGTTTTTTTCTTGTAAATTTGTTTGAGTTCATTGTACATTCTGGATATATTAGCCCTTTGTCAGATGAGTAGGTTGCGAAAATTTTCTCCCATTTTGTAGGTTGCCTGTTCACTGTGGGGTGGGGGGAGGGGGGAGGGATAGCATTGGGAGATATACCTAATGCTAGATGACCAGTTAGTGGGTGCAGCGCACTAGCATGGCACATGTATACATATGTAACTTACCTGAACATTGCACACATGTACCATAAACCTAAAGTATAATAATAATAATAATAATAATAATAATAAATCATTGCCCAAAAAAATAAAATAAAATAAAATAAACTTATTAAAAATGACATTTGTGAAAAAAATTTAAAAAAAAAAAGAAACATGCAGGCTCAAAGAACAGATGATGGCTCATCTCAGAAATGACGAAAGGCTGTGAAACTCAACATCTGAACGTTGGAGCTGCTGGGTTGTCTGGGAATTCCTGGAAGCATTGGCAAAAATGAAAATAGTTGAATCTCTTGGCTAATAAAGAAAATGTGGAGTTTTGTCGTAGCCGGTAGGCTTTGTTGATTTTACCACTTAAAAAGAAGAAAATTTGCCTCAGATAATTGTAGAACTTTGGACCATTCACACAGCTAACTTTTTCATCATTTGTAAATTACATAACCTGCATTCCAGATATTTACATGTCTAGAAGGCTCTCGGTACAAGTCAAACTTTATTACTTGTTATTCAGACTTCATACTTTAATTTTTAATTTCCTGAACGCCATTATAAAATATTAGCCGTAGAAATTCAAATCAGACACTGAAGCCCATTTCCAGATGGCAGAAGTGATGACTTGAAGGTCACAGATATGAGGAAGTAGTCTGACGTGATGAGGAAACTTCCTGTGGTGTAATGTATGGAAAATCTACATGCCCAAAGGGTGGCATTACCTTTGCACAGAGTAGGTGGGCCAGCAGCTCTGGGCATGGGATGATAGTAAATTTAGCCTCCTCAGGAAACTTACTTGGTTGCCAGATCAAAAAGCTTCCTACACATCTGTCTCAAAAGCCCAAATACTAACTACAGATACAGACTTTAAGTGGTGGCTACTCAAACCCCACACCTCCACCCACCTCACTCACCCTGGGTATGGAGTGTGCCCCCCGTCCCCGCCCTTAGTCTTGTGAATCACATGAGCTGGGACAGTCTTCACCCCTGTGGGCTTGGAGGCATTTTACTTTCTGAGGTTTTAAGATGCCTCCTCTGATCATCTCTTCTCTAGCACTCCATTCACTTCTCTTTGCTCCTTCCTCTTTAAATAAAATATATCCTTTTATTTCTCTGAACTAAGATCTCTTGAAAGCATTGTCAAGACAACCACAATCTCCGATATGTTTTTCTTCACACAGAGCACCATTTGTCTTCATAGGCTTCCTCCAGACAGTTCTCCACAGCCCTTTCTTTGTAAACTAAAAAGCCCTATAAATAAATATTCCTAATCAAAGAGTTTCTTCACTAAAAATAGTATTAGTACAGATTGTAAAAGAACTAAGTTATATCTAAACCGTTGCATTAAGTCGTAGTGACATCTTCTCACTACAAGGACTTGGAAACCAACTCATTGTGTGGACTGGTGGTTGCTGCCACCGAAATGTGTGCATTTTAGCTACCACAGCCTTCAGCCCAGGCAGCAGGAGAGGTGTTCCTCCTCAGCCTGACCAGCAGGGGCTTAATGTCTTGGAAATGTCTTTCTCTCTCTCTTTCTCCTTCCTTCCTTCTTTCCTTCCTCCCTCCCTCCCTTTCTCTCTCCTTTTTCTTTTTTCTTTCTTCTCTCCTTCTCCTTTTTTCTCTCATTAATCATCTATGTACCTCCTACCCATTTTCCAAACTGATGAAACACAAGATAAATATAAATAAGTAAGGAAACTGCAAAAATATAAATATAGGAAAGTAAGAAAACTTCCAAAGGCAAAGATTAGAAGAAAAAAAATGGGATAATGCAGAGATGAAGTATTATAAAAAATAAGTCTTCTGAAATGCTGAGCACTTGCAAATGTGCTGCTAACCTTCTTGGAAGTTGAGACAGAAGACAAATCACTCGTGAGAAAACATGACTACTTTTTTCATGAAGACCTAAAATAATTCTTTGGCAGTTATTATTAGAGAGGATGCAGATGATGAATATGACTAGCATCATCAACAGCATCATTGAGTCAATGTGTTCAATTATCAGGCTGTCCCTTTGTTTAAAATGATCACGTTTCCTATTGTGTAAATACAGTTCAGTTAAAAAAGCTTGTTGAAGAGGTCAGTGAGAGTTTCTAGAAGACAGTTAATGTGTGTTTTGAGCGTCCTATGTACCCGATGTGTTCTATGGGTCTCAGTAACATTAGCAGTGTCAGTGATCTCAAGCTATGCATGCAAAATTTTAACAGATAAGCAAGTAAAGTTTACTCTATGTGTCCAGTTTCTGACTTAATATCCTAACAATGGAGGGTAGAATAAACTTTACACATATATATTAAATCCAAATTTTACAATAGAAATTGATAAAGAGTATAGTTTGAGAAGGAATATAAAATATAAGAAATGTGTATTAGCATAATGCTAAGTAAGCATCTATTTAAAAGGAAAACGTAACTTTATTTAGTATAAAAAAGAGTAGTTAAAGTAAATCTAAAATAGAATTTTTCACATAGCTATACATACAATAAATATAAATGAATGAATGGACAGAGCTTTGGGAGGCTGAAGTCGGAGGAAAGCTTTCACCCAGGAGTTCCAGGCTGTAGTGAGCTGTTGTTGTATCACCACATTCCAGTCCCAGTTCTGGCAACAGAGCAAGACCCTGCGTCCAAAAATAAAAAAAGTTTAATAGTGTTGTTCAAATTTTCTATATATTTACTAATTTTCTGTGTATTTATCCCATCAATAATGGAGAGAGAAAGAAGTGCTTAAATTTCCAACAATATTTATGAAATTAGAAAAAAAAAATTCTGTGTTGTTGAGTTTTGCTTGATAATATTGGAAGCTCTGTTATATATTTAAAAGTTTTTTTTAATTCTTGATGAATTGACCCTTAATTATCATGCAATGTTTCTCATTATTCCTGGTAATATCACTTAGTTTAAAATCTACTTCATCCAATGTTTATACAGCTAATCCAGCTTCTTTTGGAATTGTGTTTCCACGATCTATTGTTCTCTCTACTTATCATTATTATTATTTTTTTTTTTTTTGACAGCGTCTCGCTCTGTCGCCCAGGCTGGAGTGCAGTGGCGCGATCTTGGCTCACTGAAAGCTCTGCCTTCCGGGTTCACGCCATTCTCCTGCCGCAGCCTCCTGAGTAGCTGGGACTACAGGCGCCCACCACCATGCCCGACTAATTTTTTTTTTTTTTTTGTATTTTTAGTAGAGACGGGATTTCACTGTGTTAGCCAGGATGGTCTCAATCTCCTGACTTTGTGATCCACCCGCCTCGGCCTCCCAAAGTGCTGGGATTACAGGCGTGAGCCACCACGCCGGCCCCCCTCTACTTATTTTTAATGCGTGCTACATGTAGATAGCACATAGTTGGTCCTTGGTTTTCACCCAATATAAGCATCTTGACCTTTAATTTTATCTTTCAAGAGACTAATAACTTACATAATATTTAATATATTTTTATTAAAATTTGACATCTAATTTGTCATCTCCTATTGGTGCCATCTGTTTTTTTTTCTATATTTTTCCCATTTCCTTAGTTTGAAATAATTATGTTTTTGCGTTTCCATTTTATTTCTACTGTTGGCTGATTGGCCTCATCCTTTTTATTATTTATTTATTTCTCTGATTTCTCTGAGGTTTGCAACATTCACATCACTCCTAATACAGACGACCTTTAAATAATATTAAACCACAGCACATGTAATATACCATCCTAGCAACTTTTTTCTCTCTCCTCCTATCCTTTGTACTATCGTCATACATTTTGTTCTTACATGTGTCATCAAGCCCACAACTCTTCGCATTATTTTTATTTAAATGCTTTAATTATTTTGATATGATTAAAATGGGAAACGTGTCTCATATAGGTAGCTTATATTTACAAATCACAGCTCTTGCATTCCTTTGTGTATATTTTGATTTCCACTTGATATCATTTTTCTTTTGCCTCCCGAATTCCCTCAGCTTTTATTTGCGTGAGAAAGGCTTTATTCACCTTTATTCATGAAAGATATGTATGCTGGGTGTAGATATCGGTCTCCGTAAAAACAGAATATTTACTTATGGACCTGACTGGTTTTTTTCTGCCAGGCTCTTAACTATGGTGTGTGGAGTCTACGTAGTCTGCACTTGAGCCCTACCTGTTTTGTTGTTTCTGAAGTTACCTTGGGTGTACTGCAGCCTTCAAATCCCTTCAGTAGTAGCCTGCCACTGGCCTGAACTTAGTCTGGGACGTGGAGTGCCAGAGAACATGTTCAGTCATCCGCCTTTACTGTCAGTGTGCTGCTCTCTTGGACCACATGCCCTTCTCAGCGGCCGGTTTCCTGCTACCCAGTGGAAGGGGCGGCTGCTGTTACTGAGAGCAAAGCGTGTGTTTTCTTGACTCCAGACTCAGGCTTAGGCAGGCCCCAAGTGTCTGAGCTTCAGGAAAACAACTTTCTTAGCATCCTTTCCTCCCCCAGGGAAATCACTCTGCATAGTCTGGAAGGCAGGCCTGTGTCCTGCACACACCCTTGCCCTGCCCACAGGGGACAGCACACTCTGCTTGGTAGCTGGGTGTGTGGTGTCTCCATCCCTGCCCCCACAGCCAGCTCTGAGGTTCACTGTATCAGTGCGGACTCCTGGGGAGGAGTGAGATTTCTGCCTAGTGTTATGCAGGGAGAGAGGTGTTTTTTTACCTTTCCTCAGTGGTAGAAAACCGTTTCCTGCTATCTGGACAGGTGTGTTTCCACCCTTCCCTCAGGAGCAGATGGCATTTGCCCCATGTTAAGAAGGGCCCGGGGTGCAGGCAAGTTTTATGTCTGCACCTAAATGCACATAAGTTTCCCATGGACTCCTGTGTTACCCTCAAAACTAGGCAGTCCCTGCACAACCATGTCACTGAAGTGGAGAGGGACCTTTGGGGTCTGCAGTGCTGCCTGCAACCATTCCTGTGAGCACCTGAGCTGCCCGTGGGGAAAAGCCAGCTGTAGGGGTTATGGGGGCAGGTGCCTGGTGTCTAGGGCTCACAAGGATTCCAACCTGCCAGTAATGTTGGCCCTGGGCCTTCAGGGGCACTCTTTTCCTGGAGTGCCCCATGCTCCTCAGAGGAAATTCAGGTCACATGGGGACTTTGCAGCTTCATAGTTTCAGTAGTCTGATAGTTGCAATAGTGCTGATAGTTGCATAGTCACCATAGTCTGACAGTTGCAATCGTGTGGATAGTCTCAAAAAATTATGATTATTTATTTAATTATGATTTTTTTAGATTATCTGCTTTTTTCATTGTTAGACTAAAACAACTTTCTCTTTTCTGCTATTGAATCTATTTCCCTCTTTAACGGTTATTATCCTCTAGAAATATGGAAACCTGTGTTCAGAGGAGCTTGTTTGGGGTGGAACATAATGGGTGAGTATTGGGTGCAGAGCCGGTGCAGAGTAATTATTATGGACTAACCTGAACCTGATCACAAGCGGAGCTGCCTGATTTTAAAGGTTAGCAAGCATCACTTTCTGATACTCATATCTTGAAATGACATTGGAATATCTTCAAGTGGAAAAAGGGCACATGGGTGTGATTTTGATTTTTTTAATGTAAACTTATTTTTAGAACAGTTTTGGGTTTATAGAAAAATTGAAGAGTATGTACACTGTTCCTGCATCCCCTTCCCAACACACACAGTTTCCCCTATTTGCATCTTGCATTGGTGCACTGCGTTTCATAATTGATGAGCCAATATTGGCGTATTCTTATTAACAAGAGTCCATAGTTGACACCAGTGTTCGCTCTTGGTGTAGCACAGTTCTATGGGTTTTGACAAATGCATAATCAAATCTATCCACTATTATAGTATCATACAGAATAGTTTCACTGCTGTAAGAACCATCTATGTGTCATCTATTTATCTCTGCCCATCCCCCCACCCCTGGCAATTGCTGATGTTTTTACTGATGCATAATTTTGCCCTTTCCAGAATGTCACATAGTTGGAATCATATATAGTTTGTTCAGATTGGCTGATTTCACTTTATAATAACGCATTTAAGAATCCTGTTTTTTATAAGTGTTTTCTACAAAGCAATAGATTCTTTTAGTGGAAATAATGTTCTAAAATTCTAAAAGATATCATTCACCTTCCTCAACTTCAGTTTCTTTATTCATAAAATAGGGATCATATATTAATTTCTATCCCAAGATTTTTGAGTATTGAAAAGTTAATTTACATGTAAAAAAGTAAAATGTTAGACAAATACCATTTTTCTTAAAATATTGTAATGAATGCAAAGATATGAGGGATTTGGGGAGAGGAATTAAAATTAAAATGCAAGCCAATTCCTGACATGAATGAGAAAGGAAAGTATGTGAGTTCTATCATCAGTTTTTGATTTCTGCATTGTTTGATGGTAATTTCTTTAAATTACTTACGTTTCCAAGATACTATCATGATATTTCAGTGAGAACACTTTAACTCAGAGAAAGATATATAATCGTCTTTATTTTAGTTTATTTGTTTTATAATAAGCAACTAATATTTTAACTTTTGCTTAGAGCTCCTAAAACATATTGGGCTGAAATTATTTTAAGTAAAAGGATAAATTTTTTGTGTGTCAACTGAGTGTTTAATTTATATACACCACATCATCTTATCTAAGGGAGAATCTTTTTTGCTCCACAAAACTTTATTTTCTCCCAATGGCTTTTATTTTGAACAAAAGGAATTTACTTTTGATATTTGCGCAGACCTGTCCAGGACTGATGATATTTTGTTGATTGTTATATTAGCAGGCTGTGTTATCTGCTCAGTATCATTCAAGAAGCATGAGTGCATATTCAGGTGTCAGAGAAAATCTAAAATCATGGGGAAATATATTTATGTCTCGTGAAATGATTTTGCTATTCTTGGATCATTTTGGGGATTTCTAAAATATTTTTTGATAAATGAAAGATTTAAAAGCCTCTTTTCTAAATCATCTTTCTCAACTTTTCCTTGAACTTTATTGTGAGAAAAAATATAGTGTTTTTGTTATCTTTTTCTTACTTAAAATTAGAGTTTAGGCTGCCTAAAATTTTAACAACTTTTATATAAATGTATCTTTGTTCTTACATATCAGAGGGCTAGAAGAAACAAAAGAACTATATAATGTATACATTTTTGTCTTACCAAACCAGAACAAAGTCTATTTTATGAGTGATGTTTATTTTGAAAATCTGGACAAAACCCTGAACATTAAGGGCATAGTTCAGCTATGTGTTGAAATTGCTATGTATGTTGACAGAATTTACCATTGAATGGAAAAATGAGAAATTTTTACTTTGAAACCTGCCCTCTACCAAGCTGTCAACACTACAACCCCATAGATAGCATGAAATAAGTTGTATTTTGAGAACGATTGCATTGCCTTGGACTGTAAACCTCCTGTTGATCCTAGTTCGAGGCATTGCATCAAATCCCAAGACTGAATAATCTGATCTGGAAAGTCACTGTCCAAGACTTCATGGTTTCTAATTCTGGTGTTTAACAATTTGCAAGACATCTATTATTTTGCTTTAAATTTCCAGCATAATATTTTGCCAAATGAGGAATATAGTCTACGAAGTTTTATTTCTAATTATCGCTTAGGTATTTATTACTTTAAAATTTGATTAAAAGATAAATATCTGCTTTATAACCAAGCATAAACTTGTTTGCCTAAGCCAAACAATTCAGCTTTCTTCTGTAAAGGTGCCAGGAATTTGCAACCTGCTCTTCCTCCTGCTGTTTGGTACTCATGGGCACTTAAATTGTGATCTGCTTTTGTGAAAATTGTCTTTTAAGGGAGACAGCTCCATTAGCAGTTTCATCAGTCAGCATAAGAGTATCTTATATTCATACTGATACTTTCTTTGGTGTGTGTTTTTTTTTTATTTTCTTATTATTAGTTCATTTTAGAAATAAAAAAAAAAACACCATATGAAAAAGAAATTTTTCTGTAGTCAATGCTTTGCCGGTCCCAGGAGGAAAAGCAGAGAATTCTGGCTGAGAACATCCTGAGAGAACTGCTGCTGGTTCAGCTCGCTACCATCTGAGCATGCTTGGAAGCTGCCTTTGCTATCTGTTATTGAAGCAGGGATTCTGGGACAAGGTCATCTCCAGGTTACTTTTCAAGGAAATTTTTCTGCCTTCTTTTGCCTCAAGTTCCAACTGAGAGACCTGAGATGTCACACGGTTCAGATCTTTTCCACGTGAAGGCATTCTGGTTCGAGTTGTAGAGAACTCCATAGCCATGCGTAGATTGCACTCTTTGTGGCCTGGATGACACTGTAAATATAGAGTAATTCTCAAGGTAATTTCTACCCTGCGTTTACATTGGCTGCTGATATGTGTAGTCCTGGGGCTCTCCAGCCTCCCAGGGGACAGTTCTGTTACTGGTGGCGAATCTGTATCCTTATGGTTCTGTAGCAACCTGAATTCCTGCCTCCTCAGAAGAATTTGAGCGCATATGGCAGAAGGAGAAGCCAAGGCAGACTTTAGAGCAGGAGTGAAAGTTTATTAAAAAGCTTTAGAACAGGAACAAAAGGAAGAAAAGTACACTTGGAAGAGGGCCAAGCGGGCGTCTTGAAAGCCAAGTGCATGGTTTGACCTTTTGACTTGGGGTTTTGTATGTTGGTTCGCTTCCAGGGTCTTGCGCTGCTTCTCCTGACTTGCCCATCTCCTTGGGAAGCTGCTGATCACCAGTTTCAGCTGCTGATCACCAGTTTCAGGTGTTTTCTATCTATTAGGAGACAGGCTTTCTCTGGTGCCAGCTGTGACCAATTATTACTTTAGCGAGACAGTTAACAACCACCCTGCCCAACACCTGATGGTCACTGGACACTCCTGGTATGTGTGGGGCAGGAGGAGCCCTCTCCTGCCCTGCTCATACCTGACTAGCTACCCACTGTAACAGTTTCAGTGGAGCCACTCGATTTATTGAAAATGTGTTCCTGAGCCTAAAACGTAACTCCAGCAATTTTCTTGGCCTTCTATGCTACCCCTAAAGGATTTCGTCTTTAGCTGCCCTGAGATTATCGTCTCTGGTTGTCCCTTGAGAATGAGCGGGATTAATTTCTTCAATGAGAAACACATTTTGCAAAATACACAGCTCTTGACAGTTAATGTTCTATTCTGCTGAAAACTTGCACATCTACTTAACACAGCATTTGCATTTCTCATTGGCTCCTCTAATTCAAAAAGAAAGTTTATTGCTCTGATACTTAATTTTAAGATCATCTGGTATACTCATCACCCCTCCTTCCTTGTGTACCTTGATTCTATTTCTCTGCTTATCTCTCCACCTGTATTTATTTATCTTTACATCCTATCCTTCAAATTTAAACTTTAGTTAATCCATATAAAAAAAATCTCAAAATACAAATATAGCACATTTAGTTGGTTTTAACCAAGTAAAGGCTTAGGCATCAACCCCAAGGTTATAAGCTACTGGGTTCATTAGATTTTTATATCCCATTAATGTGCATAAAAAGTCCATGAAAATATTTCTGCTAATCCACATAACTGAATCATTTTACTTATTAGAGCTAATTTCTAGCATCAAACAAGCCACTATTTTCGTTGATGAAAATCTAATATGTATTATACTAATTAGTAAAGCCTCTGGAATTGATGAGAGATACACACAGTTGAAAGAACTTATAATAGCCTTCTCTAAAACTTAGACATTCAGAGTAAATGACAGCTGATCACCAGCACTGGGTTATGAATACCTAGAATATAGATTAAGCTAACCCAATGCAAAAGCATGCATTCAAACACACTGACACATAAACACACACTGAATTGTTTTTCATTACAGTGGCATAATACTTCCCTCCAGAATGTGAGATTTAGGATAGTGAGAACTTGTTTGTTCATCAATGCATCATTACTTCCTATGACTATGTCTAGTACATAGTAGGCACTCACCAACTCTTTCTTGAACATCTTTTTTCAAATGCAATTAATACACCATCAGATCATTGAGGAGGTACATGAACAGAGATTAAAATCTGGCAAGAGAGACCCTAGAGGAAGGAGTCCATGTCCCATCAGCTTCTGAGGACAAGATAGAACACAGAGCAGGACTTTGTCTCAATTACAGTGACTGCCTTAGAAACCCTGGTGACATGTCCTCACCAGCTTCATCCCTAAATGGTCTTATATCCAAACTTTGTTACAGAAGACTCTGGCTAATATCTCAGTTTTCATTCCCTTTTTTTGTGGTCAACAACATTCTTCTCTTTAGCACGATGAACTGCTTCAGAACAGGGATTGTGTCTCATCTTCCTAGTTTTTAAAATTCTTAAGCTCAGTAAAAAAGTTTGTACTCAGTATTTATTGTATAAACGTAAATAAATAAAAAAGTTTCTAAACATTATTGGTCATTTTCAGGTGCATAGATAATTATAATCTAAATTAGTAGATTGAAACTGTATTGGCATCAGCATGTCCTCTGAATGTCCCTTTTTGTTGTTATTTGAAAGGATTTTTAAAACATTTTAAAATCTTGAATGGGAGGATTTTTTAAAGTTATTTTTTAATGTAGAATGCAAGACAAAATAAGAAGTTCTGGTTAATTGATAGTTCTTTTAGACTGGTCTCCAACAGAAAAAATAGATACTTATCAGAATTGTTTCTTTATGCTATATGAGACGAGACATTCATAAAGTCTGTTGCATAAAGCTGAGCAAAAATGAATGGCCTGTTATCTTTCTTTTCAGAGGCAGAGTTGAGGCATAAAGGACTTTATCCACAGTTTGAAAATATCCATAGTTTGAAGATAATATATGCTTTTTTTCCCGGTGTGGGCAATATCTGTGCATTTCAGGGAGGAACAAGCTCATGGAGGGGCCGTCAGCACCCATCTCTGTGCACACCCGCCACTCAAGGAGCACATTTAGCCTGCAGCTAATGTCTGCTGTGATTGATTCCCGGCAAGCCTCTCAAAATGGATGTCACTCCAGGCTCTTAAAGGATATTTTTTTTGGAATTGTTTAACCTCCTAAGAAGCAATAGAAGTTCTTAAAAATAACTTTTATGCCAGAAGTTGAATAACTTTGTACAGCTTGTTTTTGTTTTTACCAGAATATGTAGAGAGAACTTAATGAGGTGCCATATGTCAAGTCTGGAGTCAGATTAAAAACAAATAATTAAAATATATCCCTTTTCCATCAAAACAGATTGTGATATGTTGGTGGAAGGAAGCTGAATCTGACATGTCATGTTTTGACAGTTATTTTTTTCAAGAAAAAAAATCAGTCATATTGTTAGAAGTATTGTACTTGAAAGTTGTATTTTTCTTCCTGTGGAATAAAAAACTGGAAACTTAAAACTGTGGAAAGTTTTCAGTCATAATTAATTGAACCTGCCATATCTATTAACCTGCCATAACGAAATAAGGAAGGCACATATTTTGGGACATATGGAAGCATCTTAGGAACATTCGTTTGGCATACAGACGTCAAAGAGTAAGAGAAATGTTGCGAGGTTTTATGTGTGTTGATGGTGGGATGTGTGTGTATGTGTGTGTTGTGTGTTTGGGCAATTTCATATTTCTCCCTAAATTCAAATTGACTTTAACTATACAACAGATTATTCCTCAATTAGGACATTTTCCAGTATTTTTTTTTTCATGAATGAGAGGTTGATAAGTTCTTGTTGACTTTTTTAACATTAAAATATAATACTTTAGGCCAAGTCTTCAGTATGTAAAAGTAAGAATATAACTTGTATAAATAATGAGATTTCTATTCTTACTTCACAGAATGGCATAGAAATAAAGCATTCAAATCGCCACTTTGGTCAGTCCCACAAGGGAATATTTGATGGCATCCTCATCACAGGGGACTTTAAACACATAACCTGGCCGTAGAGCGAGAACTTTTCAGACCCCACCTGGATCTAACTAAGCAGTTGGGCTTCTCAGCGGGGGAGGTAAAACCCTGGGATCTCTTGTTAAGCCAGCTTCACACAGGGAACTTAAATGAGCCTGGAAGCTCCATGAGGTCACAGGATTAATCAAGATGGTCAAAAATAACAACACTTTCTGGAGATGAAGGTCAGGGATGCTCAGAGTACACAGGCCAGCGTAGGTGGAATTATCCGAAAGCTGGTTTCTCACCCTAAGAGCCCAGTTCTTTGACAGCACACTTGCTTTTGGTTGGGGGAAGCTAGGAAGGTCACCCAGAAGGCTTTTTGAGGTATTCATGCTAATTATATCTGTGACAAAGTCGCACCATTAGGGGCTTTTTGCCAGATCTCTGGTTGGCAAGATTGTGCGACACTGTGGGAGTTTACCTGCTCTTTAACATAGAAGGACCCCTGGTGTGATTCTGTCCTGAGTGGCTGTTCTCTTGAGCAGTAGTCATTTATCTCCGTCCGCCTTCTCTCCCACCTAAGTAACTGCCACCACCTCATGGAAGATTCAATGGGCATGGACACAAGCACCCTGAGGCCCCAGAATTATCTTTTCAGTTGTGAACTAAAGGCCAACAAAGATGATCACTTTACGGTAGATAATGATGAAAATGAGCTCAAGTTATCTTTAAAAACAGTCAGTTTAGAGGTTGATGCAAAGGATGAATTGCACATTGTTGAAGCAGAGGCAATGAATTACAAAGGCAGTCCAATTAAAGTAACACTGGCAACTTTGAAAATGTCTGTACAGCCAATGGTATCCCTTGGGTGCTTTGAAATACCACCACCAGTCGTCTTATGGTTGAAGTGTAGCTCAGGACAAGCACATATTAGTGGACAGCACTTAGCAGCTGTGGAGGAAGAGGCAGAGTCAGGAGATGAAGAGGAGGAGGATGTGAAACTCTTAAATATATCTGGAAAGCAATCTGCCCCAGGGGGTGGTAGCAAGTTTCCACAGAAACAAGTAAAACTTGCTGCTGATGAAGATGATGAGGATGATGATGATGATGATGATGATAATTTTGATGATGAGGAAACTGAAGAAAAGGTGCCAGTAAAGAAATCTATATGAGATACTCTAGCCAAAAGTGCACAAAAGTCAAATCAGAATGGAAAAGACTCAAAACCATCAACACCAAGATCAAAAGGACAACAATCTTTCAAAAAACAGGAAAAAAACTCCTAAAACATCACAAAGACCTAGTTCTGTAGAAGACATTAAAGTAAAAATGCAAGCAAGTATAGAAAAAGGTGGTTCTCTTCCCAAAGTGGAATCCAAGTTCATCAATTATGTGAATAATGGCTTCTGGATAACTGACCAGGAGGCTATTCAAGATCTCTGGCAGTGGAGGAAGTCTCTTTAAGAAAATAGTTTAAACAATTTGTTAAAAATTTTCTGTCTTATTTCATTTCTGTAAGAGTTGATGTCTGGCTGTCCTTTTTATAATGGAGAGTGACAGCTTTCCCTGCCATGTTTGATAAATGTTGTCCAGGTTCCATTGCCAAGAATGTGTTGTCCAAAATGCCTGTTTAGTTTTTAAAGATGGAACTCCACCCTTTGCTTGGTTTTAAGTATGTATGGAATGTTATGGTAGGACATAGTAGTAGTGGTGATCAGACATGGAAATGGTGGGGAGACAAAAATATACATGTGAAATAAAACTCAGTATTTTAATAAAGTTAAAAAAATAGAAGGACCATCCCATCTTTTATTTGCTAGAAGTGGGCATCTAAGCATTATCCCAGAGATTCCTTTGTAGGGATTTCCAGAAATCATCTCCTAGCTCAGTGTTGTGAGATCTCTTATCTTGATGATGCACCCTTGCTGTTCCCTCTGGGGTTTTGTTTTTGAACTGAGGAAGGTCACAGAGACCATGCACTTTTCTCTAGACAGCCAATGTCATAAACCACTAGCTGAGGGGTAGCACACAGTTTGTAAAGTATTTTGATCTGAAAGTCAGGAGACTTGGATTGTAATTCCAGCTCTGCCAAGGATGAATGTCGTGACCTTTGAGATTTAAATAATTTTGACCTCAATTTTTCTCCCTAAAATTGAAGTCGTTGTCATGTTTACCTCATAGGGTTATGGAAAGAATAAACTAGTGATACTATTGTTACCTTATGCTCACAGCATGACAGCACTGGTGACCCTCAGTGGAGGGGATTGCAGGAGAAAACTAAAGAATTAACTAAAGAATTCTGCTTAGAGATCAGGAGTACAAGTTTGAATGTGGAACTATTTGTGCTCAAGGCCCAGCTCTTGCATTTACCATGAGACCTTGACTAAGTTACTTAACCTCTCTGTGCCTCAGTTTCTTCACCTGTTAAAGTGCTAATTTCATAAGGTTTTCAAATGTAAACCATTGTAAGTTCTGAACTTAAGGCTGTGTGCAGATTAGGTGGTCTTATATGTATATTACTGTATCCCCTAATGCTATGCAATGAGGCTTGCAATTGAATATTTCAAACCCGTTTTTCCTCACTACCCACATACATCTTCCCCCTGAGCAGTAGGACATGTCCTTGCCATGATTGACTTCTGGCTCTGCAAGTTTGTATCATGTGTTGATGCTATGAATAGTAGGAGTATTCCTGGAGGCATTCCACACTTGAACATCTAGCAACAGCATGACCACGCAAACTACGTAAATATTACCAACTTGAGCCAAAATGTGTCTCCACAGTTGACAATCAACAAATACAATACACAATACAATCAGATGGTATTATATTGGAGTTTCATGAATATACGTAAAAAGGAAAAGGTAGAACAGGCAGGGGAAATCAGGAATCACAGCTGGAATGGAGTCAAGGAGGTGGAGCTGAAAACTGACACAATATTAAATGCAGGGCTTAGGAGGGGGCTCATTAAGAAAGCCAGATTTAGCCAAGCACAGTGGCTTATGCCTGTAACCCCAGCATTTTGGGAGACTGAGGCAGGCAAATCAGTTGAGCCCAGGAGTTTGAGACCAGCCTGGGAAACATAGCGAAACCGCATCTCTACCAAAAATACAAAAATTAGCCAGTCATGGTGGCACACCAGTCATCTCAGCAACTTGGCTGAAGTGGGAGCATCACCTGAGCCCTGGAGGTAAAGGCTGCAGTAAGCAGAGATAGCGCCACTCACTGCATTCCAGCCTGGGAGACAGAGTGAGACCCTGTCTCAAAATCAAACAAATGAACAAACAAAAAAAGGCAAGATTTGTGTGAAGACTTACCAGTAGTGAGAAAATTAACAAAGCGGATTATCTTAGAAAAGTTACTTCCAAGAAGAAGGGCCAAAAACCCACAAAAACTAATGGCAAACACCCAAGGAGAAGCATGCCTGCTATTCAAGAACCAGGAATAAGGGTCAATGGGGCTGGAGTGCAGTGAGGGAGGTAGAGAGTGACAGGAAGGGGTGTATAGAAAAGGGGGTCAGGGGAAGGAGAGGCAGAAAAATTATGTAGTGTCTTCTGACCTTACTGATTCTTTTCTCAGAGTAAAATGCAACCCAATATATGGTTTTGAGCCAAGTAAAGACACACTTTCATTTCATGTTTAAAGAGGGTTACAGTAGTAGCTGGAGTAAATAGACTGACTGTTACAGCAATCTAGGTAAAAGAAGATGATGGCTTCAAGCACTGTGGACAGATAAGGAGAAATGTGGAAAGTAATGGGAAGTGGCCACAGATGCATTTTGAAGTAGATCCAACAGGATGAGCTGATACAGTAGACACAGAATGAACAAAACAGAAGAGTCAAGGACAACCTTATCAAGATGCTTGGCCAGAGAAATGAAAATGATCGAGTTTATACCAGCTGAGAGGGGGAGGTCTGGGGATGGAGCAGGTTAATGGGAAAAGATCAGCCTAGTTTAGGACTTGAGTTTCAGAGACCTGTTAAATAGCTAAGCAAAGATGTGAACGGGCGTTTGAAAATTTGAGTATGGAATTTGGGAGAAAGGTCTGAGCCTGTGACTTAAATTTGGGAGTAGTTATCATATAAACGTTGTTTAAAATCAAGTAACTGTATGAGGTCATCAAGGAAATGAGTACTACCTATATAAAGAAAAGACCAAACATATGCCTTTCCATTACAAGGCTTCTAAATAGAACTAAATCTGTGAGAGGTGTTAAATATCACAGTCTTCAATTTATCATCCAAAAGTCAGCCCATATCTTTGTCAACCTATAATTGCCAAACGCATTGCAAGTGATAGGAAAGCTATTTAATTATATTTATTCTACAGAATTACTTTCATAGACCATGATTCAAAAGTACGCATTGACTGTCACCAGGAGTGATATAAGCAGTAGTGTTATGGGGACAACCTCTGTATGATTTTACAAACTTGCTTCTGGGAATTGTGTCTATTACTCATCTCCACAAGAGAAATCGTGGTTTAGTACTTTCTTTCTGGATCCCCAGAAAGACAGGTAAGGCTTGTCTTTCCAAAGACCTGATATTTTTGGTTCTGATGCAATAATGAGAAATACATATTTTTGGAGTTTCCTTTCCGTGGCTACTGTTGAATTAACATGGGAGAGTGGTTAAATGCCAACAATTTGGGAGTAGACCATCTGGTTTCCTGTCTCCCTCTATCACTAACTCACTGTGGCACATTGAGAGGTTACTCAACTTGCCTTTTCTTTAGTTTTCTTATTTGTAAAATGAGGACAATAGCATTAGCTACTAGGTCTGGGAAAGGATAAAATTAACTTATTTATCCAAGGCATTTATCATACTTATTTAACATATATTAGGCCCTATGTAAATTTTAGCTATAATTATTGGTAGTACTACTATTAATAGGTAATATTTATGGAGATTTGACTACGTTCCCGGCATTATTTTAAACAGTTTACAGAGATGATCTCATTTAGCCTCTACTTTATAAACTGCACATTCTTATTGTTGCCACTCTATGAATGGTGTACACAGAGAAGGGGGAAATCATCACTTTCTGTAGCCTGAACTTTCCATTACACATTCTCTATCTCTTTCCCTATTTATTTGACATTTGTTGTTTATTATTCAGCAGCTGTTCAGTCTTATTAATAAAAATAATGTCAACCTGCCTTCAAAGGTGAGGGTAAAAAAAATAAACTGTTTTAAAGCTCCAAAAGTTTTCCAAATTATGTATAAGTGCTCTTTAGAATATTACACGTTTTGTACTACATCATTGAAAGACAATATACTAGAACATGAGAAGCAATGGATTGAGCATCAGGACATGTGGGTTCTACTGGCAATTTTGGCACTAATTCCTAGGTAATTTACTTCTAGACATTTAAACCCTCTAGATCACTGCTACTCCAAGTGCCAGTCTATCGGACATAAGGATCAAGTACAGTGTACTCAAGGAAATCAACACTGCTTCCTCCACCAAAGCGTTGTTCTCCAGAAAAACTGTGAGCTAAAAGAAACATGTGCTTAGGAATGTGATAGACTTACACGTGGCTAGCTGGCTGATCTCTCGGCAGAGGGACGATCATAGTTGCGGGATGCCGTAGCAGCAGTCTGTGGACTACGGTTCTAGTAACATCGCTTTAGACCTTACAATCAGCATCTGTAGAAGGAAAGAGATGGCTCTTTTGCTGGTGGGCTCAATGATTTGTATTTGTAACAATCTGTGTAAAACCATGATTGCCATTGTAATACCAAGAGAAAAGCCAAGCCAACTGGAAGTCATAGACCTTGCCTTGACTACCTCAATATGAGAAAAATGATACCTGCATCATCAATTGTCCTCCAGCATCAAAGCCACTGTTTGCACCTACTGCTCAGTTCTCACCCTAAGAGAATGATGCTTTCATGGAGGAGATGAACAGCTACTCAGACTTTATGGTCACCAGCTGAGTATTGCTTTAGGAAGACCTCTCTTACTCGGCGCAGTCCTGCATGCACCATTGGTACTTAGTCTTACTTACAAGATGTTTGTTTTACTTTTCTCCTCCTTTAAAAAGAAACTCATTCAAGTGGTCACTTACATACAGCAGCTGGAAGTCTTTAGGAAGGAGTATTGGGGTTCACAAGGAAGAAGGAGGAGACACACCTATCTTTCTGAAGCTGTTTGAACTGAATCACACCAGCGCTTCTGGTCAGCAAATGCTGTACCAAGCCTGCCCTACATGCTTTTAGAGCCAACATTTTTTAATCAAGAAGACCCACTGTATGGTAAGGGCCAACAAATACACTGGAAAACAGACAATCCAGTAGCTCTGATCTCCAGCTACCACCTTAGGCTGTGCACAACATGGAGAGCATCCAGGGCCCCATGCTCTCCACCAGCCCAGGAGGAGCTGCGGCTGCAGTGGTTTGGGTCAGATTCTGTTGTACAGCTTGAGATAAATAGAAGAAAATTAGAAGGAAAAATTACATAAATTGCAACTGAGGTGGTAAACTCATTTGACACATATTCATTTAAACCAAAGGTGCAGCACGTTCACATAGTTCGAGAATAAATGTTGATATTTGTTACACAAGTGGGCATCTAAATTCCATGCACAAGGCAAGAAGGGAGGATCTGTATTGCTAGCATCTTAACTGTCGTTGTGGACTTTTTCTCAGAACAATTAATTTTCCTTGCCACTCTGTTTTATCTGACTAAGGTGCTTGCTCAGGCTCTGTCCCCATGAGTATGTGCTGTCCCACTACAGTCCCTATAAGGTAAACTCCCCTCACACCTGTAATCCCAGCACTTTGGGAGGCTGAGGCAGGCAGATCAGTAGGTCAGGAGATCGAGACCATCCTGGCTAAACCCCATATGTACTAAAAATACAAAAATTAGCTGGGCGTGGTGGTGGGTGCCTGTAATCCCAGCTACTTGGGAGGCTGACGCAGGAGAATCACTTGAACCCAGGAGACGGAGGTTGCAGTGAGCCAAGATTGCACCACTGCACTCCAGCTGGGCAACAGAGCAAGACTCCATCTCAAACAAACAAAACAAAGATAAACTCCCACTTAGGTGTGTCTTTATAACTTAGGGGAGAAGAGTCAACATTTATTGAGCACTTGCTTTCTGCCTGGTTTTGTATGAGATACTTTTGAAACATGAATTCCTCTAAAGCTTACAGCAACCTTCAAGACAGCTAAAATTATTCTCATTTCATACCTGCTCTATTTTATTCAAAATATAACTACCAATATACCGTTTTAGAAGTGTAACCAATTCTTGATATTTTCTAGCAGATGTTGGCCATTGTGCCAGTTAATTTCTGTCTATTTCAGGAATACATATTCACCCATATGTAAGCCTTCATCATCACAATGATTCGAATTGGTGTGTCTCATTTCTTATTGTTGCCTAAAACACAACCAATAGCCATGGTTTATGACAAGCTATGTTGCCTTGAATATTAACTTCCCCTGCATCATTTTTTTCTTAATGGTCATTTTTTCTTAATGCTGTGAAATAATACCTGCCAATGTCTACTTAGCACAGAAACCAAAACGTTAGGTCTGTGATTTATCCAAAATTAACACACATACCATGGATGGTTGTATCGACGAACGACATCCTGACTCAGGGCCTGAGGAGACTGATGTTTATAGCCAAGGCTGTGTCCCAGGGAGATCCGCATAATTGGTTTCTAAAATATCCATACTGCAGGACGAGAGTTACCAGGGAAATCTAATCCCTTTTCCACCTCCCCTACAACCTGGGAACATTAACAAGGAAGTGGAGCCGAGGAGAAATCCTGGGGCACCTGTTGCCTCGGAGTGGCACAGGAAAGGGCCAGCTAATTGAGTTTGAGGTCTAATTATGCTCAGGCTCTAGGGCTTTCAGCTGTTGTTAGTTTGGATGCCAATTAAGATCTTATTTCCTCTTTCATAAGAGAAGTCTTGAGGAAATGGCGGTTTTATTTCTTTTCAAGGTGGCATGTCTCCCTTATTGACCCTTTGTTTTATTGTGAGCCACTTAATACACTGTTGGCTGAAAGGGAATTAGACTCAATCCTACACGTAAGTAAAATAAAACAATATTTCTTCTGTAGAGCTGCAGTCTACCTGTTAGACCTAAAATCAAACAACATAAATGCGAAGTGAAATGAGAATAAAACTAGCCTGCTCACATTCACATAGTATTTTATTGCTTCCAGAGAAAATGTAGGATGACTATTAAACCTAGAGAATGTAAACTAAGAGAAGACTCTGTGGAGCTTTGAGGTTTTGTTTTGCCTTATTGTTTGTTTGTCCAATAATGTGTTTGAGAGAGGTCAGGGATAGTGGCTGCAATGGTTAATTAGGCTCTATCTAAACTAAACATCGATTTTTGACAATATGGGGGAAAGACAACATTTTCTGAAAGAAGGAACATCTCACTGTCACTAATGAGAACAATATATAATAGTTCAATAAAGCCACTACATTTTTTATGAAGGTAATAGTCTACCTTTGAATTATTTTATGTTAAAGATATTTTTATTGAACTTAGTTTTTTAAATGCATTTGACTCGGATAATGTTATATTTTCTGGTCCAATCTGGATGGGTCTTGTTTTCTTTCATTATAATGTGAGTTTCAGTCTTCTTACTGTGTGCACATATTCTGATCCTGGATTCACACTCTCAGCAGAAAAATTTCAGGCCCCATTTCTGCCTTACCCAGAAAAGAGAAACTCTTGTTCCCTCAGGACTACTAGGGAGAAAACATAAGACATTCTCAACACTCAACTTCTTGGAAACTGAAGCAACTTACTTGATAGGCAAGACTAGGCCCTAGGTGGGTCTAGTCATATTATTTAAATCAATGTGAGATACACTTTTGCCCCCTCCATGGGATCCATTTGCCCGCAAAACTGTTTTCTTGTCTCTGCCTCCACTTTCCTCCATTCTTTTTACCAACCTGAAGAGGCCCAACTCCCTTGTAGAGCCACCTTTTCTGTGGCTGGGATGTCTAGATTCTAATCAGAAAAATAAGACACCCTAATTTCACAGAGACTTTAATAGAAAGAATGCATTACACAAGTGTCAGAAGACAAAGATGCCAAATAGAACTGATAATACAACAATCAGAAAACATCTTTAATATAATGTTCCCCTCCAGCCTGAAAGGATAAAAGAAATACGCTGGAACCTGAGGGCAGCTACAACCGTGGTAATCCTATCTGGCTTGGCAGACGAGAGACACACAGCCCCTACCAGATATGTCTCTGAGACAAAGACAGAGAAAAACACCCTCAGGTCTTTCCTTCCATGCTCTAATCTTTGAGACTTCCAATGACCAAAGCAGTCAGCATCAGACGAAAGGGAGTACAGAAGGGCCTGGAAAATCAGAAGTATTCCTTGAGATTTAGAAGAAATCAGAAATATTCAGAAGAAATTCAGTTATGCAAAGTTAAAATGTTTAAATACCCCCCATCAACTCTGCTAAAGTGGTTATTTCCTGCCAGTGGTCTCTGATAAATTTGTATTGCCTGTTACATGTTGTCTGACAATGTTTTTTAAAACTATTTCCATAATTCCACATTTTTGTCTCTCTTTGAACTTTCAATTATCCCTATGTATTTTCACTAAGCTATACAAAGATTTTAGCAGAAATATTAATTTCTAGATTGGGTCTTAGAAGAAAAAAACTAAACTCTTCAGTTGGAGAGAAATAAGCAAATTTCTTTCTGAGTAAGGATAAAAATTAAATTGTTAACCAGTATTGGTAAGACTACTCCCTATTCTTATCCCATTCCTGCACTCGTTTTCTGAGATATAAACTCTGAGATGAAGTAGCTTACCTCTCCTCTATTTTAGAACTAAATCAGACTGAAAGCACACAAATATCCCAAAGCAATTGAAATAAGCATAGTTTCCATATATTTCATGCAATAAGAAAAGGCTATGACAAGCCCCAAGGACCTGCACAATGGCTCTGCAAGCTCACCAAAGACCCATTTTCCTCCTATATTTTTGATTTTTTTATATTGTTGCTGCAAAATGGCTGCTGTACCTGTAAACATTGTATCCACATTTTAAGCAGAAAGAAGGTGGAAGGGCATAGGCAAAAGAGAAAATTGCATCTATTCCTTTTCAAAGGCTCTTCAGAAGGATTGTTCATTTACATATATCCTTGGGAAGACCAGACTAGAGTGCATGACTGTGACAAGAAAAATTAATAGTTTTGGCTGAGCACTTTTCTACCTTGCTCAAAGCAAGTTCCACTAGCTGGTAATAAAGGGGATTGAGATCATTTGGACAAGTGTCAGTATCCGATACAGCCCATTCTTTGGTCTATCCAACATCCATACCTGCACTGTTCCCATCCATACACATCCTTAAAATATGCTTCCTAACTCCCCTAGGGAAATGACCACAAAGTCTCACCCACCCCAAAGTCTAGCATTTTTGTGAATTATACGGTCCTCTGCCTATAAGGTAAAATGTGTCTCTTAACCATCTGATAATGAATTGGCACAAGATACCCATCATACAATAATGGAGAAGAAACAAGATAATCTCTTGGTCTGGATGGGTAGAAAGGGCAACACAGCAGTTCCTGGAACATAGCACAAGTCAAGGCCATCTGAAAAGGAATGGTAAGTACCTTGCCCTAACAGAGAGGTGAATCTCTTGGTTTTATCTATGGGGCATTTTTCTCCTTTGTTGCTCTTCATGACCCAACAGCTCTGCCTTCTGGGTAGATTGCCCACATTAAATTTCTCCATGAACAGAGTGGGGTGGGTGCTAGGGAGAATATCCTTCCTGGAAGATGTACCATTTTGCAGCCCACTTCTATGGTACAAATTTAGGGCATTATGGGATTTCTTAGTGGATGATGAAAAAGGCTGTTGATGCTCTGTTTGGAGTTGGCAATGCACTTTTCTCAAACAACACAGAATTCATGTCTGTCTACTTACTATTAATTCTACATGGAGTAACTGTAGCCAAAGTTGTCGTCTAGGCATATTCATCAGATCATTTTACTTTTTAATCTCAGCAGCAGTTCTCTGTGGTCTATCCTTATCCCTCCCTTAAATTACGGGCTGTGTTCTGAGGCAATTCAAAACAATAGTCTCTAGAGAGAAATAACAACGTCCTTGCTCAAGACCTGGTGGAAAATTTTCTCTCTTTGTCTTGCAGATTCTAATTGAGAGGTGTTTGAAAAAGGCCTAAGACCCCAAAATTATCTACTACTAAAATGGTTGCTTTTCAGCTACAGCATATGCAAGTTTCAGTTTAGGATATAAAAATTGGCTTTTTAAATCATATAGTCTGGATTTAGAAACTCGTGTTAGGTAATAGTTTAACTAGATTTGACAGTCTGATTTAGGCTTGATAGATAAGAAATATTTAAAAATGTGTGAATTTGAAAATGAGTGGAGAAAAGTGAAGCCCAGAACTGGTGTATTTTCTTCATAATTGGATTATATAGCAGTCACAGGATGCAAACCTATTATTTATCTGTTTCCTCTATCCCTAATTTAATGTCTATAAGTATCTGAATTTAAGAAACACAAATTCTAAAGATCTAATGTACAACACAAAGGCTAAAGTTAATAGAATTGTATTGTATTAGGGATTTTTGCAAACAAATAGGTTGTTTTCATGAAAAGTAACTGAGGTGATAGATATATTAATCTGCTTCACTACTATGACCATTTTACTAATGTATCCCAAAACATCATATTGCAAACCTCAAATATATGCAATAAAGTATATTAAAATTTTAAAAACAAACAAACAGAAAATCAGTCTCAGTCAACACAGATTTTGGACTGCTGGTAGAGAATAACCCTTGCAGGAAACTCTTCCTGTCTCTATTTAAAGGCTGACAGTACTACACCAAGCTCATGCTTCTTCACAGGGAGGACTTTACCGAAGGTGGCATGCAGCAGCCAACATAGCCATACCTTCTGTATTTTTCCTGCCAGTTATCCTCACTCTGTAGTTACAGTTGGTGCTTGGTTGTATGTGCCCAAATATCACAAACTACAGTTTCCAAAAATGTTTTTATTGACCAAAATTGATCTCGGGTTTCTAAGCTGGGATGGTTGCATCCTCAATTCCCACTATCTTTCTCCTCCCCTCTACTAATTTCAAAACCTAAGCTTGTTATTTTCGTTAACAAGTAGTAAATGAAAGCATGCTTAAAACAGCAAGACCTTTATTTTATTTTAACCTACAAGGAGAATGAAGATGAGCAGTCCGGATCTGAAAAGGGCCCTCTGCAGTGTTCCCTAAGACTCCATCATCTTCCCATTCCACCACACTTCCAGTGGGACTCTTCTCCACATGACAGTGAGGCAGGACAGCATCTTATGCTATCACAACTTTACTCAAATGAAAGAGATGAGAGATAACAGTGAAGAAAGGAAAGAGGCAATGGACTCAAGAAACAGGCCAAATAAAATGTTTTTTGGGGGAGCTTAGCCCAGAGGCCAGACCTGGAAGCATCTGCTTATATCCACTCAGCCAACGTGAGTTGGGGTGACTATTCCCACTTGTAAGGGGTTTACTATCAGGAAACAATTTTGATGGGCACATTAATGTCTCAAAATTGAAGTTGTTTTATATAATATTTGATTATTAAAATCTTTCATCATACAGAAAAGTTGGAAAATGATGCGCTGAAAACTCAAATACACACCATGTGAGTTCTACAGCAGACGTGTGCTCTATTTGTGTTTTCACTTATCTGCCCTTTTATGAGCCATTAATCAATTCTGTTTTTTGATGCATTTCCAAATATGTTGCATATTCCTGTGTATGCCACCCCTAAATACTTCAGATTCTGTATCATTAACTACAATTAAATATTTTATGCTTATTTAAGTAAAATTTACTATGTGTGAAATTAACAAAACTTAAATGTACCTTCATTAAAAGTTAGCAGATGCACACACTTGTGTAACCAAAGCTCAAGTTTTAGAGCACTGCTGTCACTTGAGAAAGTAGCCATGGAACCCTCCCAGTCAATGCTCACCCCATTTCCCCACTCTTCTGACTGTTTAAAGAAAGACTCGTTTCGCCCGTCTTAGCACTTTCTATGAATGGAACCCTACAACGTATATGCTTCTGTGTCTGGTTTCTGTTGCTCAGCAGATGGGTTTTGTGTACCTGTACTCAGCCTTTGTTGTTTCTGAGCAGTCTTCCATTATAGAAACACTCTACAGTGTATTCATCCATTCTCCGGTTGATTGACACCTGGGCCATTTTCAGGTTTTAGCTATTTTGAATGAAGCTGCTTTAAACATTCATGTACAAGTAATTTTGTGAATGTATGCTTCATTTCCTTTGAGGAAATGCCTGGGTATAGAACTGCTGGGTCATAATGTAAGCGTATGTTTATTTTTCTAAGAAAATGCTAGACATTTTTCCAAAGCATTTATACAACTTATACTCTCACCAAAAATATATGAGAGTTCTGGTTGTTTCATAGCCTTGCAATCATTTGGTGTTGTGAGTCTTTTTAATTTAAGCAATTCTGATGGCCACATAGTGCTATCTCATTGTGATTTCAATTTACATTTTCCTGTTGAATAATGATATTTCATATCTTGTTATAGCTTACTATTTGTATGTCATCTTTGTGAACACAGAGAAGATGTATGTCCATTATTTTATTTTATATAAGATAAAATAAAGAGTTTTATTTAATTTTTGACTTGTAGGAATTATTTACATATTTTGGATATAACTTTTTTATCATTCATATATATAAATACTAGGTAGTTGTTATTCAAAGACAAATAAAATATATTCTACTCCCTAAATCAAATAAGTTTGAAATATAGACTGAGTGAACTTGATTAATGATTCATATCCTTTTTCTTGAACATATTTTGGGAAGCATTTTCTACCCTAATGCAGAAGGTTTATCATGCAGTCATGAAATTGTAAGCTGGGATAGTCTATGAGTTTCCTAGGCCGCTGTAACAAAGTACCACAAGCTGAGTGGCTTAAACAACAGGAATGTGTTGTTTCACAGTTCTGGAGGCTGGAAGTCCAAGAGCAAAGTGTTGACAGGGCTGTGCTTCCTCTGGAGGTGCTAGGGAAGGAAGAATCAGTTCCATGCCACTCTCCTAGCTCCTAGTGATTTGCTAGTAACCTCTGGTGTTCCTTGACTTATAGACGTGTCACCCCAATTTTTGCCTTCACGTTCACATGCATTATCTGTGTGTGGGTCTCTGTGTCAAAATCTTTCCTTTAGATAAGAACTCAGTCATATTGGATTAGGGCCCACACTAATGGCTATATATTAACTAATTACATCTGCAAAGACCCTATGTCCAAATAAGGTCATCTGCATAGCCTATGTCCTCAGTGTTAAGACATCAATATCTTTTTGGGGGAGACAATGCAACCCATAACAGATAGGCTCTTCAAGGTGGATTTTTGAAGATTTCTTGGCTCATGTTTGACCCCTCTGGGACACCACTGCCAATATTTCTATTAGCCTCTGCTCCATTGCCCCTGCTGATGAAGGCACAGCTGCCCGACACCAGTTCCTCCATGGGAAAGCTGACAGGAAGAAGATCCTGTGTCCCAATGAATTATCATTTGTTGTCACCCTCTTGTGTTCCACACCTCTACCTACACTACAGGCAGAAGACTGGGTTTTTGGGGGGGGTCCTCCTATAGGGATGTCATTGAAGATAGGAGCGCTTCCAAACTTAAGTAAAGTAAAGCTTTCATTGTAGGTAAGAACAGCTAATACATTACTTCTTTGACTGTCTGTGTATTTTAGATAATCAAACTCTGGGCTTACTTTTAATACATAATGGGAATTTCCTAACATGAGTGTTAATGAGTTACTTTTATAACTCCCTTGTCAGTAGCAGCTTCATTTATTGGCACAGACCATTTGCAGTAATGCATGGATTTAAGAAAAGCTAGGAAAAGTGATGCATAGTTTTGATACTTAACAATGTTATTTGAAGCATTTGTCCCAGTGTTTATGAGTAATATGGTGAACAATCAGGATCCAGTGCTTAGCTTTAGCAACATGGCCAAACTGCCATAAGGCCATATATACCCATATAACCATGAGGAGATTAATCTGAAAACACAGGGGTTATTTTCTTCAACAAAACAAGAGCAAATAACATTTGCTCTCCACAGCAGAACAGTGTCATTAAATAGTGTCGTCATGAGGCTAAGCTTAATGTGCTGTCACTGGACAAGATTAAGGAATGAGCACCAACAGTCCATGATCTAATTCATATTTGAGTAAAGTCATAAAAAAGAGAATAAAATATGGAGGAGAAAGCACAGGGGATAGGTAATAGACCAGGAAACAGAACAAAATAAGGGTACTTTTGGAAAACAATTATTCTTATGGTGTAATGTTTGTTAAAAGCTTCTATATATCATTATTTCATTCTAAATCCAGTGTGTCATCAATGCCATTATTTATGACTCAAATAAGTCTCTACATGAAGATGCATCTTCTTCCAAAAGATTCTTCCAGGTTGACTTCAGTAAACTCTTAATAACTCCTTTTAATGAGAGACTAGAGTCTGTTCTCTGATGGAATGTGTTTATGTTAAAACAGAGTTCTTGCATGTATACCCCCACTATTTTGCATGCCAGACTTTAATTTTGTGATATAGCCCCCCAAAAGACAAAAACCCCACAACAAAGAAACAATAATGAAATAATAGCTACAATAAGAATAAAAAATAAAAGGCACATATGATTATTTAAGAAAACAATTTAGCCCACAATTAATTTTTCTAAATAAAATTTACACTCAATCACCAACAATCTGAGCATTTGTTGGATCATCTGGTTGGCAAGTGCTGCTGGATGAACAGCTGAAAGCGGGCAAAAGGCTCTTCCAGCGCAGCTTGTCTGGGTTCTGAGGGATGCAGAGCACCTCCTGTCACTCAACAGAGAGTTTGCCTTGTGAACATGTAGGAGGAATGTCAGGGAGAAGGTGCAGCTAGAAATAGAAGACTGAGAGCCCTGGTACAATGTAATCAGTGTGAATGATTCCTGACAAGATCCCTCAATGCACCAGAAGTCCAAGTGAGCTATCCCTAGGGGCGATCAGCCTACAGAGGATGTTCTTTCTGTAAGGCAAGGCCACTTTTCATAACCCAGGTGAATTCAGCTCCAGTGGGGCATGGATGACTCACCCTTTCTCCTGCCTCCTCCACTTCTCCAGCTCAGGAGGAAACTGCCTGAAGCCTGCACAAAGCCTTGCCTGTGAAAAGGCCTTGCATGTTTGCCTCTCTCCCTCTCCCCACCCTCTCTGGGACTAAGAGAAATGCCATCTATAAGGAATTGTTTTCACACCAGAATGAAATTCTCTTCTAAAGAACAAATAGAAATGTAGAAATATTTTCCAGTTGAAGATATAAATCGAAAAATACCAAAGATGTCCTCCCCAGTGAAGGCAATATCACTAACCATCTACTCATTCCTGGTATTTTCTAGATTTCTCACTGGGAATTTTTTAAGTCATAGAATGTGTCCTGTTTGTGGTTAAGATTTAAAGAACAATCAGTTCAGCATTTAAAAATGAATATCTAACTTTGTCTTCATATTGGATGATTTGAGATGTTACTTTAAAATATGTTAACTCCTAGCATCTATTCCAGAAATTTGGATTAGTTCCCTCTGAGATGGAGGATGGTATATTTTTTAAATCTTCCCATCTAATTCACTATCAAGTGAAATTTGAGAACCACTGATCTATTATTTATTCATTTATTATTTTTATTTTATTTTATTTCATTTTATTTTATTTTTGAGACAGAGTCTTGCTCTGTTGCCCAGGCTGGAGTGCAGTGGCATGATCTGGGCTCACTGCAAGCTCCGCCTTCCGAGTTCACGCCATTCTCCTGCTTCATCCTCCTGAGTAGCTGGGACTACAGGCACCTGCCACCACGCCTGGCTAATTTTTGTATTTTTAGTAGAGACGGGGTTTCACTGTGTTAGCCAGGATGGCCTCCATCTCCTGACCTCTTGATCCGCCCGGTTTGGCCTCCCAAAGTGTTGAGATTACAGGTGTGAGCCACTGCGCCCAGCCCCACTACTGATCTATTATATCCGAATTCTAATTTTTCTAATTATAGAAAAACATTCTCATTAATTATTAACGAGGACTCTACAATCTTTTCTTTTGAAAATCACAAAGAAAACATGTCCTAACTCACTCTATAAGGCCAGCATTATGCTAATACCCAAATCAGATAAAGGCATTATAAGAAAACTGCAGACAAAATGACTTTTATGAATACTGTTGCAAAAACCCTCAACAAAATATTAACAAACCAAATTCAACAACATATAAAAATAATTATATAGCATTACCAAGCAAGATTTGGTATACAAAGGTATACAAAGATGGCTCAACATTAAAAAAAATCAATGTAATTCACCATATTAATAGGCTGAAGAAGAAAAATCATGTAATCATTTCAATTGACAGTAAAAATAATTTAAGAAAATCAAACACCTATTTATAATTAAAAATTCTCAGAAAATGAATAATAAAAGGGAACTTGAAGAACTACAAAAACCTATATGTAATGTCATACTTAATGATGAGGGACTAGATAGTTTCTCACTAAAATCAGAAATAAGGACAAAATATCTTGTCTCAGCACTAGTGCCTGCAAATATACAAAAGTCTATTGCTTTCCTATATATCGGAAATGACCAATTTGAATTTGAAACTTAAAAATTTGGTGCCATTTGCAGTAGCACCAGAAAATGAAATACTTGAGTATAAATATAACAAAATATATGCAAGAACAGTACTCATAAAACTACAACTCATTAATGAAATAAATCAAAGAATATGTAAATAGAGGATATCCTATGTTCATGGATTGGAATTTTCAATATGGTTAAGATGTCACTATTTCCCAAATTGAACTATAGTGTCTGTGAAATCCCAATCAAAATTCAGCAAGCTATTTTCTAGATGTCAGCAAACTGATAGGCAAGGACCTGGAATAATGCACACATACGGACGAAAAGCAATTTAGGGGATTTCACCACCCTATTTAAAGACATTGAATGCCATAGTAACCAAGATAGTGAGGTATTGGTGAAGAAATAGACACATAGTCCAGCAAAAATCCACATGAATAAACTGGTGGTTTTTGACAAAAGCACAAAGACATTTCAATTGAGGAAGTCTAGGGTTTTGTTTTTGTTTTTGTTTTCAGTGAACGGTTCTGGTACATTTCAATGCTTATGTGAACAAAAAGTTGAACCTAGACACAAAACTTAAACTTTAAACACAAACATAACTCAACATGGATCATAGAACTAATGTAAAATATAAGACTATAAAACTGGAAGAAAATACAGGAGAAAATATATGAAAGACTGGGTTTGGTTATGAGATTCATTATAACATCAGAATCAATACACATTAAATAAAAAATTAATAAGCTAGTTTTTTCTTTTCCTTTTTTTTTTTTTTCTATTTGAGACAGGGTCTCACTCTATCCCCCAGGCTGAAGTGCAGTGGCAGGATCATGATCTTGCAAACTCAACCTCCCAGGCTCAAGCAATTCTTCTGCCTCAGCCTCCCAAGTAGCTAGGACTACAGGCTTGCACCATGACACTCGGCTAATTTCTGTATTTTCTGCAGAGATGGGGTTTTGTCATGTTGCCAAGGCTGGTCTTGAACTCCTGGACTTAAGCAATCCACCTGCCTCAGCCTCCCAAAGTTCTGGGCCTACAGGTGTGACCCACTGTGCCTGGTGAGCTGGATATTATTAAAATTAAAAACTTTTGTTTAGGTAAAGACACTGTTTAGATAATGAAAATGCAAGAAAAAAATAAACAAATTAAAGGCTTGGAGAAAATATTTGCAAAACACATTTGACAAAGGTGATGTTTTTAAGATATATAAAAAATTCAAACTAAATAAAAGAGTAATAACTTAATAAAAACTCAGAACAAAAACTCAATGATAAATTAGGTGAGGATTTGATTGAGCACCTCACAAAGAAGGTATAAAGATGGCAAGCATAAGAAATTATGTCTAAAATTATTTGTCCGGATGAGCCAAGATGGCCGAATAGGAAAAGCTCCTGTCTACAGCTCCCAGCGTGAGCAACGCAGAAGACGGGTGATTTCTGCATTTCCATCTGAGGTACCGTGTTCATCTCACTAGGGAGGGCCAGACAGTGGGCGCAGGTCAGTGGGTGAGTGCACCGTGCGCCAGCCGAAGCAGGGGCGAGGCATTGCCTCACTCGGGAAGCACAAGGGGTCAGGGAGTTCCCTTTCCAGGGGTGACAGACGGCACCTGGAAAATCGGGCCACTCCCACCCGAATACTGTACTTTTCCGACGGGCTTAGGAAACGGTGCCCCAGGAGATTATAGCCCGCACCTGGCTCAGAGGGTCCTACGCCCACGGAGTCTCGCTGATTGCTAGCACAGCAGTCTGAGATCAAACAGCAAGTTGGCAGCGAGCCTGGGGGAGGGGCGCCTGCCATTGCCCAGGCTCGCTTAGGTAAACAAAGCAGCTGGGAAGCTTGAACTGGGTGGAGCCCACCACAGCTCAAGGAGGCCTGCCTGCCTCTGTAGGCTCCACCTCTGGAGGCAGGGCACAGACAAACAAAAAGACAGCAGTAACCTCTGCAGACTTAAATGTCCCTGTCTGACAGCTTTGAGGAGAGCAGTGGTTCTCCCAGCACGCAGCTGGAGATCTGAGAACGGGCAGACTGCCTCCTCAAGTGGGTCCCTGACCCCTGACCCCCGAGCAGCCTAACGGGGAGGCACCCCCCAGCAGGGGCAGACTGACACCTCACACGGTCTGGCAGCTACTCCAACAGACCTGCAGCTGAGGGTCCTGTCTGTTAGAAGGAAAACTAACAGAAAGGACATCCATACCAAAAACCCATCTGTACATCACCATCATCAAAGACCAAAAGTAGATAAAACCACAAAGATGGGGAAAAAACAGAGCAGAAAAACTGGAAACTCTAAAAAGCAGAGTACCTCTCCTCCTCCAAAGGAACACAGTTCCTCACCAGCAACGGAACAAAGCTGGATGGAGAATGACTTTGACGAGCTGAGAGAAGAAGGCTTCAGATGATCAAATTACTCTGAGCTATGGGAGGATATTCAAACCAAAGGCAAAGAAGTTGAAAACTTTCAAAAAAATTTAGAAGAATGTATAACTAGAATAACCAATACAGAGAAGTGCTTAAAGGAGCTGATGGAGCTGAAAACCAAGGCTCGAGAACTACGTGAAGAATGCAGAAGCCTCAGGAGCTGATGCGATCAAATGGAAGAAAGGGTATCAGCCCTGGAAGATGAAATGAATGAAATGAAGCAAGAAGGGAAGTTTAGAGAAAAAAGAATAAAAAGAAATGAGCAAAGCCTCCAAGAAATGTGGGACTATGTGAAAAGACCAAATCTACGTCTGATTGGTGTACCTGAAAGTGACGGGGAGATTGGAAACAAGTTGGAAAACACTCTGCAGGATATTATCCAGGAGAACTTCCCCAATCTAGCAAGGCAGGCCAACATTCAGATTCAGGAAATACAGAGAACGCCACAAAGATACTCCTCGAGAAGAGCAACTCCAAGACACATAATTGTCAGATTCACCAAAGTTGAAATGAAGGAAAAAATGTTAAGAGCAGCCAGAGAGAAAGGTCGGGTTACCATCAAAGGGAAGCCCATCAGACTAACAGCGGATCTCTCGGCAGAAACCCTACAAGCCAGAAGAGAGTGGAGGCCAATATTCAACATTCTTAAAGAAAAGAATTTTCAACCCAGAATTTCATATCCAGCCAAACTAAGCTTCATAAGTGAAGGAGAAATAAAATCCTTTACAGATAAGCAAATGCTGAGAGATTTTGTCACCACCAGGCCTGCCCTAAAAGAGCTCCTGAAGGAAGCACTAAACATGGAAAGGCACAATCGGTACCAGCCACTGCAAAATCATGCCAAAATATAAAGACCATCGAGACTAGGAAGAGACTGCATCAACTAATGAGCAAAATAACCAGCTAACATCATAATGACAGGATCAGATTCACACATAACAATATTAACTTTAAATGTAAATGGACTAAATGCTCCAATTAAAAGACACAGACTGGCAAATTGGATAAAGACTCAAGACCCATCAGTGTGCTGTATTCAGGAAACCCATCTCACGTGCAGAGACACACATAGGCTCAAAATAAAAGGATGGAGGAAGATCTACCAAGCAAATGGAAAACAAAAAAAGGCAGGGGTTGCAATCCTAGTCTCTGATAAAACAGGCTTTAAACCAACAAAGATCAAAAGAGACAAAGAAGGCCATTATATAATGGTAAAGGGATTAATTCAACAAGAAGAGCTAATTATCCTAAATATATATGCACCCAATACAGGAGCACCCAGATTCATAAAGCAAGTCCTGAGTGACCTACAAAGAGACTTAGACTCCCACACATTAATAATGGGAGACTTTAACACCCCACTGTCAACATTAGACAGATCAACGAGACAGAAAGTCAACAAGGATACCCAGGAATTGAACTCAGCTCTGCACCAAGCAGACCTAATAGACATCTACAGAACTCTCCATCCCAAATCAACAGAATATACATATTTTCAGCACCACACCACACCTATTCCAAAATTGACCACATACTTGGAAGTAAAGCTCTCCTCAATAAATGTAAAAGAACAGAAATTATAACAAACTATCTCTCAGATCACAGTGCAATCAAGCTAGAACTCAGGATTAAGAATCTCACTCAAAACTGCTCAACTACATGGAAACTGAACAACCTGCTCCTGAATGACTACTGGGTACATAATGAAATGAAGGCAGAAATAAAGATGTTCTTTGAAACCAACGCGAACCAAGACACAACATACCAGAATCTCTGGGATGCATTCAAAGCAGTGTGTAGAGGGAAATTTATAGCACTAAATGCCCACAAGAGAAAGCAGGAAAGATCCAAAATTGACACCCTAACATCACAATTAAAAGAACTAGAAAAGCAAGAGCAAACACATTCAAAAGCTAGCAGAAGGCAAGAAATAACTAAAATCAGAGCAGAACTGAAGGAAATAGAGACACAAAAAACCCTTCAAAAAATTAATGAATCCAGGAGCTGGTTTTTTGAAAGGATCAACAACATTGATAGACCACTAGCAAGACTAATAAAGAAAAAAAGAGAGAAGAATCAAATAGATGCAATAAAAAATGATAAAGGGGATATCACCACTGATCCCACAGAAATACAAACTACCATCAGAGAATACTACAAACACCTCTACACAAATAAACTAGAAAATCTGGAAGAAATGGATAAATTCCTCAACACCTACACCCTCCCAAGACTAAACCAGGAAGAAGTTGAATCTCTGAATAGACCAATAACAGGAGCTGAAATTGTGGCAATAATCAATAGCTTACCAACCAAAAAAAGTCCAGGACCAGACGGGTTCACAGCCAAATTCTACCAGAGGTACAAGGAGGAACTGGTACCATTCCTTCTGAAACTATTCCAATCAATAGAAAAAGAGGGAATCCTCCCTAACTCATTTTATGAGGCCAGCATCATCCTGATACCAAAGCCTGGCAGAGACACAACAAAAAAAGAGAATTTTAGACCAATATCCTTGATGAACATTGATGCAAAAATCCTCAATAAAATACTGGCAAACCGAATCCAGCAGCACATCAAAAAGCTTATCCACCATGATCAAGTGGGCTTCATCCCTGGGATGCAAGGCTGGTTCAATATACGCAAATCAATAAATGTGATCCAGCATATATACAGAACCAAAAACAAAAACCACATGATTATCTCAATAGATGCAGAAAAGGCCTTTGACAAAATTCAACAACCCTTCATGCTAAAAATTCTCAATAAATTAGGTATTGATGGGACGTATCTCAAAATAATAAGAGCTATCTATGACAAACCCACAGCCAATATCATACTGAATGGGCAAAAACTGGAAGCATTCCCTTTGAAAACTGGCACAAGACAGGGATGCCCTCTCTCACCACTCCTATTCAACATAGTGTTGGAAGTTCTGGCCAGGACAATTAGGCAGGAGAAGGAAATAAAGGGTATTCAATTAGGAAAAGAGGAAGTCAAATTGTCCCTGTTTGCAGATGACATGATTGTATATCTAGAAAACCCCATTGTCTCAGCCCAAAATCTCCTTAAGCTGATAAGCAACTTCAGCAAACTCTCAGGATACAAAATCAATGTACAAAAATCACAAGCATTCTTATACACCAACAACAGACAAACAGAGAGCCAAATCATGAGTGAATTCCCATTCACAATTGCTTCAAAGAGAATAAAATACCTAGGAATCCAACTTACACGGGATGTGAAGGACCTCTTCAAGGAGAACTACAAACCACTGCTCAAGGAAATAAAAGAGGATACAAACAAATGGAAGAACATTCCATGCTCATGGGTAGGAAGAATCAATATCGTGAAAATGGCCATCCTTCCCAAGGTAATTTACAGATTCAATGCCATCCCCATCAAACTACCAATGACTTTCTTCACAGAAGTGGAAAAAACTACTTTAAATTTCATATGGAACCAAAAAAGAGCCCGCATCGCCAAGTCAATCCTAAGCCAAAAGAACAAAGCTGGAGGCATCACACTACCTGATTTCAAACTATACTACAAGGCTACAGTAACCAAAACAGCATGGTACTGGTACCAAAACAGAGATATAGATCAATGGAACAGAACAGAGCCCTCAGAAATAACGCCGCATATCTACAACTATCTGATCTTTGACAAACCTGAGAAAAACAAGAAATGGGGAAAGGATTCCCTATTTAATAAATGGTGCTGGGAAAAGTGGCTAGCCCTATATAGAAAGCTGAAACTGGATCCCTTCCTTACATGTTATACAAAAATCAATTCAAGATGGATTAAAGACTTAAATGTTAGACCTAAAACCATAAAAACCCTAGAAGAAAACCTAGGCAACACCATTCAGGACATAGGCATGGGCAAGGACTTCATGTCTAAAACACCAAAAGCAATGGCCACAAAAGCCAAAATTGACAAATGGGATCTAATTAAACTAAAGAGCTTCTGCACAGCAAAAGAAACTACCATCAGAGTGAACAGGCAACCTACAAAATGGGAGAAAATTTTCGCAACCTACTCATCTGACAAAGGGCTAATATCCAGAATCTACAATGAACTCCAACAAATTTGCAAGAAAAAAACAAACAACCCCATCAAAAAGTGGGCGAAGGACATGAACAGACACTTCTCAAAAGAAGACATTTATGCAGCCAAAAAACACATGAAAAAATGTTCACCATCACTGGCCATCAGAGAAATGCAAATCAAAACCACAATGAGATACCACCTCACACCAGTTAGAATGGCAATCATTAAAAAGTCAGGAAAAAACAGGTGCTGGAGAGGATGTGGAGAAATAGGAACACTTTTACACTGTTGGTGGGTCTGTAAACTAGTTCAACCCTTGTGGAAGTCAGTGTGGCGATTCCTCAGGGATCTAGAACTAGAAATTCCATTCAACCCAGCCATCCCATTACTGGGTATATACCCAAAGGACTATAAATCATGCTGCTATAAAGACACATGCACACGTATGTTTATTGCAGCATTATTCACAATAGCAAAGACTTGGAACCAACCCAAATGTCCAACAATGATAGACTGGATTAAGAAAATGTGGCACATATACACCATGGAATACTATGCAGCCATAAAAAATGATGAGTTCATGTCCTTCGTAGGGACATGGATGAAATTGGAAATCATCAGTCTCAGTAAACTATCGCAAAAACAAAAAACCAAACACCGCATATTCTCACTCATAGGTGGGAATTGAACAATGAGAACACATGGACACAGGAAGGAGAACATCACACTTTGTGGACTGTTGTGGGGTGGGGGGAGGGGGGAGGGATTGCATTGGGAGATATACCTAATGCTAGATGACGAGTTAGTGGGTGCAGCGCACCAGCATGGCACATGTATACATATGTAACTTACCTGCACATTGCGTACATGTACCATAAAACCTAAAGTATAATAATAATAATTTTAAAAAATACATAAAAAATAAAATTATTTGTCATTAGGGAAATACAAATTAAAACAGTAATAAAAGACACATCTATTAACATAGTTAAAATTAAAAAACAACATCAATTGCTGATAAATATGCAGAACAACAGGAATTCTCATTCATTGTGGATGAGAATACAAAAAGGTACATTTATTTTGGAAGAGAGTTCGGCAGCTTTTTACAAAGCTAAACGTAGTCTTACCATACAATCCAGCAATCAATCACACGCCTAGGTATTTACCAACTGATTTGAAAACTTATGCTCACACAACACCATACACATGAATGTTTATAGCAGCTTTATAATTGCTCCAAACTGGAAGCAACCAAGATATTCTTAAGCAAATGAGTAAACAAACTCTGGCACACCCTCATTATAAACTACTATTTAGCAATAAACAAAAATACTATCAAGGCACACAAAGATATGGGTGAATCTTATCTGCATTTTGCCAAATGAAAGCAGCTAGTTTATGATTGTATATATAAATGATTCCATTTCCAAGGCATTCTGAAAAAGGAAAAACTATAGAGGTAATAAAAAGATTAGCAATTGCCAAGTGTTAGTGGGTAGGGAGGATTAATATGTGAAGCCCAGGAAATTTTATAGAACAGTGAAAATATTCAGTGAATATTTTCACTGAATGAATATATTCACTGAATATTTTCACTGTATGAACCTGTAATGGTGGCTACATGGCATTAGGCGTATGTCAAAAACCCATAGAACTTTATAGTGCAAAGATTCAACATTAATGTATACAACTTAAGAAAAATTACGATGTTGGGGCCATCCAAGAGTGGAATGTAGTGACAAAAACAGTTTAACTGTATTATAAATATATGAAAAAACCTCACTGAAGGGGTTTAAAAACTAGCAAAGTACTTGAACAGATATTTCCACAAACAAGACAGTCAAATGGCTAATAAGCACATGAAAAGATGCTCAACATTCCTAATCACTAGGGAAATGCAAATCAAAACTCCTGTGAGATTCTACTTCACAATCATTAGAATGTCTACTATCCACAACAACAAAAACCCAGGAAATAACGAGTGCTGGCAAAGATTTGGAGTAGCCTTATGCACTTATAGTGAGAATGTAAGATGGTGCAACCCCTGTGAAATATGTATGGCAGTTACTAAGAAAAAAAAAAATAGAATTATCATAGGATCCAGCAATTCCACTTCTGGATATACACCCCAAAGAATTGAAAGCAGGGCCTCAATGATATGTTTGCACACCCATATTTATAGCAGCAATATTCACAATAACTAAAACATGGAAGCAACCCAAGTGTCCATTGAGGGAAGAATAGATAAGCAGAATGTGCTATCCACATGCAATGAATATTATTCAGCCTTAAAAAGGAAGTAAATTCTGACACATGCTACAAAACAGATGAAATGTGAGGACATAATGCTAAGTGAAATAAGCCAATCAAAATAAGCCAGTATAAAATGGCAAGTACTGTATAATTCCACTGGTTTGTGGTACTTAGAAACTCAAAATCATAGAGACAGAAAGTAGAATGGCCGTTGCCAGGAGCTGCACGGAGTGGGTAATGTTGAATGGGTTATGGTAATGTCAGTGTTCAATGGGTCCAAAATTTCAGTTTCACATGAAGAAAAGTGTTCTGGATGTGGATGATGCTGATGATTGTACAGTCTTATAAATGTATTAATAACAATGAACTCTACACTTAAAAATGGTTCATATGTAAATTTTATGTCATGTGTATTTTACCACAGTGAAAAATATGGAAAAAATGTGTTACTGAGAAACACATTTTTAAGAATGCAGAACAATTAAAAATGAAAGAACATAAAGATATACTGTATAGATAATTATCAAAGAAATATGAAATAAAAATAGATTTACTAATATCAGGAAAGATTTTAAGCAAAGAAACATGAATAGGAATAAAACAGTGTATTTCACAGTGATAAAGACGTCAATCCAATAGGAAGTTATCGCAATCCAAAATCTGTGAAAATCTATACATAGATTCAAAGAATTTATGCATAGTTTCTTAAAAACCTAGAAAAAAAGTAAATAAAAGATAAAATCCAAGGAAGAAAATGATAATAAAAAACAAAAAAGTCAATGGAATAGAATATATACATAAAAAAGAGCAAATAAAGCTAAAATTGGCTCTTTGAAAAGATTAATTCAACTAAGCCACAGGCGATATACATCAAGGAAAAAGAGAAAAGAAATTACAAAATTCCGGAATGAATAAGGATACATCATTAGAGACCCCAAATAAATAGGATTATATCTTTCCTGAATAGTAAGAATGCTTGGAATATGCAGTTCTAGGCTTAATTCACTTCTTTAGCAATTTCAGGACATCTGGCCTCTCTGTCTTGGTTGCAAGGGAGCTGCCACAGCTTCAGGCATTACTTCCTCAAGGAATTGTGATCAGAAGCATTAAACGGAATTGAGATTTTCTCTTCACCTACTCTATATTATCAAAGAAAATTACTTCCTAGAATTAAACTAATAGACATCATTCATATGCCATTGGTTGGAACTAGGGTTACACGTCTTCTATTGCAGGGACTCTAAAACCTATACTATGGCATCAAAGTTCCCCACTTCTATTTTAAATATTTTTTATAATCAATAAAGAAGAGGGGCAATATCTTTTGGGGAAGCCGACAAGATTCTCTGCCACATTTAGCATTTTCTCAGATGCATGAGTAAATAAATTCTTTCTTTTGCAAAAGCTAATGTTGAATGACATTTGCAACTAGCATGGTGCAAGCTAATACAAACTGGACCCTACTTATCCATTAATATCTATCCTTGGGAATCAAAATAATGAATGTTCTAGTTACAAACTACTCAGTTGTTAAAAATATTCATCTTCCACTGCCAACCATTCCTATATGTGCTGCTATACATTTTTATAGATAATAAAACTATATTTATTTTACAATGTTTTATAAGGCAAAGGTAAATTTTTTGCTCTGCAATACAGATATACACAGTAGATGGGTATATTCTACAAATAAAATAGTAAGTAAAATGCAATTTTATTCAAGAAGTAGTTCTAGTTGACAATCATCGATCAGATATTGGTTCATGGCTTTGCTATGTGAGTGAGAAACATACTGGCCACCAAGTGCTCTCAGTCCATAAGATACACAGCCTAAGTCCAACTTACTGAGGTAGGTGCTTTGTTGGAAATAAGTTTAGGGAGATAAGAGAGAACAGACAGTGACACAAGAAAAATTAAAATATTTTCCTGGAAGAGAAGCATTTTGTAAATATGTACATCCCAATGGTTGATCACACATTTTTTCTTGCTACAGACTTTGCCTAAATAGAAATAGTTGCTGATCAGTGTTGTGGAGTTCATCGATCAACTGCACTGACTATTTATGATGGAAGTCTGATGTGAATTGTTTATTATCAACTGGGTGGTGTGTAAAATATTGATGCTATGATTGAATCAGAAATGTATCTGGATCCCCTACATAGCACAGAGTTTGTTTCCTAAACAAGTCTGGTTAAAGCAAATATCAAAGATATTTTTGAAAAAATAGAACTTAGGAAAACAAATTCAGTCCAGCTGACATTAAACTCTGCTCCTGTCAAACCAAACAGTATTTTAATGTCTCTTGCCTGTTAAGTATTAGTGAGGAATCTGTCTAAACAGTAAAAAATACAATCCCACAGTCATTAAATCAAAGTAATTAGAACTCCAGTGATGGGTGAAAGTGGAATCATATGGTCTTCCTTGCTGGGAGTTATCCATTGGCTGGGGTATTTGAAAATCCATGACTTCAGGTGGAGAGCTGAAGCTAAATATTATGATGTGCTTTGTGTGTGTGTGTGTGTTATGCAGGTTATCCTGAGCTACATGTTTTGCCTCTCTCATGTAGGAGATAAATTATATAGTGAAACTAGATGTTTAAAAACCATGTGCTACTCTTTGATAGCAACCTATAGGAGTTAGCTATGTATATGTCAGTTGTCCCCGGATGTTTAATATTTGCCTGGTATATTGTTGATGTAGAATTCTTCTTTCCTTTGGGATTCTGATAAATTTGACTCAACAAACTCCCAAAACAAAGTGGAAATTCTATTAAATATGCTGTGGATTAAAAATCACCTCCACCAATGGGCAGATTAAGTTACCAGCAGAAACAGCAGCCACCGATGCTTCATGAATAAAAGCCGCACTCAACCTTGAGTTAAGTGGCTGAATGGCAAGTGGCTTTCTCTGTTAAGCAGATTCTAATACTACAAAACATTTTTTTCACATCTGTTTTTAATCCTGAAATATAACATACATTGCAGAGTATACAGTAAAAATAAATTTAAAACATAATAAATTCTAAAAATGCAACAAAATTAGTTATAAAATCATTGCTTGAATGATTCTGTATCAAACTAAATATTTATCCCACATTATGGTAACAGTCATCAATGTCCCTTCATTATGTCATATGTAAAAAAACAGACCTTCAATTTTGCAGTGACTAATATTTGGAATTCACATAGACATTGATATACCTTGTATTTCTAGTGTAATAATAATAAAATAATAACAAATGTTAAATTTACATTGACCCATCACTTCAAGCTTGAAGTGCAATGCATTCAGTAATCCTCACAATGTACCTTTAAGCATTGTTACTTCTGTTTTGGAGATGAGAAAATTATGGCCTTGCCTCACTCATGTAGGCCAACTGCTCAGTATCATGCAACTTCTAAATTGTGGGTCTGGGATTTTGACTCTGGGCTATATGACCAGGCAATTACACCAAAGCCAATCAACTGGGCCACTTTACCACCTTCTCACTAAAAAACATGGCATTCTGGGAAAGTGTGTCACATAAAACAGTTGTGAAATGATTTCATAAATAGTAATATTCAGCCTTTAATTTGAAACTATTATGTCATATGCTACCTTTTTTTAAACTTTTCTTTTCCATCAGTAATTTACTTCACGCTCATTAATGATGATCATGACATTTTACAACCAGTAAGGATTTTGGAGGGATGGCACATTTGGCAGAGAAGAGACAGACCAGAGTTATTGATTGTGTTGATGTTGACAACTTCCCTATCACGGCCAGCTCTCTCTGCAGCCCACCCCACAGCCTCCATGTGACATGTGTAAGCAGATGGTGTGCTGTCAGTAACGCAGTTCTTTCTCTTTTCTTCCTTTTCTTCCATCACACTAAGTTCATCATCAGGGTAGTGCTGGTGGAGATTCATGGAAATTGGGCAGGTTTACTAGGCAGCCAGCTAATGATGCTATGCCAGGCAGAGCCTACATCCCTTCTGTTCTGACTTAAAATTTGCAGCACTACTATTTATTCTAGGCAGAGATGACAGTGTACCTCTAACAGCTCCCTGGCTTACCTAAAAACATCACCTGGAAGGAAGAGCTTATCAACTGGTTCCTCACAATGCCCTCCATGAAGAGGTCAGTGGGACAGAAGGGCATGCCAACAGCTGGGCTCTGCTGAGCCCATGCCCCCACATTTCACTTTCTAAGCATTCCATGTGACATGTGAATATCTCTGTCTTACAAATTAGAAAATTAAGTTATGATACGGCCAGTTTCATTACACAAGGCTACTGTATTAGTCCATTTTCACACTGCTAATAAAGAAACACCTGGGGACTGGGCAATTTACAAAAGAAAGAAGTTTCACATGGCTGGGGAGGCCTCACAATCATGGCAGAAAGCAAACAGAAGCAAGTCACATATTGTATGGATGGCAGCAGGCAAAGAGAGAGCTTGTACAGGGAAACTCTCCCTTACAAAACCATCAGATCTCTTGAGACTTATTCACTATCATGAAAACAGCACAGGAAAGACCTGCCCCCATGATTCAATAATCTCCCACCGGGTCCCTCCCACAGCATGTGGAATATGTGGGAGCTACAATTCAAGATGAGATTTGGATGGGGACACAAAGCCAAACCATACCATTCCGCCCCAGCCCCTCCCAAATCTTGCATCCTCAGATTTCAAAACCAATCATGCCTTCCCAACTGTGATGGCTAATACTGAGTGTCAACTTGATTAGATTGAAGGATGCAAAGTATTGATCCTGGGTGTGTCTGTGAGGGTGTTGCCAAAAGAGATTAACATTTGAGTTAGTGGGCTGGAAAAGGCAGAACCATCGGAAATCTGGGAAGGCACAATCTGATCAGCTGCCAATGTAGCTAGAATATAAACAGGCAGAGAAATGTGAAAAGACAGACTGGTCTAGCCTCCCAGCTTACATCTTTCACCTGTGCTGGATGCTTCCTGCCCTTGAACATCAGACTCCAAGCTACTTAGTTTGGGGCTCGGACTGACTGTCCTTGCTCCTCAGCCTGCAGACAGCCTATTGTGGGACCTTGTGATCATGTGAGTTCATACTTAATAAACTCCTTTATATATATGGAATATATGTATATAATTCTGTGCCTCTAGAGAACCCTGACTGATACAGATTTTGATACTAGGAGTGGTTCTAGAGGAACAGAATATTAAAGATGGGGCTTTTTCATTGGTTTTGGGGCATCTGGAGTTAGCCACTTAATGTGATTAGACCCAAAAATGCTAAGGACTCTACTTGTAAGAGTATGAACACTGATAGTACTTGGCATGAACTGCTTGGAGAGTTATGCAAAATAAATGCATTTGGCACTCCTGATTCATTGCCCGTGAGAGGCAAGGAGTTTAGTGACTCTATATATAATACCTTTGACCATACGTGGAGAACCCAGGAACATAATGAAGCTGGTTGGTTCCTCCTGAGTTCAGTGGACAAAGTGATGAGAAAATGATAAACTTAAGGATTCTATCTCCTGGCTTCAGAAGCAGATATTGAGCCTCAAAGCTGCTAAGATTGCCCTGAGTGAGAGGTGTTATCTCCTGTAGAGAGAGAGCTAAAATTGTGGAAAAAACAGACATAACATCTTATTGTGTGAGTGGCTGATGCAACAAAAGGTGCATGCACAGCCTCTCCAGGTGTCTACTGTTAAAGTGAGGGCAATGATTGGAAAAGAATGGGGCCCTGCAACTTGGAATAGGGGCATGTGGGTGGACACTGATGGAGCTGAGGACACTGAGTTTGTAAACTCTGATGAACCTCTTTTGACAGAAGAAACAGCTTCCCCATCCTCAGTAGTGGCAACATCCCCTTCCTGACCCACGTTTCTGTCAGCCTTTCTGCTTTGTTTGAGGAGATACACCCTGCACTGCCTGAGGGAACAGTGATGGTCACCCCTGAGGCAGTTGCCAGGCAAGGTAATGTTGATTCTCCTCAGAAGCAACCCCCAACACCCCTGTTTGCTTCTAGACCTATAACTAGACTAAAGTATTGGTGGGCTCCTAAACGTAAGATTGAGAGTGTGATCCATGAAGAGGTGCATTACACTCAGAAAGAACTGCTTGAGTTTTCTGATTTGTATAAACAGAAACCTGGAGAACAGGCATGGAAATGGATATTAAGGATGTGGGATAATGATAGAAGTAAGATATAATTGAATTAGTCTGAATTTATTGATTCAGTAGAGACCCTGCATTTAATGTTGCATCTCAGGGAGTTAAAAAAGGTTCTAAAAATAGTTTATTTGCTTGGTTAGCTGAAACTTGGATTAAAAGATGGCCCACTGTGAGTGAGCTGGAAATGCCTGATCTCCCTTGGTTTAATGTAGAGGAAGGAATCCAAAGGATTAGGGAGATTGGGATGGTGGAGTGGATTAGTCACTTTAGGCCTATTCATTCCAGCTGGGATGGTCCAGAAGATATACCCTTGACAAATGCCTTGTGAAATAGACTTGTGAGGGCAGCATCTGCATCTTTGAAGAGCCCTGTAATTGCTCTTCTCTGTATGTCAGATCTAACCATGGGAAGCACAGAAACTCAACTACAAAATTTAAATACAATAAGAATAATTGTAGGTGGCAGGGGCCAACTGGTAGCACTGAGCCATCAATGGCAACGTGGGCATAGCTACTGTAATGGACAGTCGAGGTAAAGTGGCAATCAGAATAGTCTGACTTGTGTAGAGCTCTGCATTGACTAATTAATCACAGTGTTCCTAGAAATGAAATTGATAGGAATTCTACTGCACTCCTACTTAATTTATACAAGCAGAAAACTTCTAGGTTGAATTGACAAAAGACAAGTTTGAATTATAAAAAGAGAGAATCATGGCCCCTCAATCAAGTTCCAGACATGAGTCAGTTTACAAGCCCAGAACCCCTTGAATGAAGGGGAGGCCAGGTCCCCTAGAGGAAGGACTACACTATATTACCAACAATTTATGCAGTAAATCTTTCTCCCATCCTTCCCCAAGGAAAGCTCTGGCCTCTTATCAGGGTAACTGTGCATTGGGGAAAGGAAAATGATCAGACATTTTGGCGACTAATGAATACTGACTCTGAGCTGATGTTGATTCCAGGGTACACAAACTGTCATTGTGGTCTGCCAGTTAAACTAGTGGCTTATTGAGGTCAGTGAATTAATGGAGTTTTAGCTCAGGTCCAACTTCTAGTGGGTCCAGTGGGTCCCCAGACTCATCCTGTAGTTATTTATGCAGTGCCAGAATGTATAACTGGCTTAGAAATACTTAGCAGCTGGCAGAAACCCCACATTGGCTCCCTGACTGATAAGGTGAGAGGTATTATGGTAGGAAAGGCCAAATGGAAACCATTAGAGCTGCCTCTACCTAGAAAAATAATAAATCAAAAACAATATCGCATCCCTGGAGGGATTGCTGAGATTAGTGCCCCCATCAAGGACTTGAAAAACATCGGGGTGTTGATTCCCACCACATCCCCATTCAACTCTCCCATTTGACCTGTGCAGAAGATAGATGGATCTTGGAGAATGACAGTGGGTTATTGTAAGCTTAACCAAGTTGTGACTCCAATTGCAGTTGCTGTATCAGAGTGGTTTCATTGCTTGAGCAAATTAACACATCTTCTGGTACCTGGTATGAAGCCATTGATCTCCATTCCTGTCCATAAGGCCCACCAGAAGTCATTTGCCTTCAGCTGGCAAGGCCAGCACTATATCTTTACTGTGCTACCTCAGGGGTATATAACTTTCCAGCTTTGTATCATAATCTTATTTGGAGAGACCTTGATCACTTTCCACTTCTGCTTGATATCACACTGGTCCATTACATGGATGACATTATGCTGATTGAAACCAGTGAGCAAAAAGTAGCAAACAAACTGGACTTGTTCGTGAGACATTTGCATGGCAGAGGATGGGAAATAAATCCAACTAAAATTCAGGGACCTTCTAACTCAGTAAAGTTTCTAGGGGTTCAGTGAAGTGGGGCCTGTTGAGATATTCCTTCTAAAGTGTAAGATAAGTTGCTGCATTTGACCCCACTTACAACCACGAAAGAGTCACAATGCTTAGTGGGCCTATTTGGATTTTGAAGGTAACACATTCCTCATTTGGGAGTGTTACTCTGGCCCAATTATTGAGAGACCTGAACAGCTGCCAGTTTTGAATGGGGTCCAGAACAGGAGAAGGCTCTGCAACAGGTCCAGGCAGCTGTTCTGCTGCTCTGCCACTTGGGCCATATGACCCAGCAGATCCAATGGTGCTTGAGGTGTCAATGGCAGGTAGGGATGCTGTTTGAAGCATTTGGCAGGACCCCATAGGTGAATCACAGTGGAGGCCTCTAGGATTTTGGAGCAAAACCCTGCCATTTTCTGCAGATTATTCTCCTTTTGAGAGAAAGCTCTTGGCTTGTTACTGGGCTCTGGTGGAAACTGAATGTTTGACTATGAGTCATCAAGTCACCATGCTACCTGAACTACCTATCATGAACTGAGTGCCCTCTGACCCATCTAGCCATAAAGTGGGTCATGCACAGCAGCAGTCCATCATCTAATGGAAGGGGTGTATATGTGATCAGGCTGGAGCAGGTCCTGAAAGCACAAGGAAGTTACATGAGGAAGTGGCTCAATGCCCACGGTCCCCACTCTGGCCACCCTGCCTTCTCTCCAACAACCTGCACTGATGGACTCATGGAGAGTTTCCTATGACAGAGGGAGAGAAGACTAGGACCTATTTAATAGATGGTTCTGTGAATGATATGCAGGCACCATTCAAAAGTACACAGCTGCATCACTATAGCCTCTTTCTAGGACATCCCCGAAGGATAGTGGTGAAGGGAAATCATCCCAGTGGGCAGAACTTCAGGCTGTATATCTGGTTGTGCGCTTTGCATGGAAGGAGAAATGGCCAGATGTGTGATTATATACTGATTTATGGGCTGTAGCCACTTGTTTGGCTGGATGGTCAAGGACTTGGAAGAAGCATGATTGGAAAATTGGTGACAAATAAATGTGGGAGAGAGGTATGTGGATGGACCTCTTGAGTGGTCAAAAACTGAAGATATTTGTATCCCATGTAAGTGCTCACCAACAGGGTGACCTCAGTAGAGGAGGATTTTAATAATCAAGTGAATAGGATGACCCATTTTGTGGACATTACTCAGCCTCTTTCCCAAGCCACCCCTGTCATTGTCCAATGGGCCCATTAACAAAGTGGCCATGATGGGAGGGATGGAGGTTGCCCACGGGCTCTGCAACATGTACTTCCACCCACCAAGGCAGACCTGCTATGGCCACTGCTGAGTGCCCAGTTTTCCAGCAGCAGAGACCAGTACTGAGCCCTCAATATGGCACCATCCTTTGAGGTGATAAGCCAGCTACCTGGGCGCAGGCTCATTATATTGGACCTCTTCCATAATGGGAAGGGCAGAGGTTTGTCCTCACTGGAATGGATACCTTTTCAGATATGGGTTTGCCTATCCTGCATGCAATGCTTCTGTCAAGACTACCACCTGTGGACTCTTGAAATACTTTATCCACTGTCATGGTATTCCACACAGCATTGCCTCTGACAAAGGCACCCATTTTATGGCTAAAGAAGAGTGGCAGTGGGCTCATGCTCATGGAATTCATTGTCTTACCATGTTCCCCATTATCCTGAGGCAGCTGGATTTATAGAATTGTGGAATGGCCTTTTGAAGTCACAATTACAATGCCAACCAGGTGACAATACTTTGCAGGGCTGGGGCAAAGTTCTCCAGAAGGCTGTGTATGCTCTGAATCAGCATCCAACATATGGTACTGTTTCTCCCATAGCAAGTATTCATGGGTCCAGGAATCAAGGGATGGAAGTGGAAGTGGCACCACTTACCATCACCCCTAGTGATCCACTAGCAAAATTTTTGTTTCCTGTTCCCATTACATTACGTTCTGCTGTCCTAGAGGTCTTAGTTCCAGAGGGAAGAACGCTGCCACCAGGAGACACAACAACAATTCCATTAAACTGGAAGTTAAGATTGCCACTTAGACACTTTAGGCTCCTCCTACATTTAAGTTAACAGGCTAAGAAGGAGTTACAGTGTTGGCTGGGGTGACTGACCTGAACTATCAAGATGAAATCAGTATACTACTTCCTTACTCAGGTAAGGATGAATATGCATGGAATACAGGAGATCCATTAGGGTGTCTCTCAGTATTACTATGCCCTGTGATTAAGGTCAATGAGAAACTACAACAGCCCAATCCAGGCAGGACTACAAATGATGCAGAACCTTCAGAAATGAAGGTTTGGGACACTCCATGAGGAAAAAAAAGAGAAAAAACCATGACCTGCTGAGGGGCTTGCTGAAGGCAAAGGGAATACAGAATGAGTAGTAGAGGAAGGTAGTCATCAATTCCAGCTATAACCATGTGACCAGCTGCAGAAATGAGGACTGTAATTGTCATGAGTATTTCCTCCTTCTTTTCTTAAAAACACATTTGTGCATATATATACTTATACTAAGAAAATATCTTCATTTCATTTCTTTCTTTGTTATCATGTGACATAAGATTTATGGACTTCACATCAGCATTTAAGTATTGTTAACTTTATGTAATACTATTTAGGTTGAGGATTGCTGCATTTCTGGTTGTACGAAAGACAGTTGTATTATGTTAGGCATAATTATGACCTTATTACTCTCTTTACTTGAAGATTATGTATGATCTTCGAAGATGTGTATGGGTTGAAATGGACAGGAGTGGACTTGTGATGGTTAATATTGAGCATCAGTTTGATTGGCTTGAAGGATAAAAAGCATTGATCCCGGGTGTGTCTATGAGGGGGTGTTGCCAAAGAAGGTTAACATTTGAGTCAATGGGCTGGGAAATGCAGACTCACCCTTTATCTAGGTGGGCAAAATGTAATCAGCTGCCAGCACAGCTAGAACATAAGTAGGCAGAAAAATGTGAAAAGAAAGACTGGCCCAGCCTCCCAACCTACATCTTTCTCCCATGCTGGATGCTTTCTGCCCTAGAACATCAGATTCCAAGTTCTTCCATTTTGGAACTTGGACTGGCTCTCCTTGCACCTCAGCCTGTAGACAGCCTGTTGTAGGACCTTGTGATCATATGAGTTAATAAACTCCCATATTAATATATATATATTTATATATATTCCATTAATTCTGTACCTCTAGAGAACCCTGACTAATACAACAACAATCCCCCAAAGTCTTAAAATACTTCAACATTAACCCAAAAGTTCACAGTCCAAAGTCTCATTGAAGGCAAGGAAAGTCCCTTCCACCTATCAGCCTGTAAAACCAAAAGCAAGTTAGTTACTTCCTAAATAGAATGCAGATATAGGCATTGGGTAAATACAGCCATTCCAAGTGGGAGAAATTGGCCAAAACAAAGAGGCCACAGGCCCCATGCAAGTACAAAATCCAGCAAAACAGTCAAGTCTTAAAACTTCAAAATGATCCACTCTGACTCCATGTCTCACATTTAGGTCACCTTATGCAAGAGGTGGGTTCCCATGGTCTTGGGCAGCTCCTCCTCTGTGGCTTTGCATGATATAGCCCCTCTCCTGGCTGCTTTTGTGGGCTGGCAGTGAATGTCTGCAACTTTTCCAGGTACACTGTACAACTTGTCGGTGGATCTACCATTCTAAGGTCTGGAGGATGGCGGCCCTCTTCTCACAGGTTCACTAAGCAGTACACCACTAGGGACTCTATGTGGGGGCTCTGACCCCAAATTTCCCTTCTGCACTGCCCTAGCAGAGGTTCTCCATAAGGGCTCTGCCCCTGCAGCAAACTTCTGCCTGGGAATCCAAGCATTTCCATACATCCTCTGAAATCTAGGCAGAGGTTTCCAAACCTCAATTCTTGACTACTGTGCACCTGCAGGCTCAACACCATGTGGAAGCTGCCAAGGCTTGGGGCTTCCACCCTCTGAAGCAACAGCCTGAGATGTACATTGACCTCTTTCAGTCATGACTGGAGTGGCTGGGATGCAGGACACCAAGTCATTAAACTGTACACAGCAAGGGGAACTTGGGCCCAGCCCATGAAACCATTTTTTCCTCCTAAACCTCTAGGCCTGTGATGGGAGGGGATGCTGCCAAGGTCTCTGACAAGCCATGGAGACATTTTCCCCATTATCTTGGTAATTAACATTGACTCTTCATTAATGATGCACATTTATGCAGCTGGCTTGAATTTCTCCTTAGAAAATGGAATTTTCTTTTCTATTGCATTGTCAGGCTGCAAATTTTCCAAAATTTTATGCTCTGCTTCTCTTATAACATTAAATGCCTTTAACAGCATCCAAATCACATCTTGACTGCTTTGCTGCTTAGAAATTTCTTCTGCTAGATGGGCAGATCACAAGGTCAGGAGATTGAGACCATCCTGGCTAACATGGTGAAATTCCATCTCTACTAAAAATACAAAAATTGGCTGGGTGTGGGGGCATGTGCCTGTAATCCCAGCTACTCAGGAGCCTGAAGCAGGAGAATCGCTTGAACCAGGGAGTCAGAGGTTGCAGTGAGCCAAGATTGCACCACTGCAATCCAGCCTGGCAACAGAGCGAGACTTTGTCTCATACAAACAAACAACAAAAAAGGAATTTCTTCTGCCAGATACCCTAAATTATCTCTCTCAAGTTCAAATCTGTAGGGCAGGGGCAAAATGCCACCAGTCTCTTTGCTAAAACATAACAAGAGTAACCTTTGCTCCAGCTCCCAACAAGCTCCTCATTTCCATCTGAGACCACCTCAGCCTGGACATTATTGTCCATATCACTATTAGCGTTTTGGGCAAAGCCACTCTACAAGTGTCTAGGAAGTTCCAAACTTTCCCACATTTTCCTGTCTTTTTCTGAGCTCTCCAAACTGTTCCAGACCCTGCCCATTACCCAGTTCTAAAGTTGTTTCCACATTTTTGGGTATCTACAGCAGTGACCCACTCTACTGGTACCAATATCTATATTACTTAGGGTCCTCTAGAGGGACAGAACTAATAGGAAATATATATATTTCACACAATATATATACTCCCACAATCACAAGGTCTCACAATAGGCTGTCTGCAAGCTGAAGAGCAAGGAAGCCAGTCTGAGTCCCAAAGCTGAAGAACTTGGGGTCAGATATTCGAGGGCAGGAAGCATCTAGCATGGGAGAAAGATGGAGGCTGGGAGACCAGTCTAGTCTTTTCACATTCTTCTGCCTGCTTTTCTTATTCTGGCTGTGCTGGCAGCTGATTAGATTGTGCCTGCCCAGATTAAAAGTGGGTCTGCCTTTCCCAGCTCACTGACTCAAATATTAATCTCCTTGGGCAACACCCTCACAGACACACCCAGGGTCAATACTTTGCATTCTTCAATCCAATCAAGTTGACAATCAGTATTAACCATCACAGTTACAGACTTTGAAAGTATCAAAATCTGGAGTCAAACCAAGGCACTTAGACTATGCTTGGAAGACAAGATAGAATTTCTATGGGAAGACAAGATCTCTGCAGACTGACCCTTATGGAGCTTGGGCATTTTGTCTAGGCTAGTGTTGGAGAGTAGCATAGTGCCAGCTCCTTCTTTTCTCTCACCCTGGAACATTTCCATAATTAAAGGGTAAGTTTCTCTCTTGCAGTCCAAATTCAGAAAATTGACACTGTACTGCACATAATTAGCAAAATATTGTCTTCAAGAATGTGTTTTCCACCCTAAATGTGTCTGCCTCACTTTGCTTTCAGAAGCTGGCTCATTAAGAAGGAACAAAGAGTTCTTTTTGCTATGTCATCTTAGCCTCCAGGACGCAACAAAATGAATGTAATCACAGGAAATGCAGGGGTTTACTGGAAAGTCTTAAAAATGTAAATATAGACTTGGAGATGGAAATCCAGCACCATGTTGGAAGCATTTGAGATGAAAATTGTAAGATACAATCAATTTCTCTGAGTTTCTCTTCAAAGTTCAGCCTGTTAGCTTCCTTGTTCTTTGTTCTCAAACCTAACTTTCTTGTTCTCCATGCCTCCTTGCCTCAGTTACTGTAAACAACCTTCCCATCAGTGTTAATCAATAACCCACATCTGTTCCCTTGGTTACTCTCTCTGTACCCATTCCACCCTTCAAAACCACATGTCCACTCTTTGAGACTGCATGTCCCACCACTGTAACTCATCTTCCCCTTCCGCCTTCCTTATTTGGGAAAAAATATTCACAAGTAGCCAATCAGGTCAGTTTAGTTTGTGCGGTCCGACCCCAGCCCATGGGGGAGTGACACAGAGATAGGGTCTATGAGTTAAAGATAAAAACCCCTTCTTTCCTTTGTTTCCTATGCTCTTGCCATTGCTCTATCTGTGAGACACAACCTTCTACAAAAGTAAAATTGTCTTACTGAGAAAATTTATGTTACAGTGCTATTTCTTTTACAGCACCGAAAATTTGTTTCTAACAAACTTCCCATACATTTTCTGCTTTCAAATAAGGATTTTGCCTTGATATATAATATAGTTAGAATATGTCCCCTCCAAATCTATGTTGATTTGTAATCCCCAATGTTGGATGTGGGGCCTGATGGGAAGTGTTTGGGTCATGGGGGTGGATTCCTCATGGCTTGGTGCTGTCCTTGAGAAAGTGAGTGAGTTATTGTTCTCACAAGATCTGGTTGCTTAAAAGTCTGTGACTCCTCCCACACTCTTGCTCCTGCCTTTACCACGTGAGGTATCTGCTCTTGCTTCACATTCTTCCATGAGTAAAAGTACTCTGAGATCTCCCCAGAAGCCCAGCAGATGCTGGTGCCATGCTTTTATAGCCTGCAGAACCATGAGGCAATCAAACTTCTTTTCCTTATGAATTACCCAATCTCATGTATTTCTTTATAGCAATGCAAGAACAGCCTAACACAGAAAATTGGTACCAAGGCATTGCTACAAAGATACATGAAAATGTGTAATCAGCTTTGGAACTGGGTAACAAGCAGAGTTTGAAAGAGTTTGGAGGGCTCAGATGAAGATAGGAAGATAAGAGAATGTCTGCCACTTCTTAGAGACTGGTTAAATGATTGTGACTAAAATGCAAATAGTAATATGGATAGTGATATTCAGGTTGATGAGGTTTCAGAAGGAGATGAAGAACTTATTGGGAACTGGAGCAAAGGTCATACATGCTATGCCTTAGCAAAGAACTTGGCTGCATTGTGCCCCTGCCCTAGTGGTCTGTGGAAGTTTGAACTTGAGAGTAATGACCCAGAATATCTGGTGGAAGTAATTTCTAAGCATGAAAACATTCAAGATGTGGCCTGGCTCTTTCTAACAACCTATACTCAGATGCAGGAGCAAATAAATGACTTACCATTGGAACTTATATTTAAACAGAAAGCAGAGCATAAAAGATTGAAAAATTTGCAGGCTAGCCATGTGGCAATGAAAGACAAAGCTTTTTCAAGAGAGGGATTCAAGCAGGCTGTGGAGCAACCATGTACTAGAGATATTTACATAATTAAAAGGGAGTCAAGTGCTAATATCCAAGATAACGGGAAAAAGGCCTCAAAGGCATTTCAGAGACCTTCACCACAGACCCTTCCATCATAGGCCCAGAGGCCTAGGAAGGAAGAATGGTTTCCTGGCCCAAGCCCTGCTTCCCTGAACAACGTGGAAACACTGCTCTCCACATCCTGGCTGCTCCAGCTCCTGCCAGGTCTCAAAGGGACCCAGGTAGAGTTTGAGCTGCCACTTTGAAGAATGCAAGCCAAAAGCCTTGGTAGCTTCCATGTGGTATTAAGCTTGTGAGTGCAAAGAGTGCAAGAGTGAAGGCTTCACCAACTCCACCCAGATTTCAGAGGATGTATGAGAAAGCCTGAGTGCTCAGGCAGAAGCCTGCCACAGGGGTGAAACCCTCACAGAGTAACTTTGCTAAGATAGTGTGGAGGGGAACTATGAGGCTGGAGTCCTCACACAGAGTTTCCACTGGGGCACCATCTAGTGGAGCTGTGGAAAGGAGGACATCGTCCTCCAGAACCCAGAATGGAAGCTCCACTGGCAGGTTTCACCCAGCACCTACCTGGAAAGTTGCATGCAGTCAATAACCTGTGAGAACAGTCATGGTGCTGAACCCTGCGAAGATGTAGGGGTGGAGCTGCTCGAGGCCTTGGGAGCCTATTCTTTGCACCAGTGTGCCCAAGATGTAGGACATGAAGTCAAAGGAGACTACTATGAAGCTTTAGGTTTCTGAATTGTGTGAGGCCTGTAGCCTCTTCCTTCTGGCCAATTTCTGACTTTTGAAATGGGAATTTGTAGCCAATGTTGGTACCCCCATTATGTCTTGGAAGTAAATAACTTGTTTTGATTTTACAGGCTTGTAGGTAGAATAAATTCATCTCCAGATAAGACTTTGGACTTGAATTTGGGACTTAGAACTTTTGAGTTTCTACTGGAGCAACTTAAGACTTTGAGGGACTGTTGGGAAAGTATGATTGTATTTTGCAATATGAGAAGGACATGCATGAGGTTTGGAGGGACCATGGACAGAATTATATAGTTGGAATATGTGCCCTACAAATTCTCATGTTGAATTTGCAATGTTGGGCTTGGGCTTGGTGGGAGGTGTTTGGGTGATGGGAATAGATCCCTCATGGCTTGGTGCTGTCCTTGAGATAGTGAGTAAATTCTCAGGAGATCTGGTTTCCTAGAAGTGTATGGCTCCTCCCCACCCCCTTGCTCCTGCTTAAGACAAGTGAAGTGTCTGCTCCTGCTTCACTTTCTGCCGTGAGTAAAAGCTCCCTGAGGCCTTCCCAGAAGCTAAACAGATAGCAACACCATGTTTGTGCAGCCTGCAGAACCATGAGCCAATTAAACCTTTTTTCTTTATTGAATTATTCAGTCTCAGGAATTTCTTGAAAGCAATGAAATACTAGCCTAATGCAATGCACTGGCTGTCAAACATTTCAGTAGGTTAGTTCATGCGTGAACTGCAGGAGGACCACGAGACAGACAATCACGGTAACTAGTTTCAGGACCCAATTCAGCCCTGCAATAGCAGTACTCTTAGGCAATTAAGTTCTTCAATGTATCAGTCTCCTTACTTTTAAAATGGGGATGAGAAAAAAACATGATGCTGACATGCTTTTGAGAGTCATAATGAGATTTTACATGTAAAAATACTAAATAAAACTGTATGGCACCATAGCAATGCCAACTGGTATGTTTCTATTACTGATACTATTACTAGTACTATTTTTAGTATAGTATAATTATTACTAGAATGATTATTAATACTAAAGTACATAGTGGCTATTTAATGTGATGTAAGACTTTAATTACTAATGAGACATGACCTCATCTATTCTGTAGCCACCTCACTGGGGGTCATTGGACAGAGGAATGTTTTGAAGGAGGGCAGTGGGCTCAGTACTGCTTGTTTTACAGAAATAGACCCCCAAGACAGCAGTGAGCATCACATCCATGCTTTGTCAAACTTCTCTGTGGAATTTGTCCCTGAACCTGGATGCTGTGTTCATCCTATGAAATGCCTAATCCACAGGAGTTCTCAGGGGCTCTGGTCGGCTCTTTCCCCAGCAGGCACAGGCACTAATGGGGTTCTGTCACTCCCCACTCATGTTCCACAGGTTAGTACATCCAGAAATATTAGCCTTGCATCTGTGGCCTCTGCCTAGAACATATGCTATTTGTGTTCCTGAGAAATGGTATCATTCTGCAGTGAGCCTTTCAGCACAGAAATTGATGTGTGCCTGCTGAGCATACTAATGTCCCTTGGTTTTTCTATCTGTGTTTATTCTGGAGGATGTATGGATCAAGGTCTGAAATTCACACAGAGAGACTCACCTGCTTTCTGACAGTCTCAAAATTGTTGCTACAACAATCACACTTATATTACACTAGCAAGTGTGCTGATGGTAGAAAAAGAAAGATGATATTTTTTCCTGGGGACCATTCCTATCTGAAGCTTGAGAAAAAGTGTTTGACTTGCAAACCACAAACAAAAGACCCTAAATGAGCAAAAGCAGTTGTTTTGATTTTTCAATAAGTCTTTTAGCCTTGAGCGTAATACATGAATGAAAGTAGAAAAATGCTGCTCACCTAGATTGACTGCCCAGGGAAGAGAGTGAACAGCACACACCATGTTCCTCCTGCAGATGTGAACACATGGGCCATGAGGTGGAGGCTCTTAAAACAGCTGGGCTGGGTCTTCTTGCTCCCACTCCTCACAGGCCACGCACAGATCCAAAGAAAATGCAATTTTGTTGGGTGCAGTTTTGTGGAGGAAACCTTTCTTTCTCTTAAGCAAGCTATGGGTCATGCAGTAATGAGCACTGTTTACACCATAATGAACTTTCAGTGAGCAGGCACCTCATACCCTCAAGCATTTACAATTGCTTAGAAACAGAAATGAATAACCTACTTCACTCTAACAAAGTCACATAGGACAGAAGGACACAGAATCAAATATCAATGCCATCGTGGGGTAAATACTTTAACAAGAGTGTGCACAGACTGCTACTGGGGCACTCTATTAGTCCATTTTCATGCTTCTGATAAAGACATATCCGAGACTGGGTAATTCATAAAGAAAAAGTGGTTTAATTGACTCACAGTTCCACGTGGCTGGGAAGGCCTCACAATCATGTCAGAAGGCAAAAGGCATGTCTTACATGGTGGCAGACAAGAGAGAATGAGAACCAAGTGAAAGGAGTTTCCCCTTATACAACCGTCAGATCCTGTGAGACTTATTCACACCATGAGAACAGTATGGGGGATATTGCCCCTATGATTCAATTATTTCCCACAGATCCCTCCCACCACACGTGGGAATTATGGGAACTACAATTCAAGATGAGATTTGGATGGAGGCACAGCCAAAACACATCAGGCACTGAGGATGAAGTGATCACTTCTGCCATGGGAGTCTCAAAGCACTTCATGAGCAGGTGATGTTTTATGCAGGTTTTGATAGATGAATGGAATTTTCCATGTGGGGAAGAGAACAATGGTGGCATAAATATTTGCATATAGAAATGCACGATGTTGTGGCAAGGCTTGCCATGTTCTGGGGAGCCATAGAAGAAAAATGTGTCAGCGCAGCAGATATTTGCATTGGGGAATGGCCAAAGAGGATTTGGAGACTGGGTAAAATTTGAAGGCCTTATAATACACTTCTAACAAATTTATGCTTTATTCTATGCATAAGAGGAGACAACAAAAATATTTACATGCAGAGTGGCATGATCAGATTTGCTTTTTATGCAGGGACTTCTCAGTGAGCCTGGAAACACAGCTCTGGAGCAAGTTAGGAAGGCTTATAATAGACTAAGGAGTAGAAACAGTCATGGAATGGATAAAAGGAATGGGTACCTAGAATTCTGCATTAAAAATGACAAGATTACATGAATGTGAAAAGGCATGAGTAGGGCTTTGATATGAGGGTTATTGAAAATCCAAAGTTGGAGGTTAATGGAAGGAGGTATCATTCACCAAGATAATAAACCCAGGAAGAATAGGTGAGGATTTTAAGGCATATGATCACAAAGTTAGGCTTAGATGTGTCTTTATTGCATTCTATTCAGGACACAGGCAGAAGTGACACCTGGAGCTAATGCATTATGAACACACATGACAGACTGGGAAATTGGAGATTTTCTGTTGTGCTTAGCACAGGGTCCACAGGAAAAGAAAATGGTGGTGACTGTAATGGGTAGCTAGTAGGCATAGATTGTAAAAGGCCAATGAAGACAGAAACTCTGTCCATTCATAAATGGAGCTGGCAGAATCTTGAATAAGTATTATGGCAGAGAAAGAATGAATATGAGAATCATTTCATTCTTTAAAAAATGGCAAGAATGTGAACAGGAGAGATGAGTCAAGAATGTCTCCAAGTTTTCAAGTATGGCCAAAGAATGTGGCTGATGTGTATTTTGTTATATGGCATTAGTATAATTTAGTGAATTTAACCATTAAGAAGTGTAGTAATACATGACTAATGAGTGGGTCAAACTTACAGCAATGCCATATATCTGGAATGCATGCATTCTGCATAAAGGAGAAGGTCTGCTGAGCCATTCGACTGCCATGAAGTCAACATGCTTCATTCAATAAGCTAGATAAGGATAAAGCAAACTAAAAGACAGAACACTAACAGACAGCAACAGGGACACTGGACATCAAAGGTATGATTCAGAGAAGATACTTAAAGCCCGAAGAGTCTGAGAATAGGTGGTCAAAGGGAAGTAATCCAACATCTTTCAGTAGCCCATGATAGTGGCCCTGTGAATTGTCCATATTTAAAATGGAGATAAAGACCTCTCACAACATTGATTAAAAATATAGACATACGTACAATAAATGTTGGAATTACTTTCATAAAAACTGTTAATATTTTATCAAATCTCAAAATTTTAGTTACTGAAAATATTTTTACACATGTAAATAATCTTTTTGCCAAATAATGCTGGACAAATAGGTGAAAACTGTATTAGTAAACAGAAATACTCTATGTGGAGAAATAAAAATAGCAAATATAACTTATTTTTCCTTTACTAGTCTTTCAACTGAATTATCTCCACTTAAAATTTCTTCCATAGCTTTAAATTATAATGCCACTTTGATTTTTAAAATATACAATAATTAATATAATCAATTATATCTGCTGTTCATTTGGGATCTGTTTATTCAAATTCTGCACTCTATTGAATTTCACTCACTAAAAATAGAAATTATGTCACAACACACATAAGAAATAAAACAATGCTAATTGATGTAACTCTTACCTCAGGATACACATGCTAATGTGGTCAGTTAAGCTGTTTTCTAGACCTCTTATTCACATTAAAGCAATATACTTCTTTATAACCACAACAGTCTTATAATTATTGTTGTTATTACTTCAATTTCCAAGAGTTGTTAGTTTCTTTGTTTTTTTGTTATCATTCACTACTTATTTACCATACAGAGTTTTAAACATCAATATTTTACTTTGGAAGACTGGTAGCAGGAAAAGTCATTTACTCTCAAACTTTTTAGTAAAAATTGAATTACATAACATTTTCTACAATAATATTCTTAGAATTGTCTGCTTTAAGAATGAACATTTTTGAAATATGAAATTAAGTGGACTGCAAAATCTCTCTGTACCTAAAATTAGGGTTCTAGGCAGGGGGTTATTCCTGATAGGAGGTATCTTAGTCAGTCTGGGCTGTTATAACAAATTATCACTGGGTGACTTAAACAACAAGCATTAATTTTGTACAGCTCTGGAGGCTGGGAAGTCCAAGATCAAGGCACTGGCAGATCTGGTGTCCTGTGAGGGCTGCTTCCTGCTTCATAGCTGATTGATTGTCTTCTTTCTGTGTCCTCATGTGGCAGAAAGGGGACAGGAGGCCTCTCTCTGGTCTCTCGTGATTCTACCCTATTGACCTAATTACCTTCCATAGGCCCCACCTCCTAATACCATTATAGTGAGAGTGAGGATTAGAAAACATGAATTTTGGAGGGACACAAACATTCAGTCCATAAAAACAGGCCAGTCAAAATCTAGGATTAGATATGGGTAGGAACTGAGCTATCCACTTCCACTGTCCATAGTTAAATGTTTTAAGGTGTAAACTAACACAATAAATACTTTTTCTTTTGTCTTAGGGTTTTTTTGGTTTTGTTTTGTTTGTTTGTTTGTTTTTGTCCCGTGGCAAATTCATCCAATCATGTTAAGATATTAAGTCATTGTTATAAAGCAACAAGGTAAGTGCTGGGGTGGAAATGAATGTTAGCTCAGATGAGATGTATCGGGGGCTTTCCAGGAAAGCATTATGTTATATTGGAAGTGTCACAGGCTGTGTGTCCTTTTCAACATTATTTTAACTTTCAGAAATTTCATTTTTCTCACCTGTAAAATGGAAATAATAAAAACTACAGGACAATGTTGTGAAAGTTAAATACAAGAATAAAGATAGACAATAGTTGACTCAGAGGAGGTAACAAATAATGTGGATCTCTAGCCTTTTTCCCTTAAGATATATGATGGTTAATATTGACTGTCAACTTAATTGGATTGAAGGATGGAGGTATATGCAAAGTATTCTTCATGGGTGTGTCTGTGAGGATGGTGACAAAAGAAAATGAACATTTGAGTCAGTGGACTGAAAGAGGCAGAACCACTCTCAGTCTGGGTAGGCACCATCCAATCTGCTGCCAGCATGGCTAGGATAAAGCATGCAGAAGAATGTGGAAGAACTAGACCGGCTGAGTCTTCTGGCCTCCATCTTTCTCCCATGATGGATGCTTCCTGCCCTCGAACATCAGACTCCAAGTTCTTCAGCTTTTGGACTCTTGAACTTACACCAGTGGTTTGCCAGAGGCTCTCAGGTCTTCGACCACAGACTGAAGGCTACACTGTCGGCTTCCCTACTTTTGAGGTTTTGGGACTCACACTGGCTTCCTGGCTCCTCAGCTTGGGGACAGCCTATTTTGGGACTTCACCTTGTGGTCGCGTGAGTCAATACTCCTTAATAAACTACCCTTCATGTATACCTATAGGATATATAATAATATATCCTATTAGTTCTGTCCCTATACAGAACCCTGACTAATACAAGATAGAAGAGTTGTCCAGGTTGTAATTCTATAGTCCAAGGCACTCAGGAACTCGCAGAATTTCTAACCTCTTGTAGGCCCTTGTTTTTATGTCAGATCTCAAGCAGTTAACCTACTGGAAGACTTGAGGACAGAATTCCTCGGTAGAATCATTGCTGTGGGGTTGCATTCCTTGTCATCCCTGGATTCCTATCTTGCTAGTGGCAATAGAGTATCTGTTTTTCTTCCTAAAGCCTAGAACACACTAAAGTAAAGCAAAATATTCTTAGAAAGACAATTGGAGCAGTTTCAGAGTCCCTGGTCACTCAGCATCCCAGGTGCTTCTGTGACTCAGGGGAGATACTAGCAGGAGTTGAGGACTGAGGGTCCTTACTACAACCTAAGCTGGCCACAATAAAAGCAGATGTTTCACTCCCAATGAAACAGGTGCAGTTTCCAGAAAATGGCCAGCAACACGGCAGAGTGTATCCAAACATTCGTAGCTAGCTTTCAGAGGAAAAAGTTAAACAGGAAACAAGAACAAACTTTACTTGTTTCTCAGAGCTGGGTAAATATGGAGTGTTCTTTCACGCAGATGAAGAGGGTGAGCAGAGAAGAGAGAAAATCTTGTCAGGCAAGAGGATTTCCAGCCAACTGCTTCTTGTCAAAAATCTAGATTATAACCCAAATTTCCAAAGACAAGAGTTCCGGGCCCCAGTGCCTAAGTTAGACAAATCCAAGGGCCATTGCTTTGCTGTTGGTGATTGCAGCCCACCTTTACCACACCTTAGCTTGGTGATTGCAGCCCACCTTTACCACACCTTAGCATGAGTGAGTTTTCTGTTCCAGATTGAAGACAGAATTTGCAAGAGGAAGAAGATACAGAAACCCACAGAAATGGCTGAGTCAAATCTGATGGGACATAAATCCTAAAGGTGTAGATTGGCCTGCCTCTGGGGTCTCTTTGATTGTGCCCTGCAGTTTCCCTGTGGCCTCCCCTCATCCAGGTACATGAGTTTTGCTTTGCAGATGAGTTTTGTTTTTGTTTTTGGTTTTGCCTTGTTTTCTTGTTATAAGCACTTCTAAATGAGAATAGCCATTATACTCTCAAACAAGTCACAAAGCTACAAACTTTGCAGCTTGAGATTCACTAACCTTAAAGGTTTACAGCAGAAATGTCATGCAAAACAGACAACTTTTGGTGTATGAGTATAATCCTATTTAAATTGACTGTGTGAAGATCTATTTACTTTTCCTAGGTAAAACCAAGGATTACTCTACTTTTAGGCACTTGGCTTCTTCTCAGGAAACCAAAGGATTGCTTTCTTTAAAGGGCCATTTCGGCCTGTTAAAAACATCTTGCCTGATGCATGGATCCTTGGATGGTGAATAGGACAACTTCTACCCTCATTTAGTGTGTGTGTGTGTGTGTGTGTGTGTGTGTGTGTGTGTATATATATAATTTATATATAAAATAATATTATATATTATTGTATATAATATATAATGTATTATATATAATACATTATATATGTATATATATAATGTGTATATATATAATGTATTATAATGTATAATATACATTATATATGATATATAATATAATCATATATTAGACGTGTTCAGGTACGTGTTGAAAATGTGAAGCATGTGTGAGTTTTCTAAGTATGTTGTTTTACCTAATTTAGCATTTATTATTTTATATAGGAAAAATGACATAGATATTTAATGTTTGTCTATTTCTATTTTGCATTGTGAACTATTCTGGTAGAGAATATCATTTTGAATGTTTTACCCTCAATGCCTAGCAGAGCTCCAGATGCATTGAAGGTATTTAATAAATTTGGGGTAAAAAGGAAAATGGGAAGAACATAAGAAAAGAGAAACAACAGATTAATACAAGAAGGTGGGGTCAATGAAATGTATATGTCATGCTTTTTCTTCTGTTGTTTAGGTCTTTGAATACTGTAGAACCTTTTAAAAAAAAAAAACCTTGAATTTGTGTAATTTATTTGAAGGACTTAGTATGTAAAAACAATGATCTTAAATTGCTGCACCAGCTGATAGATTTTTTTAAAGTGTTTTTTTTTTATTTCAACAAGTAAAACAGTGGAAGAACAAGTTTGATATTTTGTAAGATAATTTATCTAAGGATGCAAACTCTGTGTTAGACACTTACGTAGTTTTCCTTTTGTCTTTGTTATATAAGTAACCTTTCACTTGTTTGATGATTGCTAAGACAGTGTGCTAGAATGTAGATGCCTTGCCCAGCTGTCTGAAACAAAACTAAAATCTAAAAGTTTATATGTGTGCATCATAAAAATACAAAGAATTGCTATGATAGTTCTTGTGTGTTGTCTAGTTTTTTTCACTGTATTATAGTCTCTCACTTGCTATGATGTATGCTTAAAGTCAGAGCAAGAAAGAGTTTCTTCAATAAACATAAACCATTCCAGTGGCAAGTCACACAAATCAGAGGCTCCTCCTCCTCCTCCTCCTCCTTTTTCTCTTCTTCCTCCTCCTCCTCCTTGTTCTCCTCCTCCTCCTCCTTGTTCTCCTCCTCCTCCTCATTCTCCTCCTCCTCCTCCTTTTTCTCTTCCTCCTCCTCCTCCTCCTGTCTCCTCCTCCTCCTTTTCCACTTCCTCCTCCTCCTCCTCCTTCTCCTCCATGCATGATGGGATGGAAGTCCTCCTTTGACGTGTGCAAGGATCACATGTTTATGTGCTACCCTGAATTTAACTCAGGACAGGGCTCCTTCAACGTACGAGTTATCTTAACCTCAAAGAGGCAAAGTAGATGTTGTTAAATTTGAACCTTCCCTTCAGATGAGAAGCTCTCCTAGTTTCCACTGTAGCATATCTCACACACACACACACACACACACACACTCCACAAACACACACACCCACGTACAGTAATCCATCTGTCACTCAGTCACATGGCCACATCCAAACACACACCTTATGGTTATAAAGATTTTCCCTCAAATTATCACACTCTTCCTGATGTTGCTCTCCAGGAAGTAATGAAAGGCCACTTCCTTCCTCCCTGTGGGTGCCTGTGTAGGTTCTTCCTCCAGGCTGCAGTTCCCTTTGACCCTTCTCTGCCTACTGAAAGCTGATTTAACTTAAAAGCGACAACCCAGCTGTTGAATGGTTAAGGACACTATCCCTCATGGCCTACTCAATATGAGTCAATCGCAGGCTCTCCCATGCTCCCGTATCAGATTTCTCCATCACTCTGCATTTGGGGAATAATTCAGGATTCCTTTGACCTTGTGTAATGGTTAGATATTTGCATGCCTCAGAGTATTGCCCTTAGGAGATAACTTCCCTTTCTCTGGTACATTTCAATGATTATCATTGAATTTAACCATAGAAAAGAGAAATGTAAGATGTAAAAATAAATGTTACCTTCCCCCATTCAGCTGCTGCCTATTGCCATTTGGGGGCCTATAGCCTCTCAAATAAGAATCTTTGTGACTCCCAATAATCTTAAGAAAACCTAAATCACTATTTTGGGAAATGCCATCGCAGGCTTTTTGAGGCTTTTTCTTTCCTCCTCCATCATCCCTGTCCCTTCCTTCCTCAAAGATTCAATCTTAAAGCTTGTAGGCAATGCCATGGGAGGTCATCCAGGTAGGTGGAAAGAATGGCAGCTGTGTAGCTCAGAGCCACTGTCAGCGTCTGAAGAAGGGGAGGAAGGCACCAGTCAGGGCAGGTCCCAGAGACTGAGGTGGGTAAAGAGGATGTCAAGGAGGAAGGTGGATGCCTGCCCAAGTGTGGTGGACTGGATTCATGCATGGAAGGACTGGCAGAAGTGACTGGAGATCAGTTCCATACAAGAGGATTGAGCAAATAAGATTGTAAAATAACTATATGTTTCTAGCAGAATGGAAGTTAGATTTCTCACTGTTGAAAAGGGAATTGCAAACATGGAAAGACTGGAGGGGTGGACACCAGAATGAATCCTTTAGAGTTGGACTGGAATCAGAATTATCTGTGCAGACTCCCAAGTCTTTTACATATAAATATAGAGATAGATCTAGAAATGCATACAACTATAAATGTGTATATGTGTGTGTCGATATGTACATACTCTCTGGCTCTGCCCACTGACAAGGCCTGAACTCAGGAAGGCACCTAAAGCCTTGGGCACAGATAATGCCAGGCCTTAAATATAAACATAAGTTTCTGCTAAAAAAAAAAAAAATCAGGGCCAACAAGGGAAGTGGGAGGAGAGTTTAAAGGGAAGTTGGATAATGGGTGCAAAAGCACCGTTTAGATCATAGAAAAAAGTTTCAGTGTTCAATAGCACAATAGGGGAATAAAAAGAAATCAGGGATTCTCAGAGAAACAGCTGATCGGGGAAAGAACAAAATAAGCCTGAAACATCTTGTACCAGCAAGTAATGAGGTTCTTAAAAAAGGATAGGAACATGTCAAAAGGATGCAGAAGCCAGCATGAAGTGTTGGCGATATTATGATGTGATATAAACATGATGGAAATTTGAACATCAAAATAAATGCTGACAGTAATGGTTTATAATCCACTGACTAAAATGGAAAATACAAGTTCCTACTGATAAATAAATAAGTAAATAATTTACATGTTTGTTAAGAAACAGAATATTTATAGTGTCAAAGCACCACCCCACAGCATACTTATTTATTACAAAATATGAAAGAGTGAGTTAAAAATGGAGAAGCCTGAGAGACATCCCGTTGATCAGGTGATGTGGGAGGGGTCCAAGCTTGTGCTGGCATTTAGGGTGCAGTGAGAGCAGAACGTCACTTCTGTGATTTTCCTGCCAAAGATTCAGACCTGCACACCATCATGAGCAAATATCAGATGGCTCCAAACCAAGAGTCATCCTGTAAAATAACAAATGCACAGTCTTCAAAAACGTTAAGCTTATATAAGCCTGGGGAGTTGTTTTAAGTTGTAGGACAGGAATGCAATATTGCAACTAATAGCAATGTCCAACTCTGAAATAGATCCTTTTCTGTAAAAGACATTTACAATGATTGGAGAAGCTTGATTGGCGTTGAGTTAGATGGCAGGAGTATATCGACACAAGTTTCCTGATCCCGTGGCGGTGTCATTGTTATGTAGGAAAACAGCCCTGTGTATATGAAAAATTCACTACACACCCCAGGATGATGAAGCATTCGGTTAACAATTTATCATCAAATAATTTTTAAAACTATTTGTAATTTTTCTGTAAGTTTGAAAGTGATTCAAAATTAGCAGAATAATACAAGGACATAAAAGATGGCTATGTTTGGTTTAACTGCTCAGTGATAGCTTTATTGCTCTTTTAATTGATATAATTCAGATATATAATAGGTACTTACTAAAGGCTTACCAAAGTAATAAATGAATTAGCAAATAAAGGAAAAATTTGCTCACATTTTATAAACTTTCTGTTACAAAATTGCCTTTTAAATATTTCTGACTGTATCCTTTTAAAATTTTGTCAGCATTGGTAACTATTTACATAAGATTAAAATTAAATTTCCCCACTGCATTTATGAAATTTTCTGGCATACTTCTATATGAACAGTATAAATTATTATAAATTCAGCTGCAGGCAACAACATTTTGAGTGTGCTGGTTAAACATATTGACTCTTATTATCTCCCCTAGCAAGGAAGCCAAAGGCTAAGGGGCTCTGGAGTGGGCTGGCTACTCAGCTCTGCCACATCATCTGGGTCCAGAGCGCTTCCTTCTTCCTCCGACCCTCTTCCACGTGCTCGCTTTTGGCCATTGCTTTGTTCCCTGATGGCTGCCACAGCTCCAGGCATTTCCCCGTCATACAGCCATACGTATTCATAAAAAGAAAATTCCCTTCATATACTCTTTTTAAGAGTGAAGAAGATGCTTCTCAGAAGAGATCCCAGGTGTTGTCTCCTCATGCACTAGAATTTTCATAAGCTTTGCCTCAAAGAAGTATTAGCAGAGGCATCACCATCACTGGTTTAAAACAATTAAAATTGACACTAAAGTCCGGTGGTGGTGCTGAGGAGCGTTTTTTTCCCCTGGTTACATGACCATACTAAAGGTGGATAATGTAAAAAAACAAAACAAAACAAAAAAAAAACCAGAAAGGTGAGGCTCTATTAGCAAAATATAAGAAAATGGCAGCAAAGCATTTGGAGAGACAACCAAAATTTTTCTAACAATGGGTAAAATGGCACTGGTAAATAAGAGGAAAATGAATATGCATGGAAAACAATTAAACCTGAGGTGATCATCGGATAATCTCTACCACTGCCTTTGTAGCCAAGAATCTCTTTCGCTTTGTCAGATGTGCACTTTTTCTGTTTGATTTCAACAGAAAGAACACACAAACACACACACAAACACAGGCAAAGACAAGCACTGTTTCATATCACCTTTGTAGAAGAATATGTGCCTTTTCCAAATAATTTATCTTAACCTTTGGCAGTCTCTGCTATTTTCCTCCAAATTTCAATACAAGATACCAATAAAGATTTCAGAAAGATAGGACATTGGTCAGTTGTCATTTAAAAGTAGCTCACTTGAAAAGCAACAAACAAAGTATATTTGTATTAGTAATTTTTTGGGCAGAGAGGACAGAGCAAAGCAATTTGAAAATGTGACTTTATCAAGTGCCAACTCTGTATCAGCCCCTGAGACGGATGGAGCTGTAAGCCTGGTTACACGCACACTGGGACACTGAGTGCCCAGCGTAGTGCGTAAAATACAGCTGAGCACCAATACATACTTATTAAGTCAATCACTTCTGCTAATATTTCTAATGACTGAAGCTCATTATCCCGGGTCCCATTTTACCAAGGAGGAAATGAGATTTCGAGAGATGGATTAATATGACCTATGACCCACATTTGACATGGGTCAGGGCCAAAATGCTGGCTTTTTCTTACAGTTTTATGGTTTTGAAATCTGACACTGATTTCACTGGGCTAAAATCAAGGTGTTGGCATGGTGCCTTCCCTTCTGGAGGCTGTATGGAAGATCCATTTTCTTGCGTTTTCAAGCATTTAGAGGCCACTTTTCTTGGTTCATGGTCCCCTTCCTACACCTTCAAATTCAGAAATGCAGGGCTGATTTCACACGCTGCCATCTCTCTGTTTCTCTCTTCCTTTTAAGGACACATGTTCTTACATTGGTGCTTCCCAGATAATCCAGGATAATCTCCTGTTTTAAGGTCAGCTGATTAGCAACATTAATTCTATATGAAATGTTAATTTCCCTGTGTCATGGGACCTAACCTATTCATTGGTTCTGGGAACTAGGACATAAATATCTAGTGGGGAGGGCATGATTCTGCCTACCGCACTCTCATTCTATCACTGCTATCAGGAAAGTTCCAATCTTCACAAGCATACATGATCAAAGTATCTATTGACAAGATTTGTAATCATATAAATCCTTCTCTTTATCTGGTCTGCATTCCATTTGATAATAAGAACAAAAAAACAAGAACAGAATCCATGTTCAAATCCTCTAGGGGCTTTCCTCATAGTTGTAAAAACAATATTGTATTTTCAAATAAAACAGACAAAAATATACCAAGAAGTACCTAATTGTGTGGTATAAGCAAAATAAAATATTAAAATTCTAAGAGAGTGCTCAGTGAAGGTTGACTTGTCCCGGGAACTTGTTACTATTTTCACCAGCTCTTCAAACAAGCCTTTTCACTTGTTGGCTCTGCTTTTCTAGACTACTCTGAGTAACACAAAGCATCTAGGACTGTCTACAACCAGGCATGCTACCACATCACCATCTACTTATAGCTGTGACCTTTTCCTTTTAGTAAGAGTACCATTTTGATTGCTCTACCAAACACTTGTCTTTAAAAATCTATCTGATGAGATGAGAACAAATTGTAGGAAAATCTATCAAACTTATACCAACAGATTACTACGATGCTGAAAGAGCCGTTGCTATTGTATGGTGACATCATAGTCTGCATCTGCAGCGTTTAGGTGACCTCTGCCCTCCCTCTCTGCAAGGCCCCGTGGGAGCAGGATGCGTGCACCCTGGAGAACGGCATGTGCCATGGCAGGTGCCAGCGCAGCACCAGACCCCAGGATTGCAGTCAGGAAGTGGGAAGTTTCGTTTTATAGTCCCTTGAGAACACATGCCATTGCTAAGAAACCTAAATTCAACGGTGACTATTTTTTCTTTTATAGATTTTTTTAATGATCTACCAGGATAATTTTGAGGTATAAAAACAAGAAAACTTGGAAAAATGCTTTTCATTTCACAAAGTAAAGGAGCAATACATTGGAAAAGCCCAAAATTATTTATATGAAAATTCTCAAGAAGAATGAGAATATTTTTGATATTTTGATTCATTTTCATGGACTAAGATATACATTTGTTAAACAAATAGAAATTTCACCCTTTAATGACACTAATCAGTATTCTGAGGCTGAGGGCTTTGGTGGAAGGGCTGAGAAGAACATGTTGAAAGCCATTGAGAAAATGCCTAAGTAGAGAATAGGTTCATCCATCCAATCATTCCTACAAAATAACTTTTGTAAGTGCCAAACTGTGTGTATTGAAATGATCATCAGGAAAGCATAAAATACATAATGTCTTTAAATTTAATGCCATACATACATAAAAATAAATGGAGCAACAAATTATATGTGCAGTTATGACCCCAAAAACAAGTGATCATTTCTAATGGGATAAATAATAAATGGCTTTGTAATAATAATTCTGTTTAGTTATTTATCCCTGGAAAATACATGAAAATAAAACTTAATACATATCGAGCATTTCAATGGGCACTATGTATACTATGGAGATAAAAAATTATATTCTATGTGCACATGAGCCTTACAATATAGGAAACTATCCAGTAACTTAAAAAGATGAGTTAACACTGGAAAAGCACTGAATATTCCAGGATTATGTAACTCAGAATTGAAGAATTGAGGCAGGTTTCCAGGAAAGAATAACATCTAGGCTAGAATCTGAAGGCTAAGAAGTTATTCCAGCAAGAAGGTAGGGAAGGGGAAATAGTTTTGGTCACAGGGAAAGAACATATGAATATATCAAGAAGATAAAGATATCCAGGACATTCAGATAACATTAAGGATTGAAAATATGTGCATGTGATTTCTTAATCAATGAGTCTTAATGAACATGACTAGAGGAATTTCTGCAGAGTGGTTACTACCACAGTGCCTTAGAAAATTGACTGTGAGAAGAGTATGAAAATATAGGGGGTACAGAAAATTCTTTTGAAAATCTGGTTGTAGAAAAGGTAGAAAAATAGGGCAAGAGACATAGGGTAACAGGTATGGTTAGGCTAGGCTTAGGAGAGTTGGATTCACTGTGACTGGACATGAGGAAACATTTTGTTATGACAACATCCATTATCTTGATTGTAATTATTTTATATGTATAGATAGATGATATTTATATAGATATAGACATAGTCATAGAGATATACACATAAATATAATAGAAATAAAATCTAAGTATACAGTAAGTCCTTACTTAAAATCTGTAATAGGTTCTTGGAAACTTCTACTTTAAGTGAAAAAATGTATAACAAAACCATTTTTTTTCTCATCAATGTTATAATGAAATGAACTTGAAAGAAATGATGTTATTCCAGGACCTGCTGTATGTCTTTTGCTTAAAATCACAGTTTCCAAGAACCTATCAAGAACATTAAATGAGGACTTATTGTATTTTAAATATAAATATAATTGCAATATAATAAATATAACATAATGTAATATATAAATATAGAGAGAGTACATTGAAACTCAGCAAACTGTACACCTATGTTTGGTGCCTTTTATTGAATGCTTAATATGGCCAGACACAAGATAATCACATTATCTCCAAAGGAATATGACATTGAATTAATTCATTATGTGTAAATTATTTCTCAATAAAATTGATTGAAATAACAAACTCAGGACTGGGCACCATGGCTCATGCACAGTCCATGAACTTTGGGAGGCCAAGATGGGCATATCACTTGAGCCCAGGAATTCAAGACCTGTCTGAGCAACATGGTGAGACCCCCATCTCTACAAAAACAATTTTAAAATTAGCTGGGTGTGGTGGTTGTTCATGCCTGTGGTCTCAGCTACTCAGGAAGCTGAGGTGGGAGGACAGCTTGAACCCCAGAGGTTGAGGCTGCAGCACGCTACAGCCTAGATGACAGAGTGAGACCCTGTCTCAAAAAAACAAAAAAATATAAAACAAAAAGGCAAAACAAAACCTCGAGTATGGTTTGAGACCCTGTCTCAAAAAAACAAAAAAATATAAAACAAAAAAGCAAAACAAAACCTCGAGTATGATTTTTACATGGCAAATATTTACTCTTTTCCTCTTCTCCATGTGCTTGTTCATAGGATACTGATGTTGGGCTGGGCCCAAGGCTGTCTTTGGCAACCTTGTAGGTACAGTCTACTTCCCAGCCTATGGGGTTTGGACTCATCCACGCAACTCGCTTTGCCAACAAACTATTAGCAATGTGATGCAAGCACAGCCTTAAAATGCTGGGGCTTTCTTGGTCTCCCTGTCTTACACTTTGACCATACCTATTAGAAGAGCTTTCCCTGGCTGGCTGCAGCTCCAGAGTCAATAGACATGGAACAAATACGAGCCAAAGTTGTAGTGAGGATTCAAGGCCAGCCGGAAGCACTCTTGAAAAAGAGTCATTTTCAAGCCCAACCTAGATCAGGTCAATTATATCTGACTCACAGCTGTGTGATGAACAGAAAATCAATTACTATTTTAAGCCACTAAATTTGGGTCTGCTTTCTTATATACCATTACTGTGGTGATAAATAACATATGCCAAGAAATACATAAAATATAAACGGACTAAAATAATTTTCAGTACTGTGTATCTTTTATCAGATAAGTTACAAGTACAAAATAGTGTACACATATTTTATGGTGTATATCTTAAGGAGCTATCCTAAGCATTTTTTATGTTTACATCACAGAAAAACTATAGACAAATATAAAGAATTTTTTAAGATAAAAATTTTATTCCACTCCTATGTATAAATGATTCTATATCATCTCGCATTACCAACTGGAATTTATGTAACATTTATCTATACTAACCACAGTCAGGACATGATTTAATCTATTATGTAGTGAGCACTCCCAGAAAACTATCCAAAATACTTGAAGTATAAAGTTTTTCATTATTCCTTTATGGATTTTAGAAGTAGAGCACTATTTAATTAATTTGCATGATATTTAATCTCAGTTTGTATTATCCCATAATACTTAAACTGCCTCTGTTTTTAAATGAAATATATCAAACTATATATTTCTATGTAAATAGGACACGAGAATATACCCAATAGAAAATCTAAATGTTATATGTATAACTCTTGTTTACTTACCAAATGCTTTCAGAAAATAATTTCTCTTCTCAGCTTCAAAACAGTCCCATTAATCAGTTATTATTTGCCTCAATTTAAAATATTAAACTCAGAGAATTTATGATTTGGTTGAAGATTATCAGTTATTAATGGTAAAATGAAGATTCAAAATTCAGGTCATTAATTATTAAGTCTGCTCTAGCTTTAATATTTATAATTAAATTATATTATAATGTATATAATTCTTGTATAATGATACCTATTGTATGATATTTATAAAATGTCTTTTAGGAGTATAATACAGGCCAGGCACGATGGCTCACGCCTGTAATCCCAGCACTTTGGGAGGCCGAGGTGGGCGGATCACGAGGTCAGGAGATCGAGACCATCCTGGCTAATATGGTGAAACCCCGTCTCTACTAAAAATACAAAAAATTGGCTGCACGTGATGATAAGAGCCTGTAGTCCCAGCTACGCGGGAGGCTGAGGCAGGAGAATGGCGTGAACCCAGGGGGCAGAGCTTGCAGTGAGCCGAGATAGCGCCACTGCACTCCAGCCTGGGCAACAGAGTGAGACTCCGTCTCAAAAAAAAAAAAAAAGATAATAATACAAGAAAAATCAATATTATAGTCCCTGTGTGTTTATATTGGTCTATTATTTATATAGCACTAACTTTTTCCATATAAACTGTTTTAATTGCCATGTAATTATTTTTAAATGATATGCTGTTCTGTATTATTAAAAAAAGAACCAGTATCACAAATAAATGTATTAAGTCAATAGTGAGACTAAGCCCATTTCAGCCTCGGAGTATGCAGCTTTGTAGAGAAACATAAGTTAAAGTCAAATTAATTAATTATTTTCGTGGCTTCATTGTGCACCAAATATTTAGGCTCACTAAACAAATATGCCTAAAGGAACATCAAAGATATCTTCAATATGAAGGAATTGGAGTAAATAAATTAGATCCAACTGACTTTAAGTATAGACCTGAAAAGAGAACAAAATTGTAATGTTTCTTTTCTGCTCCACATTAGTGAGGAATTTTTCTGATCAGTAAAAATAAAATCCCACAGCTATTATATCAACGTAATTAGAACCTCAGCAACGGATAAAAGTGGAATCAGATGTCTTTCGTGAAAGCTATTAAGTACCTAAAGTGTGTTTTTGTAAATTTGATGCATGGGTTTGTAAATGCATTAAAAGAAATGTTTATTCTTATAACGAAGACTGTCAAGATAAATTTATTAGGACTTGATACAAAACCATCATATTACTTTAAAAGGAATATGACATGAAACTTAAAGAGATGAGGCCAATGTACATTATTAATGATAATGAAAATCGTGGGAATTATATAAAAGACCGACTCCCAGGATAACTCACAGACTTTGGGATCTTTCACTAATACTATAAATATCACATGAATCAGCCTTAACTTTATGTGCATAATTTAGCTTGACTGGTAATGTTACAGTGAAATATATGTTTTACCAATAGACACACAAGTGGAATTACCTGGACTTACCACTTAATACTTTGAAGAAGGGGTTTTTCTAAAAATATTTTCAATTTTTTTCTTATGGACAAGTACAAAGAGTTATGAGGAATGTGATAAATTTCATTTCAAACTACACTTTTTCCATTGATTTCAGTTATACTATAGGAGCATGTACCCAGGCTGGAGACTGTCATATTCTGTATGTTGTATGAATTACACCCAACGTCCGTTACAAAGACCATTCTGCATGAGCATTGTTTGTAGAAGAGTATTTTAAAAATGTTCTGCCACCCTCAAAAATCTGTGTTATATTCTATGGGAACATAACATAGTTAGAGTGGGAAGGATCATTAAGAGATAAAATCTGAATATATTAAAAACTAGCTCAACTCATTTAAGTACATGCAGAGTAAACTTGTGTTTCATTTAAAGTGACCACTCTGCTTTCTTGGTAATTTTTCAGAGATTCCACGGTTTAATCATATGTAGGCCACATTATTTCTTACTTTACAAGTGTTCAGCTGAGTTCACCAGCTGAAAGAACTGCAGGGATATTTGTATGGACTGAACCTGTCACTTCATTAGTACCAAGTACCTCTCAGTTGAGAGTCAAGGGTCATTACCTCTTAAAAATCAAAACCAGTTTTACAAATCCCCTCATCAATCCTTGTTAGAATCTAGGTAAATTTTATTCAAGAAGCATTAAGCAAATTTCAGATAAGCATCCAGTAGTGCTAATGAACCCTACAGGGGATCTTTGAAGGTCACTCAATTTTTTGTAGCTTCTTTGAAATTTTGCACAGCCTAAGGCAAATAGGAAAAAAAGCTTAACTGATTAAATGTTTTACAGCAAAATTGCTTTAAGTATTCTCACAGATCGACAACATAAATATAAACTTTCGTGTATAAATTTATATATAAAATGGAGATATAACCTTTAATAAACTTGGACAAATTTTAAATATTTCAAATAATACCTGACACATCAAACTTTTGATTGCCTCACAGCTTTGTGTGATGCTTCATTATATCACTTTCCCTATTCTAAAATAGCATTTTCTCCCTGAAACTTTGAGAAGCAACTAAAATGTGATCATCTGTATAAAAAAAAACAGTCTCAACAAATTTTAGAATATGGAATTGTGCATGATGTTCCTTAACAAAGAGTTTTCAAATTAATTTCTGTAGAAAAAAATATAATTTGCAAAGGAAGAATAAAAATATGTACATGAATCATTGATATTTTGTTACATAATCTGTTAACAAAGCTTCTGTCTGTTCCAAAAAGAAATACTGTTTGGTAGTTAGTGGCTGATGGAATACACACTTCTGCCACTTCCCTATCGTTGTACATCATTTGGAAGTCCTCCACCTTCCCTTAACAGCAAATGACTACTTTATAATACAAGCATTTCAAAGTATATGAAGTATTTTATCCTCAAAAGTTTTCTTTTCCCTCATATAATTGTTTAGCTGTGTATCTAAACAGCAGTAGTAACAGATACCAAAGATATGGAGTGTTGAAACAGACCTTCTGGGGTACTGAGAAAACCCTCCAAAATTAATTAAATACTATAAGATATCTCTATTTAAAATGTATTATTCATAAGCCTTGTCTAATTTATTAATGTATTTTAAGTTCTTCAAATAAAATGATTATTAGCTATCAAATCTTCATCATCGCCCATTTTGGGTAATATTCATTGAGCTTCTACATGCCAGAAAATAGACTGTTTTCTTCATCAGCACATAACCGCCCTTCCATGTAACCATTATTTTTCCCATGTACCATGTAACCATTATTTTTTCCATGTAGAACATATGGGCTATGCTAACAACACACACACACACACACACACACACACACATCTCTTAAGGTCCTTGCTGCAAGTGATCAGCCATGTTCTTGCTAGATGTGCTACTTTATTAATAGTATCTAGCCTTGCAGTTAGTAAATCATGTTAGTTATTAAGTTAGTTATTGGCATCTCAGAGAAATAAGGCATTGTCCTAAGAAAACACAATGTGTCTATGTAATTCTGATTTATCCTTTAATGTCTTTTTCAGGCCAACAACCTGTATTCATTGCATTCTACTACTGGGCCTCCCAATTTTCACCTTGGCTTTCAGTAACAATATGATTCCTTATTTTGACAATAAGAAAATCTACTTTGGAAAATCTGTAACTGTTCCACCAAGGGTGTTCCTATATACCTTGGAAACTGCAAAACACTGTGTTCTGAAGTATCTATTAAATAATAATGTTACAATCCTCCACTGAGCAATATGTATGTATGTTTATGAGCACGTACATACATAAGCAGGGAAAGAGAAGGCAAGAGAGAGGGGAGCATTTTGGTGGACACAGTCACCCTTTGGACACTGTGTGAGAAATAAGAACACACAGCCTAAGATAATGGCTTTATTTCTTGTCATGTGCATATGTGCATGGTCACCATCCACTGTCTCAAGTCCATAGGAACTCAGGATGTGGAAGGAGAGTGAATATGTACTCCATCACAGCAAGATGGACACAGGGATTCATTCAGTAACATCTTTCCTATCCATGAGCATCAGGGAATGGGTTTTCTGGTTTTACGGATAATAAATTATCAGAGTCCATGGATAGATTATGGTTATTCTCTGCTCAAACAACAGATTCCACAAACTCTGCCACAGTGATGTCTTTAAATGCAAATCTGATCATGCAAAATCATTCATTATGTACAGTTAATGTCCAAATTTTTTATTTTATTATTTTATTTTTTCAGCATCTACATGAAGGACACATGTCCAAACTATTTAATTTAGCATATTAGATTGCTCATGTACCTATTTGTGTAGACTCAGCTGTTGTTACCTTCCGCTTTACTGGACCATGTGTGGCTCATAGTACTCTTTCCTACCGCGATACGTTTGCACATCCTCTGCTCTCAGCCTGGAATGCACCCTACTCTCCAGTCTCTGCCTCACCCTGATGATCCGACTGACCAACCCAACTCATCCCTCAGGAGCTGGCACTGATGTGAACTGAGCCTGCTTGTTTGCTCTAAATTATGTTTCATGGAGGTGCTCAGTACTTGTGCTTCATAGTCACTCAGAACATATTTGGAAATGAAGTACTAAAGCATTTTCATTTGGGATTAACTTTTTCTATTATGTAATGTTCAATTCTAGTTTTGTTTTACAATAAATATAATTGCATTCCAATATCAACTCCACACTGTAACACGGAGGGAGTATAGTGACATGAATTCCAAACTTCATGGTTTTAACCAAGCTGTCCACAAGATAACTGAAAATTTCTTAAGACCTTACTTTCAAATGGTCTCCCACCTACATTCTAGGTCTTTGCATACTACTTTAGTCGCTGCCACTTAAAGGTCTCTCAAAATCATCTCCCCACAAGAAATAGACTTTCCCAAAAATTCCATAAGGAGATAAACAACTACTCAAATTCTTTAGCTATAAACAAAGGTTGATTTTTTTTAATTTTTTTCGCTAGTCCTCTTTCCCTCAAAAAATATCAACTTTACTGCTTCCTTTCTCTTTCTCTCTGCATATTCTCCTCTCTGGAATTTCAAATCATTTTCCTCTCTATGAGACAAAGAAATTCAACCCTTTTTGGCTTTTATTACCAAACCTACACATGGCAGCATCTCAGAATATTCAGAACAACAGTGTCCTTTTTAACATACCTGTAGAAGGTAGGTATGATTATAAGCAATTTTTTTCTGATGCATAATTCATTTTTTAGTTATTCTTATTTTCTAGTTTACCTCTATCTTTTCTTCCTTCCACCTATATACCTATACAGCTTTAAAATCAGTAACACCTGCTTCTAGCAGCAAATCTTCTACTCATAATTTTTGTTACTAGTATGCTTAACTGCTAACCAGCTCATGCTATCTACAAAATAAAAAAGACACAATGAGAGCCTGAGGAATTCTCTCATAAGTATACTGAACATGTTTCCATTCACATATGGGCTATGCTAACAACATACACACACACACACACACACACACACACACACACACACATCTCTTAAGGTCCTTGTTGCAAATGATCAGCCATGTTCTTGCTAGATGTGCTACTTGATAGTATCTAGCCTTGCAGTCAATAAATCATGTTAGTTATTAAGTAAAAAAGTATGTATAGTAAATTTATAAAGCAAGAACTTTACCTCACATAATTTTAGACTTAAAATTAGTATCATATTTGCAAATATCATGATGATTATTTGAAGAAAGGTAGAGTCCAGGCTGTGCATCCTTCTTCAGTGCTAGCTCTTCTCTCTGTCCTCTGACAGATTACTTCATCTATTCTGTTGTCTAGGAAAATCTTTGGCTTCTCATACTAATCTAAAAATTGACTATGTTGTAATGCTAATAAGAACATGACAAACCATTAAGCAATTAAATTCACCCCAGAACATAATGCATTTAGGCAAACTAACCACTCAAAAAATGTATTAGATAAGAAAAGTCTTTAATAACATTTTTGTCAAACCTTATAGTATATGAAAATCACTTGGGAAGCTTGGTAAAACACACATTCTTTCAACACTAAGGGCTACATATTCTATTTCAAACAGCCTGGACTCGGGACCAGTTACCTACGTTTTACAAGCAATTCAGGACATTGGGAAGTAGGTCATTATTAAGAGTACACTGGGAGATGGCCCCTCGGTGGGGGTGTTTGGCCAATAGGAGCCTTCAGAGAGTGCCTGCCTGCAAGAGGGAGAAGAGCAGCAGTGTGCCCTGAAATGGCAACAACCAGCCTCTGGAAAAGGTACCACCACTGCCATCTGAGTTGTAGTGGTTGCCAGTTTCCATAATGTCAACAACCTCCACCATGAGCAATATCGTGCAATCAAAATGGCATCACTGAATGTGGAGTTGGGGAAAGACACACAGTTGATTCTTACATGTCAGCATGAGTCAGTGCACCATCAGCGGAGCACATTCAAAACATTTGCCCTGAAGAAATTTGACTGGGAAAAGGATTGAACTCAGAAACTTCTGATGGAAGACACATGCAGCAGAAGTCATTGATCTCTGGGCAGAGTGTAACTATGCCCTTTACAAACAAAATGTTGAAAAGCATTTCTTACAATGGAAGCAAAACACTACTTTGTTTTGTCTTCTGTTGTCTGCCTCTTTATTCTTTCCAGTGGGGGTCTTCATCCCTAGAGCCTAGGTAGCAGATTCAGGCTCATTCCTGGGATTCTCTTCTTCTTCATAGCTAGCAAACTTCCTGTGTCACTGGCCTCAAGTACATATTAATTTGGAGTCAGAAAAAATTACCTTAAACTAATAAATAGATCAAAGACATCATAGTATTTCAATGCAGTGCTCGACTTGAATGTGTTGTCTTGGCTATGGCATAATTCTGAAAGTAGAGAACATAATGTTCAGATTTTTATCCAGTGGGGAGACAAATGATTTCTGTTTGATAGAATGAATCACCCCAAAACTTTAGGTTTATTGCCCTGTAGGACACTAGCCAGTTTTTTCTCTATCCAAGCATAATGTTTTAACATTTCTTTATTTTTGTTTTTATTTTTTTTTTACTTAAAGGGAATAGTACTGATTTTATTAGCAAGCAATGATTTTAGTATAGAGAATGGATCATTTCATGAAAATAACAAGAGCAGGGATACACACACAGCAGTGATTACAGGCGTATTTTGCTATGATTCCTTTCATCTCCTTTCCTGTTAGCAAAAGACAGTCTGTACAACCTGCTGTATTTTATCCAACTTTTTCAGTTTCATAAGTAAAGTTTGGGGCTGCATTGCACCATGTGGCAACATCTTCCTCCAATCACTGCCCTTGTTTAGAAAACTTTCTAAAACAAAGACTTTTCTTCTGCTGTGGCTGAATTACTATTGATACCAACTTATTTTCTTGAAAGCTCTTCCAGTTTCCCTCAGATTTAGGCATTCAACAAGGTAATTCCAAGATGGCTTACTGTTCTTTATGCAACCAACAAACATATGAAAAAAAGCTCAACATCACTGATTATTAGAGAAATGCAAATCAAAACCACAATGAGATACCATCTCATGCCAGTCAGAATGGCGATTATTAAAAAGTCAAGAAACAGTAGATGCTGATAAGGCTGTGGAGAAATAAGAACTCTTTTACACTATTGGTGAGAATGTAAATTAGTTCGACCACTGTAGAAAATAGTGTGATTCCTCAAGGATCTAGAACTAGAAATACCATATGACCCAGCAATCCGATTACTGGGTATATACCCAAAGGAATATAAATCATTGTACTATAAAGACACATGCACATGTATGTTTATTGCAGCACTATTTCCAATAGCAAAGACATGGAACCAACCCAAATGCTCATCAATGATAGACTGGATAAAGAAAATGTGGAACATAAACACCATGGAATACTATGCAGCCATAAAACAGAATGAGATCATGTCCTTTGCAGGGACATAGATGGAGCTAGAAGCCATTATCCTCAGCAAACTAACACAGGAACAGAAAACCAAACACCTCATGTTCTTACTCATAAGCAGGAGTTGAACAATGAGCACCTCTGCTCACTGCTGCTAACATGCTTTTCAGGAAAGTGTTTTTATATTTACTCTTTATTGATTTAAAGATATCCTGGTCAAATGGCTGAATTAAGGAAGACACACTCAGAAGAAAATACATGTATAAACATTATTTTTTATGAAAATCTCAGCTGGATAATGAGCAGGATGGCTGTCAAGGAATAACAAAATCTTGTGGTCATCTACTAGTCTGGCTTCCCTACAAGGAGCATAACCCAAATACAAGCACAACTCGTATAAAATGTTTGTGAAAACAATCAGAAAAGATGCTCCTGAACAATGAGAACACATGGACACAGGGAGGGGAAAGACACACACCAGGGCCTGTCGGGGCATGGGGGTTGAGAGGAGGGAGAGCATCAGGACAAATAGCTAATGTATGTTGGGCTTAAAACCTAGATGACAGGTTGATAAGGGCAGCAAACCAGTTAAAACACATGTTAGCACCTGCAAAGATGTTATCCCGTAACACTAGAGCTATAATTTTTAACAAAATATTTATTAAAAGTTTCTAAACATTTCTACGAGTTACTTGTTTCCAGAAGCTTGAGAAATTATATATAAGTACTTTTGCAGAGTCTGGCAGAAGGGATTTAGAATCACAATCTGAAGAATAACATTAATGGGACCAGAATGAGAAATGACAAATGACAAATTGAGAGTGAGAGAGTAAGAGAAGAAAGAAAAAAGAAGGAGAAGGAGAAGGAGAAGAAGAAGCAGAAGCAGAAGGAGGAGGAGGAGGAGAAAGAAGAAGAAGAAGAAGGAGGAGGAGGAGGAGGAGGGGGAGAAGAAGGAGAAGAAGAGGAAGAGGAAGAAGGAAGAGGAGGAAAGAAAGAAAGAAGAAGGAAGAAGAAAGAAGAAGGAAGAAGAAAGAAGAAGAAGGAGGAGGAGAAGGAAGAGGGAGAAGGGGAGGAAGAAGGAGAATAAGAGGAAGAGGAAAAAGAAGAAGATGATGATGAAGATGAAGATGGAGACGGAGGAGGAGAAGGAGGAGAAGGAGAAGAAGAAGAAGGAGGAGGAGGAGAAGGAGGGAGAAGAGGAGAAAGAAGAAGAATGAGAAGAAAAAGAAGAACAACAACAAGAACAAGAAAAAGAAGGAGGAAGAGGAGAAGGAAGAAGGAGAAGAGGAGGAAGAAGGAGAAGAGGAGGAAGAAGAAGAAGAGGAAGAGGAAGAAGGAGAAAGAAGAAGGAAGGAAGGAAGGAAAGAAGGAAGGAAGGAAGGGAAAGAAGAAGAGGAGAAAAGCAGAATAAGTGAAGAAGGAGGAGGAGGAAGAAGGAGAAGAAGAAGGAGAAGGAGAAGAAGAGGAAGAATAAGAAAAGGAAGGGAGGAAGGAGAAGAAGATGAAGAAGGAGGAGGAGGGAGAAAAAAAAGAAGAAACTGTAGGCTATGGAGGAAATTGGAGGGAGTAAATTCCTTTTTTCAAAAGTGTTGCTTATAGACAGCAGATGTTAATCATTCTACATTCAAAATAAATAAATATTTTGGAAATCCTCATACTTTCTAAATAATTTGGAGAACACACTTTTCATTGCTTTGTGGTGTTTCTCTGACATAGATCCTGTTCTAAGGTTGAAGCTTTACTAATACTCCTTTTTTTAATTAAAAAAATACATTTCTGTCATTTCCTGACATGCTGTAATTTGGCTATATCTCTGAGGACTTTAAAAGCAATTTCCCAAACCCATATGTTTAGAAAGTTTGGAAGATAGTATATCTATCAAAACTGTAACAACTAGTATAATAAAAATGGTAAAATCAGACAAAAAGAGAGTTCTTAGAGCTTGAAAAATGATCTTGAATAAAGCTATGAAAATTTCCCAGAATACAGAGAAAAAAGAGAACCAAAGACAAACACAGAGATAAGAGAGAAAGATGATAACTTTGATAATCAATATATGTCTCAGAAAGAGAGAATAGGAAAAAGGAGAGGTGAAACATTCAAATAATAGAAAATATTTCTTCTCAGAGAAAAGTATATGTCTCAGCTTTCAGACTGAAAAAACCACCCTTTCTAAGAAACAAAAAAATAACTACCCCTGCTAAGAGAAAAAAAAACAATCTGTGCCTAGACATACTGCTATCACATTTCATAATACCAACAGACAGTAAAGAGAAATTCTAATTTTTTTCTGAGATTTAAATCATGTATGAATGAAGAAATATGGATCTAAAATTAGTCTCATAAATATCCATGCTCAACTATTGAAGAGGTGAGGTCTACTATTTTCTAACAGATTTGGATTAAACAAATTCACAAATGCCTCAAGCTTTCAGTTTTCTCATCTGTAAAACAGGGGAAATAACACCTATTTTATCTTGGGTTTTCACACACTTATTAGAATATCTAGTGTCTTAGTCCATATGTGCTGGTATAGAAGAATACCACAGGCTGGGTAACTTACGAACAAAATTATTCCCTTACAGTTCAGGAGGTTGGGACATCCAATATTAGGCATTGATGTGGTTGGTGATTCTGATTCCAAGATGGCGCCTTGAATGCTGTGTCCTCCAGAGAGGAAGAATGCCACGTCCTCGCATGGCAGAAGGCTGAAGGGCAAAGAGGCAAAACGGGGCTGAACTTGTCCTTTAATAATGGTATTAATCTGCTCATAAGGGCCCAGCCCTTATGGCCTAATCACCTCATAAAGGTCCCACCTATTAATACTGTTACAATGGCAATTAAACTTCAACATAAATTTTGGAGGAGGCAAACATTCAAATAATTGTGTCTGGCATATATTAATACTCAATAAATATTTATCCTTAGGATTCCATCCTATAGTTACTATTAATATTAGATGAAAAAATCAGCAGAAATATTAATGTGTTTATAACTATTATTGCTCCACCCTGAGTTTAAAAAGAATTGAGAGTGACATTTACAATTTTGCCTTCAAATTTACAAGTTTAACAAGTGCTTAGATAACCATCTATGTTCAATTTATTTCTTTAAAACCCAACATCCTGGAGTTAAGCCAAGAAATAATTTAATTAATTAGTATTTTACATTTTTAAATAATATATTTCTAAGACACAAAGGATGTTCTAAAATCTTTAATTGTTCATCTTAGAGCCTAGCCTGTCCACTGGAAAAGTAATGTTACAATGGATGCTTAGGCCAGTGAGTGGCTGTTCTTATTTACATCAAAAGAAAGTCATTTCTCAAGATCCCTAAATGGGAAAATAACATGTTGTTTATACATCTGGATTTTGTGGTACTAAAAGTTGTAAAAGTAAGAAAAGTGAGACATGGATTTAAAAGAATTGATTCTTTTTGAAACTAAAGAATAATTCAAATACTCATTGCCAGGCATGCTGCTAGAAGCTTACATTTAATATTTTACTTTCCTCATAATCAGCCATTTAATTCAACAGTGCTAGGAAGTAAGTGATATTATTGCCCTCACTTTTACCACTAAGGCAGAGCCTCCTGAGCCTTATTCCTGTGCTCTTTCCACAACATTGGTGACATTAACACCACGGTTTTACTTATTGATCACCCTGTTATCCAGGTGGTCCTTTGGGCAGGGCAAGGGAGCCTTGAGAGGTCTTTGTTAGGTCTCAGCAGAAGGGCTCCCTGAGCTCCTCTTGATCCCCAAGACTGCATTTCTTCATGGTCAATATAGATTTTAATTCTATGTCCTTCAACACATAGGAGCTCTTTGACAAGCCATGGGAAAATCTAAATTTGGTTCTTTTCTTTATGCCACTCACAAGTGACTTGCGATTTCCATATATATGAGATAGATTAGATAGATAGATACATAGATAGATAGATAGATAGATAGATAGATAGATACATATGGAATATATATATGGAATACATATATATGGAATACATATATATGGAATACATATATATATGGAATACATATATATGGAATACATATATATATGGAATACATATATATGGAATACATATATATGGAATATATATATGGAATACATATATATGGAATATATATATATGGAATACATATATATGGAATACATATATATATGGAATACATATATATGGAATACATATATATATGGAATACATATATATGGAATACATATATATGGAATACATATATATATGGAATACATATATATGGAATACATATATATGGAATACATATATATGGAATACATATATATATGGAATACATATATATGGAATACGTATATATATGGAAGACATATATATGGAATACGTATATATATGGAAGACATATATATGTGGAATACATATATATGGAATACATATATATGTGGAATACATATATATATGGAATACATATATATGTGGAATACATATATATGGAATACATATATATATATGGAATACATATATATATGGAATACATATATATGGAATATATATATGGAATACATATATATATGGAATATATATATATGGAATACATATATATATGGAATATATATATATATTTTCAAAGTGAGGAAGTCATACCAGAGCTCTTTCAGGTGGACACTGTCAGGATTTTAGGTTTCTCAAGCTCCTCAGTGCCCCTGGAATATTTCAGTGTTGTGTGACTCATACTTACAATTTGCCGTTCTTAAAAATAAGTACATTTGTGAAAACAGTGTTAGTTTTCAGGCTTCATTGTTGTTAAAAAGTGTAAAATAGAAAATTTGCAAAACTTAACAAATAGACTTTCAATTAATATATAATACATTGGGAATTATACTATGATCTAATCATCTCTACAAATCTTCCAACCCTAGTTAATGCAAATGTTTGAAATCAATCTTTATGTGCCCCTGGACCTTCCTATGAGGCTTGTTTTCAACATTCATACATAACTTGAGTATAGAAGAAAATTCCCTCATTATGGAGAAAACAAATAAAATATGGACACAAGTTGTCAAAGGCTTTGGATACACTCTTCCCCAAAGGCATGGATGGGGCCTCCTGAAACCTGGGTGGAGTCACTGCAGAGCTGGATACAGCTCTTCCCTTAGTTCTCCCACCTGTTGACTTTCCGTTCCCCTCTCCCAATTTCCCCAAGCCTTAAAACAGCTATTAACTTAAAGAAAAAAAACCACACAATTTATAAATTTGGAAAAGGAGACATTATTTCTTGGAAAGAGTTACACTCTGCAAGGTGGCATCCCACCGGCTGGGAAGCACAGCCTTCCACAGAGATCAGAGACAGGCACCATGGAGGAGAAGGGGTTGGGGCAGGAGCTTTATGCTGAATGGGCTGGAGGATCATACATATTCAACAGGTTACAGGAGGAGCTGTGAATATTCATGAAGTGGTCCTGATGTATGCGTATTGAACAAACATGCCTGTAACATACAACTCAAGTTCATTTTTGGGTGGAGATTTAAGATCTAAATGTATTACAGTCTAGACCCTATGCATCAAAAGAAATTTTCAGGACATGAAGGCAGCCTCTGCAGACTGGCCAGAACCAGTCAATGGTGGGTGGTCTTTGTGTGAGAAGAAAGTTACTGAAATCAGTCCCTTGTCCAATGAAAGCTGTAGTTATGGCTTGTGGAACGGGGATTAATTACTCAGTGTCTGAGCTGGATGGCTTGTAACGGTTTTAGTCTTGCTAATTTTGGGGCCAATATTTGTTTAGCTGCTAGAGAAAATGAAAGGCCTGTGGCAGTGAGAAGTCATTTATTCTTTAAGTTTAGGGTGTGAGACTTCACCCTGGCCTTGCATGGCCTTAGGTCCTGTTAATAATTTTGTATCTTATTGCCACAAAGAGTCTGTTCTGTCAATCTTACCATCTCTATTTTAACATGAATGCTGTGTGTATAGTGTGTTTGTGTTCTGTTGTGTGTGCATCTGTGTGTACAAGTGTCTGTGCGTGTGTGCGAGGTGTGTGAAGCAGAGGGAGGGGGAGGGGAGAAGGTGTTTTGCAGAGAGAACAGTGAGGCACAGACACCTGTGGAGTTGCAGTTCCATAAGGTGTGTTACAGAAATCTCTCACGGATGGCAAAGCTCTTACCCGAGGCAACCGAGAATTGATTTTAAGGCTTTAGTAGAAACAAATGCCCATTTCTGAATGTTTCCAGAAAAAAAAAATTCTAAAATAATTTATTTTTCCTGGTTTTAATAAAAAAGCATTATTTCCTACTATAGGTCAGGTAATATTTAAGACCTTTTGCTTGCAATTGCTCTAATTCTCTCAAGAATTATGAAGTGAGGTACTTCATTCTGCAGGGGGAAAAAAAAGGCAGGCTCACTCAATGGACCATAAAAACTGTGTCCAAGGTCCTGTTTGCACCTTTCCTTGCTGTCTTTTCAGATGGCACCTTCCCAGTGAGTTCAGCCTGGGCCGCGGCCATGACTCCGTGCACCACCCACTCCTCTGAGGCAGCCACCATGTGCCCTTCCTCCTCGTCCCAGCTGGGTACAAACAGCTTTGTCTGATTGACTGAACTGTGTTGGCTGTGCATTTATGGCTGAGCCCATAATGCGTACTCTCTTGTCTCTGAACAGCTGTTAAAATTCTTTATTCTCATTATGTTCAAAATGGAAATAATGAACCTTAGTGATATGCAGATATACAATTTTAGATTGGCTTTTTGATTAAATCACTAAAAACACTGATAATTTTTCTTACAGAAATGACTCTCGAATAGCTGTCTACAAATGGCAACTGGAAAGAGAGGAACTTCTGATGTTTTAAGAACTTCGAGATAAAACGTGTTCAGGCAGTAAGATCTACAGTTGTCTTCTTTTATAGTTGTAATGAAACAGGAAGCTCTGAGAGTCTTAACAGTCATGCAGATGTTTATATAGAAGTGCCATTATTATAAGACAAAGAGAAATAGTAGATGAAAGACATTTAAATATGCTGTGGCCATCTGATGTGTGGCACGCTCTTCATCAACATCATGTCATTTGCTGCTCACACAGCCCGGCTAGATAATATTATTGTCCCCACCTCACAGGTTAGGAAGATGAATTTCCTACGGGCTACATTGCTTACTCAGACAAAGTAAATAAATCACTTAAAACAAGTAATTACAGCAGCAGGAATTTGAAAGAGATCTGTTGTTTCCCAAGCCCATGGCAACACTCTTATTTCAAAAGTATTAAGCACTCCAGATCACAGCTTTGCAATCACCATTTGGGTTCACATAAACCCAGCAATGTGGGACGCTATCCATCTACACAAGTCAGCAATTGGCTGTACTGGAGAGCAAATTCATAACAACAGTGGCACGTACACTATAAAGTTTATTTTTCTCTTATGCAAAAGGTCAGAGTTAGGCAATCAACACATCTGTGAACACTCTATGGCCATCACGGACCCAGGCTCCAAATATCACCCCTGTGCCATTTTTAAAATGTGATCATCATCTTTGTGTTCTGAGGTCGCTGGAGAGGCCAGAGCCATGACAAGTTTTGTGGAGCTGGATGGAAATGGAAGAAGAAAGTCATTGTTTCCTCCCTTCAAAGAAAACTTCCCAGATACTGCACGCATTTCTTTTCACGTCTCCATGTTAGAACTTGATTACATGGTCATACCTAGTGACGGGGGAAGCTGGGCACATTGCCAACCCAAATGGAAGAGGGATGAGATAAGCAACATACCACCTCTTTCCATCAGCATTATGAGCTATGATTCTCAAGCGGGACTATCGTGAAGAAAGGCATTCTAGAAGAGCTTCTCAAGTAGTTTTCATATGTCTCCCTACCTCCCCCACAAATAGAGAAATTGTATACTCATATAATAAGAATAAGCACTTCAAACTCTTGTTTATGAAAGTATTTGTGTATTTACCCTGAGTTAACATTATTGAAGTAATCTTAATAAATGTTATAGTTTAATTTGTGAAATCAATATTGATTCAAACAACTGAAGATGGCACGAGTTGTTTGTCAAAGGCTATATTTTTCTTTTGAGATGGACTCTTGCTCTCTCATCCAGGCTGGAGTACAATGGTGCGGTCTTGGCTCACTTCAACCTCCACCTCCCAGGTTCAAAAGATTCTCCTGCCTCAGCCTCCTGAGTAGCTGGGACTACAGGCACATGACACCACACCTGGCTAATTTTTGTATTTTTAGTAGATTTAGGGTTTAACTATGTTGGCCAGGCTGGTCTCAAACTGCTGACCTCGTGATCCGCCCACCTTGGCCTCCCAAATTGCTGAGATTACAGGTGTGAGCCATCACGCCCAGCCAGCAAAGGCTTTTTAGGTGTCTGAGTTGAACCATATATCATCTTCCCAACTTCAACCTTAAATTTGAACTTTAGTGTACCTACTGATAAAAACATTAAATAGGCTGGGCGTGGTGGTTCATGCTTGTAATCCCAGCACTTTTGGAAGCCATGGCAGGTGGATCACCTGAGGTCAGGAGTTCGAGACCAGCCTGGCCAACATGGTGAAACCCCCTCTCTACTAAAAATACAAAAAATTAGCTGATTGTGGTGGCATGTGCCTGTAATCCCAGCTACTCGGGAGGCTGAGGCAGGAGAATTGCTTGAACCCAGGAGGCAGAGGTTGCAGTGAGCTGCGATCGCGCCATTGCACGCTAGCCTAGGGGACAAGAGCGAGACTCATCTCAAAACAAACAAACAAACAAACAACAAACAAAAACATTAAATATTCCCTGTGTTAGACTGACTCCTAAAACCAGTTTTATCTCTACCAGGTAAAGCCACTTAGGAACACACTGGGATTCCAAAAGTAGTGAAAATGATTTTTCAGAGTTGTACTTAATTGAGATGAAAACACACGTCCAATTGCAAAAAAAAAAAAAAAAAAAAGTCTTTAATTCATCTGATTTGCTTTGGAATGTGGGTTGGCTGGAAATATATTTTTTGTAATCTAAACTTTGAAAGTAGAGTGACACAATTAAAATTTTAGAATTTTCCTTCTCCATAATCAGTTATTTGGAAACAAACAAAAAAACTGCCTACTTAAGTGAACCTAAAGGAAAACCATGATAGTCTAACTTTATTGGTAAATTGGTGGTTTGTAAAATGGCATGCTCAGAGCAGCCACACCTAAAATGTTGCTTAACTACAGCCAAGTCATTTGCTTTTTTCAAAATTTCTCTTTTAAAAGTTAACGCATTAAATCCTCAATGAAGTTAAGATTCTGAAAATTATAGTTGGACATACTTTCAAATAACTAAAATAGTATGACTAGCCGTAATGTTACATAAAAATATATTAGACATATCTTTATATTTCTTACCTTGCAGAACTTCTCTTTCCCCTGATCCATTCTAAATGTATGTTTTAGAGGCTATATATTCTTTTTGAAAAGCTAAGATAAGCATGAAGTGAAGTGATTTATAAAAATCAGAATAATTAAAACAAAATTGCTTCAGTACTAACTAAAAGATTTTACTTTGTACATAACCATAGATCTTGGTCAAAAAAAAACCTCTAAATATACTTTAAGATCTTCATGTAATTGTCCTTCTTGTCAATTTAATGTAAATTCTTAGTACCATCCTAGGTTGAAAGTTAGAAAGAATTATCTCTTTCCTTTGCTTAGAAAATGACCACCAGTTCTCATCTGCTTAGAAGACCTTTTAGTATCCTTCAAAATCATTTCCAAGAATCCATTCTGATCTTCTGCTCATTAAACTAATCATTTTATTTTCCTTATACCTTCACAGTCTATACTCACTTTTTTGGTTATTCTGACCAACACTATATGGTTGGCCCTCGAACAACATGTGTTTGAACTGCATGGTCCATTCATATGTAGATTTTCTTCTACCTCTGTTACCCCTGAAATGGCAAAACCAATCCCTCTTCTTCCACCTCCTCAGCCTACTCAACATGAAGACAATGAGGATGAAGACCTTTATGATGATCCACTTCCACCTAGTCAATAGTAAATACGTTTTCTCTTCCATATGATTTTCTTAATAACATTTTCTTTTCTTTAGCTTACTTGATTATAAGAAGACAGTATAAAATATATATACAAAGTAGGTGTTTGTCAACTGTTTATCAGTAAGGCTTCTTGTCAATGGTAGGCTATTAGAAGTTAAGTTTACAGGGAGTGAAAAGTTATGTGCAGATTTTCGACTGTACAGAGATTAGTGCCATTAACTTTTTCATTGTTCAAGGGCCAACTGTAATATAATGCTGAATATTTATTTGCTTACCAGCTTTCTTCCTGAATTAGAGTCACACATCCTGAAGACAACTGTTCCTTAGGTGCTCCTGTATCTCCAGGGCCTAGTGCTGTGACAAGCTTGATGTGGATAATAAATTGTTTGTGAAATTAAATTATAGATATGTTTTGTCAGTGAGGGTGTCTATGAATCTTAAGGAATCTAAAACTTCACTGCAGAGAAAATGAATCAGAAAGTAATTTAAATGAGTTGCACTTCATGCCAGCAAGAAAACAATATACAAATTTTCAGTTATTTATGCATACACTTTTTATTTTAACCATGTTCTGTTAGAGAAAGCCATTGAAACAGGCTCACTAGAAGCTAAACAAATAAACACAGCTTTTTAAGCTAACAAAAAATGTCAAGATCATCATTAGAGGGGGAAAATATATATATATATATTTCAATTGTATATGATGGTCTTGTGATAGATAAAAAAATATTTTTGGAAAATCAGAGAATCTTAAAAACATCTCCCTAAAGGAAAGAACACAGTTCAAAAGATAATGTATATGTAATACAACCTGTCTAGGGAAAGTTTTGCTTTCACTAAGACATCCTGCTACACTTTTATGATGACAAAAGTGATATACGTTGCCTTCTTTTCCTAGGAAAAAACTGGGGCACAGAAGCAAATCTGAACATCTGCAGGCGTGTAGGGCAGGCCGTTCTAGACCATTGAATTAGCGCTGCTTCCCCTTTGCTCACTTCCTATTCTTCTCCATTTTTTCTTCTGGTGTTGATTCTTGGACCCTTATTAAAATGTTATCTTATTTTTCTTTTCCCAATTTTAGCTTCCTTAGAAAATTGTGAAGCAAGTTGAAATATTAATACATTTGGATCTAAAATTGAATTATTTTATTTAAACATAATACTTCATTGCATCTTAAGTAAGAGATTCAGGTGGCCAGGCATGGTGGCTCACACCTGTAATCCCAGAACTTTGTGAGGCCAAGGCTGGTAGATCACCTGAGGTCAGGAGTTTGAGACCAGCCTGACCAACATGGTGAAAATACAAAGAGATTCAACACTTAAAAGGTAGAGCATGTTTAATTTATTTTAAAATATTTTTGATGAAATATTTTAGCATTTCACGTTTAGCATTTAAGCTGTCCAAGCATGATGCATAATTTAATCTTTATATCACTAGAGGAGAAATGGATACAGAAAAGATATCTTTCAATGTTAACTACATCAAGAAATATTTTATCAAGCAATATAGCCTAAGCACTTGCCAACAAAAACATGATGTAATGTAAAAACGACTTAAAAAAAAATAAAGTTTCCTTTTCAAGAAGATGGAGGAGACATACTTTTCCTATTTTTTTCTGCAATGTACAACTTAAGACCATGAACATTATATATACAGCAAATAGAAGAAGATGCTGCAAAGTGGAGAGATAAAGACAGATAAAGCTGAGCACCAGGGAACCCAGGGATGATATGGTTCTGAGTCCTCTGGGTTTTCTTTCTGCCCCATGTTCCACAGATATGGAATTGCAGAGGCTGGCAACTCATAAAAGCTGATGAGCACAGCTCCAAAAAACACTGCTGCCTCTAATCAAAGTATCGGAATAAGAGAAAACTTTTAGACAATAACTACTCTATTCCAGCCAAAATTCACCAAGGAAAAGAAAGCTTCATCTCCACCCATGCCGGCAAAGACCAATGTGGCGCCTAGGTGAACACCCTTGCCAGGCCACAACTAGTAAGAGTGAAAGCGAGTGGGGTAGGGAAGGTAGTGGCTGTGGACGTAAAAGGGAGACATGAGGGATTTCTGTATCTGGCTGCAATATGGTATTATAATTTGGCAAAATGTTACTACTGGGGGAAACTAGGTAAAGGGTACACCAGATCAATCCGAAATTATTTCTTATAACTACCTGTGAATCTACCACTATCTCAAAATAAAGCACATAATTTTTTAAAAAGAAAAAAAAAGAAACCCTTGTGAAGACTATCACTAATCTATCTTAGCTGCCATCCAACCAGTGTCAACATATGGTACTCTCAAAGTCATTGTTTCTAGGCCACTTAAGTGTAACATGCATCTATAGCAAAGATTAGTGATGCAGTTTCTGCTTACCAAATATCTGGGCATTGCATAGCCTAGTCAAGTTGACACGTAAAAGTAATCTTTCCTGAAATCTATGTTAAACAAAGAAAAAGATGATAAAATGAGAAAGCCTCTAGCATCAGAATATACAGATGCTTTTTGTCATTTTGTGAAAATTCCTACATCTTAGGTGATTACAAAGTTGATAACAGAGAAGCCATTGATTATTTCAGGTTGTTGTCTACCAAAAGCCTTGAGTTCACGTGAAGGAATTAAGGGGGAGGCAGCACATACCAATTCTTTCTGACCCATCCAAATAAGCAGATCATATAAGGAAGACAAGAAAAATCCAACAGCAAAGTGAGCACAACTTTTGTTCCCTGAAGGCCATAAGAATTAAATGTCCTCTGCCAAAGGGGCCATGCTGAAAGCATCAGCAAATGAAAAAATAAAGCAACTCTTCTTGTGAATAATAAAGAAGTGTCCCATGCTACCTGCAGTGGTAGTGAGAAAATAAATACAAAATTATCTCGTTCACCTTTTCAAGTGCAGGTGTTAGCATAGGAATCCACCTTCCCAGGGCAAAAGATAACATCTTCAGAGACCTACAAGCTATTCTTATTGTTTGGGGTCATCCAGGCATTTTTTAGTCACTTATTCGAGATTTAGGGAGTAAGAAAAAAGAGAGATTTTATAAAAGAGAGTTTAGCTAACCTTGCGATCACAGAATAACGTATGTAACCATTCCACATCCTGAACGTGTCCACATCATCCCCTCTTTGTCTTCTATCTTAATAAAGATTCTCCATATCACAATGACTTCTTTCACTTCTTAACCTCCTCAGACAGAAGCATTATTTAAATATTAAAAAAAAAAACAGAGAAAGAGACAGAAGCAAAGATGTAACAGGATAAGTAGAGAGTGAGAGTGAGAAAGACAAAGAGAAAAAGAAAAGATAAAAATGAGAGAGATTGTTCAATATTTTTAGTGATAATCTCAGAAACATTCACTAAGTTGTATCCATAACATAATGGAGAATGATATAATAAGCATAGATTAAGATTAATTTAGTAATTAAAAACAATAAAAACATCTAATAAAATGACAGAGAAGCTGAAAAATTAAGACACACATAGGTTAAATCAGAGATCTTACACCTATTTTTAAGAAATTTGTAAAAAGGAAAATATATAATTAAGAAAAAAAGGAAACTGTAGATGACATTGTCTTTTTTATATGGAATGTCCAAACTCTTTAAATGGAAAGGGCCATTGAAAACTAATTTGGATGACTGAACAAAATATTTAACATACTTAAACATAATCTTGAAAAATTTCAAAACTTTTAAAATGATGCATGAATTTTAAAGGCTTCTAGGAGGAGGGAGGAGGCAAAATAATACAATGTAGTTTTCCTTCAAAGAAAACAAATCTAATTAGCTTAGCATTCAGAATTCTCAATTTTTCCATCTTCAAACTATTCTATTGGAATCTGTGGAATCAAGAACTAGAATATTATTTTTATTATTAACATTTATGTCCATCAAAATTCGAGGAGAAATATTCTATAAAAAGTATACATCGAGAGAAGATTATAAGAAGATAAAATAGGAAGCACCATAAAAGCATCTCCCTACCTAGACAATAATATCGATGATAGAATCTGTCTGATGTAACTGTTTTGGAACTCTAGAGTTTACTTAAGACATTCAATATCCCGGGGAGGGTTTTGACAATAAACTGTGGTTGCTTTTAATCAATTTGTACTCGTAACCTGGCAGTCGCTACCCACACTCATGCCCCAGCCTCACAGAAGTCAGCTGCACACGTATTCTAGAGCCAAAGACAAAGAGAGCATCTTGAAAGCAGTGAGAGAAATATGTAAACTACAAAATACAAAAACACCTGTATATAGAACAACAGCCCAAGAGATCAACAATTTCCAGGAACAACAACAACAAAATTGAATAAAATATAACTTTTTATTTTTATACAATAAAGATCAAGGGAAGCAAATACACTTAAGTTGACTAACACTTCAAAAGTCACATACCTTTCATAGCTGGGAAAAGATCCAATGGGGCAATTACTCAAGGCCCAAGAGAAAGAGAAATTGACAGAGGTAAAGAGAAAGGTAAAAAAAAAAAAAAAATCTAATTTTTAATGACCACATGTCAAATAGCATGACAGATTAGAATTTGAGGAGCTCTAGCCAGACAAAAAAAATAATGCATCCCCACTCACACTCACGGGTCTTCACTCAGTGGTCAGTGGCATTATGACCGTGGCTGGAGAAAGGGAAGACATTTAAAGAAAATTTAATCTGGAGCCTATGGGATTCCCTCCTGAAGTATAAGCCAGGTGTCCTGTGGAAGATGAGAAAAGTTGATCCAAGGCACTCAGGGCTGTCAAGAGCTAGGAGTGGGGCAGGATAATGGAGGCAAATTCCTCTGAGGTATTCCAAGTGAAGAAATAGCTTTTCAAGGCCAGATAATCTCTAGCAAAACTAGAAAGTAAAGAAACTACTTATAATTGAGGAAGGTGATTGAGAAGTTCTAAAGCAGAAAGAAATCTCTCATGGCCTAGAAAACTGGTTATCTCTTAGACCAAATATATCTAGGATTTTGTCAGTGCTTACATGTCATGCTTCACAGAAGTCTTAATAATGTTCTCAAAATGAAATTAAATCCACTGATAAAATTAATCAAGCTAAGTCAGAAACATAGACCATACACAGCTCATATACAGGTCAAATTGATTTAGCAGCTGGCATAAAAAATAGCATATACTTTTCTGGAGGTAAATGTTATTTACTTATGTTTATGTGCATGTATATTCCAGTATGAAAAATTACAAAATGCAAGAAAATGCAACTATGGCCCAGAAAGCAAATAGTTAACAGAAGCAGAGTCAGAGATGATTCAGCTGTTGGAATTATCAGGCATGAACTTTAAAATTACTGTGATAAAATTGCTAAAAGGTATAGTGGGGAAACAGATAAAATAATTTTGACAGATATAGAAACTTTAAGAGAAATGTTAGAAATAAAAAATGCAATATCAGAAATAAAGAATTCTTTAAATGGGCGTAAGAGCAGACTGGACTCAGAAGAGAAATGACCCAATGTCCTTGAATAATGTAGAGTAGGTGTCAAAGCAAAAACACAAAGAAAGAAGAGTAGAAAAGTAAACATAACAAAATACTAAGAACTATAGGACAACGTCAGTGTAGGACAATATCAATATCAGAACTATAGAACAATATTCATTTAGACATGTAATTGGAGCCTCAACAGAAAAAGATGTGTCAGAAGAAATATTAAAGAGAATATGGCTAAGAACATTTCAAAATTGATGAAAGATACCAAAACACAGATCAAATAAACTCAAACCATATACAAGATAAAACAAACAAAAACAAATCTAGGTACGTCATATGTAAATTGCCAAAACCATAAATGAAAATCAAATCTTAAGTAGCCATAGGGAAAAAACACACATAATATAAAGAAGATAAAAACAATGGATGATTTAACATTAAAAACAATGAAGGCCAGCAGACAATGGAATATCTTTAAATGGTTTGAATAAAATAATATTAATCATCATAATATTCATTTGTCAACCTGGAACATCATACTCATCAAGAAGTTCTTCAAAATAAAAACAAACTAATGACAATATCATGCACACAAGTATTAAAATAATTCATCTCCAGCAGTCTTACACTACAAGAAATGCTTAAAGTATTCTTCATTCTGACAGAAAAAGGCACCAAATGAAGCCCCATTTTGCAAAATTTAAGAGGACCAAAAGAGAGTAAATAGTTGGATAAACATGAAGGTCTTCTTTCAAATATTTATACTTCTATTTATCTACTTATTTCTTTAAAAACAATTGAATAAAATACAGAGAAATAACATTATATGATATAGTTCATAGCATTTGTAGAGCTTAAATATAACACAAGAACACAAAATCCCAGAGAAGAGTAAGGAGAATTACACCTTTATAAAGGTCTTATCTAGTTCATGAATTGTATAGTTTTTTGAAGGTAAACTAGAGCTAACATACAGATACATTTTATAATCTTTAAAGCAACCACTGAAATGATAATAATTATGATTATCATAATGCATAATTAGCTATAGCTAAGAAATAAAGACATTATAAAAAGGAATTTTAAAAATATGAAATTTAACAAAATATAGCATAGAAAGAAGAAAAATAGAATGACTAACTAGAAAGCAAATTTTAAGATAGAAAACAAAACCAGACATATTAGTAATTACATTATTGTAAATGGACTATAGGCTCCAATTAAAATGCAGAGAAGGTTGGCATACATTAAATACACACATGCACACACATATGCACAAAGACATACCACACACACATACCAAAATTTTGATGTATGTTGTGATTATAAACATACATTTAAAAACTCAGTGAGCCTGAAAATAAAAATTACTTACACAGATATATCACATAGAAATTAAACTAGTATGGCTATTCTAGTATGTGGAAATTCGACTTCAATAAGAAGAGCATTACTAGATGATATGGTTTGGCTCTGTGTCTCCACCCAAATCGCACCTTGAATTTTAATTCCCACATGTCGAGGGAGGAAGCTGATGGGAGCTGATTGGATCACAGGAGCAGTTTCCCCCATGCTGTTGTTGTGATAGTGAGGGAGTTCTCAAGAGATCTGATAGCTTGAAAGTGTTTGGCATTTCCTCCCTTGCTCTCTCAATCACCTACCAGTATGAGAAGACATGCCTTGCTTCCCCTTTACCTTCTGCTGTGATTGTAAGTCTCCTGAGGCCTCCTCAGCCATGTGGAACTGTGAGTTAATCAAGTCTTTTTTCTTTATAAATTACCCAGTCTCATGTAGTTCTTTTAGCAGTGTGAAAATGGACTAATACAGGAAATTCGTACCTGGATAGTGGAGAATTGCTATAAAGATAACTGGAAAATGTGGAAGAACTTTAGAACTCAGTAACAGGCAGAGGCTGGAACAGTTTAGAGGCTCAGAAGAAGACTGGAAGATTAGGAAAAGTTGGAACCTTCTAGACATTTGTTGAATGGTTGTGACCAAAATTCTGTTAGTGATATGGACAATGAAGTCCAGACTGAGGTGATCTCACACAGAGATGAGAAAATTTATTGGGACCTGGAGTAAAGGTCACTTGCTGTGCTTTAGCAAAGATACTGGCAGCATTTTTCCCTGTCCTAGAGATCTGTGGAATGTTGAACTTGAGAGAAATAAGTTAGGGTATCTGGCAGAAAAAAAATTTCTAAGCAGCATTTAAGATGTGACTTGGCTTTTTCTGAAAGCATATAGTCGTAGGAGTTCACAAAGAGATGGTATGAGATTGGAACTTTTGTTTAAAAGGGAAGCAGAGTGAAAAAGTTTGGGAAATTTGTAGGCTGACCATACAATAGAAAAGAAAAACACATTTTTCTGGGGAGAAATGTAAGCCAGCTGCAGAAATTCACATAAGTAACAAGGAGCTGAATGTTAATAGCCAACACAATGTGAAAAATGTCTCCAGGGCATATCAGAGATCTTCACAGCAGCCCCTCCCATCACAGGTCCAGAGGTCTAAGAGGAAAAAAATTCTTTCCATGGCTGAGCCCAGGGCCCCACTAAGCTCTGCAGCCCCAGGACATGTCACCCTGTGTCCCAAACACTCTAGCTGTAGCCATGGCTAAAAGAGGGCCAAGATACAGCTTGGGTCATGGCTTCAGAAGGTGCAAGCCCCAAGCTTTGGAGGCTTCTGTGTGGTGTTAGGTCTTGGGGTGTGCAGAAGACAAGAGTTGAGCTTTGGGAGCCTCCATCTAGATTTCAGAGGATGTATGGAAATGCCTGAATGTTCAGGCAGAAGTTTGCTGCAGGGGTGGAGCCCTCAAGGAGAAACTCTGCTAGGACAATGCAGAAGGAAAATGTGAAGTTGGAGCCCCCACACAGAATCTCCAGTGGGGCACTTCCTAGTGGAGCTGTAAGAAGAAGGCTGTCATCCTCCAGACCCCAGAGTGGTAGATCCATTGGCAGCTTGCACCATTTGCCTGGAAAAACCACAGGAACTCAGCATCAGCCTGTGAAAACAGCCACGGGTGTTGTAGCCTGCAGAGCCATGGGGGTAGAGTTGCCCAAGGTCTCGGGAGACCACCCCTTGCATCAGAATGCCCTGGACATGGGACATGGAGTCAAAGAAAATTATTTTGGAGCTTTAATACTTTATGAGTGCCCTGCCAGGTTTTGGACTTGCATGGGGCCTATGGCCCCTTTATTTCAGACAATTTCACCCATTTGGAATGAGAACATTTATTCAATCCCTGTACCCCCATTGTATCTTGGAAGTAACTAACTTTTTATTTTTAAGGCTTATAAAAAGAAGGGACTTGCCTTGTCTCAGATGAGATTTTGGGCTTGGACTTTTAGGTTAATGCTGGAATGAGTTAAGACTTTGGGGGACTGCTGGGAAGGCATGATTGCATTTTGAAATGTGAGAAGGACATGAGATTTGGGAAAGGCTGGGGTGGAATGATAATGTTTGACTCTCTCTCCCCACCCAAATCTCATCTCAAATTGTAATTTCCATGTGTCAAGGGAGGGAGCTGTTGGGAGTGAATGGAAGTGAATGGATCGTGGGGGTGGTTTACCCCATGCTGTTCTTGTGATAGTGAGTGAGTTCTCATGAGATCTGATGGTTTAAAAGTGTTTCACAGTTCCCCCCAGCGCATTTTCTCTCTCCTGCCACCATGAGAAAACAATCCTTGCTTCCCCTTTACCTTCCGTTTTAATTGTATGTTTCCTGAGGCCTTGCTAGCCATCTAGAACTATAGTCAAATAAATCTTTTTGCTTTATAAATCACCCAGTCTCAGGTAGTTCTTTATAGTAGTGTGAAAAATGACTAATACACTAACTGATAAAAAGACACATTTCATAATAAAGAAAAGGAAAGAAATGATAAGTATTCATTCATTCATGAGAGAGCTTCAAAATAAAAAGGCAAAACTTAATCAAACTGAAAAGAGAAATACAGAAAACATACACCGACATTTGGAGATTTTAATCTCTCTGCAATTGAAAAAAAGAAGTACACAAAAAATAAAAATATTTAAAAAATTAAAATTTTGCCAACCAAATTGTTCTAATTGATACTCACAGGATATTTCACTAAATTTCAGAATACACATTCTTTCCAAGTGTACATGAACATTCACAAAGGTAGACTAGTGTTTGGGCCATAGGGTAGTCTCAGTAAATGTCAAAAAGGAAAATTATACAAAATAAGTTATCAAGACATAAATACATTAAAATTTTTAATAATGAATGTGAACCTCCAAATATTTGAAAATTATATAACATAAAATTGAAAATTATACTAAATAATATATTTATCCAAGTTTTTTTTAAAAAAAGAGAGTGAAAGTAGAAATTTTAACTTTAAAAACCATTTTCAACTGAGTTATAAGATTAGAATATATAAAAATCTGGGCAATTCAGAGAAGACTTAAGCACAAACTATATATTATTACATGCTCATTTTAGAAAAAATACAAATTCGATAGTCAATGGTTTAATCATGTATTGCAATTCAGCAATCTCACTACTAGGTGTATATCCAAAGGAAATGAAATCACTATGTCAATGAGAGAGCTGCATTTCCATGTTCATTGCAGCACTCCTCACAATAGCCAAGATATGAAATCAGCCTAAGTGTTTTCCAGCAGATGAACAAATAAAGAAAATGTGATATAGATACACAATGTAATCCTATTCAACCTTAAACAAGAAAGAAGTCCTGTCATTTGCAACAACATGGATGAACCTAGAGGACATTATGCTAAGTGAAATCAGGCAGAGAAAGACAAATACCACCTGATCTCACTCATATGTGGGCTCTAAACAAGTTGAAATCATAGAAGCGGGGGTAGAATAGCAACGGTTGCCAGGGGCTGGGGGAAAGGGCACTGGGGAGATGTTGGTCAAAAAATACAAAATTTCAGTTACAAGGAATAAGTTCGAGAGACCTATTGTACAAGATGGTGACTATAGTTAATAATGACGTATTGTGTTTTTTGTAAATTTGCTAAGAGAGTAGATTTTGAGTGTTCTCACCACAAAAGTGATAAGTACATGAAGTAATGCATATCTTAATTAGCTCAATTTAACCATTCTATGATGTATACATATTTTAAAATGACATATCACACATGGTATATACAGATGTTTCTATTGATAAAAAATAAAAATAAATTTATATTTCAATAAACTAAAAAAGAGAACAGATTAAACCTAAATTAAATAGAATTAGGGTAATAACCTAACTGTAGCATACAAATCAATGCAATGGAAGGCAAGAGGAAAATTAGCAAACCAATTATTTGTTCTTTGAAAATGTTAAAAAATGGATAAATCTCTAGTAAGGCTAAATGAGGAGAAAAAGAGAAAATATCTATTGCCAATGTGAAAAATGAACAAGGGTCATTGCTCCAGCAGAGTTCCTCACCTTGATTCATTGCCATTCTGGGTGGGTGATTCTTTCTGGGGGTGGGGGACAGGGGCTGTCCAGTGCTTGGTGGGATGGTTATTAGCATCCTTGGCCTCTGCCCAGGAGATGTAGCAATAGCACCCCCAGTTGTGACAATCAAAAATGTCTCTAGATGTTGTCAAATGTCCCTCTGAGCAAAATAGCCCCCCTCTTCAGAACCATTGCCCTAGGTCGTACTTACATTATAATGGCGATCAGGTGGCTAAATACGTGCTACTTTATCTCATTAAATGGACAAAGTATTTGTAAAGCATGACTTATGAAAAAAATGACCCAAGAAGACATAGAAAATTTAGAAATATCCACATCTATTAAAATGACGCAATGAGTAATTGAAACTCTTCCCACAAACACCACTTTAGCATAGTGGGCTTCACCAGTAATTTCTATTAGGTTGGTACAAAAGTAGTTGCAGTTCTTGCCATTGAAAGTAATGGGAAAAACCGCCATTACCTTTGCATCAGCCTAACAACTTTTAATAAGGGTATAATAACAATCTATACAATATTCTTTCAAAAAATAAAGAAGGATCATTTTCCATCTCATTTTTTTGAGATAGAATAACCTTAATACGAAAATCTGAGAAAATACATCAGAACAGAAAATTATATACAGAATAATATTTCTTATGAACATAAGATACAGAAATCCATTGCTATGTATTAGCAAATCATGCCTAGCAATACATACAATATATAATACATCATGACAAGTTGGAGTTTACCCCAGGAAAGTATGTTTAATGTAAATTTCTATATTAAAAGAGCAAAAATAGAAAAAGAAACATGCCTTTGAAAAAAAACAGAATAAAGGACCATTTGGTAAAATTCAATAGTTTCTCAGAATGCTACAAATACAAATACCAGAAAAAAAAAACTTTTAAAAATTGTTTGTTAGAGAATGTCTTCTTAAAACCTATAGGTGCCGTGGCTCACGCCTGTAATCCCAGCACTTTTGGAGGCCTAGGCAGGCAGATCAGTTGAGGCCAGGAGTTTGAGACCAGATTGGCCAACATGGTGGAACCCTGTCTCTAATAAAAATACAAAAAATAGCCAGGCATGGTGGCGGGTGCCTGTAGTCCCAGCTATTCGAGAGGCTGAGGCAGGAGAATCGCTTGCACTCAGGAAAGGGAGGTTGCAATGAGCCAAGATCACGCCACTGCACTCCAGCCTGGGTGACAAAGCGAGACTCCATCTCAACAAAACAAAACAAACAAACAAGAAAACCCCTGGCCAGGCATGGTGGCTCACGCCTGTAATCCCAGCACTTTGGGAGGCTGAGGCAGGCAGATCACGAGGTCAGGAGTTCGAGACCAGCCTGGCCAACATGGTGCAACCCTGTCTCTACTGAAAATATAAAAGTTAGCTGGGCATGGTGGCAGGCGCCTGTAATCCCAGCTACTCAGGAGGCTGTGGCAGGAGAATCGTTTGAACCCGGGAGGCAGAGGTTGCAGCGAGCCGAGATTGCACCATTGCACTCCAGTCTGGGTGACAGGGCGAGACTCCACCTCAAAAACAAACAAACAAACAAACAAAAAGCCCTATAGAGAATATTACACTAAAAAGGAGAATATGTAAATAAATGTTATCAAAGTCAAAGATAAGGCAACAGTGATTGCTATTTCTGTTAATGATTAACATAAATATATTGAGAATTCTGAAAAAACAGGTAATATAATAAAACAAATAGAAATATTATAAATAAAAAACATATAACATTCTGATGATATTTTACTGTCTGTTGGGGAAAAATTGGAGTTTTCTTTTGATTCCTTAGTATGATTTCCTATTAAAACTAATAATAAAATTTGATATTTGATATATTGCCTTGTTAAGGCAACATGCAACAATCAATAGCTTTCTACATGACAACAATAAACATGAAGGAGACACAATAAAAATATTTCAATTATAGCAACTAAAAACTATAATAATAAATATTAAAATGTACCAGAGGTATAGAAATAAAACAAAATGAAATTTTGAGGGACATGTTAAGATTGGAATTGTGGTTTTTGCCATTTAAAAGTTATGGCAAAAATCAGAATTACTTTTGCACCAACCTATTACCATGTTTTTTTAAAAAAGGAGAGGCACACAATACCCTGGGTAGAAAACTTCAATTTTGCAATATTAATATTCCCAAATCAATCTAATAATTTATTTCAATTCCAAACAAGTTCTCAAAATATGTATTTATAGGTCAAGACCAGATTATTCTAAAGTTATTTCATCTGGAAAGAGAACAGGTACACAGAGTCAAATGGCCATAATAGGAGATCATTGTGTATTCCAGATTTATGATATTTCCTGAGATCACATATGTTCAAAAATGTAGCAATGAAAGATAGTATTTTTACTCAGAAAAGATGTAACTGACCAAAAGACATCTAGATTTTCAAATCTGTGATAAAAGTGGGACTTCTGTAAAATATTCTCTTTCACTACGATTAATATGTAATAATCAACAAGAAAATACAATGGTAGGAGAAGAAAATGAAATAAGTATATGAGCATGCAATTCACAGGAAAAAAATAACACAAAACAAAATTGAAAAATAAACATACAAAATATATCTTCAGTAATAGTAAGGAGGAAAACAAAAGAAGCTTTTTTTTGAGGGCTATTGTTTTCACCATCAGAGGGGTCTACAATCCTTTTTCTAAAATCGTCAAATTGTCTGTAATAAATTGTTTGTCTTTTGCAACTCAGAATTTCTGAATTTTTTGAAAGAAAATAGAGTACTTGTACAATATTATATAACATATTCAGCAGTGTCTAGGGTACATCCTTTCATCAAACACATTAATATTTCTCATATTCATAAGTGAGACAAATCAAAGATAAAACTTATCTCACAAAAATTCAGTTCAGGTTTTGCTGACCACATGAATCATAAAAATTTCTGTGAGATCAGAACTTTTGGGGTTTCTTAATTTTATGTAAGAAATTGTGGATCTGTAATCGGTGGAGACAAAGACATGGGGCAAGAGAAAGTCCTGTATGATGTGTAACATACCTGCTGGTCAACCTTCTCCAGGGGAAAAATCTTTGATGTAGAAATACCTTCTGATTCAACCAGTCTTCCAGGTGTGCATCCTCCAAGATAGAATAAATAGTGTATACATCCACAAAGACCCTTGTTTTAGCATTGCCTTTGTGTATTGGTGCAATGCTATAATAAAATACCACAGATTGGGAGGCTTAAACAACAAACATTTATTTCTCACAGTTCAACAAACTGGGAAGTCCAAGATCAAGTTCGAAGCCAGGCAGGATTGAAGTTGAGGCCTCCCCTCTTGTCCTGGCAGCCACCATCTTGATGTGTGTGCATATTCAAGGGCAGAGAGAAGGAGAGGGAGAGCACGTGCTCTGTGTAGGTATGATTAATGGGATAACTACTCTATGCCTGACACTTTATATGTCCACTGTTTCACTGAAATTTCTTCTTAACCCAGTTTTACAAGCAAGACTCCTACAGAGAGAGAAGCTAACCTGGCCTGTAGATATCAAATTGGGATTTGAACCTCAGCTGTAGAATTACAAAACCCATCTTTTCTGAGCTATGATCAAATGAACCACCTCTATGGCCTCTGTTTTCTTCAAAACCATCTGGCAAGGATATGAGAGAAAATGTTTCATCCTTAGTAATCAATTAACTACATTTTAAAATATTAATATGATGCAAAATATAAGATAATTTAAAATGTAAATGTTCACATTTTATGGGCTATTATGTTTCTGTATTTAGAAGGTAATAAATACAGTTGTAAGTAGCAAATGTAGTAGTAGTAGAAATAACAGTTGCAGTTATAATACTATTACTACAATTGTAGTAGTAATAACAGTAATAGCTGACCCTTATTGAAGGCTCTCTATGTGCCAGGCACTACTTGAAATACTTTACATGTAATAACTCATTTATATTTAAAATAACCCTATAAGGCAAGTATTATAACTATCTTTATTTTACAGGCAATGAATCAGAAGCAAAAGTTTTAAGTAATTTTCCCTGTCTTATATGTAGAAAATAGTAAACCCAGAAGTCTGGTTGGAGGCTGTAATAATTCTCTCTCAAGAGTCTTATTTAACAAAAGAATCTAATACACCAAGAAGAAGGCAAAAGCTTCTAGCTAAGAGATGAAGAGAAAGGATAAAAAAAAAAAATAAAGCCTGTTTCTGGGCATGGAGACTGCCCCTACCTATTTGGGGACTTACATTACATAAAGGATAACTCTTAATTATTTTTATTTGTAAAAGAAGAGTGGGAATGATAATAAGATGTCTAAACAACTAATTTTTAGAAAAAAGTTTGGCGAAGAAATATAAGCATCAGGAGTTTGATTTGGGGACTCATTATTGTGGTCCCAGACCAAGCACTTAACATCTCTTTGATTGTTTAAGTTATGGAGCCACTAAGTTTTGGGATAGGTTGTTAGGCACAAAAACCTAACTAATGCAAATATCCCACTAAAATCTCTCACAAAGCAGTTTTAGGTTTAGGATCCATAAATATGAAAACATTAATTGTACTTTCAGTGTGTGGGAATTATGCTATAATTGAGGGATCAGATGAAGTAAAAATATGTCCCCAGAAAGTTAATACTTAAGTAAGGAGAGACACATGGCTAAGTAAATACAATACTGAAGAGTCAGTGGGACCCAGTGTGTGAGTACCTGCTCATAGTTTGGGTTAAGATTATGAGAGAGATAATTGGTCCGGTGTGGTGGCTCATGCCTGTAATCCCAGCACTTTGGGAGGCCAAGGGGGGCGAATCACGAGGTCAGGAGTTCGAGACCAGCCTGACCAAAGAGATGGTCACAACTTCCTTTGTGGCTGCCAACATTAGGACAAGGTGATGTTTAAGCTCACCCAAGTGAACTGATGTTAAAATACAAGGAAGGAAAGGATTATGTATTATATCTAAGAGAGAGGGCCAAAATAAGACAGAACAAGAAAAGTTCGAGGAAAGGCAATCCATCAGTCTGGTTTGGTATAATAGCAGAGTATACGTATGCCCTTGTGGTGGAAAAGGCTGCGCAGAAACAGGCAGCATCACTAGAGCCTCCTCACGCCCTTCATTTTCTAAAAGGCCGTAGGCAGGTATGTAGTACATTCTAATAAAACTTCAAAACGACAAAGCTTGCTTCTGGCAGGATGAACTAGGACAGTCAACACTGAAGACAGTAGGATTCATAAAGTAAAGCACAGAAGAAAAGAGTGAAAGAAGAAGGAAATCTTGCAATGGAAGAATGGAAAGAATCTGGCCCCAGATTTGATCTAAGTGTCACGGTTCATGTTTCAATCTGGGTAATTAAAATACATTCTGCCTGTAATCCCAGCTACTCCAGAGGCTGAGGCAGGAAAATTATTTGAACCCAGGAGGCTGAGGTAACAGTAAGCTGAGATGGCATCACTGCACTCCAGCCTGGGCGACAGAGCAGGACTCTGTCTCACACACACACACACACACACACACACACACACACACACACAATTCTGAACGTGGTAGAGAGGGTTTGAAGGAGAAGGATGTACAGCAAACGGTGTTTAACACAAACTGGATTAAAGAATCATTTCTTTTGTCTAATTGTTTGATAAAAGATAATGACATTAAAAATAAAAGGGGCAATTATCCAACTGTCAGAAGGGCTTAAAGCTGCCCTAGAGAGAAGTCATAAGGTCAACTCCACACCCAAACTTCCGTATTTGCTGTTGCTGTTAGTGTTGAATGCCCATTGCAAAGTCCAATAATGATTGAATACGTGATTTTTGTAAAATTTTAATCCAATATATTTTCTTTTGTTGTGATGAAGAATGAAGAATGCGGGAAATTATTCAGCTGAAGTATTCATTCATGTACTGTTTATTCAGCAAAACTTAGGAAAAAGAATAATTGTCCTCGCAGGATACAGATTTTACTATAATCCTGCAATGAACAAGAGGAGTTTCTAGCAGACATCCAGGAATGGAAATGACAACCCAGAGAGTGAGGCACAAAGTCCCTACATTCATGGTTCTAAACGAGGAGGCAGGTAGAAAATGAAAAGAGAAGGGGAATGGGTTGGAATAATCTTGGTCTTTGCAGATTCACTAAGAGATGAGATTGATTAATCGATATGCACTTTAAAGCTTGTGTGTGACGGGTCATATGTTCTAATAATTTTGTAAGCAGCAGGGCCTTATCTGAAAATGGTCATTCTGTTCCAATGTCTTGTGAGGGAAGAGCTCTCAGGAAAAAGTGAGCAAGACAAACAGGACAGGGGCAGGTGCTGCGGCCGAGCAGAACATCAGAAAGTGTGGGCTCAAGGGATGTCTAACTTTGGCATAATGGGGGGCACTCTGCAGGACAGCTAGCCCCAGGGTCAGTCCCACCCATGAGGTGAGGGGCAGCCTCTGAGCCTCATGCCAGGCATTGGCCCCTGGTGCGAGGAGCTCAAGATGCTCCCACTGGACTGTAACCCCTTCTCCAGAACTGGGGGTGCTGAGTTCCTGAAAGCAGGAGGGATGAAGGGCAGCTCCAGGACACAGGGCTGGGCAGGTGCCAAGGGCTCCCATCACAGCCTGTGCTCTTCCTGCCCTCCACATAGAATTTATTTCTTAAAAATCTTCACCACATATCTTCATGGTAAATCTGGGGCAAAGCTTTAAAAGCATACAGTAAGCATTTATAATTTATGGCTTTCCATTTCAAATTCCATTTTTATATTGTATTTCTTGACCAGGAGCACTGGTCAAAAGTTTCTTTTTCACTTTCTCTCCTTCCTTACCTCTCTCTCCCTCCTTGTCTTCCTTCCTCCCTTCCTCTCTTTCATTTTTTTCTTAGCATTTTAGCAGTTAAAGAAAAAAATAATAAGTTAAATGCCACATTCAGAATTATATATCTTGGTAAAAATAGATGGCTGTTTAAGCACACTAGCAATGTGTAATAAATCATTCCATGTTAGTAAGCTGAAAGTGTTACCACGTGCCTGAATATTTTGTTCTTGCATAGATGCAGATATAAGAAATGAAAAGCTTCTAGGCATTCAGCTCAAAATCTAAGAACACTAGCCCAAGAGCTTTAAAAACATCAAGAAATACACACAAGATTTTAGTCTTCCCTCATTTTATTTTATGAGTACTTAAATATTTGAGAGTGATGTAAGTCTCTCCAGAAAAGGCTGAGCAGTGTGCAGTATGTCCCAGAATTTTTATTTTATTTATTTATTCATTTATTTTGAGACAGAGTTTCACTCTTGTCACCCAGGCTGGAGTGTAATGGCATGATCTCAGCTCACTGTAACCTCTGCCTCCCAGGTTGAAGCAATTCTTCTGCCTCCAGCCTCCCAGGTAGCTGGGATTACAGATGGCTGACACCACACCCAGCTAATTTTTTGTATTTTTAGTAGAGACAGGGTTTCACCATGTTGGCCAGGCTGGTCTCGAACCACTGACCTCAGGTGATCTGTCCACTGTAGCCTCCCAAAGTGATGCAATTACAGGCATGAGCCACTGCACCTGGCCAGTATGCCACATAAGTGGGGTACATATTGCAATGAGTGTTACAGTCCCCCTTTATCTGAGGGAGATATATTTCCAGACCCCCAGAGGATTCCTGAAATTGCAGACAATAGCAAACCCCACTGCTGCCATTAGGAATGCATTTCTGTTCATGTCTGCCACTTACAAATGTAATGCCTCTCCCACCTTAACTAAGCACTTTTCACACACTGGGACCACAACTTTTGCAGTTTGAAGTGCAACAGTAAAACCCAGCATAAATTTCTTCTTTCTTCACATTTTGACAGATAGATGATTCTTTTTGAACATAAAGCGTAGCAATATTTTCTTTCCTACTTAAGTTGGGAACTTTCACCTTTTCACTTAAAGCAAGCACTTCAAATCTTCTCTTTGACATATCCCAATGACAAGCATAGCCATTTTTTTGCTTTGGGGCACACAATTAAGTCAAATGAAGGTGACTTGAATACAAGTACTGTGCCGTGACAGTTGATACTCAGGCGGCTACTAAATGACTAACAGGCAGTCAGTGTAGACGGTGTGGATCCACTGGACAAAGGGAGGAGCCACATCCCAAGTGGGACACAGTGGGATGGCTCACGATTCCATCACAATGCTCAGAACAGCATGCAATTTAAAACGTATTAATTCTTAATTTCTGGAATTTTCCATTTAATATTTTCAGACTGTGTTTGGGCAGGAGTAACTGAGACTCTGAAAAGTGAAACTGTGGGTGAGGGGGCACTACTGAATCTTGAAGCACGCTTTGTCCCTCCAGACAATCACGATGCCCCAAGCCTTCACTCTCCTTTCACCTGCGACATTGTCATCTAGTTACATATTAAAATATGCTGAAGAGACACTTTTTCTCTTAATTGCTTCCAAACAATTGCAGTAATTTGCCCAATTAAAAAGGGGGAGGGTTACATGGAACCTTTGAATGCTCCTTCCCCAGAACGGCTCTTCCGCCCTCCAGGGGTTCTAGTAGCCACAGAGAGCAGCCGTGAGTTAGGTCACCTCTGCCCTGATTATTGCACGTCCTCAGAGAAGCATGAAGAGCTTTGATGTCTTGAATCATGTTGGCGAATTTTGTTCTTTAAGTGAGGGCAGACACCATTTTAGCTGGAAGGGAATAGTGATCTATCTTTTGAAAGAGGAGAAATGGTGTGTCCTCCATCCAATTACACACTGCCAGCAACAAGGCAGCTCATGCCTGCTGCAAAGAGAACAAAGAGAGCATGTTCTGGAAGCGACAGGTGACTCCATCCTCCCCCACTTTACCACAACCTTTCCTGGAATACAGAGTGGGATATTGGACACCTTCCATCACAAGATGGCCTTCTTCTCAGGTCCTCTTTCTCTCCACTCCCTGGGTGGTCAACGTGGAATCACTGGTGAAGGGGTGAAGCTGGGGGCTGTGGGGTTGGATGGGGATAGAACACCCCTCTGGTCAGGTCACTCACCAAGGCAGTGAAGATGTAGTTCAACGAAGCTGCAAGGAGGGCCAGGGGGTTGGAATAAGTCCTCCTCTATCACCAGAGGGCTGGACGTGGTCTATTGCCTGGAGGTCTCTGGAGTTTAGCTGCCTCGTTTTCAAGATGGGAATAAAAGCCCTCCTAGGCTACCTCACAGAGTAGTTGAAGATCAAGGGCATGGCATAATTTTATAATGAGTACCAAGTTCTAGAATGTGTAAGGTATTTCCATCAAGTTGCTTTTAAAAGCATGGACCTGGGGCTCAAGGATGTGTTGTAGTTGGTGTGTGTCAGTTTGCTAGATCCATGCATTAATGATTATTGGTGGGAGAGCCAAGGCGCCTGCTGCAGCTGTGCAGAGTAAGTTCTACCAGAACTCAGAATGAGGCCAACCCTGGCCTCATGACACCCCCTTTCTATGTGCAATGAGGCAGCTTGGGTTCTGTCCCCAGGAGACCATCCTGTGATGCTGTCCACGGTGATCACACTGTCTTCCTCATCACAGGCTCTCAACCTTGAAAGCTATAAGCACACCTCTCTCAGTGGCACATGCTTACGATACTTTCATCTTGAAAATCTGTGGTTGACTTCCTATTTAAATCACAATATTGTAACTACCTCCTGCAGGCTCAAGGGAACTTCCCACTGCCATTAGCACTCTTTTCCTAGGACAAAGGTCTGAGCAAGGCCCTGCCCTTCGGTGGCTCCCATCTGTGTCTGTTTACCTCCTGCACCTGCCAGCCTGCTCCTGAATTCACAGCAACATTAGGCTGTGTTCAGTTCCATTCTTGCTCCCAGGCTCCTGCGCCTTCGTGCTTGGTGGTCTCCTTCATTAGATTCACACCCTTTCTCCACCCTGCAACATCTGCCTATCCAACCATTGTTTTGACTTCAAAATCCAGTGCAGACACTGCCACTCTTCTGCTCAGCTCATATGATGTGTCCTCCAGGACTCACACTCTGACAGTTGTCCACTACCCTGACACACACACACACACACATACTCACACACACACCGAGTTAAACCCTTCTTTCTTCTATAAAGATTTCTGCATTTGCTCCATGCACTGTGCCATGATATATTCTCTTGTTATGTCTCCATCTCCCACTCTTAAGTTTTTGATTTTTAAAATGTTCCTTGTTTTGTTTTTCAGAGCTTTTGCCTGTTGTATCTTTGAACGCTGATCACCTGGAATGCCTGCAACAAAAACACATTCAGCAAATGCTAGGGAAACACAATTTAATTAAAAAGGAGAAAATTAAAGCAATCAATAAATGCTTTTCTAGCTCCTATAAGATGTTAATCAGAATTTCATGAACTATGAACATATCACTTATTATTATTCCTAGCCTCTCAGAAGCCATAGCATGCAACCCATTCAACCTACAATCTACACTTAGCCTGCCCCATCAGCCTAGACTATGCAAGCTGGCAGATGCACAGGCACTGGGCACCTGCTGTGGGCACTAGTGTCTCCAATTGGTTTTGGTGCCAAGATAATACCAGCATGTATTTTCTGAATATGTCTTGGGGGCCAATTGCCTACCAGCTGTATGTCCTAAACCCATGTAGTGAGAGCTTTCTGTCCATGTAGCTATCTTCCTTTACTCTTTCCACTGGGATAAAAGCTGAGCCAAGGCCTTAGCCTGGATAGCTCCTGCAAGACCCCTCAGCTCAAGGTATGGGGGAAATTTTATTCATTTCCCCATTTGCTACTGGTGATCTTGCTCCAAACCGAATGGCACACTGTAACCCCAGCTTTGCCCCTACTTGACTCGGATCAACCCTAGACGACCCAGACAGTGACTCCCACTGGTAAGCCTCCCACACAAGAACATCATGTTTTTAAATCCCCAAGTTTTTTGGACAGTAATGCTCAGTCCAGACCACACCTTGGGACAAAAGCCTGAGTTACTTTTGGGTAGGTGCCCTGCTGCAATTCCAAATTGTCCCGATTTTCTCAATTCTGTTTCAGACTCACTGTTAGAATATTAACATCCCTCACAGTTAAAGGCACAGATTTGTGATGACAACAAGGAAGTAAGATGTAGGCCTTGAACTGAAAGGACATTCTGAGTCACTGCAGAAATGACTCAGAAGAATGGAACAATAGAACACATGATAAAACAATATAAGTGGGGGTGTAGAAAAGAAAGGGATGATCAGGAGCCAAGGGGCCCAAGGGGTCATGGAAGTCTTGTTGAAGGAAGCCTCATAAGGCCACAGATCAGGCATTTCAAAAACAAATTCTTTCATAAGGACCAAGCATGCAATGTGTCTAATGGCCTGATTTATGGAAATGGGAAGTCTAGAAGAGTCCAGATTCTGTCTTGTACCAAAGAGTGTTCTCTCAATGTGGAAGGACCTCAAATTCAATGAAACAAAGTCAAACACATATGCAAGTCGACTAAATTATTCTAAGGGCCTCCCTGGGACTTCAGGTGGCCCATTGGAATGCCCAATCTACCAAAAGGAAAAGAGAGCACATACCGTCAGAAGGAATGGTCTGACAAGGACAGAAAGGAAGGGTGACCATGGCACATAGATGCGTGAGCACAGTTGGGAACTGAAACATCATAGGACAAGTGGGATGTAGACAATTTTTAAGAAATCTGAATGATGGCCAAGATAATTCAGAATGCTCTCATAAGAAATATGAAGTCAAATGAGGTTCCAGGACAGGTGACCAGCAAAATAGATATGCTTCGCAAATGCTCCACAAATAACATGCATAAGATAGAATTATTCTATAAAAGGGCAGAAAATAAATACATTAACTTTCTAAAAGATTCTGTTCATTTTAGATGTTAAGATTTTTGTAGCTTCTAAGCATATTAATGATTTGAATTCTTTACTGTGAATAACTTTTGTAGTGGAATTTCTCATGTAGATGATTTAATGTAGGACAATAGGATAATTCAAATAAAATTATAATTTTAAAAATGAAAGAATCAACAATACAGTAACATAAATATGTAGTAAATATTCGATATTTGTAATACTTATGGATTTTTTTTTCTTGCTGTTTAGGCTTCTAAAGCCTTCTTGTAGTTTAATTTCCTAAAGAAAACCTGGATAAATAATCTAAGATAATATTTTAATTCATGGGAAGTGGTGTCAGCAGCAAAGATTTGTCTTGGCATCCAGCCTAGTCCATTTTATTGGTGATTTCCCTTCTTCATCTACAAAGATAAAATTAATTTTTGATGTGTGCTGGGAGGTATGCTTTTGCTCCTCTCTTTTCTTGCTCTAATTCCTCTAAAACATGGATTAAGTGTCACTCAGTTAAATTACCCAACTCAAATCTACTGACAAGATATTAACTGTAAAGTAAGTTAAAAACATGTAAAGATAAAGAAGTATGGGGTCCAGAAAATTTCAGCAGGATAGGAAGGTGAAATCTTAAGTGAGGTGGCAGCTTTCACTTTTAAACTGAGCTCCGGTATTAAAGGGACTTATCTCCCCCAAGTGTATGTGTGTGAAATGCCATTTGGAGGCCACTAGGAGGTCAGGCTGTCATCAGCTGAGAAAGGCTCCTCTACAGGTTTACTCCAAAGGGAAAACCATCAAGATGAGCTCTCACCCCTTTCTCCTCATGAAGGGATGGGAAGGGTACACTTCCCCTTCTTCCTTTGGAGAGCAGGGTTACAACCTGAAAGGCCAGAAAAGGGCTTCTGAAGCTGCTTATTTATAAAATGCACTATTATCTGAAAAATACATTATAATATGAAAGTAATTGTACCATAGTAGACAGACATACATTTAAAGAAGTAACCCAAACATAAGCTCTATTGGTTTTTCAGCATTTGTTCCATATGCTAAGACATCATCTTATTAGTCATCGGTACTATCTGACAAATGTGTTGTGCTTGAGAGAATGATCATCATTTTTGTTTTAACCTATCCTCAAACAAAACCTGAAGATTATTTTTAATGGGAAATTGTGTTGTTAGGTATATGAAAAAATTATAGCATCAGATAGACCTGGATTCTAATTTTGTGTGCCCAGTATAAGCCACACAATCGCAGTGGAGTTGTCCTCACTGAGCACCTGTTTGTCAGACCTTGGGTACAGGGAGTTTAGTAATAAAGACACGAAATGCCTGCCCTCAAGAACTTATAGTAAACCTAGATAGGCAGTTAGGTGTGGTGGCAACAGGCACGACTAACACTAAAAGAGAAGGATGATGCCCAGCTCATTGGGTTTGTGTGAGAGAAGTGCCTGGCTCTGTCCATCAGGATTCAATCAAGAAAGGAGAACTCTTCCAGGCATTTAAAGCAGAAAAAAAATTCATGAGTGATTTGGGTGCTTACATAGAAATCATGAAGTCTGAAGAAATGAAAGCCAAAGCAACCACCTCCCTGACTTACAGGTTTACTGATACACTGAGGTTTAGAGAGTCTGAATTGCACCCACTACTCAGAGGTCCAGAAACAGCTGGAAGCTTCTAGTTTCAGGTTTCTCTGTAGATTCGAGTGGAGGACTGGCAGAGAATGAACGGTTTCTGCCCCCTCTGCCCTCCAGAACTCAGGGAATCAAATCTCATGGCCAGACCAGTACATAGATTTTACCCAGCATCCCCGAGGAGGGAAGATAATTTGCCTCTTGATGTCCTAACTTGCTGAACTTCAGGGAGCAGAGCATGCTAAAGCCAAGCAGGAAAGATGGCCCATCAGTCGCTCCGATAGCCTGAAGCCCTGAGTTATGCACATTTGGATGTATAAAAGTGTGTTTCAGAGGAAGAAAAAAAACACACTCAGGTACTTGGGGACAGAAAATAAACCATAGTAGAAATAGTTAATTTTCTTTCTTTTGTTTGTTTGTTTGGAGACAGAGTCTCGCTCTGTCGCCCAGGCTCACTGCAACCTCCGCCTCCCAGGTTTAGGCGATTCTCCTGCCTCAGCCTCCTGAGTAGCTGGGTTTACAGGCACACGTGCCACCATGCCTGATTGATTTTTGTATGTTTTAGTAGAGACGGGGTTTCACCATGTTGGCCAGGAGGGACTCGAACTCCTGACTTCAGGTGACCCACCCACCTCGGACTCCCAAAGTGTTGGGATTACAGTAGTGAGCCACCATGCCCGGCCAATTTTCTACCAAAATCAACTGTTCTTATTTATTTATTTAACTTTTAAGTTCATGGGTACATGTTGAGGTTTGTAATATACGTGAACTTGTGTCATGGGGCTTTGTTGTACTGATTATTTTTCACCCAGGTATTAACCCTAGTACTCATTAGTTATTGTTGTTGATCCTCTTCCTCCTCCCAATCTCCACCCTTAAGTGGGACCCAGTGTCTGTTGTTCCCCTCTATGTGCCCAAGTGTTCTCATCATTTAGCTCCCACTTGTAGGTGAAAACGTGGTATTTTTCTGTTCCTGAGTTAGTTTATTAAGGGTAATGGCCTCCAGCTCCATCCATGTTCCCACAAAGAACATGATCTCATTCATTTTTATGGCTGCATAGTATTCTATGGTACATATGCACCACATTTCCTTTATCCAGTCTACCACTGAGGGGCATTTAGGTTGATTTTATGTCTTTCCTATTGTGAATAGTGCTGCAATGCACATACATGTGCATGTGTCTTTATGAAAGAATGATTTCTATTCCTTTGGGTATACACCCAGTAATTTCTTTCTAAAGAAACATATAATATGAAGAGCAGTGTTGAGCACACAGGCAGGATCTCTCCCGTGGAGGGGGAGCCATGGGGATGTGTACACCTTTGTAAGGGCTGTTAAAAGACTAGATGTGCCTTTTCCATGGAAACTTTCTCTGTTCCTGGGTGTTCTCATAGTGGTGACCAAATATCGACACTACTTTTCAAATAGCTGAGAGAAAGGGGCGGGGAGAGGGTAAAATAAGTTGGTAGAAAAGGGGCGGTGTCAGGAAGAAGAGTAAATTCATCTGCAGAGGAAATAAAATACATGCATGTGTGCATGCATGTGTGTGTCTCTGTGTGTCTGTGTGTGTGTGTCTCTGTGTGTCTCTGTGTGTCTCTGTGTGTGTGTGCATGTGTGTCTCTGTGTGTCTGTGTGTGTGTGTGTGCATGTGTGTCTCTGCGTGTCTGTGTCTCTGTGTGTGTGCATGTGTGTCTCTGTGTGCCTGTTTGTGTGTGCATGTGTGTCTCTCTGTGTCTGTGTATGTGTGTATGTGTGTCTCTGTGTCTCTCTGTGTCTGTAAATGTGTGTGCATGTGTGTCTCTGTGTGTCTGTGTATGTGTGTGTGTGCATGTGTGTGTCTGTGTGTATGTGTGTGTGTCTCTGTGTGTCTGTGTATGTGCGTGTGTCTCTGTGTGTGTATGGGTGTGTGTGTGTGTGTGTCTCTGTGTGTCTGTGTGTGTGCATGTGTGTCTATGTGTGTCTGTATGTCTGTGTGTGTGTGTGCATGTGTGTCTCTGTGTGTCCGTGTATGTGTGTGTGTCTGTGTGTCTGCATGTGTGCGCATGTGTGTCTCTGTGTGTATGTGTATGTGTGTGTGCATGTGTGTGTCTGTGTGTGTCTGTCTCTGTGTGTCTGTGTGTATGTGTGTGTGTCTCTGTGTGTATGTGTATGTGTGTGTGTGTGTGTCTCTGTGTGTGTATGGGTGTGTGTGCGTGTGTGTCTGTGTGTGTGTGTGTGTGCATGTGTGTCTATGTATGTCTGTGTATGTCTGTGTGTCTGTGCATGTGTGTCTCTGTGTGTCTGTGTATGTGTGTCTCTGTGTGTCTGCATATGTGTGTGTGCATGTGTGTGTCTGTGTGTCTATGTGTGTGTGCATGTGTGTCTGTGTGTGTGTGCATGTGTCTCTGTGTGTGTGTATGTGTGTCTCTGTGTCTCTGTTTCTGTGTGTGTGCATGTGTGTCTCTGTGTATGTGTGTGTCTCTGTGTGTCTGTGTGTGTGCATGTGTGTCTCTGTGTGTCTGTGTATGTGTGTCTCTGTGTCTCTGTGTATCTGTATATGTGTGTGCATGTGTCTCTGTGTGTGTGTGTGTGCGTATCTCTGTGTGTGTGTGCATGTGTGTCTCTGTGTGTCTGTGTATGTGTGTGTGCATGTGTGTCTCTGTGTGTCTATGTGTGTGTGTCTGTCTCTGTGTGTGTGTCTCTGTGTGTGTATGTGTGTGCGTGTGCATCTCTGTGTGTATGTGTGTGTGTGTCTCTGTGTGTGTCTCTGTGTGTGCATGTGTGTCTCTGTGTCTGTGTGTGTGCATGTGTGTCTCTGTGTGCCTGTGTGTGTGTGCATGTGTGTCTCTGTGTCTCTGTGTGTCTCTGTGTGTCTGTGTGTGTCTCTGTGTGTCTGTGTGTGTGCATGTGTGTCTCTGTGTGTCTGTGTGTCTGTGTATGTGTGTGTGTCTCTGTGTGTCTGTGTATGTGTGTTTCTGTGTGTGTGTTGCAAGGCATGAGTAAGAGTTAAGGAACTGGACTGAAAGCGGGGACTCTATTACGTTGTTGACTTTGAATTTCTGAGCGTTGTAGCTCGGATGCGGAGATTGCTTACACAGGGGCAGTCCTTGCTCTGAAGACATTGCTGGTGATTACACTTTGAGGAATCAATGGAGTCCTATGTTCTGAGATTTTAGCCTAGAATAGAATGTCTCTTTAAATCTTGTATGAACAGAAGAAGTCGCCAGTAGGAAAAGCAGAGAGCTCCCTGTTAGCCAGGCCCATCCAGAATTTAGAAGCAGAGAAACAGTCTCTATACATTTCTTATGAAACATACTTTTCTTGAGTCTCAAATTTGGTGAAAACAAATTCGTTCTATGATTCCATTGCATAAAAAGTATGCCTTTTTCTTAAAATACAACTTAGCTATTACAGGACATGTATGAAAATGTTTACAAAGGGTTGCTCCTCTGCAGAAATCCCCAGGTAATAATAATAACAATAAATATTAATGGTTAATTTTAATTAATTTATTTAATCCATAATTCTAATGCATGTAAATAATTATGCTACATGTCATGTAAGGAAAAACAAATGAAAAATAAGATTTCCATCACCAAAGAGACTCCAATATTTAGTGAGATAAAAATGCAAATACCGAAAATGTGCTGCAGTATATGATCAGTTTCAAAAGAGACGTATTAAAGGAGAAAGGCAAGGCTCACATTTGGATCTCCATCTGGCAGATGCAGGAACAGAGGATCCAATTGTCATATCTGAATGATGTGCCCAAATGCAGTCGGCCAAGGAGTGAAGGTCTGGGAATCAGACACTGCACATCCAGTTTGCTTTCAACCGTACCAATGAGGAAGTTGTCAGCACTTAGATTAGAAATTCAGATTGCTGTCAGATCACTGAAGGCTTGGATGAGGACAAAAAAAAAAAAAGATGGATTCCATAGGCTAATGAAGGTTTATTTTCAGCAGTAGAATAGCATCATTTAAATAGTATTTTTTAAAAGTCTGGGTGGATAACAAGATGCAGGACAGATTCAGAAATGTAAAGATTGAAAGCAGGGAGAGCACTAAGAGATTATTCATTGAGATTGAGAAGTCCTTAACAATGGTGATGTTATTATAATGATAGTGGTTGAAGGACCTGTTGGGGACTTGTCCTAGCCTCCATGACTGACCATGGTTACTGCAGCCTAAATGAAATCATGACTACCCTCTTAGCATCAGTGGCCTTTTGTGATTGTAGCTTGGTCAAGATGGCAAAATAGTTCCTTTGGCTCTTCTGTGCCTAAAATTTATTTTCTGAATGTTTTATTCTGCATCCTTGATAGTTAGATTTAGGATACATATAAAATAGGTATTTTCATTTCTATTACAAAAATCTTCCAAAAGAGAATATGACACACTTTTATTATGAAGTATACTATTCAGAATTTCATTCCCCTTTTTGGCATATGAGGCAATTATAGACATAACCATACTCGATGAACAAATAAACACAAAGACTTTATTATTTCTTTAAAGTGCTGTTATGCATATCATCATCACACCTAGAGAAAACTGTAAGAATTATTCTTGAAACATTAGCCTCACTTTTCATTTTTACTGGGAAATTATACCCTAAAAGTATGGTTTGTAACATACAGCAAATTAAAAATATTAATAAAGGCCAATTTATACTCAAAGAACATTTTAATATGCTTTCAGGTACATACCTTATTATGTAATTTATTATTTTAAATTTAGTGATTGTCCCTATTTCTTTTGTGAGGAAAACAGCAACCTGTGTTTCCTCCTCAAAGCGTCATATCCTGAGTTTGATTGCCGCTACTGACCTGCAAACACCTTCTATCGCATTATATCCATAAGTTTGTTTTAATACCTTCACGCCTCCTAATTACCTGGATCATTCTATACCATTCCCTATAGGGAAATCTGCTGAAGTTTGGATTTTAAAATACTAATTAAAAAATTCATTAGTGTGTAAATTAATTTCCTCTCTTTGTGTTTTCCTCTCCCTCTTGATAGCCATCAGAGTTGGAGAAGCAATCTCGTCGTTCCCACACAGAGATCCAGAACTTGCTTTAATTACTCTGCTTGGGGTCCCACATCAGTCAGCAGTGCCAGGGAGTAAACTTGAACACAAGGACATCTCACTCAGGCAGCTCCTGGGGCCAGGTGAACATTTTACGACAATCTCTTCAACAGTATAAATATTTCAGCACTGTGTCTTCTGCAGACACCTCTGCTGGTGTTTCTCCTGTTTGAAAATACTGTTCTCTGAGATGTAATGGTGAAGAGCCACACATTAATCAGGTCAACACAAGCAAGGGAAAGTGGACACTTGAAATAATTAGCAATAGAATTCAGGTTCTCCAAAATAATATTCTGGTACTAACACTACACAAATAATCTCCACAGATGTGGCTGATTTTAGATCAGGCTGCTTGGAGAATTCTTGCAGTAGTAGAGAGTGGGCAGAAGATAAACTACAATTTAATCTCTGATGGACACCAGTTCATGAAATAATTAGCTTTATATACTTAGCAACCACTTAACATGACTGGAAAAATGTTTATTGTTAACAGTAATGTCAGGGTCTAATTTATTTATCATTATTTCTCTTGGGCCCTTAGAAAGACTACATCCATCAAAATGGTGAAAAAGAAGGATGGTTAGAGTTTTGCATTTTTTTTTAATTTACCATAAACCATCTATCAAATATCAACCTAAATAGTAAAGAACAGTGTTTGGAAATTAGTGGAAATTCAGATTATTTTCGCTTTCTGTCATTTATTAAAAGCTGTGTCATCAAATGCTGTTCCTAAAAGTTAGCCATTAAATATTCTTTGAACCAACAATTTGCATTCTCTTACCATAGTAACAAACATATTTGTCACCATTTGTCACCACTAGATTGGAGAAAATTCTAATTCATATTTATATCCTCAGAGATTTGCACAACTGCCCATCATGTTTCAGATTCTCTGTAAACATTTATAGAATGAATGCCGGTGTAAACATTTATCAGCCCACTAAGATCCTGTCAAATATTCTTCCAGAGAAGTCATTCTGTTTCTGAAAATCCAAGAAAAAGACTCAGGACCAGCTCTCCCCACTAAAATATACATGTGGGTGTGTGGCACATGCTTAAAATGGCATTCAAATTGAATGGCACTCAAAAATATGCAACTCTTTAATTTTTCTGCAAATGTATTAAGTAATTTATTTATGCATCCAAAAGAATTTGCTAAGTGTGTAGTATAAGCTGGGTACTAGAGATAGAACACTGAACAAGATAGACAAATCCCTCACATCTTATGACCTAAACGCCAGTGAGGAAAGTAGACAGTAAGCAAATGAGCATGTAGGTGATGCCATCAGTATACAGGAATATATCAGTTCAGATGCTCCTCGACTTAACGGTGCGGCTACATCCTGATAAGCCCATTGTAAGCTGAAAATACATGTGTACCTTGTTTTATTGCATTTTCCATTATTGTACTTCATAGATACTGCTTTTTTTTTTTGAAGGTTTGTGAAAAGCCTGCATTGAGCAAGTCAACTGGCACCATTTTTCCAACAGCATGTGCTCACTTCATGGTTCTGTGTCAGCATTATTTAGCAATAAAGCATTTTTAATTAAGTACATACATTATTTTTTAGACACGATGAACACTTAAACTATAGTATAAACATAACTTTTGTATGCACTGCAAAACAAGTAAGAAAACTGTGTATGACTCATTTTATTGTGATATTCACTTTATTGGGGTGGTCTGGAGCCAAACCCAAAATATCTCTAAGGTGGGCCTGTATCATAAGTTAAAAATGTATTTCATACACCCAACCTACCAAACATCATAACTTAACCTAGCCTACTTTAAACATGCTCATACCACTTAAATTAATCCACATTTGGGCAAAATCATTGAACACATAGCCTATTTTACAGTCAGGTGTTGAATATCTCAGGTAATTTATTGAATTCTGCATATTGTGTGGAAATTGAGATGGTTTTGTACCATTGCAAAGTTAAAAATCCTAAGTCAAACAATGGTAAGCTGGGAACTGTCTGTGCATGTCAGTCAGTGATGAGGGCTTGGGAAAATAGTGAAGCGGAGGGAGGGTCCAAGAGGCAGGGGATGTGATGGGTGAGGGGACGGCGGGTCACAGTGTGTCGTGTTTTAATGAGCTTGTTGGGCAGGACCACATGAGACGAGGACAGCCCAGCGGACCCGAATGAAGAGGGCGAGGCAGTCCTGCAAAGGTCTGGGGCAAGCCTTGGAGGAAGAGCAAGCTTTGTGTGTTCAAATAACTCAAGGCCAGCAGGGCTGCCGCAGGGGGAGAGGAGGAAAGCCTGAAATATCACGCTGGAGAGGGTGGCGACAGCCAGGTCCTGCAAGGCAGAGGGCTTGAACTGAATTCCAAATCTGACAGGAAACACTGAGGGAGTTTTGAGTACAGGAGGGGCATTACCTGAGTTGTGCTACAACAACAGTTATCTGCACGCTGTGAAAAAAAGAGACCAGAAGGGAAATAGAAAGACAGGGTGGAGGCGACAGCAGAAATGCTGGTGACAGAAGGTCACAGCTTGGGCAAGAAGAGGAGGAGGGAGGAGAGGTTGACGCCTCTGTGGGCCAGGCATTGCAAAGGATACCATGGAAATATAATATAAGGGCTTAGATTTAAGGACCTTGAAATATTATCAAAATGTAAAATATGGAGGAGGGACATAACCATACAAAAAGAAACAAAATAATATTAAGATCCAAAGTGTTCAATTCAGGCAACACTATAAATTATATTGCATAGAACTAGTTGGGTTTTCTTTTTGGGTTATTTGATGTGCATTTCAACAAGATGTGTAGCTGTTAAATTTTGAATGATTCCTGTTTTGAAACATACTTGTAATTGTTCCTGGAGTCAAGTCCAGGAAAGCACTATGCTGCATCTGATCACGTGTTTCTCTGTGTCCATAGACAGAAAGTAGGCTGATGGTTGTAGAGAATGGATAAAACTGTGCCACATTAAAGCAGCACAAGAGAAACTGAGAATCCCAAGCAAAAAGAAAAGTAGGTGCAAAGATGGAGACACAGAAGAGCTGTGTGTAATTTAGAAGTAGCAAAGCATTGTCAGTGGGAAAGATTCAGGTAGGCCCAAGAAAGCAGCAGAGAGACTGAAGCTAAAACAATTGCTGACAAAATAAGAGACCTGAACTTTATCTTATGAACGATAGGATAAGGATGCGTTCAGGATGTGTGTGTTCAGCTGCAAATCTCTCTCACACACATGCACATACACACACACACACTCAAAACTAGCAGCTTCAGAAACAGAGCAGTTTCTTCCCATCACATATAAAGAAACCAGAGGTAGCCAATTCCAGGTTTGTGGCAGCAACATATCAACGTTATCAAGGACCCAGAACTTCTTCTCTCCACCCTGACAGCTGCAATGCATTGGCTTTTCAAATCCTTGATAACTCACGTGGACAAAATTGTAGCTGTGGTCCAAGCATTGAATTCCAACACCAGTGTACTTCAAGCAAGAGGAAGGAGAACACTGTCTTTTATGTTTTGATTTGAGTTTTAGGGAACAAAGTCCTTTTTAGGATCGACCTGGCACACTTTCCCTTGGGTTCAATGACTTGAGCTGAATTAAATCCCCCACCCATTCATCAGTCACTGAAGAGAAAACCATGTGAATATGCTTGGCTTACAATGGTTTTTGTTTTTCTCCTCTTTGAGATGGGAGGCTCAACTCCTCTGAGGAGGTTGTGCTCTGCACAATATCAAGGTTCTTTTAAAATAAAAGGAAAAAAGTGCTATTGGACTAAATGTTTGCTTTCCCTCAAAATTTTTTGTTGAAGCCCAGAGTAGTCAGAGGTGGAGCCTTTGGAAAACAATTAGGGCGAGCTGACATCATGTGGGCAGAGTTCTCAGCTGACATCATGTGGGCAAAGTATTTTTTTCTTTTTTTTTTTTTTTTTTTTGAGACAGAGTCTCCCTCTGTTGCCCAGGCTGGAGTGCAGTGGCATGATCTCGGGTCACTGCTGCAAGCTCTGCCTCCTGGGTTCACGCCATTCTCCTGCTTCAGCCTCCCGAGTAGCTGGGACTACAGGCGCCTGCCACCACGCCCAGCTAATTTTTTGTATTTTTTAGTAGAGATGGAATTTCACCATGTTAGCCAGGATGGTCTCAATCTCCTGCCCTCATGATCCACCCACCTCGGCCTCCCAAAGTGCTGGGATTACAGACGTGAGCCACCGCACCCGGCCGGGATCAGTATTCTTTTAGACAAAGGGTCTCTCTCTCTCTCTCTGCCGTGTCAGAACACAGGAGAAGGTTCTCTGCACACCAGGAAGAGGGCCCTCACCTTGAACGGAATGTGACAGCAACAGAGTCATGAACTCACAGCCTTCAGAACTGTAAGGAATAAATTTCTAAAATGCTACAAAATTTATGATTTTTTTACAGCAATCTTGACTACATCTGCTACAGAAGTTATTGAGAGTTTTTAAGCAAAACAAAAAAAGTGTTAACTTTATTTTTGAGCATATAACATAGGAGGATTACTACTATCACAAAACAAATCTTGAAAAATGCAACAGAAAGAAGCTGCCATTTAGTGAGTACCTACTGTGTCCTGGCATTTCTATATGCCATTTCAGTTATTCCTCACAATTACCCGGTGAGCTGAATATTATTAATTCCAGTTTAAGAGATGAGGAAGGAAGACAGAGGGGTGAATTCCAAGAGAAGACATGATCTCGTGTAAAGATGAATGAACAAAGTTAAGCGTCCCATGCAGTGAAAGTTTGTAAACAATTCTGGAGGTTTTCATTTTATGGATCTCTGTAAGAACCAACATTTCAATGAGTCTGCATGCATCCACTGTCAAGCAAGAAAAAAATGTTATTTGGAATTACAATTCATTCACAAGAAAATCATTTATTCTAATAACATAATTATACAAGCATGGCATGTGTATACAAGCAAAAAATAGTTTTTTCCATAAACAAATTCAAAATCACTCCACCAAAAACCACAACCACAAAGCTAAAGGCACTAGGGAGGAACTAAGTTTGGGTTGAAATAAATCTCCCTACATCATGGAAATAGCCGCAGTATTGAGAAGGGAGAAAGGGAGGGAGGAAACAAAGGAGGGAAGGGAGGGAGGAAGAGAGGGAGGGAGGAGGGAGGAAGAGAGGGAGGGAGGGAGGAAGGGGACAAGGGAGGAAGGAGGGAAGGAGGGAAGAAAGGAGGGAGGCAGGCCACTCAGATTGGCCATGGAGGGAACAGTGTAGGGGTGGATGTTAAAGAGGCATTTTCTGGCTGGGTGCGGTGGGTCATGCCTGTAATCTCAGCACTTTGGGAGGCTGAAGCGGGTGGATCACGAGGTCAAGAGATCAAGACCATCCTGGCCAACATGGTGAAACCCCATCTCTACTAAAAATACAAAAATTAGCTGGGCATAGTGGTGCACACCTGTAGTCCCAGCTACTTGGGAGGCTGAGGCAGGAGACTCACTTGAACCCAAGAGGTGGAAGTTGCAGTGAACCGAGAACGCACCACTACACTCCAGACTGGACGACAGAGTAAGACTCCATTTCAAAAAAAAAAAAAAAGAGTCATTTTCTGTTTCACACACAGTGGTCCAAAGGAAGTTAATGTGGTAGATAATCTTTCCAGAACAACATTTGTATGTAAATCAAGTTATACAATCAAACCATCCCCAATGTCCAGGTAAATTGGGCAGTAATTCCAGAAAACCACCCACAAAAAATAAGATACAATTGAAGTACAGAATACCCCCTAGTTTTTATTAGAATACCCCCCAGATTTTTGTCTATGTTTAGGATCCAAAAGTCACACACAGATTTGGTCACTTTCAACTCATTAATTTCTTATATTTCTAACTTTTTTTGATCTATACAAAAGCATGAACTGTATTTATTTTACTTAAACACCATAATTTAAATGCTATGCTAAAAGAAGAGCAAAGTAATGTGCACAAAGATACGGACATTGAAGCATTCTTTGTCATAGTGAAAATGGAGGAAGAACATAAATGTCGATTAATAGAAAATTGGTTAACTAAAATATAGACTAGCCACATGATGCTATTATTAAAATCACTCATAGACCTCTATTTCTGTTGAAATAAAAAACTTCCTTTACATTGTTAGGTGAAAAAAGCAGATTATAAAACAGCATGTGAATTATAATCTATTTATACAAAATAATATACATATAATCTAAATGTGTATACAAATGTAGAATGATGTCTGGATAGAGATTTTCTAAAATGGACACTGGTTTCCTTTGACTATCAGATGATGCTTACTTCTTTTCATGTTTCTGAATTGCTGAGTTTTTTATTATGTGAGTGCCTCTCCTTTAGAAAAATAACAAAGCTGTCTATAACAAAAAAAAAATCCTAATTGCAATATATAAAAATTTTAACTATGTGGTTAGTAAAATAAAGTAAGCAGCTTTTTTTTTTTTTCAGAATTCTAGCATGATAAAGCTTATTTCTCTATGGACATGATTTATGATATATTATCAGGGAAAAGAAGTAGAGTCATTTACACCACGGTGACCTCCAATTTGGTACTCTGCCCTCTAACTCTAACAGAAAGCACATATGTGTCCAAGCAAAGCAACAAGTACTTGGTAGCGTTTGTTCCGAGAATCATGTGTTACAGCCATCGGGCATGGCCTTGGAGGTTGTTATTTGAAGCCATTTGAACAGTGGATTCCACTATGTTTGTTTGTCAGATATCAGTGGGGCTCTGAATGTGTTTTCCAACTCCTGTTGCGAGGTAAAGAGACGCTTTCCTCCCAGCCTTGCTGGATGAAGTTTCTACTTGAGTGCTTAAATACAAACAGGAGACACAGGGAAGCCGTGCAGCGGGAAGCGTCATTCACACCCACAGGTTCGCAAATTATCAAGAAAACAAGCCAAAATATTGATGCAGATGGTGTTTTGACCATTATTTCTGGTCAAGAATGACAACTTAACTGAAAGATTTTAGAAAAAGCTACGTGAAAGCTCTGAAACCAGAGGAATGGACAACTGAGTAAAATAAAACCCATTAACAAGGGAAGAAACGAATTTGTCCACATTTTAGGTCATCCTGCTTCTTTTTATATTAAAAATAGTATAGAGAACAAGATTAATGCTACTCAGAAAACAGAAATGAACCCTAAACAATTTGAAGCCATTTTATACTTTTTATTTGCTAAGGAATCACTTTATAAATCAGAATGGGGGATTAATAAAAGCCCCAAGAGCTTCATTCACTCAAAGGTGCACCATCTATACTTTCATAGCTAGCACGTTCAGAGGCAATGAATTGCACAATCTCTTTGTAATTTTGAAATGTGAGGAAGGACACATGCTCAAGTGGCCTTGCTTCTCCGGAGCGCAAGAGAAAATCACCTGTCATGGAGACTCCGGAGCAGAAGCAACTATGCTGGAAAGTCATCATGTGTTCAACAGGAATACCTAGATCTTACAAATATCATATCTGGAAAATGAATCTTACCGTATTATGTTCTATTGGTGGTGAGGGATGAATTATTACAAATATAGAGCTTAAACCACATCCATTTATTAGCCCTCAGTTTTGTTGATCTCACACAACTGGTTTCTCTGTCCAGGGCTGAAACCAAAGTATCACTCAGCTTCTGGTCTCCTCTGGAGGCTTCAGAGAGGAAGAACCACTCCAAGCTCACTCAGGTTGTCAGCTAATTCACTTCCTCATGGTTGGAGGGCTGAGTCCCTCCCTGTTTCCTGGCTGGCTGTCAGCCAGGGGCCGCTCTCAACAACTGGAGGTCTCCTGCATTCCTTGCCACGTGACCCCCTCCATCTTTAAACCCAGCAACAGGGGCCTTCTCAAGGACTGAATTCTCTCCATTTTTCCCATCCATCCGACAGGGTTACCTGATGAAGTCAGGCCCACCAACAATACTTTCCCATGTTAAGGCCTATTGTTTAAGAGCCTTAATTTCATCTGCACAGTCCTTTCCCTGCAACACATAGGTCAGGGTTTAATTGAATAACTGGAAGGAGGTGTTTGCACATAAGAAACCAAAAATCTCAGGAGTCATCTTAGAAGTCTGCCTACCATCCTCACCATCTATCTAATTAAATACAATAATATACCAAAAATATTTAATGCCTTTAACACTGAATCAATATGCAGACTGAAAACACCCATCCACTGAAAGTATATCAAGCTAAACTGTGAACTTTAAAAGATTAATCATGTTTTGGCCAGGCACAGTGGCTCATGCCTGTTATCTCAGCACTTTGGGAGGCCAAAGTGGGAGGATCGGTTCAGCCCAGCCCAGGCAACATAGGGAGACCTCGTCACTACAAAAAAAAAAAAAAAAAAAAAAAAATCTAGCCGGGTACGGTGGTATGTGTCTGTGGTCCCAGCTACTCTGGAGGCTAAGATGGGAAGATCTCTTGAGCCCCGGAGGTCAAGACTGCAGTGAGCAGTGATCATCCCACTTCACTCCAGCCTGGGTGACAGAGTGAGACCTTGTCTCTCAATTAAAAAATAAATAAATAAATAAATAAAAGATTAACCGTTTTGTATTGAAAAGATATTCAGAAGAAATAGGACATTTCTAATTTAAATACTGGTTAAATAGCTTGCTCATAGATAGTGCTCCACTATATCCAAGCATTTTCACATTCACCAGACTCTATTGTTCACACACACACACACACACACACACACACACACACAGCAGCTACAGAGGTGGGCATAAGATGCATCTTCTCAACTTTGCAGTTAAGAAATTTTGGAACAGAATGATGAAGAAACTTCTTTGATATTACCCAGATGTCCATGGTCCCAGGGGTCTAGAGTTCTATTCTTTTCTCTCTTCCACCCAAGTTGTTCAGAAAGAAAGTTATTTTAGAAAGTGGAAGTGGAGGTTCTGAGAAGTTAAGTAATTTAGCAAAAAATGATCAAGTTTCTAATATGAGCCACAGCCAAATACAGAACTTCTACAAAAAATATATGATTCCCCTTCTACTGGAATAAGATTTGAAAAATGGAACATATACTACACACATAGTGAGCTTCCCAAGTTAAGCTATAAAGAAAATGATTCAATCTCAAAATTAAAACATAAAAATATTTTATATAAATATCAAAAAATCCATTTAGAGTATGAATCATTTCAAAATCCTCAAAATTAAGGGGAACTGACATATTTCTCCTTTTGCATCACAATATAGCCTAAAGTGAACCCTGCTTTGAAAGGACTTAGTAATAGACATTCATCTCCCAGGCCCATGGCATTCCACATGCCATGCTTTCTAACTAGAGGACTGATCCTGTTCAAGGCAGATGACTCAGAAGGCCAAAAAAGGTCAAGGCTGAAATGCCAGATTTGGAGATTTAAAGAAAGGTTATTAAGGAGGCCTAACGGATGACCATACACACACACACACACACAGAGACACAAAACCAGCTTCATTCTGTGCGGCAATTAATCACAATCATGGGGCAGTTTCACCAGAGGAGGAGAGCAAACAAAGACCCAAAAGCCTGGGCAGCCAGAATGAAGCACACTGTCTGGACAGGCCAGAGTGCCAGGGACTCCTTGATGTGTCCCCAGAAAGCATGACAACTCCACAGACCAGAATCATGTGGGATGGCCACACAGTGATATCCCACCTGGCTTTCACAAGCAACTACCTACAAAGCTACACAGAAACATTATTATAATATTGAGGACTGTTATATGCAAAATAAATGTCTAAGATGTTGCTCCTTTTTTTTTTTTTTTTTTTTTTTTTAAGACAGAGTCTCGCTCTGTCGGCCAGGCTGGAGTGCAATGGCATGATCTCGACTCACTGCAACCTCTGCCCCCTGGGCTCAAGCAATTCTCCTGCCTTAGCATTCTGAGTAGCTGGGATTACAGGGGTGCGCCACCAAGCCTGGCTAATTTTTGTATTTTTTTTTTAGTAGAGATGGGGTTTCACCATATTGGCCAGGCTGGTCTTGAACTCCTCACCTCAGCTGATCCATCCACCTTGGCCTCCCAAAGTGCTGGGATTACAGGCGTGAGCCACCGCGCCTGGCCAAGATGCTGCTCCTTGAAAGAAGCCATGACACTGGAACTTATAAGGTCTCTAATATACCAGAGAAGTGAGGCTTAGAGCACTTAAATCACCTGCACAGGGTCCCACAGCTGGCAAAAAGAAACTTTAAACTTCAGGCAAAACCCAGGACTTCAGGGGCCTACCAGTGTTATTCCATTAAGGATATTCTCACATACTTTTATTGATTGTTCTCTCACGTATTTGGTTCCCAGAGAACATATCCTTTAATCTGAGTATTTGTACAAAGCTCTGCTTGTAACATATCATGTTTGAAACATGAGAGGTGGAGGACTAGAACAGATATGGGAATTGTCATGAGGAGAAATTGAATAAGGAAAGTCAAATTGGGGAGGAGCTAAGATGGCCAAATAGGAACAGCTCTGGTCTACAGCTCCCAGCGTGAGCGACGCAGAAGATGGGTGATTTCTGCATTTCCAACTGAGGTACCGGGTTCATCTCACTAGGGAGTGCCAGACAGTGGGCGCAGGTCAGTGGGTGCACGCACCATGCGCAAGCCGAAGAAGGGCGAGGCATTGCCTCACTCGGGAAGTGCAAGGGGTCAGGGAGTTCCCTTTCCTGGTGAAAGAAAGGGGTGACAGACGGCACCTGGAAAATCGGGTCACTCCCACCCAAATACTGCGCTTTTCCGACGGGCTTAAAAAACGGCGCACCAGGAGATTACATCCCACACCTGGCTCAGAGGGTCCTACGCCCACGGAGTCTCGCTGATTGCTAGCACAGCAGTCTGAGATCAAACTGCAAGGCGGCAGCGAGGCTGGGGGAGGGGCGCCCGCCATTGCCCAGGCTCGCTTAGGTAAACAAAGCAGCTGGGAAGCTCGAACTGGGTGGAGCCCACCACAGCTCAAGGAGGCCTGCCTGCCTCTGTAGGCTCCACCTCTGGGGGCAGGGCACAGACAAACAAAAAGACAGCAGTAACCTCTGCAGACTTAAATGTCCCTCTCTGACAGCTTTGAAGAGAGCAGTGGTTCTCGCAGCATGCAGCTGGAGATCTGAGAACGGGCAGACTGCCTCCTCAAGTGGGTCCCTGACCCCTGACCCTCGAGCAACCTAACTGGGAGGCACCCCCCAGCATGGGCAGACTGACACCTCACACGATTGGATACTCCAACAGACCTGCAGCTGAGGGTCCTGTCTGTTAGAAGGAAAACTAACGAACAGAAAGGACATCCACACCAAAAACTCATCTGTACGTCACCATCATCAAAGACCAAAAGTAGATAAAACCACAAAGATGGGGAAAAAACAGAGCAGAAAAACTGGAAACTCTAAAAAGCAGAGAGCCTCTCCTCCTCCAAAGGAATGCAGTTCCTCACCAGCAAGGGAACAAAGCTGGACGGAGAATGACTTTGACGAGCTGAGAGAAGAAGGCTTCAGACGATCAAATTACTCCGAGCTACAGGAGGATATTCAAACCAAAGGCAAAGAAGTTGAAAACTTTGAAAAAAATTTAGAAGAATGTATAACTAGAATAACCAATACAGAGAAGTGCTTAAAGGAGCTGATAGAGCTGAAAACCAAGGCTCGAGAACTACGTGAAGAATGCAGAAGCCTCAGAAGCTGATGCGATCAAATGGAAGAAAGGGTATCAGCGATGGAAGATGAAATGAATGAAATGAAGTGAGAAGGGAAGTTTAGAGAAAAAAGAATAAAAAGAAATGAGAAAAGCCTCCAAGAAATATGGGACTATGTGAAAAGACCAAATCTATATCTGATTGGTGTACCTGAAAGTGACGGGGAGAATGGAACCAAGTTGGAAAACACTCTGCAGGATATTATCCAGGAGAACTTCCCCAATCTAGCAACACAGGCCAACATTCAGATTCAGGAAATACAGAGAACGCCACAAAGATACTCCTCGAGAAGAGCAACTCCAAGACACATAATTGTCAGACTCACCAAAGTTGAAATGAAGGAAAAAATATTAAGGGCAGCCAGAGAGAAAGGTCGGGTTACCCTCAAAGGGAAGCCCATCAGACTAACAGCGGATCTCTCGGCAGAAACTCTACAAGCCAGAAGAGAGTGCGGGCCAATATTCAACATTCTTAAAGAAAAGAATTTTCAACCCAGAATTTCATATCCAGCCAAACTAAGTTTCATAAGTGAAGGAGAAATAAAATCCTTTACAGATAAGCAAATGCTGAGAGATTTTGTCACCACCAGGCCTGCCCTAAAAGAGCTCCTGAAGGAAATGCTAAACATGGAAAGGCACAACCGGTAACAGCTGCTGCAAAATCATGCCAAAATGTAAAGACCATCGAGACTAGGAAGAGACTGCATCAACTAACGAGCAAAATAACCAGCTAACATCATAATGACAGGATCAAATTCACACATAACAATATTAACTTTAAATGTAAATGGACTAAATGCTCCAATTAAAAGACACAGACTGGCAAACTGGATAAAGACTCAAGACCCATCAGGGTGCTGTATTCACGAAACCCATCTCATGTGCAGAGACACACATAGGCTCAAAATAAAAGGATGGAGGAAGATCCACCAAGCAAATGGAAAGCAAAAAAAGGCAGAGGTTGAATCCTAGTCTCTGATAAAATAGACTTTAAACCAACAAAGATCAAAAGAGACAAAGAAGGCCATTACATAATGGTAAAGGGACCAATTCAACAAGAAGAGCTAACTATCCTAAATATATATGCACCCAATACAGGAGCACCCAGATTCATAAAGCAAGTCCTGAGTGACCTACACAGAGACTTACACTCCCACACATTAATAATGGGAGACTTTAACACCCCACTGTCAACATTGGACAGATCAACGAGACAGAAAGTCAACAAGGATACCCAGGAATTGAACTCAGCTCTGCACCAAGCAGACCTAATAGACATCTACAGAACTCTCCACCCCAAATCAACAGAATATACATTTTTTTCAGCACCACACCACACCTATTCCAAAATTGACCACAAACTTGGAAGTAAAGCTCTCCTCAGCAAATGTAAAAGAACAGAAATTATAACAAACTATCTCTCAGATCACAGTGCAATCAAGCTAGAACTCAGGATTAAGAATCTCACTCAAAACTGCTCAACTACATGGAAACTGAACAACCTGCTTCTGAATGACTACTGGGTACATAATGAAATGAAGGCAGAAATAAAGATGTTCTTTGAAACCAACGAGAACCAAGACACAACATACCAGAATCTCTGGGATACATTCAAAGCAGTGTGTAGAGGGAAATTTATAGCACTAAATGCCCACAAGAGAAAGCAGGAAAGATCCAAAATTGACACCCTAACATCACAATTAAAAGAACTATAAAAGCAAGAGCAAACACATTCAAAAGCTAGCAGAAGGCAAGAAATAACTAAAATCAGAGCAGAACTGAAGGAAATAGAGACACAAAAAACCCTTCAAAAAATGAATGAATCCAGGAGCTGGTTTTTTGAAAGGATCAACAAAATTGATAGACCGCTATCAAGACTAATAAAGAAAAATAGAGAGAAGAATCAAATAGATGCAATAAAAAATGATAAAGGGGATATCACCACTGATCCCACAGAAATACAAACTACCATCAGAGAATATTGCAAACACATCTATGCAAATAAACTAGAAAATCTAGAAGAAATTGATAAATTCCTTGACACATACACTCTCCCAAGACTAAGCCAGGAAGAAGTTGAATCTCTGAATAGACCAATAACAGGAGCTGAAATTGTGGCAATAATCAATAGCTTACCAACCAAAAAGAGTCCAGGACCAGATGGATTCACAGCCGAATTCTCCCAGAGGTACAAGGAGGAACTGGTACCATTCCTTCTGAAACTATTCCAATCAATAGAAAAAGAGGGAATCCTCCCTAACTCATTTTATGAGGCCAGCATCATCCTGATACCAAAGCCTGGCAGAGACACAAACAAAAAAGAGAATTTTAGACCAAAATCCTTGATGAACATTGATGCAAAAATCCTCAATAAAATACTGGCAAACAGAATCCAGCAGCACATCAAAAAGCTTATCCACCATGATCAAGTGGGCTTCATCCCTGGGATGCAAGGCTGGTTCAATATACGCAAATCAATAAATGTAATCCAGCATATAAACAGAACCAAAGACAAAAACCACATGATTATCTCAATAGATGCAGAAAAGGCCTTTGACAAAATTCAACAACGCTTCATGCTAAAAACTCTTAATAAATTAGGTATTGATGGGACGTATCTCAAAAATAATAAGAGCTATCTATGACAAAGCCACAGCCAATATCATACTGAATTGGCAAAAACTGGAAGCATTCCCTTCGAAAACTGGCACAAGACAGGGATGCCCTCTCTCACCACTCCTATTCAACATAGTGTTGGAAGTTCTGGCCAGGGCAATTAGGCAGGAGAAGGAAATAATGGGTATTCAATTAGGAAAAGAGGAAGTCAAATTGTCCCTGTTTGCAGACGACATGATGGTATACCTAGAAAACCCCATTGTCTCAGCACAAAATCTCCTTAAGCTGATAAGCAACTTCAGCAGTCTCAGGATACAAAATCAATGTACAAAAATCACAAGCATTCTTATACACCAACAACAGACAAACAGAGAGCCAAATCATGAGTGAACTCCCATTCACAACTGCTTCAAAGAGAATAAAATACCTAGGAATCCAACTTACCAGGGATGTGAAGGACTTCTTCAAGGAGAACTACAAACCACTGCTCAAGGAAATAAAAGAGGATACAAACAAATGGAAGAACATTCCATGCTCATGGGTAGGAAGAATCAATATTGTGAAAATGGCCATACTGCCCAAGGTAATTTATAGATTCAATGCCATCCCCATCAAGCTACCAATGACTTTCTTCACAGAATTGGAAAAAACTACTTTAAAGTTCATGTGGAACCAAAAAAGAGCCCGCATCGCCAAGTCAATCTTGAGCCAAAAGAACAAAGCTGGAGGCATCACACTACCTGACTTCAAACTATACTACAAGGCTACAGTAACAAAAACAGCATGGAACTGGTACCAAAACAGAGATATAGATCAATGGAACAGAACAGAGCCCTCAGAAATAATGCCGCATATCTACGACTATCTGATCTTTGACAAACCTGAAAAACAAGCAATGGGGAAAGGATTCCCTATTTAATAAATGGTGCTGGGAAAACTGGCTAGCCATATGTAGACAGCTGAAACTGGATCCCTTCCTTACACCTTATACAAAAATCAATTCAAGATGGATTAAAGACTTAAACGTTAGACCTAAAACCATAAAAACCCTAGAAGAAAACCTAGGCATTACCATTCAGGACATAGGCATGGGCAAGGACTTCATGTCTAAAACACCAAAAGCAATGGCAACAAAAGCCAAAATTGACAAATGGGATCTAATTAAACTAAAGAGCTTCTGCACAGCAAAAGAAACTACCATCAGAGTGAACAGGCAACCTACAAAATGGGAGAAAATTTTTGCAACTTACTCATCTGACAAAGGGCTAATATCCAGTATCTACAGTGAACTCAAACAAATTTACAAGAAAAAAACAAACAACCCCATCAAAAATGGGCGAAGGACATGAACAGACACTTCTCAAAAGAAGACATTTATGCAGCCAAAAAACACATGAAAAAATGCTCACCATCACTGGCCATCAGAGAAATGCAAATCAAAACCACAATGAGATACCATCTCACACCAGTTAGAATGGCAATCAATAAAAACTCAGGAAACAACAGGTGCTGGAGAGGATGTGGAGAAATAGGAACACTTTTACACTGTTGGTGGCACTGTAAACTAGTTCAACCATTGTGGAAGTCAGTGTGGCGATTCCTCAGGGATCTAGAACTAGAAATACCATTTGACTCAGCCATCCCATTACTGGGTATATACCCAAAAGACTGTAAATCATGCTGCTATAAAGACACACGCACACGTATGTTTATTGTGGCATTATTCACAATAGCAAAGACTTGGAACCAACCCAAATGTCCAACAATGATAGACTGGATTAAGAAAATGTGGCACATATACACCATGGAATACTATGCAGCCATAAAAATGATGAGTTCATGTCCTTTGTAGGGACATGGATGTAATTGGAAATCATCATTCTCAGTAAACTATCGCAAGAACAAAAAACCAAACACCGCATATTCTCACTCATAGGTGGGAATTGAACAATGAGAACACATGGACACAGGAAGGGGAACATCACACTCTGGGGACTGTTGTGGGGTGGGGGGAGGGCGGAGGGATAGCATTGGGAGATATACCTAAAGTATAATAATAATAAAAAATAAAAAGAAAGTCAAATTCATCATGCAACATTTTAGGATGGCTTTTGGTTTTCATAGTTAACTTGTTTTTGACATGTTGACAGTTTTTGACAGCTATATGTTTTCTCTTTATAACAAATTTGGGAGAGGGTTGGCATGGAATGTGTAGCCCTACCCCCATCACTAGACTGCGATACCTCACCTCTTGTACTAAAGAGTGACAAGCTGGATATATCCTCTTATTTTATGGGTGCAGAGCTACGTTGGGAAGTAAAGTGGTTTTCTCAAGGTCAGTGCTGTCACTGGCAAGTCACAAGGGCAAGAGTCCTTGATCTGCAGCCTCGGCTCTCAGGGAAGAAGCTACTGTGTGGTCCAAAGGCAAGCACAGTCTTCACAGCTTCAGTCTGCATCAAGAAAACAGATAATTTCAACCCAGTAACACTTAAGGTCCCCTTCAACAATTGTGTTCTGTGATTTTGTATCAGAAGTAAACGTGTATAATGTAAGAGGGACTAAAAGCCTGTTATCCGCTAGTTAAAGGAGCACTGTATGTTCCAGCTCTACGTGTGTGATAATTGAATGAAGTGCTCCCAGTGAGGAGATACATTATTGAATAGTGTTTCCTGCTCAGATCTGCATGCATTTTTCATTTAAGAAGCAGGTCACTTACAATGTGAAAAATGACCTCAAAGGGAATAAATAATTCATATTGGAAGAAGTTGATGTTTTTACATTCATAGGATAATTGGTAAAATCTATGTATATCATATATGTAATTATATCATAAAAATTCTCCATCCCTTTCTCCTTTCTGCCTACATTACACTGAAATATTCACCATTCATAGTTCTAAGTTGTGTATTATATGAGACATGGAAGTTTATACATCTAAACCAAAGGAAGGTGTCTCTGAAATACAAATGGAAAAGAAAATCTTATTTACTAGAAAAATATCTGTAATTTTTGCAAAGTCAAAAATATTTAGTAAATGTGAATAATATTAAACCACTGCAAACCACTGTAAATTTCAAAACTGGAAACCTCTTGGTAGGCAGAGAAGCACTGGGCTTGCTATGAAAGGGCCTATGTTGAGGTTGAGACTGTCCCATTTATTCAACATAATTAACTCTAGAGATTCAATTACCTCATCTATACACCTGGATGATGCAAGAGGACAAGCCTCCAGATGGCCTAGGCCAACCCCACTCTTCCCCCTCCAGTTTGCAATTCCCTGGCAGAAGGTACCAAGAATGCATGGTCCTGAGATAAAGAAGAAATATGCAGAACAACCTACCTGTGTCCTCATCGTTCACAGAGCAGGATGTTTTGCACTGCTTGTGTTCAGTGACCCAAGTGTCGCTCAGTGTATGAAACCCAGGGCAGAATCTCTCAGGGGCCATGTGGGGCACATGCAGACATGACTCTGCCTTCATGGGCAACTTCCCTGAGACTTGGAGGACCGACCTTCCATGGATCCTAGGCTTCTGTCTGTCCTTGCTTTGTATGAGTCATGAATTTGCTTTGCCTGACTTGTGCAAGCATTCTGTCTCACCTTATTAGACCTAGGAAAGTGCAGATTATCCTTAATTTTTACATATATATGTATATATACTATGATAATTCAGTGAGCTTGCTTATTTAAAAAAGCATTTTATAAACTTGTTTGCTATACATAGTAATTGCATCTTTAAAACTCTGTATAAAGTTCTCCAGCCATTGATAAAGAAAAATATTTTTAAGTTGAAAAAGTCCAGCAATAGGAGGAGAATCAGCATCATTATTTTTGCTTCAGAAAAATAATAGACAATAAGCAGGTAAGTAAATAAATAAATAGAATAGAGGAAAAGAAACCATGAAATGATGTATGTTACAGTATTTAGAACACTGTAGTTTCAATAGACTCAAGAGGGACAGCTTAATGAGCTCAAGGACCCAAGTAACATCCCAGATAGAACAACCGTGTGTAGTTAAAGAGCACAGGGTCTGAAGCCAGAGTTCCTAGGTTTGCAAGCTGGTCCACAGTTTGCTAATTGTGGGCAATTAAATTAACCCTTCAGCCCATCAATTTTCTTCTTAATAAAACTGAGAGATTAATAGTGCTACCTCTTAGTATTTCTGTAAGGGTTAAATTAGTTAAGATGTCAAAAACATTTAAAATAGTCCCTATTACATAGTAAGTGATGTTAGCATTGCTAGTATGAGGATTTCATAACCTATTCTTAGATATATCTACCAAAGAAACATAAAATATATCTCAGCAAGCACATGACGTTCATTTGTTTTAGTTACGCATCATTGATTTATACCTAGGTGTTGCTTTGTCCACATTTTTTTTGCTCTAGTGAAATGCCTACCATATCATTTAATCAATTTAAGAAGAATATATGCTTCATATAGTCCTGGTGATCTACTGCTCCGTAACAAATGACCCCCAAATTTAGCAGCTTAAAAGTAGATTTTGCTCAAAATTGTGTGGATCATGAATTCTGTAATGACTCAGGCTGGCCTGCCCAAGGGTGGGGGATCAACTTCCAAGTAGTTTATTCACTCACATGTGGTACATTTTTGCCACCATGGCTTCTCTCCACAATCTGTCTCATTCTCTGGGAGGGGTGAACATATTTTTTTTTCTAGTGGGCTAGATAAGAAATATCTTGAGCAGTGCACGCCTAAGAGTCTCTATTGCAACTACTCAACACTAAATAAATGGAGATATCCAGATTCAGCCCTCAGTGGGGCAGAGTTGACCCCAGGTGAGGATTTGCCCACACTGGCTCTTGGGTCTCTCCAAGTGTCTTGGTCTTCCCACAGCACGGTGGCCTCAGGGTAGTCAACCTCCTTCTATGGAAGCTGCAGGTTCATATTAAGAGGTGCAGGCTGAAGTCACACGGATGTTTATGACCTAGTTCCTGAAGGCCCAAGTATGTTACTTCCTCCATCCATGGATCAGTAAAGTCACTAACACCAGTCCAGATTCAAAGGAATGCAAGTGAATTAGATCTCATCTCTTAATGGGGAGAGTAGCAAAGAACTTACTACCATCCTTGGACTTTTACACTTATTTAAATTATAAAACAATTATATCTTTTATTGTATTTAAAACTAACTCTTCATGTTTCAGATGCTGCCTGCTGTGTTTAAGTTTTGGGGAGTGATAGTGAGCAAGTCCATATTTACACTCTTATGATCTTTGCAATTATATTGATTTCTGGAATTTTAATGTATTATTTCTATGAATATTTACTGTCTATGTGCTCAGAAATGTGCCAGCCTTTACATCTGGCTCAAATACACAATAAAATTCAAGCCACCTGTTTTTGATCAAAAAATTTCCAGTTGTTGAGGGTTTATGTTATATTTTTCAAAGTGTAGTTAGAAAGTAGGATGGGATAGAAAGTAAGAGGTACTATTTATAGCAATAGTCACCTTCAGAGAAAAGCCAATTACATGAAATGAAAGATCATTTTGCTCTCCCTAGCACTTGAATAGATGCAGCTATTTAAGGTCAGGCATAAACCAGGACTTGGCCTAGGACCTGGAAAGAAAAAAATTTAAAAAGTGACCCCCATAATAGAGTAGGAAAAATGTGGGAAACATCAAGTAATCAAAGGGAGGAGGAGAGAGCGGAGGTGTGTTCATTTCCTAAGGTTGCCATAACAAATTACCACATACTGGGTGACTTAAAACAGCAATTTATGATCTTATACAAGAAAATCTACAAGTCTAAAATCATGGTGTGAGTATGGCATGCTCCCTCTAAAGGCTCCAGGGAAGAATGCATCCTTCCCTCTTCCAGCTTCTGCTGGTCACCAGCAATCCTCAGTGTTCTTGGCTTGTAGCCACATCACTCCAATTTCTGCCTCCATTGTTACATGGACTTCTTCCCAGTGTGTCTGGCTGCCTCCAATCTCTCTCCTCTTAAGGACAACAGTCACTGGATTAGGGCCCACTCCAATCCACTATGATCTCATCTTAAATTGACTTCATAACTGCAAAGACTCTGTTCTAAATAAGGTTGCATTCACAAATACTGCAGATCAGAGATTCAAAATAATTTGCGGGGAGCACAATTCAACCCACAGAAAAGGAGATAGAATAAAGGAAGATGGACAGAATATGGAGGGAGACTTAGAAGGTGGAAAATACTACTAAGGAATGGTCATAGAACCATTAAAATATGGATTTTTGTTGCATTTAGAGTTTTTTTGTTTGTTTTTTGTTTGTTTGTTTTTGCATTTAGAGATGTTTTGCATTGTTTTCATGCAAACCCCTCTTACTTTATCCTTCTATCATTCAGGTATGCCTACAACTCCTGTAGAGGTTTTGTGTGAAGATGATTTTTAAGATTTTCAAAATGGGGCTAAAATTTATATCTGAGTCAATATATTAATAGTATGTGAAAGAGTAACCCATATATGAATGTAGTAATATAATCCATTCACTGAGTAGAGCAGAAGCAGGAGTTAGAAACCAAAGCCATATGATCATCTGTGTCTCACATATACACCAATCTAATTATTTACCCCAAAAATGAAATACTTTAGCAGGGCGTGGTGGCTCATGCCCGTAATCCCAGCACTTTGGGAGGCTGAGGCGGGCAGATCACCTGAGGTCAGGAGCTCAAGACCAGCCTGGGCAACATGGCAAAAACCCATCTCTACTAAAAATACAAAAATTAGCTGGCCTTGGTGACGGCATCTGTAATCCCAGCTACTCAGCAGGCTGAGGAAGGAGAATCACTTAAACCCAGGAGGTGGAGGTTGCAGTGAGCTGAGATCATGCCACTTCACTCCAGCCTGGGTGACAGTGATAGAGTGAGACTCTGCCTCAAAATAAAATAAAATAAAACAAAATAAGATAAAGCAAAGCAAAGAAGTATTTACGTCAAGGAGATAGTGATCGCAACAAAGTGACAACTGTATAAGGTTAGGTACCTGATGCCACTAGCCAAATCCCCATGCATAATTAACAAATGATTGGCTAAGCTCTTTCTTTTTTTTTTTTGAGACAGAGTCTCACACTGTCACCCAGGCTGGAGCGCAGTGGTGTCATCTCGGCTAACAGCAACCTCCACCTACCTCTCAGGTTGAAGCAATTCTCCTGCCTCAGCTTCCCGAGTAGCTGGGACTATAGGCACCTGCCACCATACCTGGCTAATTTTTGTATTTTTAGTGGAAACGGGGTTTCACCATGTTTAACAGGCTTGTCTCAAACTCCTGACCTCAGGTGATCCACTGGCCTCGACCTCCCAAAACGCTGGGATTACAGGTGTGAGCCACCACACCAGGCCCCAACTGGCTAAACTCTTAAAAGACCCAGGTGATAGTCAAAAACAATTCCAAATACAAAAGTGGCAGGAATTTTTTCTCGGAAAGTGACTTCTGGATCTTAATCTAAGTCCAAAACAGCAGGAAAAGTTTATATCATGCACACATATTTAATATATTTGATGTTTTGTTTGTTCTTTCATATAGAATATTATTAGGAATTATTATATGATTCTTAAATGTATTGGAATAATAACAGCAAAAGTTTTAGCAAGATTTGCTGATCTAAATAATTATTATAATAATTGGATTTAACTTTATATTACACTTATGTAAAGCAAGTGATTTAAGACAAAATATAATAAATTCAAAATATGAATTCATAACAGGCCTTTGACAATTTTTCAATTTTTGGCATAACATAAAATTATTATCAGTAGTAAGTAAGAATATCACCTCCATAAATGACATTTCCAGTTAAAGGATTAGATGGACCAGAATAATTATAAAATGATTATTGAAATGATTGGAGAAAATGCTGAAGTATATTAAAAAAAAGTATGGTTAAAAGCCAATAGGTAAAATAAAATGAAATTTAAAAAAAGGAAAGATAAGTAATTAAAAATAACTAAGAAAGGAGAAAAACAGTAGAAAGAAGGGAGGGATGGCACATAGAAAACAAATAATAAAGTATATCTAAAGCTAATTATATCAAAAATTGCATTAAATGTTAATGGACAAAACACTACAATTAAAAGTCAGATGTTGAGTGATTGTTAGAATTCATTTGGACAAGCAATTCTCAGTTATATGCTATCAAATATCCTTCTAATATTAGGCAAATACAATGATGAAAATGTGTCTCTATATATAATCAGAGGAATAGCAACCTTGAGAAAAGAATGGTTTTATTACTATCAAATAAAATGGATTTTAAGAATATTAGCAAAGAATCAAGAGAGATATTTTCTAATATTAATGGACCAATCCAATAAGAAGACATAACAATCATAAATATATATGCATCTAAATTATGAACTTTAATATATATATGAGTAAACATTTAACAGAATGAAATGAAAAATTTTAAGTTTTAAATTTTCTTAGTACTGAGAAAATTTTCATGTTATGCCTTGAAATATTTAATACTCATTTATAATAGTAATAAAAAACATAGAAATTCAACAAAACAAAACTTCTTCAATAGGATAAAAAGAAGCTATGAGAACTTTTAGATTTTATCATATTTAATGGTAAAATGCTGAATGCTTCCCTGAAAGAGCAGAATCAAGGCAAAAATGTCTATTCTCAACACTTTTACTCAGTTTTAAACTCAATATGTTGACCACTACAATAAGGCAAGAAAAAATGTAAAAGGCATGGAGATGAGAAAGAGTTAGTAAAATCTCATCTCTTTAAAGAACATGATAATTTACATAGAAAATTATCAGATATTTATAAGACAACTAGTAGAACACATAAATGACTTTAACAAGGTTGTAGGTCAAAATGTCAGTATTGTAAATACATGTATATTTTGTAGGCTAATATTAAACTACTATAAAATGGAATGTAAAATAAATTATATTTACAATGAATAAAAATGTATAAAATGCTTATGGGTATATTAATCCAAACATATAAAAGTTTTTTCAAAATTATAGAACATTGCTGAGAAAAATGAAATAATATTTTAATAAATATGTATTTAAAATTCTTTATTGTTAAAATATCAATTTCCTCCAAATTGGTAGAAATTAATAGGCTGTATTAAAAATTAAATCAAAATTTGAAGATAGAAATTGATAGGTTGATTTTTAAATTAAATAGAAATTTGAAGAAACTAGAATAGCCTAAGCAATTACTAAAATGAAAAACAAAGTTGGAGAAACTTTCTACCTAATTTCAAGATTTAATCTACAGTATTCAACACAGTTTGATATTGGCTGTGATGTTGGCTAAATAACACACATTTAGAGCAGTAGAACAGAAGGAAAATTGAGAAATAGACTCATATATATGATCAGTTGATTTATGCTAAAGATAGCAAGAAAATTCTGTTTTACATAAATTAGAGATCCAAATTTCAATTTAAAATTATAGAATTCCTAGAATAAATATGTGAACAAATCTTTCTGACCTAATATTAGTATTTATTCCATTAACATTAAACATGCACTATAAAAAGTATGTATTGGAGTTCAAATTTTTCTCTTTAATAGTTTTTCTTTTCAATTTTTCTCTTTCTTCAAGAAACAAATATACAAGTCACATAATACATAATTTGAATTCAATCATAAGTAAACATTAGGCAAATCCAAGTTAAAAGACATTCTAATGCAAAATTGGTTTAAATTTTTCAAAACTCTACATAGAATGCCAAAACATATTTTCCTTTTGAATGTGGAAGCAATTTTTTTAATGTTTAATTCAACATTGTAACAGAGGTCCTAAAGAGTAAATAAGGGAGGGAAAGAAATAAAAAGTTATGAAGTTTAGAAGTAAAGAAATTAAACTTTCCATTGTAAATTACAAGATTTTACATAAAGAAATCAAAAATAATCCATAAGGAAATGATCAGGACTAATAAGTAAATTCAGCAAAGTTACTACCTCAAGTATATTTCTAAATTCCAGCATCAAAATAAATAAAGAATTGAAATAAATATACTAATTATATACCTACAAAACATAAAATTCTGATATCTAGGAAAAACGACCTATGTGCACAAGCTCCACATTACAAACACTAAAATATACATTAAAATCTGAAAAACACTGTGAAGAAAAATTCAAGGAATATCTTTTAAAAATGAAGAGCTATATTGATTTCATAGATTGCATGGATTGAAAAGCTCACTATTGTCAATGTTACCATTCTCTCCAACTTAACATATAGTTTCAACAAAATTTCAGTCAAAATTTCAGAAAGCTTTTCCCACAAATATGGACAGAAACATATGAAAATAAAAAAGATTTTAAATACTCAAATTTATGCATGTGTTTTAAAACAAAATTCAATAACTCATATAACTTAATTTCTAGATTCACTAGCTACACAAAGCTAACATTGGCATAAAAATAGACATAGGTTGAAGGCAGAATAATTTATTCAGAAATATACCCATACACATATGGTCAATTGATTTCCAATGAAGGCACCAAGGCAATTCAATCAGAAAGGAAAAGTTATTCAACAAATGGTACTGGCAAATCAAATATTCATATTAAAAAAAAGAGACATTGACACTGACTTTAGACCAATGCTAAAATTAACCAAAAATGATTAACTGCAATGAAGAAGCTTTAGATAAAAACAACATAGCTTCATCCTTTTTAGTAGACAAAGATTTATTTAAATGCAATAAGCACTATCAAAAAATTAATAAAGTCAATGTATCAAAATTAAGTAAAACAAATTTTAAATACAAATTTCAAATTGAGAGTGGAGGCAGAGAAAAGCGGCTGAATAGAACTCCCCAGAGATCACCTCCCAAAGAAACACAAAATTGAAGAACTATTCAGTCAACAAAGCACTTTCATAAGAACTAAAAAATTAGATGGGCAATCACAGCACCTGGTTTTACCATAATATCAAGGAAAGAGGCATTGAAAAGAGTAGGAAAGACAGTGTTGCATTTCCTATACCACCCCTCCCTATCTTCCATCAGTACTGTGTGAAAAGAAAATCTGCGTTTTGAGGGGAGGGAGAATAAAGTAAATGTGGAACTTTGCATTGGAACTCCGTGCTTCCTTATCACAGAGGAACACATCACAGGGAAGAATTCTGCTGGTGCCTACAGAGGAAGCATTTAGACTACCCCTAGATTCAGAGGGGAATATTCTACCCCAGCAGAAAGATCCTGAATTCTGGCTGGCTCCACTAGCATCTGCCTAAAGAGGCCTGGGGCCCAAAATAAATTTGAGTGGTAGTAATGCCACAAGGACTGCAGTCTTTGAGTAAACCATCTCTGGAGCTGCACTGTTAGAGGCAGTGGGCTTGGGGTGAGCATTACCCGTGACCAAGCTGTGGTAGTCAAGAGAGTACTCACATTACTCTCTCACAACTGCAGGCTGTGTAGCTTGGAGGGAGAGTCCTTTCATGTGGTGAAAGGAGAGGGAAGAGTACGGAGGACTTTGTCTTGCGACTTGAGTACCAGCTCAGCCACAATAAATTGCCAAGAAGTTTCCTGAAACCTCCAGTTCCAGGCCTGAGCTCCTGCATGGCATTTCTAAGACAACAATGGGACAAAAAGGAATCCACTGCTCTGAAGGGAAGAACACAGTCCCGACAGAATTCACAACCTGCTGACTAAAGAGCACTTGGGCTTGAATAAAGATCAGCAGTAGCCAGGCACTAGTCACCACAGGCCTTGGATGAGACCCAGTATTTTGCTGGCTTCAGTGGAGTGCCAGCTATGGTAGCCATAAGAGTTCTTGTGTCAATCCTCCCCCAATGTCAGTCAGCCCAGCATGGTGGGAAACTCCTTCTAATTGGGAGAAAGAGAGGGGAGAGAGTGAGAGACTGCCTGGTTATCCAGGGAATTCTGTTACCCAAGCCCATCAAGGTGATATCTCCAGGATTCAGGAAGAGTTACACCATTCCTGGGTTTAGGGTACCCATAGTGTGATATGGTTGCAGTGATCATAGGCTTAGGTCACAAAACTCAATCCCCTTGGAATATGTAGAAAGCCTTCTAAAGAAGGACAGATACAAACAAGTCCAGACTGTGAAGATAGAAACAAACACCTAACTTGCAAAGCTCAGACATCAATCGACATTCACAAGCATCAAGAACATCCAGGAAAGCATGAACTCACCAAATAAACTAAATAAGGCACCCATGAATAATCCTGAAGTTATGGAGAAATGTGATCTTTTAGATAGATAATTCAAAATAGCTGTCTTGAAGAAGTTCAACAAACTTTAAAATAACACAGAGAAGAAACTCAGAATTCTATCAGAGAAATTTAACAAGAGATTAAAATCATTTTAAAAATTAAGCAGAAATTCTGGAGCTGAAAAATACAATTGACAAACTGAAAAATGCATCAGTCAACAGTAGAATTGATCAAGAAGAAGGAATATTAATGAGCTTGAAGAGAAGTTACATGAAAATACACAGAGAACAAAAAAAGAAAAAAAAGAATAAAGCACACCTACAGGATCTAAAAAATAGCCTCAAAATAGCAAATATAACAGTTATTGACCTTAAAGAGGATGTAGACAGAGAGAGATTGACATAGAAAATGTATTAAAATAAGTAATACTAAGAAAGATATGACTAGTTAGGTACAAGAAGTCATAGAACCCCAACCAGACTCCACCCAAGTAAGACTACCTCAAGGGATATATTAAACTCTCAAAGGTTGAGGATACAGAAAGGATCCTAAAAGCAGCAAGAGAAGAATTCTGCTGGTGCCTACAGAGGAAGCATTTAGACTACCCCTAGATTCAGAGGGGAACATTCCACCCCAGCAAAAAGATCCTGAATCCTGGCTGGCTCCAGGATTCTATGTTAATAACATAGAAAAAAGCTTCAATATATCTAGCAGCAAACTTCTCAATGGAAACCTTACAGGCCAGGAAAGAGTTGGATGAGATATTCAAGGTTCTGAAGAAAATAAATTAAAAAACAAAAAAAAACAAAACAAACGAACAAAAACTTCAATTGAGAACATTGTAACAAGGAAAATTAATCTTCAAACATGAAGGATAAATGCTTTTACAGACAAAACAAAAGCTGAAAGACTTTGTTAACACTAGATCTGTCTTACAAGAAATGCTAAAGAAGCTTTTCAATCTAAAAGAAACTGACATTAACAAAAAGAAACCATCTGGAGATATAAAACTCACTGATAGGCCAGGCAAGGTGGCTTACACCTATAATCCTAGCACCTTGGGAGACCAAGTCAGGAGGATCACTTGAGGCCAGGAGTTCAACACCAGCCTGGGCAACATGATGAGACACCATCACTATAAAATTAAAAAAGAAAAAAAACAGCTCAGTGTGGTGGCCTGTGCCTGTGCTCCTAGCTACTTGGGAGGCTGAGGTAGGAAGACTGCTTGAGCCCAGGAGGTTGATGCTGTAGGGAGCTGTGTTCATGCCAATGCACTCCACCTGGGTGAGAGCACAAGACTCTGTCTCAAAAAACAGGTAAATGAATAAATAAATAAACTGACTGGTATTAAGTACACACAAACACAGAATACTCTGACACTTGAATTACAGTGTGTAAACCACTCAAATCTTTAGTAGGAGAACTAAAAGACAAGTCTATCAAAAATAATAACTACAACAACTTTTTAAGAAACAAATAGTATAAAAAGACAAAAGACAGAGACAACAAAAAGTCACAAAGCACGGAGGATGGATTTAAACTATAGAGTTTTGTAGTTTTATCTCTGTTTTTGTTTTAATTTTCTGATCAGAGTTAAATTGTCAGAATAAAATAATTGGCTATAATATGTTATTTGAAAGCCTTATAGTAACTACAAAACAAAAATTTATAACAGATACATAAAAAATAAAAAGACATTAAAACATACTTCCAGAAAAAAAAATAAATAAACACTGATATATAAAGACAGAAAAGAAGAACGAAAGAAAGAATGAATGAAAGAAAGACCAACAATACAGCCATATAACAACAGAATGTCAGGAGTAAGTCCTTACTGATCAATAAGATTAAATGTGAATGGACTAAATTTTCCAATCAAAACACATAGAGTGGCTGAATAGATTAAAAAACAAGAGCCAACTATACGCTACCTACAAAAAGAAAACTCACTTCACCTATAAAGACACACATAGACTGAAAATAAAGGGATGGAAAAAGATATTCCATGCAAATGGAAACCAAAATAAGAGCAGGACTAGCTATTCGTGTATCAGATAAAATATATTTCAAGACAAAAACTGTAAAAAGTGACAAAGAAAGTCATCATATAATGATAAAGGAGTCAATTCAGCAAGAGGTTATAACAGTTGTTACTATGTATGTATCCAACACTGGAGCATCTAGATATACAAAGCAAATATTTTTAGAACTAAAGAGAGAGGGAGATCCAAATACAATAGTACCTGGGGGCTTCAAAATCCCATTTTCAATATTAGACAGATTATCCACACAAAAAACATCTATAAAGAAACTTTGGATTTAATCTGTATTATACACCAAATAAACCTAATAGAAATTTATAGTACCTTTCATCCAGCAACTGTAGAATTCATATTCTTCTCATCAGCATATGGAATACTATCAAGGATATACCATATGTTAGGGCACAAAACAAGTCTCAAAAATTCAAAGAAAAATCAAAATCATATTAAGTATCTTGATATAGTTTGGATGTTCCCTCCAAATCTCATGTTGAAACATAATTCCCAATGTTGAAGGTGGGGCCTGGTGGGAGATGTCTGGGTCATGGGGGCCGATCCCCTATGAATGGCTTGGTGTTGTCCTAAGAATAGTGAGTTCTCATGAGAACTTGTTATTTAAAAGTGTGTGGTGCCTCCCTCCTTGCTCCCTTTTGCTCCCACACTAGCCATGTGAGACACCTGCTCCCCCTTAAATTTCCACCATGATTGTCAGCTTCCTCAAGCCTTCATCAAAAGCAAATGCTGGAGCTATGCTTCTATAACTTGAAGAACCATGAGCCAATTAAATCTCTTATCTTTCTCAGTCATCCAGATTTAGGTATTTTTTACAGCAATGTAAAATGGCCTAACACAGTAAATTAATTCCAAGGAGAAAGTTGTTACTAAAAATATACTTAAAAATCTGGAAGTGACTTTAGGACTGTGTAACAGGCAGAGGTTGGAAGAGTTTGGAGGGCTCAGAAGAAGACAAGAAGATGAGGAAAAGTTTGGAACTTCTTAGAGACTGGTTAAATGGTTGTTACAAAATGCTGACGGAAAATATGGATAATAAAGGTCAGGCTGAGGAGGTATCTGATGGAGCTATTGGAAACTAGAGTAAAGGTCACCTGTGTCACACCCAAGAAAAGAACTTGGCAGCATTGTGCTCATGTCCTAGGGATCTGCAGAAGATTGAACTTAAGAGTAATGGCTTAGGGTAACTGACAACAGATGAAATTTTTAAGCAGCAAAGCACTTAAGATATGGCCTGGCTGCTTTTAAGCATCTACAATCAGACATGAAAACAAAGATATGACTTAAAGGTGAAACATATGTAAAAGGGAAGCAGAGTATAAAAGTTTGAAAACTTTGCAGCCTGGCCATCTGGCAAAGAAAGAGAAAGGATTTTCAGGAGAGGAAGACAAGCAGGCTGTGAAGCAGCCACTTGCTAGAGAAATTAACATGATTAAAAGAAAGCTTAGTGTAAATATCCAAGACAATGAGAAAATGGCCTCACGGGCATTTCAGATATCTTGGCGACATCCCCTCCCATCACATAACAGAGTCCTAGGAGGAAAAAATGCTTTCAGAGACCACATATTCCTACCTGAGCAGCCTCAGGATACTACTGCCCACATCCTGGCTACTCTAGCTACAGCTGCAGCTCAAAATCCCCAAGTACAGCTTGGGCCACAACTCTGGAGGGTAGCCAGAAACATGGGCAGCTTTCACATGATGCGAAGCTTGTGGTTGCACAGTATGCAAGAGTAAGGAAACTTGGCAGCTTCCAGCTAGATTTCAGAGGATGTATGAGAAAACCTGGGTTCCCAGGAATAAGCCCACTGCAGAATCAGAGCTTTCACAGAGAACCTCTACTATAGCAATGCTAAGGGCAAATGTAGGGGTTGGAGGCTCCATACAGAATCCCCACTAGGACAATTTCTTACGGGAAAGAGGCTGCTGCCCTCCAGAACCCAAAAGGTTAGATCTACCAGCAACTTGCATGCTGTACTTGGAAGAGCTGCAGGCTTCCAACTCTAACTTACGAGAGTAGCCATGGGGGCTGCACCTTGCAAAGCCACAGGGGCAGAGCTGCACCAATGTGCCTTTGATACAGTACGTAAAGTCTAAAGAGATTTTCTGGAGCTTTAAGATTTAGTGACTACCCTGCTGGCTGTCAGACTTGCATGAGGCCTATTGCCCCTTGCTATTGGCCCATTTCTCTCTTTTGGAATGATAATGTTTACACAATACCTGTACTATCATTGTATCTTGGGAGTACATGACTTAATTTGATTTTACATGCTCCTAGGTGGAAGGACATGAATCTCAGATGAGACTTGGAACTTTGGACTTGATGCTGGGATGAGTTAAGACTTTTGGAGACTATTGGCAAATGATGATTATATTTTACAACACGAGAAGGATATGAGATTTGAGGGGCTAGAGGTGTAATATTATTGTGATTTTTTTCCCTCCAAATTTCATGTTGAAATGTAATCTCCAATGTTGGATATGGGCCCTGTTAGGAGGGGTTTGGGTCATGGTTTCAGATCTTTCATGAATGGCTTGATGCTTTCTGTCAGGCCTCTGAGCCCAAGCCTGCATGTATACATCCTGATGGCCTGAAGCAAGTGAAGAATCACAAAAGAAGTGAAAATGGCTGGTTCCTGCCTTAACTGATGACATTACCTTGTGAAATTCCTTCTCCTGGCTCAGAAGCTCTCCCACTGAGCACCTTGTGACCCCAGCCCCTGCCCACCAGAGAACAACCCCTTTGTAATTTTCCACTATCTACCCAAATCCTATAAAATGGCCTATAAAATGGACTCAGCCCACCTGCAACCAGGTGATTAAAAAGTTTTATTGCTCACACAAAAACTGTTTGGTGGTCTCTTCACACGGATGCATGTGACACTTTCCTTGCAATAGTGAGTTCTCACAAGATCTGGTTGTTTAAAAGTGTGCAGCACATCCCCCACTTGCTCTCTCTTGGCCCCACTCTTGCCCTCTTCACTTTGGCTACCATGACTGTAAGCCTCCTGAGGCCCTCACCAGAAGCAGATAATAAAGACATCCTTGTACAGCCTGCATAACTTCGAGCCAATTAAACCTTTTTTCTTTATATATTGTCCACTTTCAGGTATTTCTTTATAGTAACACCAAAATGGCCTTATACATATCTTTTCTGACCGCAATGGAATAAAACTAAGAATCACTAATAATAGAAACTTTGGAAACTATACAAACATGGAAATTAAGCAGTATGCTCCCGAAAGACCATTGGGTCAATGAAGAAATCAGGAAAGAAACTGAAGAATTTTTTGAAACAAATGAAAATGAAAACACAACATACAAAAACCTACGGGATACAGAAAAAGCAGTACTAAGGGTAAGTTGTATTAGTCCATTCTCACATTACTATAAAGAATACCCAAGACCGGGTAACTTATAAAAATATATATGTTTAATTGACTCAGTTCTGCATGTCTGGGGAGGCCTCAGGAAACTTACAATCATGGCAGGAGTAGAAGCAGGCACCTTCTTCACAAGGTGGCAGGAGAGAATGAAATGTGAGCACAGGAAAAACTGCCACTTTTAAAACCATCAGATCTCATGAGACCCACTCACTATCATGCAAACAGCATGGGAGCAACCAGCCCCATGATCCAACCACTTCTCTCCCTCAACATGTGAGGATTTCAATTCCCTCCCTCAACATGTGAGGATTTCAATTCCCTGCCTCTACATGTGAGGATTACAATTTGAGATGAGATTTCAGTGGAGACAAAAATCAAACCATTTCATAAGTTTATTAAAATAAGTGTCTACATCAAAAAGTAGAGACATTTCAAATAAACAATCTAAAAATGCATCTTAAAGAACTAGAAAAGCAAAAGCAAACCAAACCCAAAATTAATAGAAGAAAATAAATAATAAAAATCAGAGCAAAAATAAATGAAATTGAGACTAAAAAATTACACAATAGGTCAATAAAACTAAAAGTTGCAATTGTTTTGAAAGATAAACAAAATCAACAAACTTTAGCCAGACTAAGAAAAAAAGAGAGAAGACTTAGATAAATCAGAGATGAAAGAGGAGACATTATAACTGATACCACAGAAATTCAAAGAATCATGAGACTATTACAAGCAACTATATCCCAATAAGCTAGAAGACTGAGAAGAAACGGATGAATTCCTAGGCACATGTAGCCTAACCAAGATTGAACCTTGAATAAATCCAAAACCTGAATAGACTAATAACAAGTAATGACATAGAAGCAATAATAAATAGTCTCCCATCCAAGAAAAGCTCAGAACCTCATTGTTTCACAGCTGAATTCTACCAACCATTTAAAGAACTAATACTAATCCTACTCAAACTTGTCCAAAAAATTGAGAAAGATAGAATACTTCCAAACTCATTCTATGAGGCAAGTATTACGCTAATACTAAAACCAGACAAAGGAACCAAATAAAATAAAATTACAAGCCAATGTCTCTGATGGAAACAGATGCAAATACTATCAACAAAATACAAGCAAGCTAAATTCAATAACACATTAAAAACATCATCCATCATGACCAAGTGTCATTCATCCTCAGGAGGCAAAGATGATTCAATATATGCAAATTGATAAATGTGATATATCGTATCTGCAAAATGAAGGACAAAATCCATACGATCATTTCAATTGATGCTGGAAAAGCATTTGATAAGATGCAACATTTCTTCATGATAAAAACTCTCAAAAAATTGGGGATAGAAGAATATACCCCAACATGGCAAAAGCCATACACAACAAACCCACAGCTAGTATCATACTGAATGAGAAAAAACTGTAAGCCTTTCCTTTAAGATCTAGAATAAGACAGGGATAACCACTTTCACCACTTTTACTCAATACAGTACTGGAAGTTCCAGCCAGAGCAATCAGACAAGAGAAAGAAATAAAAGGCATCTGAATTGGAAAGGAAGAAGTCAAATTATCCTTGTTTACAGATGATACAATCTTATACTTAGAAAAACCTAAAGACACCACCAAAAAACTATTAGAGCAGATAAACAAATTCAATAAAGTTGGAGGATATAAATCAACATACAAAAATCAGTAGTATTTCCATATGCCAACAGCCAACAATCTAAAAGAAAAAACAACCAAGAAGTAATCCCACTTACAATAGCTATAAGCAAAATAAAATAGCTTGGAAAAAACTTAACCAAAAAAATTGAAAGATCTCCACAATGAAAACTATAAAATGCCAATGAAATAAGTTGAAGAGTATACACATACAGAAATGAAAATATATTCTATGTTCATGGATTGGAAAAGTCAATATTGTTAAAAGTATCTATACTATCTAAAGAAATATATAGATTCAATACAATTCTTCTCAAAATATCAATGACATTCTTCACAGAAATAGAAAACAAATAGATTCAATACAATTCTTCTCAAAATATCAATGACATTCTTCACAGAAATAGAAAGCAAAAAATCCTAAAATTTACATGGAACTGCAGAAATCCATACTGCAAAAAGACATACTGAGCAAAAAGAACAAAGCTGGAAAAATCACATTACCTGACTTCAAATTATACTACAAAGCTATAAGTAAACAAAACCACATGGTACTGGCACATAGACTAATGGAGCAGAATAGAAAGCCCAAAAGTAAATCTGCATTTAAATCCAACTCATTTTTGACAAAGGTGCCAAGAATATACATTAGGAAAAGGACAGTTTTCTTCAATAAATGGTACTGGGAAAATTAGCAATCCATATACAGAAGAATGAAACTGGACCCCTTACTTTCACTATATGCAAAAATCAAGTGAAAGTGGTTAAAGACTTAAATCTAAGACCTGAAGCTATAAAACCATGGAAAGAAAACATTGAGGAAACTCTCCAGGACATTGGTCCAAACCAAGATTTCTTAAGACCCTCAAAACACAGGCAACCAAAGCACAAATAGACAAATGTGATGATGTGTAGTTTAAAACCTTCTGTACAGCAGAGGAAACAACCAACAAACTGCACAGACAACCCACAGAATGGGAGAAAATGTTTGCAAACCATTCACCCAACAAATGTTCTGATTAATAACCAGAACATGTAAGGAACTCAATAGAAAAAAAAAATCACCTGATTAAAAATGGGTAAATGATCTGAATAGACAATTCTCAAAAGAAGACGTACAAATGGCCAAAGAATATATGAAAAAGATGTAGAACATCACTAATAGCAGAGAAACACAAATCAAAACTATGGGATATCATCTCACTCCAATTAAAATGGCTTTCATCCAAAAGACAGGCAATAATAAATGCAGGTAAGAATGCAGAGAACGGAGAAACATTTGTACCCTGTTGGTTGGAATGTAAATTAGTAGAGCCGCTATGGAGAACAATATTGAGGTTTCTCAAAAAACTATTAACAGAGCCATTGTATGATCCAGAGATCTCGTTGCTGAGTATATATCTAAAATAAATTCCAAATCAGTATACCAAAGATGTATCCGCATTTCTAGGTTTACTGCAACACTATTCACAATAGCCTAGGTATGGAATCAACCTAAGTATCCCTCAGTGGATAAATGGGTAAAGAAATGTGGCACAGACGCAGGGCGTGGTGGCTCACACCTGTGATCCCAGCATTTTGGGAGGCTGAGGCGGGTGGATCACGAGGTCAGGAGATCGAGATCATCCTGGCTAACACGGTGAAACCCCGTTTCTACTGAAAATACAAAAAATTAGCTGGGCGCGGTGGCGGGCCCCTGTGGTCCCAGCTGCTGGGGAGGCTGAGGCAGGAGAACAGCGTGAACCCGGGAGGCGGAGCTTGCAGTGAGCCGAGATAGCGCCACTGCACTCCAGCCTGGGCGACAGAGCGAGAGTTCGTCTCCAAGAAAATAAAAATAAAAAATAAAAAATAAAAAATAATGAAATGTGGCACAGACACAATGGGATAATATTCATCCATTTAAAAAAATGAAATTCCGTGTAATTTGCAATGACATGGGTGGAACACCAGAACGTTATGTTACAGAAAATAAGTCAGACACAGTAGGACAACTATGACATGTTCTCACTTATATGTGAAAGTTTAAAAAAATGACCTTGGAGCTAGAGAGTAGAATGATGGCTACCAGAGGCTGGGAAGGGGAGTGGACAGAGAGGATAAAATGGGGATGGTTAATGGGTACAAAATTATAGTTAGAGAGAAGGAATAAGATCTAGTATTTGATAGCACAATAGGGTGACTATAGTTAATAATTTATTGTATATTTTAAAAATAAGAGAATTAGAATTAGAATGTTATGTCAAGGGGTCAGGGGAGGGAGAGCATGAAGATAAATAGCTAATGCATGTGGGGCTTAATACTTAGGTGACGGGTTGATAGGTGCAGCAAACCACCATATCACACGTTTACCTATGTGACAAACATGCACATCCTGCGTGTCTAGAACTTAAAATGTAAAAAATAAAAAAGAATTAGAATGTTGCTAAAACAACAAATAAATAAATAAATCTTAACGTAATGAATACCCCAATTACTCTGATTTAATCATTACACATTGTATGTATCAAAACATTACCTGTATTTCATATATACAACTCCCTAACAATTAAAAATAAAAAATTTAAAAATTAAGAAATTTTGCTATGAAAATAAGAGTTAGAAAAAGGTGAACCAGGTATTTTAACAATATAAAATAAACACATAAAGTATTTATAAAGTTATAAAATGGCATATAAGACAAGGAATTTATATCGATAACATAAAATGTGTTTTTACAAATCAATGTTAAAAATACATATAACTGAGAAAAATTAAGGCTGAGGATCTGAACTTTAGGTTTTCATATCCCAAATGAAGCTATTCTCTTGGCCAAATAGCATGTGAAAATAATAAAATGATATTTCGTAGAAAAATTAAAACCATAATGACATATCAATACATACATATCAGAATGGCTAAAATAAAGACAAGTGACAGTAACAAGTATTATCTAAAGTGGTTTGAGCAAATGGAACTCTCATATATTGATGATGTACATGTACATTCAAAAGACAAATATAAATATATGTTTGGCAATATTTATGACACAGCAACTCTACCACTCCTTTAGATATATCCAAGAAAAAGAAAGCATATATTTATCAAAGACAGATGCAAAAGTGTTGATAGAACCATTATTCTTAATGAAGAAAAATTAATAGAAGTAACCCAACTGTTTATAGAAATAATTGGAGAATAAATAAGTAAATTGTGGCCCATACACACAATGGACAATTACATAGCAATAAAAAAAAACCATTTACATAAAAAACAACATCATCAAGGATCTCACAGAAATAACGATAAAATAAGTGAAAAAAAAGAGTCATGAATAACTGTACACTCTGTGAGTTCATTAAAACCTGGAAAACTAACACATGATGATAGAAATAGGAATGATGGTTAGTTACTTTAAGTGAGAGGCATTGAACAGAAAAGAGCCTTACAGCTTTCTCAAGTGTTGAAAATATTCTACAAGTGATTTATGTGGTGGCTAAATAGGCTAAATACATTGATTTGTATACTGAAGATATGTGCATATTAACATATGTATGCTATATCTCATTAAAACATTTTTAAAAGCAGAAAGCAAAATAAGGGTTCAATCTGTGACTTTTTGTATAAAAGAAGGATAAAAATAATGATGCATATTTTATTTTTAGTGCTGTTATTATGAAACACTATCACATATAAAATATTAATTGAAATGTTGGCATAGTGAGAGAGAAGAAATAAATTAAGAATGGGTGTGGAATGAGGCTCCTCGTATAGTTTTATATACTTTTGATTTTTGAATCCTGTGAACACATAATTCTAAAAACACTAAATTTAATTTTAAAATTTCTAAATATAAATTATAGGCTCAGAGTTTTTTTTTAAAAAAAGTATTTTTTATGCACAGATTTTTTTTATTGGGTACTTGAGTATGCAAACATATTTTCATCCCATCTCCTGTAAGTTATCTTTACTCTATTTCAAATTTGAAAATGAAAATTGTGCTGAGCTCTGCTTGGATGTAATTATGATGCTGTGAACCCCAAATAACTGAGACAGATCTCAGTCAATTTAAGTTTATTTTGTCAAAGTTAGAATGTGTGCCCATGACACAGACTCAAGAGGTCTTCGCGACATGTGCCCAAGACAGTTGGGGCACAGCTTGGTTTTATACATTTTAGAGAGACAATAGACCTCAATCAATATATGTAAGATGTACAATGGTTCCGTACAGAAAGGTGGAACAACTCGAAGCAGGAGGGGACTTCCAGGTCATAGGTAGGTTAAGAAGCAAAAAGTTGCATTCTTTTGAGTTTTTAATTAGCTTTTTCAAAGGAGGCAATCAGATATGCATTTATTTCAGTGAGCAGAGGGATGACTGAGTTGTCTGTCCTTTGTCCACAAGGAAATTCTTGTGAGGGAGGTATGTAGCTTTTTTATCTTAGTAGCTATCTTTTTAAGGAATAGAATGGAAGGCATATTTGCCCTCAACAGTTCCCAGCTTGACTTTTTCCTTTGGCTTCGTGATTTCAGGTGTCCAAGATTTATTTTCCTTTTACAATGCTGTATTTTGTTCTGCTTTGTTCATCTCTACCCAGCCATCTTGGTGCACATTATGCCACATATCTGCCAGAGGTGGGAAATGCATAGATGTTATGCAATCAATCTCGATACAACTAACATCAGAACTTTAGGTTTTTATGTTATGACTGAAATACTTTGGGGAATGAAAGAAGGTAACTTAAATGGCTTGGTCACCAGTTCTAAGATGGTCCCCAGTGATTCCTGGTATTCATGTCCTTGTGCCATCCCCCCACCAACCCAACAACACTGTACCAGGGCTGTTCTGTGTCATCAGTAGCAGTAGCATAAAGTAGAGGTGATAGGATATCACTTTCAAAATCAGGTGATGGAAAGACACAGCTTCCACTGTGGTGTATGTTCTACCTCTGTCTCTCTTGCTCATTCTTGAATCATTAGCTCTATATAGTCTTTGATGGCATATAGTTAGTTCTCTCAAAAATATAATATCCACTAAATATTTTGAATAAATGAAAAACATTTTGCACAATAAAAATTAAAAGGTTTATATATTTTAATAAAAATATAATTATTAGAATTTAAAATGTGGGGGGGGGGTGGGTGTGTTGTGTGGGAGGGTTAAAATGTTATTCTAGAACCCAGAATCTTTTTTTTTTTTTTTTTTGAGACAGAGTCTCGCTCTGTTGCCCAGGCTGGAGTGCAGTGGCATAATCTCAGCTCACTGCAACCTTCGCCTTCTGGGTTCAAGCAATTCTCCTGCCTCAGCCTCCTGAGTAGCTGGGATTACAGGCATGTGGCAGCACGCTCAGCTAATATTTGTATTTTTAGTAGAGACAGGATTTTGCTATGTTGGCCAGGCTGATCTCAGGTGATCCGCCTGCCTTGGCCTCCCAAAGTGCTGGGATTACAGGTATAAGCCACCGCACCCAGCTGAACCCAGAATCTTTTTAACAGAATTAAAGATGTTGGAATAATAACTTTTCTGGAAGAGAAGATAACTGTGCTGCTTATTTTTTATATACTTTTCGTGTTTTCATTTAGTGAATGTTTTTGCACACTTTGAAAGTACCTGACACTTTTTGGGATCTTGGAGATGTAAAGATCAAAAGACATTCCTCACTTTTGGAAGCTCTATCTAGCAGAGTGATTACTTCTATGGCATGCCTATCAGCACCTCCCACTGGAGGACCCTTGCTTCTCTTCTCCATCACATTCCCTACTGCTAACATGGAGCCATATGAATGGGCATGGAATGAGAGAAAACTTTGTGAGAGGCTCACTTTTTAGTACTAAGACTGGAACTTGAATCTAGAACTGTCTTATTTCATAATTCATGTATTTTCTTGTTTCTGTTATGCGGCTCCATATTATAAAGAATATCTCTGAGACACATATTCAATTAGAAAAAAGAAAATCAGAGTATTTATAAGCTGTGTCTATCAATGAAACCTTCCAAATATTTATCATTTATTTTGTACTAACAGATGTCATAGTCTTGCCTTTTTCTTCATGTATTTATCAGAACCTAGAGCAGCTCTGTTAGGTTTATTTATCCTTCCAATGGATCTCCGGCAATCACATGCCTCTGATGATAAGCTGGTCTATATACTGGGGATAACTGAAAATAATAAAAATTTTGAAGAACAAAGGAGTCCCTGGAAACCAGAGACACCCTACAGCAGTAGGCAACCACACTTAGTCAGATTTAAATCACAAAGACCTCATTAGAATGTCCTTGTTCTGCTGTAGTTAACATTTGATTAGGTGGGTGCCTGGAGTTACTGCCTTTCTTAATTAAATCACACTCTACTTTTACCCACCCCCAGGAAAAAGAGAAAAGAAAAGATGGATTCAGCACACTCCCCTTCGAATGCTAATTACTGTAAGCAGTGAAAGTCCTAAATCAGGAGGTTCATTCAGCTGGCTGCCCCATCCGTGAGGAAGACCCTGCTCACTTTTACAAGTGAAGTCAGCTCTATTGTGTCTCTAATAATAGGCACAGATGTTGGGCCCGCCTTTCTCTGAGCGACTTTTGGCTAATAACTACCGTCAATGTGTCCCAATTGCACCTGTTCAGCATTTTAAAATGAATTAGTGTGCTTGATTGCCTCCAAAAATCTTGTCCACTTTTGTCAACCTGATTATACTGCCACAATGCAAACCGATTATATGAGCGGCAGCCATTCAGCAAGCTGGAAGGAGGCCAACCCTACCAGCAGCCTAAGCGTTTTTATAGTTTTTGTTGTTGTTATTCTTAATGATTGCCTGACTTTAGAGAGGTCTTGAATTAATAACCACACAAGATGGCTCTCACTGGCAGTCAGGTTGGAAAAGTCACCTAAGGTGGATCCACGTAGTAGTAAGGATGGGATGGCTAACAAATCAGAGCATGCCACGCCAAGGTTGTCGGGAATGATGTTAAATTATCTCAGCTAGGGAGCTGAGATCTTGAAGGACACATTACTAGGAAAGACACGCAGATAGTCAACAAGATAGATAAGCTACAAAGGACGTGCCCCTCTTCTCTGCGGTGCCAGGCAGCCGTAGAAATTCTAAGACCAATTCAAGGACCTGCTTTTATTTTAAAAACTATGGTTTTTTTTAAATATCTCTGTTCTCTTCTGTTACATACACCATGCTAATTTCACTTTCAGTTAGGATAGAAAAAATTTAAAAAGATATTAATGTGGACATATAGAACATTTGTTTACTGAGTGTCTAAATCTCTCTACCTACTTAAAACTCAACTAATACCCCAAGCCTGGGAAATAATTAAGGGAGTTATCGTAAAAATATACAACTGTTTTTTAAGCAAGCATTAAAAATGATGTTCAAAAAAAATTGAAGGCATGGGTAAAATCTTATTGTCATGTTTTTGATTAATTCCCCAGCCAGGCACAGAGTAGAAATTCAGTGGCATATATTGAATGAATGAGTACATAATTGAATAAAGAGATGAAATATAATACTAAGTGAAAAACTATAGTCTAAATTGCATAATTAGGAGGATCTATATAAATATTTATAAAAAGTGTTGCAAGGAAATATCAACCAAATGCTATTAGTAGAGATGCAATGAGTGGATTATAATATTATTGCTATGTTTTTCTTCTTACTTTTTTGTATTTTCTAAAATAAAATTCTAAAGTTTTTTTTACAATGCTTAAAAAATAAAATAAGCTTACTGATGTATTTAAGTTCCTTATAGATTCTGAACATTAGACCTTTGTCAGATGCATAGTTTGTGAGTACTTTCTCCTATCCTGTAAGTTGTCTGTTTACTCCCTTGAAACTTTCTCTTGCTATGCAGAAGCTCTTTCATTTAATCAGGACCCATTTGTCAATTTTTGCTTTTGTTGCAATTGCTTTTGAGGACTTAGCCATAAATTCTTTGCCAAGGCCAATATCAAGAAGAGTATTTCCTAGGTTTTCTTCAAAGATTTTTATAGTTTGATGTCTTACATTTAATTCTTCAATTAATCTTAATTTTTGTATATGGTAATAGGTAGAGGTCCAGTTTCATTCTTCTGCATATAGATGGCCGGTTATCCAGCACCATTTATTGAATAGGGAGTGTTTTCACCATTACTTATTTTTATCCACTTTGTCAAAAATCAGATTGTTATGGGTGTGCAGCTTTATTTCTGTGTTCTCTCTTCTGTTCCACTGGTCTGTGTGTCTGGTTTTGTACTAGTGCCATTCTGTTTTGGTTACTGTAGCCTTGTAATACAGTTTGATGTCAGGTAATGTGAATGCATCCAGTTTTGTTCTTTGCAGCAAAGGACATAAACAGGTACTTCTCAAAAGAAGACATACAAGTAAATGGTCAACAAATACATGAAAAAAATGCACATTATCACTAATGCAAATCAAAACCACAATGAGATATCCTCTCACACCAGTCTGAATATCTTTTGTTAAAAAGTCAAAAATAACAATGTTGGTGAGGCTGCAGGGAAAAGAGAACACTTATAAAGTGTTGGTCAGAATATAAGTTAGTTCAGCCACTGTGGAGAGCAGTTTGGAGATTTCTTAAAGAGCTAAAGAGTTGAACTACCATATGACTCAGCAATCTCATTACTGGGTATATACCCAAAGGAAAATAAATTGTTCTATCAAAAAGTTACATGTACTCATTTGTTCATTGCAGTGCTATTCACAATAAAAAGACATGGAATCAACCCAGGTGCCCATCAATGGTGGATTGGATAAAGAAAATATGGTGCAAGTATACCATGGAATACTAGGCAACCATAAAAACAAAATGAAATAATGTCCTTTGCAGCAACATGGATGAAGCTCGAAGCGGTTACCTTAAGTAAACTAACAAGTAATACAGAAATGGAAAACCAAATACCGTATGTTCTTATTTATAAGTAGGAGCTAAATATTAGGTATACATGGCCATAAAGATGGGAACAACAGACTCTGGGGAATACAAGATTGAGGAGGCAGAGAAGGGGGCAAGGGCTGGGAAGCTATCTATTGGGTACTAGGCTCACTACCTAGGTGACTGATTTATTCATACTCCTAACTTCAGCATCACATAACATACATTTGTAACAAACTTGCACATATACCAGCTGAATCTAAAAAAATTTGAAAAATAGCAATAAAATAAAAAATAAAATAAGCTTTAGGAGGAAAAAAAGTATCTTTATACTTGGGAAGTAATGCACAAAGCTGAAAATCTTCCCTGGTCTCTGCCAGTATTTGCTAAAAGAAAAGTATCTGCACATAATTTAAAACTCTACTAATAAACAATGGAATTATAGTACCAAATCAATCTTTTTTTTTTTTCCTGAGACAGAGCCTCACTCTGTCACCCAGGGTGGAGTGCAGTGGCACCATCTTTGCTTACTGCAACCTCCACCTTCTGGATTCAAGTGATTCTTGTACTTCAGCCTCCCAATTAGCTGGGATTACACGCCTGGCTAATTTTTGTATTTTTAGTAGAGGCGGGGTTTCACCATGTTGGCCAGGCTGGTCTCAAACTCCTGACCTCAGGTTATCTGCCCACCTTGGCCTCCCAGTGTGCTGTGATTACAGGTGTGAGCCAACACACCCAGTCCCAAATCATTCTTAAAGTGTCATCATCTGTCAGTACATCCTCATACCTGTTAAAGTATGCCCCTACCAACAGACAAAATGGACTCCTCGTGGCTAATATTCTCAGAGTTAGAACAAGGAGGCCATGGCTGGATGAGGGAGAGTCACCTACTCTGTATTCTCAGGAGATCTTGTAAAAGTGTCAAAGGACTTCCCTTTCTACAATCAAGCCAAACCAGCTCCTGTTGTCAGTGCTGAGCTAGACCATGGCTGGAAATGCCCCCCTGACCACCCACAGGCCACCTGACGCCAACCCACTGGCTACCTGGAACCAGCCCATTAAGAGAGACTGACAATTTGGGGCTTAGAGGTCATCATTCAGACTCTTCCTCGCTCCCCCACCTGCTCTCCCCTGCCCTGTGGTTTAGCCTTTATAATTCTGCACTCTCCAACCCCCAACACCACCACCCCCACCTGCAGAGCACACTTTCATTCTACACCAGAGGCTGTGTCTACCCAGTCTACAGATAGTTTATTATGGAAAATACAGCTCTCCCTTTCTTTTTCCCAAAGATCTTACAGCAACAAGAATGGGATCCCAAGTGGCCCCCAGTTCATTCCTGCAGGATCAAGCCCAGCACATGGAGCTCAGTTGCCTTCCTGGATGCCCTGAGGAGGAATCAGAGAATCCCTCTGGGACCCAAGGTCTCCTGTTTCGAGGATAAGGTCTCAGAGACTATTTTCTTCAGGGAGCCTGCCCATGTGGCTACACAGGGGACCCATTTGTGTGAACAAGTTGCCCTTTGTGGGGCACATATGCTTCTCAGATATCCTCTCACTTCAGTTTTGTGAGGACGTGCACTTTGGTTACACCTGAAGAGACACCTTCATAAGGTGAGTGCCGTGGGGAACCTGGGTTCCAAGGGAATGGTCCCTGACTGGCCACCATCAGGTATTTCCACAGCTCACGCTCTGACCAACCACCATCAGGTACCCTGGTGGTTTTTCAAATTTGAAATTTAAAGATTAAGGCTAGATAAAAATTGACCTAGAGATCCATCCAAATTGCTCTAGTTACACATGAAATTAGAACAAAGAAGAGTATGAACTTCTCAAAAATAACTTCTTGTCTCAGCCCTCCCACTTGGGTAACAGTCCTGGGTATTGTTCAGCCTGTCACTCACACTCCATGACAATGAGGAAGCCTTCCCTAAGCCCCTACGGTTTTGGTTTTGTTGCTGTGAGCAGGATTCCAAAGCTACTCTGCTCTTTCAGAAGCCACAGTGAAGGGAACCTAGGACCTGGCAAGCCAGTAGAAGAGCAGGAATCCCTTCCCAGTCAGGCTCTCAGCCGGTCTGTGAAATCCAGTTGAAAAGGGAGTTAAATCGCTGTTTGCCTCCTCTGCAAAATTTGCATTAATGGGAGAAAACCATCTGTGTGAACAGTCTTGGGTGCAACAGCTCTGCTGTGCTTGTTAGTACTGTTTAGTATGAAAAATCTTATTGTTTAATCTGTTTCCATATGAGGAAGGTCCTTGTTTCCTCTTCACCTTTCATCATGATTGTAAGTTTCCTGAGGCCTCCCCAGTTTTGTGGAACTGTGAGTCAATTAAACCTCTTTCCTTTATAAATTACCCAGTCTCGAGTATTTCTTTATAGCAATGTGAAAATGGACCAATTTAAATTGGTATCACAGAGAGTGGGGCACTGCTATACAGATACCTGAAAATGTGGAAACAGCTTTGAAACTGGATAATGGACAGAGGCTGAAACAATTTGGAGGGCTCAGAAGAAGACAGGAAGATTTGGGAAAGTTTGGAACTTCTGAGAAACTTGTTGAATGGCTTTGAACAAAATGCTGATAGTGATGTGGACAATGAAGTCAAAGCTGAAGTGGTGTCAGATGGAGATGAAGAACTTCTTAGGAACTGGAGTAAAGGTAATTCTTGCTATTCTTTAGCAAAGAGACTAGTGGTATTTTGCCCCTGCCCTAGAGATCTGTAGAACTTTTAACTTGAGGGAATTGATCCGAAATTGGAACTTATGTTTAAAAGGGAAGCAGAGAATAAAAATTGGGAAAATTTGCAGCCTGACGATGCAATAGAAAAGGAAAACCCATTTTCTGGAAAGAAATTCAAGCTGGCTGCAGAAATTTGCATAAATAACAAGGAGACAAATGTTAATTGCCAAGACAATGGGGAAAATGTCTCCAGAGCATGTCAGAGATCTTGACAGCATCCCCTCTCATCACAGGCCTGGAAGCCTCAGGGGGAAATATGGTTTTCTGGGGCTGTTCCCAGCCCCTCATGCTCTGTGCAGCCTCAGGACTTGGTGCCCTGTGTTGCAGCTACTTCAGCTCCAGTCATGGCTAAAAACGACCAAGGTATATCTCAAGCTGTGGCTTCAGAGAGCACAAGCCCCAAGCCTTGGCAGCTTCCTTGTGGTGTTGGGCATGTGGGTGCACAGAAGACAAGAGATGAGCTTTGGGAGCCTCCGCCTAGATTTCAGAGGATGTATGGAAATGTCTGGATGTCCAGACAGAAGAATACTGCAGGGGCAGATCCCTCATGGAAAAACTCTATTAGGGTGATGCAGAGGGGAAATGTGGCATGGGAGCCCCTACAGAGAGTCTCCACTGGGGCACTGCCTAGTGGAGCTGTGAGAAGAGGGCCACCATACTTCAGATCCCAGAATGGTAGGTCCACCAACAGCTTGCACCCTGCACCTGGAAAAGCCACAGGCACTCAATGTCAGCCTGTAAAAGAGTTGCCCAAGGCCATGGGAGCCCACTCCTTGCATCAGCCTGCTTCAGATGTCAGACATGGAGTCAAAGGTCATTTCAGAGCTTTAAGATTTAATAATTGCCCTGCTGGTTTCAGAGTTTCATGAGGCCTATGGCCTCTTTGATTTGGCCAATGTATTTAATTGAGAATGGGAATATTTATCCAATGCCTGCACCCCCATTTTATCTTGGAAGGAACTAACTTGCTTTTGATTTTAGAGGCTTATAGGTAGAAGGGACTTGCCTTGTTTCAGATGAGACTTTGGACTTGGACTTTTGAGTTAATGTTGGAGTGAGCTAAGATTTTGGGGGATTGTTGGAAAGACATGATTGGTTTTGAAATGTATAAAATACATGAGGTTTGGGAGGGCCCATGAGTGGGATGATATGGTTTGGCTCTGTGTCCCCATTCAAATTTCATCTTGAATTGTAATCCACTCAAGTTGAGGGGGAGACCTGTAATCCCGTGTCTGGAAGGGAGGTGGTTGGATTATGGTGGTGCTTTTCCCCATGTTGTTCTTATGATAGTGAGTGAGTTTTCATGAATCTGATGTTTTTTTAAGTGTGTGACATTTCCCATGCTTACACTTTTCTCTCTTGCCATCATATGTAGAAAGTTCTTGCTCACTCCTTAGCTTCCACCATGATTTTAAGTTTCCTGAGGCCTCCCCAGCCATGTGCAATGGTAAGTCAATTAAACGTCTTTCCTTTATAAATTATCCAGTCTCAGATATTTCTTTATAGCAGTGTGAAAACAGACTAGTACAGTAGCCATTGCGTTAATTGCACTTCATCTTCAGAATCATACTGGTAGAGACATGTTTCATCTCCTGTTACAATTTTATAAATTTATTTATATATTTATCTATATCTGTATCTATATGTTTTATTTTAAGGAATTGATAAATCACAATTGTGCGGGCTGGCAGGTCCAAAAAATCTGCAGAGCAAGCTAGTAGGCTGCAAACTCAGGTAAGATTGATGTTTCCATCTTGGGTATAAAATCTGCAGAGAACATTGGCAGGCTGAAAGCTCTGGTTTATTGTTTCTTATTCTCCAGGAAATGTGTTTCTATTCTTAAGGCCTTCATTGATTGTCTGAGGCTCACTCATATTGTCAAAAAGAATCTCCTTTACTTAAAGTCAACTGATTGTAAATGTTAATTACACGTACAAAATACCTTCACAGTAACCTCTAGATTAGTGTTTGACCAAACAACTGGACCCCTTGCCTCAGCCAACTTGACACATAAAACTAACCATTACACTTATTCATTTTGTTTCTTATCCTGTAAATATTTTCTCTGCTCTTCACTTGCTTCAGATCATGGAGACAGGAATCACTTCTTATTAACATCTATGTCTTCAGTAAAAAGGACAGAATTCTGCCTAGAACAAATGCTTAAAAATTTTAGATGACTAGATGGATAAAGTGTTGGATGAATAGATTGATGGATAAATGGATGGAATAAGGGAAGAAGAGAAGGAAGGAAGCGAGGAAAGATAGAGGAAAGGAAAGTTTAAATTCCTTGTTTCTATAGTAATCTCTTCCTTACTAAATTCTTATACTTTTGTTTATATCACAACTCATGACTGATCTAATGCTGGCCATTTGGCAGTTTATTTTTTTCCAAATAAAAATTTAACTCTGCTAAATTTTTTTTCTGCAAATCTTTACATATATTCAGAACCTAGCAAAGCAATAGAAACATAAGTAAACCAATAATTATTTATGAGATTATTCTAAAATTTAACTTTTTAAAAAAATAATAAAGCATTTGCATATACATGGCTGTTCATCAAAAACTTTCAGATGCATCTTCAAATTTTTACATTTCCATGATTAAGGTCTTATTCCTTTTCTCACTTAACAGTAACAGAAACTAGAATTCCCTAATGGTGTGTGGTTTCACTATGTACTGTTTAGTGTGCTAATGGTAGACTGTATCATCTTGGATAGGACATAAGTCCTCATGTAATGAATTAAAAGCATGGAACCATTTTCACTTAGCACCCTCCTCCTAACAGTCTCCAACTGGAAAGCTCTTCACTTAATCCAAAACTAGGGACCTTGATCTCCCGTATGGCCCATGTTCCACGGGATGGGACAGGGGCTCAGATGTTCCCCATAGACAAGGAATGAATCTCTAGGCTGGCCATTCCCAGATTCCCTAGCTTGGAATACACATTCAGGTGCATCTGCCATACAGGGTAATTCTCGGGGTATGCTTAAGTTACTGTTATAAGGTGCATTTATACCAGGCTTCACCAATACCTTCGACAAAATCCTCTCAGCTGCCACTCACCAACTGGTTATAAACCTTCTCCTACATTTTGGGTTTCTATTACTCTAGCATCCACTTCCAGGGACTATTGGCTATAGTGCTGGCTATCCACAACTGTATAACAAATTATCCCAAAAGTTGGTGACTTAAGACAAGAATAAACATTTATTATTTTACAAGATTTCTATATTTCAGCAATTCAGCAATGACTAGACATGGTGATTCTGGCTTGTATTATTTCAAGAAATTGTAATAAAGATGTTGGCTCAAACTACAGTCATTAGAAGTCTTAGCTGGAAGACCCACTTTCAAGACAAATCACTCGGGTGGCTGACAGGGTGTGCTGGACCACTTCATAGGCACCTTGAGAATCTTCATGAGATGGCAGCTGGCCTACATTGGAGTGAGTGAATCAAGAGGAAGCAAGGCGAAAGATGCATCAAATGCCTTTGGTGACTTCTTCCTAGGAGCCACATGCCACCATTTCCACAGTATGTTCTTGGGTGCACAGATCATCACTATGTAATGTAAGAGAAAAGCATAAAAGACTTGAATGCCAGGAGGTGAGGAATCTAAAGGCCAGCTTTGAGGCTTCCTGCAACAGATGTCTCATGTCTCACTCTTTCTTTGGAGAACAGAAGCAATGGTAAGAAGAACTCATAAGTGGAAATATAATGTTTTGCAAGAATTCCACGAGGGGAGTATATGCATTTAGCAATATAAATTTTTGTTTATGTTCTTCTGGTAGTTTCTCTGTTTCATTTTCTTCATTCAGTAAGAATATCAGCTTCATTCTCTTCACCCCCATGTGGATATCATGGGAAATAATAAAATTTATATGCAAGTAATCCTGGCTTTTGCTTACCAACATCTTAAACTTCAGAGATGCAAAAACGTATGAAGTCTGTCTTGAAAAAAACAGGAAAATATCAGATTCCTCTATATCTAAATATTGCTGTCATATATATACTATCTTGGAAGTAGCAAGACCCCTGACAGAAAAATATTTTATGTTCAGTCCAGAATGATGTGAGCACAAGAGTTTCTAGTGTTCCAGTCTAGCACAGAAGCCAAAGAGAAATTCCCAGGCTCGAAGTAAAACTAGCAGTAGACAGCTGCCAGAACCGGAAACACTAAGGGGACAATGGCAGAAATATCTAAAATCTAACCTGTGTAGCTTGATGCTTAAGGATGAGAGAAACCACTTTTTTAATGTCTCTGTCTAAGACTCTGGTTCAAGTGGAGATACACACTCAGATATTTAATTTGCCCAATAGAATGGGAACTCAAAGTATAAAATTAAACTGATCAGCTGAAAATAATTATATTTGTTGCATATTGTTCAAGTTCTGTTCATAAGTACAATGACTACATGAGTTCCACCTCAAAGAATGCACTATATCAGTTGGGCACATCCTATTAGACTTCTGTATTTTAAGGTAGCTCCAGGTCTCTACATAATGAAGGCAGTTAACTTATTTCAAAGATTCTTCATTTTGATAAAACGGTTCATCACAAACAATTACCTACATATTAGAAAAATTTGCCAATTTCCTATATGATACCAGATTCATCTAGACAACCATATAATTTCTTTTCCTATAGAATTTTATAATGTCCTATTTTCTGGGATAATATTATGACTAAAAAGGTCTGAAAGAATTGTTGACTTCATAAAGAAACTACTCCCTTGTCCTGAAATATTCTCTATCTTTCAAGCTCCTATTTGTGGACCCCCTCAACCATACTATCCTCCTCAATTCTTCTTATTATAATCCAGCAATTTCCCTTCTGTGCTTCCATAACTTTTTGTGTTTCACTTACTGGTTTTGTGAGCTTTTGTCTGTGTGGTTTTTTTGTCTATGTCTTTATCTTCTTAAAGTCACAATCTGTCTTATTTTCATGTCTATAGACAGGAGCAGTGACTCAACCAAAGAAACACCTGAATAAACTATAATTTATTAAATTAAAGCAAAAATATGAAATTGGCACCCTCAGCACACCGCCTTTTAAAAATCATAACTGTGATATCTCCCTTCTCTCCTTTCTTTTTCTCTCTTCTTCCCTCTCCACATAATCACTGCTCCTCTACACCTCCTACACTTATGCATGACTTCATTGAAGACACATTTGCTCATTCAAACTGAAAGTCTGCTCTCAGGAAAAGCTCCAGTATGAATAACCTCCATCTTTGTGGGAAAGCAAGTCATCTACCAATCCTAAAAGGACATACAATGCAATCAGACAATTGTAGATTCAAGATCTCTCTCAACATTTGCCAGACATCTGACCTGCAACGAATTATTTAATCTCTTGCCTTCATTTTCTGGCCTGTAAGGGCAATGTGATAATGCCAATTCCAGAGGGTTGCCTAAGTGATTTATGAAGAATCATTACAATGCTTAGCTGAGAGAGCAGGCTGTGTGTACAGTTGACTTTCGGGAGACATACAGAGCATGATGATAACTTTCCAGTGTTGGTGGGGGAAACCTCTTCCTGAATTCTCCCTGAAGTCCAGTGTGTTATATTCAGGACTAGCTGCTATGGTGAGGAATATAGCTAGACTATTTTCTCTCGTCTTTCCCTCCTTCAAGAGGATCTTCAAGTAGCTGAGAAAGTACAATCGGAGAGAGTAACACATTGTGCTCAAAAGTACTTCTCCCACTGAGATCTCAAATCACATATGAAAGGAGGGAAACCAAGTCCCACCATAAACTTCACAGCCATAGGCCCCGAAATCCTCTGCCAGATTCATATAAAATTAAGGCAAGAACTAACACTAAAGCTCCCAGCTCTACCTCATCCCAATTTCCTCAAGCTGCTCCAAGTAAAGCTATGCTTTTGGAAAACACCCCATGAATTCACTGATTCAGTTTTATGCAGCTATCCAAACACTGAGCTTAATTTTGTTTACTTTAAGAAGAGGGAAAATAGCCTCCAAAGGTAGTAAATCAAGTAAAATTATTTCAGTTACCAAGTCCTTCTCTGTGAAACTCAAAGTCAGCAGTTGAAATGATCAACCTCTTAAAAATAATTAAAAACAGACATCTGGAAAATACTAGTAACTGCAGCACTCACAGTGCCAGAAACATATTCCATGAATAACTAAGTCTTCATTTTTCAAAAAATATATATTTTTTATTTTATTTTAAACAGAAGCTTATCACCCATGAACATAAAACACGAATGTCTAATAAAATTTACTTTTAAAAAATTTCAGCAAGTTAATGTCAACACATGTTATTAATTTTTGCTATGAAGCCATTCTTAATGGGGAGTCTAGAAGCATGGCCAACCAGAGTTTAATGAGCTGGTGGCTGTTCAATACCACATGCACCACAATGAGACCAGATGGACCATTAAATTTCATCCTCCACATTCTTTTTTGGAATGTGAAAATATTGTCCCATATATCTCTGGCACACCTCTAAATTTCCATAAAATTCTTCTTTAGGTCATATCAATGCACCTTCATATCATCTCTAGAACAAATATTAATCTTGGTCACAATCTTGGATCATTATCATCCAGCAGCCTGTGAGCTGAAGCACCTCTGCCATTCATTCTACTTTATTTCGAAGAACAACAACCACAACATCAACAACAATACATGTATACCCAGCTTCCACATCAACCTGTGGATCCAGCCTCCAGACTGGTCACAAAGGTCCATGTTGCAGGCTAGCTTCTGTGGCTCCAGGGACAAGGCCAGTGCCCACGATACCAGGCTCCATGCCTATTGCAGCATCAGGCCAGGCCAGGCTCCTACCCAGTCCCTGTGGCCTAAAACATCAGTAGATCCAGGATCCAGGTCTGCTCCAGCAGACCTAGGGTTCAGGGCCACTCCAATAGATTCATGTGTTAGACTGACCCCACAGGCAAAGGCTTCAGAACTCCCTTTGCATACTCAGGCGTCGGTCCAGCCATTGTGGACTTAGGCTCTAGACATGTCCCAGTGGACTTAGGCACCAACCCCACTCCAGTGCCTGGCCAGCCACTGTAGATTCAGGATCAAGACTCACTTCAGCATGATGTTAGCCCTTGGGGACCCAGGCTGCAGGCCAGTCCCCACAGATACATGCTCTGGGCCTGCTCACTGGGATCTAGGCTCCAGGTCCACTTCCAAGAAGCCAATCAATAAGTCCATTCCTGGGAATCCAGGATCCAGGGGCATTCCCCTGGACCTATAAACCAGGCCTGCTGGCCTACAACACCAAGATAGACTGCCTGAGAACTCTAGCAGCAATCCACCCTTGGACCATGCCAGACAGCCTGCCAAAACCTCTGGGCAGGCTGACTGGAGAAGGTTTTGAAGACAAAGGCAATCTGCAATAAAAAGGAATAAGTTCCCACTTCTTATAATGCACAGACACCAGCCAGGCGTGGTGGCTCATGCCTGTAATCCCAGCACTTTGGGAGGCAGAGGCGAGTGGATCATGAGGTCAGGAGTTCGCGACTAGCCTGACCAACATGGTGAAACCCCATCTCTACTAAAAATACAAAAAGTAGCCAGGCGTAGTGGTGCATGCCTATAATCCAAGCTACTTAGGAGGCTGAGGCAGGAGAATCGCTTGAACCAGGAAGTAGTGGTTGCAGTGAGCCAAGATCGTGCCATTGCACTCCAGCCTGGGCAACAGAGGGAGATTCTGTCTCAAAAAAAAAAAAAAAAAAAAAAACCCACACAGATAACAATTCATAGCAACAAGGACCAAGAACAATCAGGAAAATATGACACAACCAAAGAAACAAAATAAATCATCAATAATTGACTCTAAAGAAATGGAGATACATAAACTGCGTGACAAACAATTCAGTTGTTTAAAGGAAGCTCAGCAAGCTTTAGTAAAATACAGAAAAACAATTCGATTAAATCAGAAAAACAATAAGTGAACAAAATTAGAAACTTACCAGAGAGATTGGAATAATTTTAAAACCTCAGAAATTCTGGAGCTAAAAATTATAATGAACAAAATGAAAAATGTAATCAATAGTAGAGAGACTAAACAGCAGAAATAATCAAGCAAAAAAGAGAATCTGAACTTGAAGACAGATCATTTGGAAATATATAGTCAGAGAGGAAAAAGAAAGGATAAAAAGTCATAAAAAAGCTTACAGGGCTTGTGAGAAGGCATCGAAAGGGCATCTGTCTTAAAATTCTAAGAGTTCAAATATATATATAAGAGAAATAAAGAAATAGAAAACTTATTCAAATAAATAACAGAAACTTTCCAAATATAGGGAAAGATATAAAATATCCAGGTAGAGAAAGGTCAAATATCTCCAATCAGATTCAATTCAAACAAGATTACAATGAAACACATTGTAAAAAAACTGTACAAAATCAAAGACAAAGAAAGCAGCACTAAAAAAGAAGAAATCCCATATAGCCTTATGAATCCTATAAGGCTAGTAGCAGATTTCTCAGCAGAAATCTAACAATCCAGGAGAAAATAGAATAATCTAGTCATAGTGCTGAATCAAAAAACAAAAACAAAAACTGCCAACCGAGAATATTTCATCTGCAAAGCTGTCCTTTAGAAATGAAGGAAAGGTAAAGACTTTACCAGACAAACAGAAACTGAAGGAGTTCATCACCACAAGACCTGTCTTATAAAAAATGCTAAAGGGAAGAAAACAACACGGTTAGTAACATGAAAACATATGAAAGTATAAAACTCAGTGGTAAAGGCAAGTATACAGTCAAATTCAGAACATTATAATACTGAGATGGTGGTGTGTAAATCACCTATATCTTTATGATAACGATTAAAAGAACAACATAAAAATAATAATAGTTGCCATAAATTACTAAGAAATAGACAATAAAATAAGATGTGACTTATGATATCAAACATAAAATGTGGTGGATGGAATAAACATGTGGTTTTATTTATTTATTTATTTATATTTTAAAAGACAGAGTCTTGCTGTCACCCAGGTTGGAATGCAGTTGCATAAATACAGCTCACTGCATCCTTGAACTCCTGGCCTCAAGGGATCCTCCTGCCTTAGCCTCCCAAGTAGCTAAGGCCACAGGTGCATGCCACCATGCCCAGCTAATTTTTTTTTTAATATTTTGTAGTGACAGGGTCTCACTATGTTGCTCAGCTTGGTCTCGAACTCCTGACCTCAAGCAATCCTCCTGCCTTGCCTCCCAAAGTGCTAAAATTACAGGTATGAATCATTTTGCCTGGCCTAGTTTTATTTTTTTAATATATGATGAAAGGTAAGTTGTTATCAATTTGAAATAGCACGTTATAACTGAAACATGTTTCATGTAAGCTTCTTGGTAACTACAAGTCAAAAACCTACAGTGATAGACAAAAGATAAAAAGTAAACTACTGGAGAAAATCATCTAACCACAAAGAAAGACAACCAGAAGAAATGAAAAGAAGAAAGGATCTACAAAACAACGAGAAAACTGTTAATAAAATGGTCCTATTAACTCCTTACATAGCAATAATTACCTTAAATGTAAATGGATTAAATTCTTAAATTAAAAGACATAAAGTGGCTAAGGGATACAAAAAACATGACCCAGGACTGCAAATAAAGGGACAAAAAGATATTCTGTATAAATGGAAGCCAAAACGAGCAATAATTTTAGACTTTAAGTGAAAAATTATAAAAAGAGATAAGGTTATTATATAATTATAAGGGTGTCAACTCATTAAGAAGATGTAATTTTAAATATATATGTACCCAACACCACAGCACTTAAATATATAAAGCAAATATGAATAGATCTGAAGGAAAAGATAGGTAGTAATACACAAATAGTATAGTATTTCAATACGCCAGTTTCAGCAACAAACAAAGTCAAAAAGAAAACATCAGACCTAAGCTACACTTTGGTCCAAATGGATCTTACAGACCTTACAGAATATTCTATCCAACAGCAGTAGAATACACATTATTTTCAAGTGAACACAGGGCATTCTCTAAGATAAATCATGTTAAACCACTAAACACATTTTCACTAATTTAAAAAAGATTGAAGTCATAGCAAGTGTTTTTTCCTATCACAATATTTGAAACTAGGAATCAATAACAGGCAGAATTTTGGAAAATTCACAAACACATGAAAAACAACATGCTTCTAAACAAGCAACAAGTCAAATAAAAAATTAAAAAGGAAATGAAGAAATAGCTTGAGACAAATGAAATATCCATACAACTTACCAAACTGATGGAATGCAGCAAAAACAGTTCTAAGAGGAAGGTTTATAGCAATATGTGTGTATGTGTGTGTGTGTGTGTGTGTGTGTGTGTGTGTGTCAAGATCTAACATTACAAGGAACTAGCAAAAACAAACAAAAAAACAAAAACCAGAACAGCCCAAATTTAGTATAAGGGAAGAAAAAATAAGATTAAAGCAGTAATAAATAATATAGAGACTAGAAAAACAATAGAAGTGGTAAATAGAACTAAGCACTGGTTTTTTGAAAAGATAATCAAAATTGATAAAGCTTTAGCTAGACTATGAAAAAAGAGACTATTCAAATAAAATCAGAAATAAGAGATATTACAATTGATAAAATAGAAATATAAAGAATTGTAAGAGACTATTATGAACAAAGATATACCAAAAATTTGGATAACCTAGAAGAAACGTAGCAATTTACAGAAAAACTGAACCTACCAAGACTTAATTGTGAAGAAACAGAAAATTTGAACAGACCAATAAAGAGTAAGGACATTGAATCAGTAATAACAGGTCTCTCAGCAACAAAAAGCTCAGAACCTGATAAATTCACGATGAATTCTACCAAACTTTTTTTTTTTTTTTTTTTGAGACGGAGTTCGCTCTTTTGCCCAGGCTGGAGTGTAGTGGCGTGATCTCGGCTCACAGCATCCTCTGCCCTCCAGGTTCAAGCAATTCTCCTGCTCCAGCTTCCCGAATAGCTGGGATTACAGGTGTGTGCCACCAAGCCCAGCTACCTTTCTGTATTTTTATTAGAGATGGGGTTTCACTATGTTGGCCAGGCTGGTCCTGAACTCTTGACCTCAGGTGATCCACCCACCTCAGCTTCCCAAAGTGCTAGAATTACGGGCATGAGCCACCATACCCAGCCTACCAAACATTTTTAAAAGAACTATTATTAATTCTTCTCAAGCTCTTCTTAAAAAATGAAGGGGAGGAAATACTCATTTTACAAGGTTAGCATTATCCTGATACCAAAGCCAAAGATGTTACAAGAAAAATAATTATAAATCTATATTACTGATAAACATAGATGCATGAATTGTCAATGAAATATTAGCAAACCAAATTCCATAGCACATAAAATTATTATTCACTATCATCAAATGGGATTCATCACTAGAATGCAAGGATGTTTCAACGTACACAAATTTATAAATTTGATATATCACTTTAAAAGAATATAGGACCAGTAACCATTACGATCATCTCAAAAGATGCAGAAAAAGTGTTTGACAAAACTCAACATCCTTCTATGATAAAAGTCAAAAAACAAATTAGATATAGAATGAATGTACATCAACAAAGTAAAAAACATATATGACAAATTCAAAGTTGATATCAATGGTAAAAAGCTGAAAACTTTTCCTCTGAGATTAGGAACAATGCAAGGATGCCCACTCTCACTACTTCTATTCAACATAATAATGAACGTCTTACATAGAGAAATTAGGCAAGAAGAAGAAACAACAGTCATCCAAATTGAAAAAGAAGATGTTAAATTGTCATTGCTTGGGGGTGACACGATCTCATATACAGAAAACTCAGAAGACAAAAAAACCTGTTAGAACTATTAAATGAATTTAGTAAAGTTGTAGGATACAAAATCAACATAAAAAATCAGTAGTGTTTCTATTACTACCCAAAAGCAAAATCAAGAAAATAATCCTATTTATACTAGCTACTGGAAAAAAAAAAAAAAAAAAACCTTAGGAATACATTTAACCAAGGAGGTAAAACTCCTGTTCACTGAAAACTATAAAACATTAATGAATGAATTGGAAGAAGACACAAATAAATTAAAAGAGATCTCATGTTCATGTATTGGAAGAATTAGTATTGTTAAAATAACCATAACCCAAGTGACCTATAGATTCAATGTGAAAGCTATCAAAATTCCAGTGACAGTTTTTCACAAAAATAGAAAAAATGATTCTAAAATTCACATGGAACTACAAAAGACCTCAGGTAGCCAAAGCCACCTTGAGCAAAAAGAGCAATGCTGGAGACATTACTCTATTTGACTTCAAAATATACTACAAATCTACAGTAATCAAAACAGCATGATACTAGCATTTAAACAGACACATAGACCAATGAGACAGAATAGAGAACTCATACATAAATCCACACAATTGTGGTCAACTGAATTGTGACAAAATTGCCAGAAATACAAAATGGGGAAAGGATAGTCTATTCAATAAATGGTTTTGAGATAACTGGATATCCATATGCAGAATACAAGTGCAGCCTGATCTCACACTACATAGAAAAATCAATTCAAAATGGTTTAAAGATTTAAATATAAGACATGAAACTGCAAAACTACTAGAAGGAAACAAGGGAGAAGCTCCATGACATTGGTCTGGGCAATGACTTTTTTGAATATGACCCCAGAACCATAGGTAATAAAAGCAAAAATAGACAAATGGAATTAATCAAATGAAAAAGCTTCTGCTTAGCCAAGAAAACAATCACAGGGAAGAGACAACCTGCAGAATGGGAGAAAATATCTGCAAACTATACATCTGATAAGAAGTTAATACCTAAGATCTATACAGAAGGTAAATGACTCACTAGCAAGAAAACAAATGACCTGCTTAAAAAATGAGCAAAGGACCTGAATAGACATTTCCCAAAAGAAGACATGCAAATCACCAACAGGTATATGAAAAAACTGTTGAACATCACTAATAATTAAGGAAATCAAATTAAAACCACAAGGAGATATTACGTTACACTTGTTAGAAAGACTATTATCAGAAAGTCAAATTTAACAAGTATTGGCAAAGATATGGAGAAAAGGGAACACTTGAACACTGTTGGTAGGAAGGTAAATTAGTATATCCATTATGGAAAATAGAATGAACATTAAAACATTAAAAATAAAATTACTGGGTATATATCCAAAGGAAAAGGAATCAGTATGTTAAAGAGGTACCTGGACTCATATGTTTGTTGCAATATTATTAACAATAGCCAAGGTATGGAATCAACCTGTGTTCCTCAATGCATGGCTGGATAAAGAAAATGTAATACACACATACTGAAATATTCAGCCTTAAAAAATAAGTAAATTCTGTCCCTTGCAACAATATGGATGAGCCTGGAGGCATTAAATTACATGAAATAAGCCAGGCACAGGAGGACAAATATTGCATGATCTTATTATACTTATATGTGAATCTAAAATCATTAATTCTTACAAGCAGAGAGTAGATGGTGGTTGCCAGGGGCTGAGAGGGTGGAGGTTTTGGAGAGATGTTGGTAAAAGGATGTGAAATTTCATTTAGATAGGAGCAATAAGTTCAAGAGATAGCTTATACAACATGATGACTGTAGTTAATATATTGTACTTTTGAAAGTAGATTTTAAGTGTTCTCACCACAAAAAAAAAAGATAAGTATGTAAGGTAACTAATGCATGTGTTAATTAGCTCATTTTAGCCATTTCACAAAGCATATGTATTTCAAAACATTATGTTGTATACTATAAATACATACAATATTTTATTTTTCAGTTAAAACCACACACAATATTGTGTATTGTATCTCTTGTAGTTTATTTACTTCTAATCCCTGATGGACAGAAAAGCAATACACTGTCCATTAAGTCAATTTCTGTGAGACGGACTACCCAAGTTTTAATTTTTATCAGAAGTGCCATTTTATTTCAATCTCCAAGTTTTGAGGAAACTAGGCTTCTATATGCGATCAACCTAAATTATTAATAGTATAATTTAATTATTTTCCTTTTAAAGCAAAGAAAATAGGCAAGCCTTTGGGCACAGGCAAATCCCCTGTAGAAAACAGAATGGTAAGCTGACTTCAACAGCTGGTTGTGATGGTGATTTTAAAATAAATAAACAAATCAACAAACTGGCCTTGGGCAACTTTTCGGTGCATGTGGCATTGATTTCATCCATGTAACAGGTAGTAACTTGCTGAGCACCTACCACGCATGTGAGCCACTTCAGTATATCCAGTGGTCATATAAGAGTGACAAGCAGTATTCTTAGGCCATGCTTTGTGGTCTCCAGAAACAGTGATCCCAAAGAGAGGAGGCCACACAGTGGGTGAGGGTGAATGGGGGTGTTAGCACACCCCGTCGAAATTCAGCTTTGTCTTGTGATCTTCCCTGGGCCCCCAAAGCAACTGTGCTTCCTTTTTCTCACTATACTTTCACATTGTATAATGGTTGTGTATTTCCTTCTCTCTACTTAGACAGTGAGCAGGTCCCTTGTCATATTCATCTTTACATCATCAGCTCCTCAACAAAGCAGCCAGTGCAACATGGGTGATTTTATACACATACACGCAGAGAGAGAGGGAATGAACACATGAACTACTTGTGATACGGCTGAACGCAGTCTCATCCATAAGGTCCTGAGAAGTGACCATTGCCTATACTGAGTGAAAGGAAACATACGAGGTAGAGAAAATGACTTTTCCACAGGTTCTCCATTTTACTTCAAGGTGCTCTTCCTAGCCGTGGTGAGTTTATCTAGATATAGAGGTCCTGTAAGACCAAAGTATCAAAGATGGAGTCTTAAGCACTGGAAAGAACTCCTATTTTGAGTCAGAATATCTGGGTTTAACAGTGAACTCTACCATGTAACTCACACATTCATTTACTTATCTAGTGTTGCTCTGCCCCAAGCACATATGTACCAGTGGACAGAGCTGGAAATGGCCTGTGCAGAAGAGTTGAAGATGTGAAGGGTGAATCTTTAGGATAAAGTAGTCAAACAGGGTGTAAGTCATTCAGCAAAGAGTTATGTGAAGATGAGGATGGAGAAGTAGCTAAGGTCTCATTTTTTAAGGTATGCTATTTGTTTTGTTTTTTCTAGTTAAGATTCACAATATTTCCATTATACTTCCTGTGTATCCACAGTTTTCACAGAAGTACAAATATGACTCTATCAGCAAATATAAACCAAACACAGATCAACTTTATAGATGATTTAGAACAGGGTCCAATAATTCCTGAAATTTTTTAGTATAAGTCTCATAGAGGAGAAAGAGTATGGGGCTTTGGTGATGATAGTAACAATGACCATAGCTATTCATATATAGCTCTAACTCTTAGTCCAATACTGTCCTAAAATCTACATATTTTAACTCATCTAATCCTCAAAACTGCATAAGGAATGTAAAACTCTACCAGTATTATGGTTTTTTGTTTGTCTTCATGGAGACTTATACAGCCTTGCTCAAGGTCATGTAGCTGGTAAAAAGTAGAGTTTGGGTTTAAACACAGACATTTTGACTTTAAAGTGATACCACACTACACAGCCAAGACTTTAATACACACGTTACCTGATGTAACTCTTTGTTCATCAATATTGACTTTTAGAAAAAATAAATGGAATGGAAAATTAATTTCAGTAATTTTAATTTAATATGAGAATTCAGGTCGAATACCAGTTCATTGTAGAAACAAATAAACCAAATTGAAAACAAGAGATTGTACTGTCTTAACCTTTTCAACACTTTTTATGCATTTTTAATCTCTCAAGTGAATACTTCATCAGGAAATATTTCTAAATTAATTTTTAAGTCCATCACTAAATCTCATTGTAAAAAACTACTCTTTAATAAATTATGCATATCTATGCCATTATATCAAGTTGCCAGTCTCAAAATTGTTGTCATATGAATGCTGGAGATATTTCTGTCTAGTTGGAAAGTTTCTGTTTAGCAGGCCTATGAGTATGAGTGAACAAAGTTAAAGATGAAGCATGCTCTTATTCCACACTAGTCAATTTACTGTGCCCAAAAGGAAAACATGGTCCTTGACCTTAGAATTCACTCTTGGCTCCAGCCAACCGGAACTCAAATGTTTTTCCCTGGTCATTTTTTTTTTTTTAATGCAAAAGAATGTGCATGACCCATTGTCGAGTTCAAGTAATAACTCAAAATAAAAAATGTTCTACTAATATCTCATTAATTCATTACATAATATAGATTGAAATATGTTAAACATTAGTGTATAATGTAAATAATTTAAATATAATGCCCACAGAGACAAGTTATCAGACTTCGAAATTTCATGAGAAACTGGAGATAGGAAATAGTACAGGAAGCAATAGTTCCTGTTAATGTAGCATATTCTCCTGAATCACATTACTGAGAATAAAAATATTTTTCAGTAATTGTATTGCCTTTAGTACACTGGAAATAAAATATCAAAGACTGTTTTCATTTCCAACCAAACCGTAAATGGTATTAGTAAGTTTAACATTACACCCAACATAGAGCTATTAATGAAAAAATGTATCCATACAGCAAATTGTTAATAAATTGGGCCTTGGGTACATTTTTTAATTTAAAGATTAATTTGGAAAAAAAATAAAATTGTAATATTTATATTTTGCTTTTATGGCTAAAATTTGGCAATTAATATTGCTTTGCTTTAATTTCCATGGAAACAAAAGCATGGCCATGTCTTTTTGTGCCCACCAACTAAACAGTTAAACATTGCTTGTTGTTGCTGTTGTTTTTTAAAAAAACAACCTGGATTAAAGGTGAGAAGAGGCACCCATTCAAAAATTCTAAGTGGCAGAATTAAAGCAAACTCTGGAAAAGAAAGGTGCCCTCTTGAACTGACATGCACGGATGAGTGCACATCAGTAGCACAAAGGACTCCATTATTTCTGTATCAACGTAAATAGGAGAAAAAAATTAAACCACAGAGGTAAATGATGAGCTGAGAGTCACACACCAGGCAGCCACAGAGTGCAAACAGGAGCCCAGCGTTGTCTTTCCAAAGAACGTGGCATATATTAACTCCTTCGTTTCTCCAGTGCAATATATGCTTTGGGGATACCTTGGCAAAAGATCTCCACAGAAGACAAGACAAGAATTACTATTTTGGTAAATGATAAAGTTGAACTATAATAGAATCATACTTGTAATTGTAGTGTGGTGGGACACAGCAAGGACTCAGAGTCAGAAATAACTGAGCTTGATTCTAGTCAACCCCAGACTATCCTGCCCATAAAATTTGTTTAAATTTATTTCATGTATACATTCTGATATTCATATTACAAATTTCACATTCGTTTGCACTCTTGTGAAGATTAGAATGCATACGAGCAAATGTATATACTGTAAATTAAATGATAGGTGAGACAAATACAGTACGTATATACATATATAAGAAAATTAGAACATGTATATTAAATATATATGTGTATATGTTAAATTTAAATGAAGATATATGTACATATGCATTTTTAAATGAAGTTATATATATGTGTGTAACCATCCTTCAGTTCAAATTTTGAATTTTTCAATTCAAAATGTAATAAGGTGATATCAGAGTGCAAGTAACAAAGGAAACTAATATTGACATAATACTACCATATCTGCTTTACAAAATACACTACCATTTTTATTCCTGACAATTTATTAGTACCCCCACTTTGCAAATAAGTTAACTGTGGCCCTCAGAATTTGAGAAACTAGTTCAATGTTGAGTGCTACTGGAAGCAGAGCTGGTTTTGGATTCCAGGTCTGTGAGCCTCTATAGCCTCATACTTTATGTCATGTCATGTTGCTTCTTGAGTTTTCAGTGTGTAGACATAAAAGACACACAGCTTTAGAAACAGGATTTACCCGTATGTTTTCCTATGAAAAGTCCCCCATTTAAACGTGAGAAACTGCAAACCAGAAAGGCGAAACAATTTTTCAGGCTTACAGGTGTGGAGTAAGATCAGAACTCCAGTTTCCTTGACTGACTGCCCAATGCACCCTTCATGTCTCTTCTGTTTTGACAAGCATTGGTTAATACATCAATGTGACTAGGAAGACAAACCCCATGGAAGGTTTGTCTCCAAACTGTTTGCAAACTCCCTCAGCAGTCTATCAGGAGCTGCTCTCTAGGAGCCTGGCACTTGGGCTCCTGAATAAAAGGAACAAGAAAGCAGAATGATGGGGCACATGGGGAGCAGGAAAGAGCAAGGGGCATCCTCTCTCATCTAGGGCACTGTGTTGATGGAACGCCAAGAAGGAAACATGCTTTCCAGAACATCTTGCACATGACAGACCACTCATCTATATTAATTTTCTTCTCCTTCTGCATGATTTTTCCTGTAAGATTTATCTTGTCTACTAAAAGATACTGCCTGCCTATCTCTAGAATTCCACACTGGTTTAGCATTGTCAAGCAAAAGTTAAAAAATAGAAATAAAATAAAAATCTCTCCTTCTGCTTCTCTGTGCAAAATTAGTGGAGCCAAGACACTGCCCCTTTCTTTAATGGGTCATGAGAGAATTAGAGAGCTTTCATAAAGCAGCTGGGATTCAGGTTGAGGTTCAAAGATTTCCAGCAGCATATTTTGGTGATTAAGAAAAGCAAGTGCTTAATTCCTCACTAGCTGCGTCTGCCAGGCCTGACACTTCCGACTGGCTTCTGAGATGCTGAATCCTTTTTTCTCTCCCTCTTCCAAATACAAACATTCGCACATTTCACTCTTAGTATGGCATGTTAAGGGGATGTGGGTTTTCATCTCTTTCACTTCTGTTAGCTTCTGAATATTTTTCATCAGTGAGTAAACTGTCTGCTGAGGACCGGGATGGCAACACTTCCATAAGAGCCTTGGAAAACCAAAACCAGAGAGATCAGCCCGAATCCTATTGTTTGAGGATATACTGGGCTTTCTAGAAGGAAAAAAAAGAGATAAAGAAGACTGTGATAACAGAATAAAGATTTTTGTGTTTTGTTTGTTTCTTTGTTTTTGGACTTGCATGTGTTTTTCCCAAGATTTTATTTTGGAATGCAGAAAAGTAGAAAGAAAATGAATACCCTATATTAAGCTAAACATATATGAAAAAACTGATTTACATTTAGTCAAGTGTACATATTTTCTCATGTATATATTCTCCTTGGACAATTTAAAATAAGTAGCAGACAGCATGACCCTCTAGTTCCATAAAATTTGGCATGCTTCTCTTGAGAATAAAGACATTCTCTCAGATAAACATCTGTCACTTCAAAGCTAACCACAACAATAACAAATTTCCATAGCAACATAAATAGGCAACCTATGTGTACATTTCTTTAGTTTTGAAAGAATGTCTTTTTACCTCCAGGGTTTTTTTTTTTTTTTTTCCTTTTCTTTCTCTTCCTCCACCTCCTCCTCCTTTTATCTGAAATCCAATTAAACTTCATGCATTTTTAATCTCTTTTATTATTGGACAGGCCTCCCTCCTGTGTTTTCTTGTTTGTTTAATTTTAATTACATTGTATTATTTTTGTGGTCAGTGATTTTGTAGAAGTCTCATTCTCCAAATTTCTGTGACTGTTTCCTCTTGTGTCATTCCTCATGATGTCCTTTCACTTGCTTTTAAATCTTTAATCTCTTTGAACAGGAATTTAAGTTTAGAGCAAGGGTCAACATACTACTGGCCATAGCCCAGATTCAGTCTACAACTTGTTTTGTAAATTAACATTTATTGCAACACAACCAAACCATCTGTAAGCCAGTTATTTAAATATTGTCTGCTTTTACATTATGTCAGATTTAAATAGTTGTGATAGTTCATATGGTTCACAAAGCCTAAAAAATGTACTCTTCAACCCTTTACGTAAAAACCTTGTCTATTTCTGGTCTACAAGTTTGATTAGATGCAAACCAAAAGTGTTGGGGGAAGAATCTTGTAGAGATGGCATTGTGTCCCTGCTATGACATCACATCCAGAGGCATGTGTGTTGGATTACCCCAGTATCAGTGATGCTCGGTTTTATCATCATCTCTCCACTAGAAACGTCTATCTTTTTTTTTTTTTCTTTGCAGTTACTAAGTAACCTGTGGATAAATATTTGGACACTATGAAAATATTCTTTCCAAACAATCTCACACAGGTTTTTAATAGCAATTTTTGCCTAAACCAGTTATCTCTAATCTATTATGCCTTTTCTATATTTTAGCTGCCATTCTGGTGTAAAGAAAAAAACTATCATCTGTTTGTTTTCGTTAGTTTTGCTTTTTCTTTAGTTCCTAGATTTTTTTATTTTTCCATGAATAAAATCTTATTATTTTTGATGTTCAAATTGTCCCACTAACTTTGCTAATGGGAGCCTCTTATAAATGTTTTTTGTAGCCTTTTTGACATGACCCTCTTATATAGGACTCCCTAGCACGCTGATATATAAAGGGTGGCCCAAAGTAATTTATACATTTCCCAAACCCAGAACCAGGATCAGCCATTCCTCTGAAGCCCCAGTTGCTTTTCATGGGGAATGGTACTTAGCATCTAGGATCTGGGCATTTGTTTTCATTACTTCAGAGGGGTCACTGCTCATAGGTCCATTGAGTAGTTCAGTATAAGAAACAAACAAACAAAATCTCATAAAGTGATATCGCTCTGTCGAACTCAGATTCAACATTAGAGTTTCTCCAATACATCTGTGTTTTCTTTTGCATTAAAAAGCCTGCTTCCTAAAGCCATTATTGTATGTACTTATTTACCTTATCTCATAATATATATATAATAATTTTGAAATTTCAAAGCAATATTACTAGTAATGGGAAACATACTGCATAAAGTTACATATTTTTTTTCTTCTTCTTTCAAAAAAATAATCCATAGGACATACAATCTGGACGTTATGCCAAAATTTATTTAATACATTTTTTTTCTTTGTGTGATTATAAACTTGTTTGCAACTTTAGGTCATTTTCCCCTTTTGATTACATAAAACATGTTTTATTTTTCTGATCATGGTTTCCTGGAGAAGCCACTCATAGACAGAGGTAGTGTGCCTTGGAACTTACTGCAAAGCAAAGAGGTGCTGGAGGAACCCACTGGCCGCCACGTGCAGTGCGATCGGGGTACTGGAAAAGCACTGGGCTTCAGGGGCAAAGCTGTGGAGAAGTTGTAGGTGCTCCAGGAGCCTGTAAGGGAAACACTTCTGATCCAGGAAGAGACAGCCTTGTTATCACCCTCTACTGGCAGAGTTTATGTGCCAGCCGCAGAGGACAAACATCTACGTGGATGTTTGCTCCATGTAGTGGAGGGTCTGGCTCCATTCTCACAGGGCAGGGGCGGCAGGGTAGAGTTGGAACTGAGAGACAATAAATTAATAACTGCCATGGATAGTTTCCCACAGCTCTTGGCTTCAATATTTCATTTTATGTTATTTTTTGTGTGTGTTTCATTTTAGATAATCATAAAGTACTAGATTCATATTCTCTTTCTTCAGCTGTTTCCAATCTGCTGGTAAGCCCACTGTGGAATTTTTAAATATGTATCTTGTTCAAATTACTTGTTTTTTTAAGCATTTTCATTTAATTTTTCTATAGTTTCCATCTCTATTAAAATTCCCCAGCTGTTTATGCTTGTGATATTTCCTCCATGGGATCATTTATTATATTAATCATTGTTAGTTTATAGTCCCTGCCTCATAGTTTGAACATCTGAGTCATCTCTGAGTCTGAGTCTATTGATAGCTTTATCTCTTAACAAAGAGCCATTTTTAATTCATTTACCTTGTGTGTCTTGCAGTATTTTATTGAGTGTCTAACATCATATATAGAACAGTAAAAACTTAAATAAGCAGTTTTATACGTAGATGCAGACACTCTTCTGTGAGCTGTTATGTGACATTGGATCAATCTCACTAGGTTTGGGTTTTGTTACTGCTAATGTTATTTTCAGTTTTCCACAGACTTTATATTTCTTTAGCAGTGCTAGGGTGTTGGAGAGTTTTTCTGTTCCTGTTCCTACACAGATTTCAGTATTCCTATAGCCCTGCTTCCTGGAGAAGTTTCTTTCTGTTTTGTTCTTCCCCTTGCAGATTTCTGTTGTGTGAGTCTTGGTGCTAGTCCTATGGGGGATGCGGAGGACCAGAAGAGAGTTTCCTGCTCATCACCCAGAGATGAATGAGTTTAACTTCCACTGATCCCTGGTACTTGGGGTCAGAAGATTTGCAGTTCCTTCCTTGGGAGCTCAAGGATATTTTTGTTTGTTTGGGCAAAAAGTTCAAAGGTACAGTGTGTTTTGTGCCTCTACCCCAGTTGTGATTAATCACTTCCTGCATAGCTAGTGTATTAGACAAGTTCTCTAAAGGGACAGAACTCAGAGGATTGATATATATATATATGAAAGGGAGCTTATTAGGAGAATTGACTCATGATCACAAGATGAAGTCCCTCAATAGGCCATCTTCAAGCTGAGGAGCAAGGAAGCCAGTCTGAGTCCTAAAACCTCAAAAGTAGGGAAGCTGACAGTGCAGCCTTCAGCCTGTGGCCAAAGGCGTGAAAGCCCCTGGACAAATGACTGGTGTAAGTCCAAGAGTCCAAAAGCTGAAGAACTCAGAGTCTGACGTTCAAGGGCAGGAAGCCTCCAGCATGGGAGAAAGATGAAGGCTGGAAGACTCAGCAAGTAAAATCCTTCCAACTTCTCTTGCTTTATCCTAGCCATTCTGGCAGCTGATTAGATGGGCCCACCCAGATTTAGGGTGGGTCTGTGTCTCCCAGTTCACAGACTCATTATTAATCTTCTTTGGCAACACCCTCACAGACACACCCAGGAACAATACTTGCATCCTTCAATCAAATCAAGTTGACACTCAGTATTAACCATCACACCTGGCCGACTGATAGAGGCCTGATTACTTCCTAGATACCTGACGGAAGCTCTCTCTTGCCCTGTTCCTGAGCTTCTTTGTGAGCATCTAGTAGAGACCTGTGGAGAAGAGCTTAAACATGAGTGAGAACTCATCCTCACTCTGTTTATCGGGCTCCTAATTATTCTAAATTAGTATGCTAGCTTATATTAGACCTTTAGGCATGGCTTAAACCTGTAGCTAATTTCTTCTTATGCATTTCTACAGTGTCATACTTCATTTCTCCCTTGCTCTTGCAAGAGGAAGAGATGTCTCCAGTTTCTCCTGAGAAGGTCTTGACATGCTTTGGAATTCAATGCCTTTGATTGTCTTGCAACCAGGGTTTTTGAAAGATTTTTAAAATGCTAGGATTTTGCAGATAATCTGGCTTTTTTTTTTTTTCATTCATTGCATGGTAGTGATGTTTTGTGGCTTTCTCCTTCTTAAGTGAAAATAAAATTGGACCGGCAATAATTTAAGAACTGGATAATGACAAATGTTTAGCACATAAGGGGAAATAAGAATGATCATTTGCTGAGGAGTACAAATGGGTCCATCCATTTTGAAGAACACTCTTGGAAAACTTGGTCGAATTATAAATAAGCATAGCCTGTTCTTATGCAGTGCTGCTCATGGTTATATATTAAACTAAATTCTCAAATGGGTTTAGAGTGGACTTTTTCAAGGTTGTTCATCACACTATTGTTTGCGATAGTGGAGAACCATGGGCAGCCTTGGCAGCTGTCACTGGGAGAGTAGGTACCTGAAATATGGTAGGTGTACACCAGGGCATCCCATGTGGCAGCTCAGAGAAATAGATCAGAAGTATTCATAGTAACCTGAGTGGATCTTAGAACTTTACTACTTATGTATGTAGCATAATACCATTCACATAAATTTAAACTAATGCACATAAATACTTAATGCATACTTGGTAAGAACAGACATAAGCAAAAGGATACGCATGAACATATTCAAAAGATTGCCTACGGGAACAGAGAAAATAAGATTGGGGAATAAGAATACAAAGAAATAAATAACAATAACTAATAAAAATGATAGAAACTTGCTGAATATAGGGTTTTGCACAAATTGACTTTTTTAATCCTCAGAACAACCCTAAGAGATTGAAACTATTATTACATTCATTTTACAAATGAAAAAACTGAAGCAGAGAGAAGTTAAATAAACAGCCCCAGATAACATGGATAGCGGGCTATTAAATAAAATAGGTAGATCAGTGACAAAGACCATTCACTGAGGTGAATGATTAACTCAACACACTGGACCTGAAGTTTAATAAGAAATAAAGATTTTAAAAAACACACAATAGTGGCCACAACAAAAAATATGTGTGAACTGTTTTTCTTACAGTGTTCATAGTAATTGGTCTAATAAATGCAGAATCTAAGCTGCTATTTTTAATAAATAAGACACCAAATTATCTTAACACAAACAACATAGAATCTTATTTTGCTTCACTTCGGGATCCTAACTGGATCTTCCAACTCAACTGCCATAATCTTTTGTTTTGCTTTTTTTTTCATTTTTCATCTAAACTGGCAGGAATGCAAAAAGACCACGGAAAGCCATATCCATTTCCTTTAGGTCATAACTCCAATATCGCATATATTGTTCCATTTGTAGCCCACAGACCAGTACTTCATCAAATGGCCAGACCTACTCTCAGATTAGATGCTACTCTCTCACTAGGTAGCTATGCATCCGGGTAGAACTGGGGAGTCCTATTCACAAAGCAGAGTAGAAATAGACAGAATGAAAATAATTTTTATCTATTACTTTTCCTAATTCAGAGGAAAGTGTCACTTATTATTTTTGTCTTCCACTTTCTCATCAAAGAACTTTAGATTGCTTAACTAGTTTAGGGAAAGTTGGATGTCTTCAAGCTAACATTAAGGGTTTCTAATAGTCTTTACAGCACAAAAAGTCCAAAACTTCCTTCTGCCCCCTCTCTTTTTTTTTTTTTTTTTTTTTTTTGAGACAGAGTCTCGCTCTGTCGCCCAGGCTGGAGTGCAGTGGCGCGTTCTCGGCTCACTGCAAGCTCCGCCTCCCGGGTTCACGCCATTCTCTTGCCTCAGCCTCCCGAGTAGCTGGGACTACAGGCGCCCGCCACTACGCCCAGCTATTTTCTTTGTATTTTTAGTAGAGACGGGGTTTCACCGTGTTACCCAGGATGGTCTCGATCTCCTGACCTCGTGATCCGCCCACCTCGTCCTCCCAAAGTGCTGGGATTACAGGCATGAGCCACTGCACCCAGCCCTTTGCACCCTCACTTTTAATGTTTGCCATATCTAACATTGGAACCAGCCTAAAAAGTGGAGCTTGTTCCCTGCCTGTTCACACACTAAGCTGCACCTTCCACTCAGTACAGGATGTAGTATGTTCCCGGCACTCTATGGACCAACAGAACACAGCAGACACAAATGACTTCCATTACTGACCAACACTCTTTCATGTCTCTGCTTTTGTTCTGTAAAATGTTGTATAGCAAAGGGAGGGGTTGGAGGTAGAGGCAGTTTTCTCAAATCATGAAGCCATTATCTTGAAGAGTTTGGCCTCAGGTATATTATTGTTGCCGGCTACATCCTTAAGTGATTTCAGGATTTCCAAGTATAAATTGTTTTTGTTTTGAACACTTGCTGTATTAGACAGCACAGGGTGAGTTATACTGCCTTGAAGCAAATTTAAATCGTAGTGGCTTAAAACAACATGTCTACTTTGATTCACAGGGCGCTGTGTTCTGCATTGTCTAATAAGGTCCTAAGCCGACAGAGTAGCAAGTCTTCGGAGAATTGTTCCTAGCTGTGGCATGGGGAAAGAGGGAAAGAGAGAAGGGGCCAAACTGAATAATGCACCCATTTCTTCTATTGACATCTCACGACTGAAGTACAGCACAAGGAAATTGCTGTTCTGACCTGTGTCGGGAAGGCAAAGATTTGGAAATATTTGATAAATGGTAATGACTATCATAATTGCAACTGCCAAATGAAATTTTTAAAATTATATCTTTATATTTTAAAAAATGTATTTAAGGTATTTATCTTAAAAAGAGCTTCTCAATCTGAGGCAATCTAATAGTAATGTGGCTCCCAGACAGTATTTTAGAAATAATATTCTGTACAAGTTTTGAGGAACATATTTGTATTAGCCTTTTGTTTCTATTTCTTTGCTTGTGTTTGACACAATTCATCCTGGTTATTGTTTGCAAGTAAACACCTTACTTTCAGCAGCTTCAACAAATATTCTATTTTAGGGACCCCCCGCCCTCCTCCACTGTGGGAAGTAGACATTTGTTTTCACAGGCAGTGTGTAAAATTCATGATAGGCACTTTGCAACTGAATAAAAATGAATAAATAGTTTTATAATGGATAATATAATAAGATATTCTTCTTTTTTTAAAAAAATACACCTTTTAGAAATCCTGACAGATGCCAGCTATCGTCAGGAGAGCATAAAATCTCTCAGTTGTCCAAACCTGTTCCTATCCCGTATGCTAGTTACAACCTGTGTAAATAAATCTATTCATTCACAAGTTCTCCTACAACATTGACTTGCTGGAAAACTTATTAGGGCTGTTGTGCTGATTATTCTCGTCCTAAGTTAATTTCCCATTCCTGCTTTCTTTGATCTTTATGCAAAAAGGCTGCTACATTGAACTGCATTATCCAGGCTTCTTTAATGAGCACTGACAGGTTCAGCCAATGGGAGAACCTGCAGGGCTGGAGGAGAGTTTGGTATGTTTTTTCTTCTCCTTCTCGGCTTAGCCCTGCATCTCTGGCAACATCAGTGTTCTTACACAATGATAGCATTCACCAGCAAGCACCTCTTCTTTGGCTCCAGGTAATGTGATGTCCTGCCTTTGATCCTGATCCCTAGAGATGGCAGTGGCTTCCTGCCGGAGCTAGTGTCTAGGTTCTCAGAAGCCCATGATTGCTCCCATATTTGTGCCCGTAGCCCTGCATGGTCTCTTCATTAAAGTCTGTTTATTTGAATAATGTGAGGTGATTCTATTTTCTGCATTGATTCTGACACATACAACTGCCCAAATCCAGTGGCAAAGTGTACTTGCATATTCAGTCATTTGTGCATGGGTTAAATCATTCACTCACTGTTTTAAATAGAAAAACACCAAGCCCTAAACATGTGAAAAGCCATTACCAAATTCTGCTCTCTCTTTTTCAACTTCTAGAAGCCAAGTCCTCAACATTTATATTTCATGATTACTTCCTAAGATTTCCTGTGCTTCAAAGGTTTACTGAGTTTGTTTGTTTGTTTGTTTTATGAAGCAGGCATTGTGTGAAGACATATCACATTTTGCTTATTCCAATTAGCTAGTTAGTGGCCAGTCAACCTTGGAACGGCTGCCAAAGATCTCTTACTGTGATCAGGCTCCCATCCAATAATTAGATGGTCTGTTGCCTTTAACCAAGTGTGTATGTTGAAGTTATACATGCTTTGCTGAGTATTCTGCTGTGGTCCTATGCTTCCCACCCGTGCTTTTCTACCCCTTGGAGCTTCTCTAGCTCCATCCTTGGTTCCGCCAATAGAGAGCTCCATAGGGAGACTGGATGGAGTGGGAGTGGCATAGGAGTGTTCCCTCCCATTTCTGCACACCTGAGATACGTCAGCAATGACTATGCCCGGGATTCCAGTGGCAGTTCTGTGGGTCCTTCTGAGCTCCAGAAGTACCTACACTACGTGTGCAGCGATTCCACCTCCTAGCTCTGCTCTCCACTCCACAGGGCCCCTCCACAAGCATCTATGTATTAATCATTACAGTCTCTTTCCTATAGTCCCTTAAGCCCTAGGGGTGGTAATTGCTTCATACAATTGTTATTGCATAATACTTCAGTGTTTTCTTGTGCCATTCCATTTCAGAATATCAGATTAACAATTCCTTGTAATTGTTCTGTATAAATGTGCGTTCTCTGTGTCCTGACTTGTCTCTGATTGATATATATGCCAATTACAAAATACATACAATTGTATGCAATTATTTTTTTAAGTATAAATAAACTTACCACCCAACAATGACTAGTATTAATATTTTTCCTATTTCTCCCAGTATGTCCTAGGTTTGACATTCATTGCTGGGATTATGTAAACAAAACCAACTTTGCTTTTTCCATTTTAAGAAAATATTGGACAGGTAGTCAACAAATTAAAGATTGTCATATATATCACATGCTCTCTTCAAAATTTTAATGGGAAACTCTATAAGGCATCTCAAATTTATAGGCACACTCATCCCAGGGGACGTGATAGTGGGTACAGGAGAGCAGAAGGCTGCTGATAAGGACCATCATGCACGGACAGAGAAGCAAACAGAGCCACAATCAAAAGCTGAGAGGCAAATCCTCTGAATTCTTGGCTTTATGCAGTTGTGTACAAGCTGCACCTCACTTGAGTGCTTGGCACAGTGTTTTCTGGCTTGAGTGTCAGTTGGGATTGAATTACCGAATGATGTTTTATGACTTAAAGGCACTGCAGATGACACATCAAGGTGTGTGTGGAAGGGTCAGGCTTACAGAAGATGTCTCATGTCACCCAGGGGTCATTTGGGACTGCAAAGATGGAGATGCCATGGTGGAGGTAGATATGCCAGAGATTCCTGGGGTGCAGCTTTCTGAAGGATAAACGGGAGAAAGCAGGGGAAGGTGGCAAGGCTCTACATTGCGAGGTAGGCTTGCACTGTGAAAGGTAAAGGAAAGACAGAGTACTGGGAAGAAGAGCCTTTGCTCCAGCATGGTTGGGAGAAAATTACTGCCCGTCACCCTTGGCCAGGCTGATGGGAGTCATTGAGTAAAATAAAATGTTAAGTCAAGAAACACGTAAGTTATGGCATGTTATCCATGCTCAGTTGGCACAGATTAAAGTCTCAGTTAGTAGAAAAGAGTCCCCCAAATTAGCACAGGATTTTTAAATGAAAATAACATATTTTCTAACCATAAATGCATGTTTGTTAAAAAAAAACAAACAAAAAAACAGATAAAAAGAAGAAGCCAAAATTATTTGCAAGCCCAACCACCCTTAACATTTTGTGTGTTTCATGGAGAGTTGTGCTGCATGCTTCTCTTTATTTCTTCACGCAGGTAATCAACACATCAGTTGTCTCATTTTCCTCTAGCTTTAGAGTCCCTGTAGGCAGCCTCTGTCTGTCCTAGATACATACATAATTCAGCATATTCTTTCATTTCATGCTCTTGCAACATAAACTCTTCACAACAAAAGTATTAGGGGTGAGCTACACAGAAATTATTGCAGACCTCACAAGGGATATGAATGAGATTGTTTATATTGCACATCCCACAGTAAAAAAATAAATAAAAATCTCCATTAAAATTTATTTTCTCCCTCAAGTACAATACAGCATCAATGACATAGCTGCCTATATTTTTTTCTATGCCCTTTCTTCATCAACATCCAGCTTCTTCTGACATATTTCTCAGTAACTTGCCATTTTATTAAGCAAAACAATTTGGTTCTTCCTTAGTTGATACTCTGTAATTTACATGCCTAACCTGTCTTGATGAACTAAGTACCTATGATTTAATAATATCTGTTTTCTGTAGAAGACAAACATAATACATGAGTATGCTTTGATGCCACTAAATCATTTTCTCTCAAGCATACATGAAGTTTTGTCCAAGACTGATATCAGTAGATAATTTTTTCTTATCCCATAAGAAAAAAGATCAACTTTTGTATTCTAGTGTACCTAACATTTTTACTCTGTTATTTCACTTAAAATATACAGTGGGTATTATTCCAGGGAAATAATGGCTGGTGACTGGTGACATTTCTTTTTATGAGAACACTATGTAATGTCCTTAATAAGTCTGCTTGGAAAGGGCATTTTATGTATACATGTATGAATGTATGTAATTGTCTTAAAATCTTTAAGAAATACTTCTTATGAATTGATATGTGTGATGGGGAGAGGATTTGCACATTTAGATTTTTTGTTATGTTAAATTCCCAGATTTAGAGTTGCTAGAAATGCTTTACCAATTTATACTCTTACCCTGTCTCTTTGTACTCCAAAATTGACTTGGCTAGTCTTCATATCTTGACTTTCCATATAAATATGAAAATAGTGTGTTTTCAAGTCCAAAATGTATGTTCATATTTTGATGGGAATATCATTGAACCTACATATAATTTTGGTGAAAATTCTTATCTTCATAATATTGAGTTTTATTAATTTTTCCTAAAAGGGCCTTATATGACTTTTGGTAAATATATTCCTATCCATTTTTATTGGTTTTTAATTGCTACATGACACATGGCCACAAACATAGTGAGTTACAGTGGCTCCGAAGTCTGAGCATGGTGTGACTGGCTTCTGGGCTCAAGGTTTCACAAGGCTGAAATGATGATTACCGCTGGGCTGTGATTGCTTCTGAGGAACAGTGTGTTTCCAAACCCTCCCAGGTTATTGGCCAAATAACTTCTTATAATTTTAGGACTGAGGTCCCTGTTGCTGGCTGTCAGCCAAAGGCCACTTTCTGTCTCTAGAGACAACTCACATTTCTTAACATGTGTCTCACTTCATATTTAAAGCCAGCAACAAATAATTTCTATTGCTTTTTTAAAACTATTATTTTTCAGACAGGATCTCATTCTGTCACCCAGGCTGGAATGAAGTGGCATGATCAGATCATGGCTCACTGCAGCCTCAAGCTCCCAGACTCAAGTGATCCTCCTGCCCCAACCTCCTGAGTAGCTGGGATTATAGACTCAAACTACCACATCTGGCTATTTTTTGTTTGTTTGTAGAAACAGAGTCTTCCTTGTTGCCTAGGTTGGTCTTGAGCTCCTGGCTCAAGGGATCTTTCTGCCTCTGCTACCTAAAACGCTGGGACGACAGGTGTGAGCCACTGTGCTTGGCTACTATTGTGTTGAATTCCCCTCACTCTGAATTTCTGACTTCTATTTCTGACCATATACCTTGACTTAAAGAATCACATAGTTATTTCAGGCCCACTTCCCTTTCTTAAAAACAGTTGTACCCTACATAACATAACCTAATCCCACGAACAGAATCCCATCATATCTAAAGCCCAAGGGCTTGTACAGTGTGTGTACATTGGTGTGCAGGAATCTTGGGGGGCATTATAATTCTAACTATCAAACTCATTAAGAACTATTAATTATGCTACTCAAATCTTCTATAGCTATATAAATATTTTGTCTGCCTGACAAAATAATAATGAAAAGCATATTTCATATGTTATGCTATTAAGGATTTGTCATACTTTCCTCCATTAATTCTGTCGATTTTTTGTTTATTTACTTTGTGACTAGTTTTACATGCACAAACCTTTTGGATACTATAACAACCCAGGCACACTATACCCAAAGTTCTGATATATAGGACTGCCTGCAAATAAAAAGAAAATAGCTAGTTGAGTCTATTTTTATTAAGTACTGATCCTACAAGTTTCTAATATTACTTACGTTTTCCTTAAGGCACACATAAAATTAACAAGGATGTAGAAGACTTGGTCAGGTTTCAACCAAATCAAAATAATTGGAATTTATTCACTCTCCAACAAGCAACAGTAGAATGTACATTTTTTTTCAAGTGCATGTGAAACATTTGCCGAGTTATACTATGTTTCAGGTATAAAACAAACCATAATATATTTATAAGTATTGAAGTAATACAAAATATGTTATCTGACATAAGGGAATTAAACTCGATATTAATAACAGAGAGACATTTAGAAGATCCTCAAATTTCTGGAAAATAAACAGTATACTTCAACATAAAACTAGAGATAAAGAAAAAGCATGAAGGTAAATTAGGAAATATTTAAACTGAATGAAAATAAAAACATACCATATTAAATTTGTGGGATTCATCTAAAGAAGTGCTTAAAGGAAGACTTATATCGTTAAAAGGCTTATATTCATACAAAAAAGTCCTCAAAGTAAAAATATATGTTTCTTCTTTAATAAGCCAGAAAATATAGTAAATTGAATTCAAAGAAAACAGAAGTAAAAAAGATTAAAAACAAGTGAAATTGAAAGCAGTAAATAGAAAAATAATTAATATCAAAAGCTAGCTCTTTAAAAAGAGAAAAAACTTGTACACTTCAAGCAAGACTGACCAGTAAAAAAAAAGAGAAGACACAAATTACCAACATCACTAACAAAATAGGTGATATGACTACAGTTACCACAGATGTTAGAATAATTACATAAGCTACAAGTAATTGTACTTTGTAAATCAATTTACGTAAAGCAGAACAATTCTTTGAAAGACATAAACTACCAAAATTCCCCCCAAAAGAAATAAATAACCTAAAAAGTCCTATATCTCCTAAAGAAAATGAATGCTCAATTAAAACTCCAGGCCTATATGGCTTCTTCCAAACATTTAATTTAAAAAATAATATGAATTCCACACAATCTCATCTTGAAAATTAAAGAGGAGAGAATAATTTGCTGCATTTTTATAAGGCAAGAATTATTCAGATAAGGAAACTAGATGAAGATTTTACAAGAAAACAAAATTATGAACTAATATCCATTATGAACATAGGCAGAAACTTAGTGAATTGAGTCCCTCTCCATATATAAAAATAACAAAAGACACCATGGTTGGAATGCAAATATAGTTAAACAATTGAAAATCAAACTCTGTAATTAATCATTGTATTTAAATTACTATTATAACAAAATACCATAAACTTAGTGGCTTACAACAACACAAATTTGTGATCTTGCAGGTCTTTCGGTTAGAATTCTGGCATGGGTCTTACTGGGTTAAAATCAAGATGTAAGAAAGGCTGCATTTCTTTCTGGAGGCTCTAGAGGAAAAGCCATTTTCTTTTCTTTTTCTGCTTCTAGAAGTCACACAATCCTTTGCTCATGGCCACTTCCTACATCTTCAAAGCAGGTAATGGCAGGTTGAGCCTCTCCTCACATCACTGACTTTCCCTCTGTGGTCACATCTCCCTCTAGCTCTGTCCTGCTACCTGCCTTTTCACTTCTATGGCCCCTCCTTTGTATCAGGCCCATCCACATATCAGAATAGTCTTCTTACCTGAAGGTTACCTGATTAACTATTTCAATTCCATCTGCAGCCTTAATACTCCTTTGCCCTGTAATCTAACTTTCTCACAGGTTCTAGAGATAGAAACATGAGGATCTTTAAGGGACCATTATTCTGCCTTCCACAACCATATTGACAGACTAAAGAAGAAAAAAGCACACAATCATCCCAATTAGAAAATAAAAAGCTTTTGAAAAATGCACTATCCATTCCTAATTATATATGTATAAATACAAACACACACACCATACATTACCATACATACACACACACACAGAGAAACACACACACATTTATCAGTAAACTAGAACTGGAGGAGAGCTTTCTTAACATGATGAAAAGTATGTAGAAAAACTTACAGCTAACGTCGTGCTTAATGTGAAAGACAATTATTTCTCTTAAGATTGTAACCAATAGGAGTGCCCATTTTCATTTTTAAACATTGTATTAGAAATTCTAGCCATTTAATAATTTTAACACTTTCTGTTTTTTTAAATATCATAGCTGTCTATGCTAAAAATTCCAAGGGAGCCATACAAATTTCTAGAACTGATAACTGAGTTTAGCAAGATTATAGAATTCAAAGTCAATTAAAAATGAAATCTACTGTATTTCTACATGACAGTAATAAAATCGGAGAAACAAATTTAGAAGTCTCATTTATAATAGCATCAGAAGAATAGTTATAAAGGTCAATGAAACAGAATAGAACATTCAGAAACAGCCATGCTTGTGTTTGGCTTATTTTTAACAAGGGTGTGGAGGTAACTTAAAAGAGAAAGAATAAATATTTTTAAAGAAGTGGTGGTAAAACGTCTATTCACATTCAAAACAATGAAGTGGAACTCATAACTCATACTACATACAAAAAGTTCAAAACATGTCATAAACTTAAAAGTAAAATGCAATACTTATAGAAACATATAAAACAGAAAACTATAGAAGAAAACATGTAAAAATACCTTTGCTTCATTGGATTAAGCAAAGGGTGCCTAGATACAACACCAAAAGCACAATTCATAAAAGAAAAATAATAAATTGGACTTCGTATTTTTTTAAAATTGTTCTATTAAAGATACTACCAAGAGGCAGAAAAGATTAACCAAAGACTAATGGAAAATGTTTGCACAAACATGTGCATGTAAATATTTATAGCAGCGTTATTCTTAAACTTGAATAACCAGATATAACATGATTGTACTTTAACCTATGAATAGATGAATAAATTGCAGTACCTTCATACAATGTACTATTGCTTAGCAATATAAATGAACAAACCACTGATACATGAAATAACATGGGTGGCTCTCAAATGTACTATGTTAAGTGAAAGAAGCCAAACTTACAACATTGTATAATGTGTGATTCCATTATATGACATTATGAAAAAATAAAATTATATGGGTGGAAAACATGGTGGTTGCCAGCTTTTGAGGGTGAGGGGAAAGGTTGACTACAAAGAGACAAAACCAAAATAATTTATGGGGGTCATAGAACAGTTATGCATCTTGATTATATTGGTCATTATATGACTATGCATTTGTCAAAACTCAGAAATAAAAAACTAAAAAAGTGATATTTGTATTTATATTTGTATTATTGATATTTATATTATATATAAATTTAAAAATAGATACACAAAAATTTTATTAGGCAATCAAGATGCCACGTGGACTGATATATCTTCTCATTTGCTTTGTATATTAAAGTCTCTTAAAAATTTATATATATACACATATATAATTGATGAATGACAGTTTACAATATTGATTCATTATAGCAAAAGCTGCCAATTTTTCAATAAAAACAATTACTGAGAATGTTTAGATAGGTAGTATAAGAAAACAGAGTGACGATTCACTGGTAAATTAAAAAGGGTATATTATTATAGCAATACATCACTTATCCATGACCACTTTCTGCAGTTTCAGTGACCTGTGACCAATGGCAATCTAAAAATATTATATGAAAATTTCCAGAAATAAACAGTTCATACATTTTAAATTGCTTGCCTTCTAAAGTAGCATAATAAAATATCATACCATTTCACTTCATCCCACATGGGATGTGAATCATCCTTTCGTCCAGCGTATCTACACTTTAAAAACTACCGGCCCATGAGTCAGTAGCTGACTCAGTTATCGGATTTACTATAATAATGTCACACTGCATGTGTTTAAGTAACCCTTATTTTACTTACTAATGATCCCAAAGCACAAGAATAGCGATGCTGGCAATTCACATATTTCAAAGAGAAGCTGTAAAGTGCTTCCTTTAAATGGAAAGGTGAAAGTTCTCAACATAAGAAAAGAAAAAAAGTGTATGTTGAGGTTGCTAAGATTGCTAAGATTGTAAGATTGAATATCCTGTTTTTAAAATTGTGAGAAAGGAAAAAGAAATGAGTGCTAGTTTTCATGTTGTAACTCAAACTACAGACATTACAACTATAGTGTACGACAAGTGCTTAACATGAAAAAGGTCTTAACTTTTGGGGTTAAAAACATGAACAAAAATTTGTTCCAAATGACAACAATTGAGTTCAATGCTATCTGCAATTACAAATATCCATTGGGGATCTTGGAGCATATCCTCCATAGATATGAAGGAACCATTGTATATAAACTATTCTAAAAATTATTATATTTCTTTTGAGCCAACAAATGTTTGTGAATGTAGAAAACAATTATAAAGCATAATAATAGGGATTAAGTTACATGATGTTCTTTTTATAGAATTGCTTTGAGGATTAACATTTATAATGGTAAAGAGAATTATTTTTAAAAGTCATATTTACCATTTGGTTTTTAAATGTAAATCAGTTCTTTAATCTTTTAAGAGAAAGTTTTTTTGGATTTTTTTAATATCTTGTGCTAATGAAAGAAAAATCAATTGTCCACCTGATGTCTTGCCATGTGAAAACTTCATTAAGAAGAATAACATTAAAATCGTATTTTAGAATCATCCATAATTAGTCTTCTCTGATCTAGACAAAATTTAGCATACATTAATAAAGGATAAATAAAGTAGTAAAGAAAATGAGAAAATAAAAATAGAATTTTCCATTACTCAAACCAATTAAATTGTTCCTTTGCCATAATTATTGGACCAAAATTTATAAGCAAATTTCTCTCTATTGAGTGTATAGACAGATGCAATAATATCAGAAGTAAAAAGTATAAAACTAATTATTGCAATAATCTTAAGTCTGCTTATGAAAGTGTTTCAGCAGCATTTTTCTTCAAGAATGACAAAAAGATTCAGTTTGTGGCTATGCTTCCATAAAATCATCACCATTATTAAACAACAGCAGACTAGATTATCAGATGAAAGCATCACAAAACTCAAAGACGTGTCATTGTAAGTCATCCAGTCAAGGGAGCAAAAAACTGAAAAATAAAATAAAATAAGAAGTTTTTCCAAGATAGCCGAATAGGAACAGCTCCAGTCTACAGCTTCCAGTGTGAGCAATGCAGAAGATGGGTGATTTCTGCATTTCCAACTGAGGTACAGGTTCATCTCACTGGGGCTTGTCAGACAGTGGGTGCAGGACAGTGGGTGCAGCCCACCCAGCGTGAGCCAAAGCAAGACAAGGCATCGCCTCACCCAGGAAGCACAAGGGGTCAGGGAATTCCCTTTCCTAGCCAAGCTGTGACAGACAGCACCTGGAAAATCGGGTAACTCCCACCCTAATACTGCACTTTTCCAATGGTCTTAGCAAACAGCACACCAGGAGATTATATCCTGCGCCTGGCTCGGAGGGTCCCGTGCCCATGGAGCCTCGCTCATTGCTAGCACAGCAGTCTGAGATCGAACTGCAAAGCAGCAGTGAGGCTGGGGGGGCACCCACCATTGCTGAGACTTCAGTAGGTAAACAAAGCTGCCGGGAAGCTCGAACTGGGTAGAACCCACCGCAGCTCAAGGAGACCTGCCTGCCTCTGTAGACTCCAACTCTGTGGGCAGGGCATAGCCGAACAAAAGGCAGCAGAAACCTCTGCAGACTTAAATGTCCCTGTCTGACAGCTTTGAAGAGAGTAATGATTCTCCCAGCATGGAGTTTGAGATCTGAGAACAGACAGACTGCCTCCTCAAGTGGGTCCCTGACCCCTGAGTAGCCTAACTGGGAGGCACCCCCCAGCAGGGGCAGACTGACACCCCACACGGCTGGGTACCCCTCTGAGACGAAGCTTCCAGAGGAATAATCAGGCGGCAACATTTGCTGTTCAGCAATACTCGACGTTCTGCAGCCTCCGCTGCTGATACCCAGGCACATAGGGTCTGGAGTGGACCTCCAGCAAACTCCAACAGACCTGCAGCTGAAGGTCATGACTGTTAAAATGAAAACTAACAAACAGAAAGGACATTCACACCAAAACCCCATCTGTATGTCACCATCATCAAAGACCAAAGGTAGATAAAACCACAAAGATGGGGAAAAAACAGAGCAGAAAAGCTGAAAATTCTAAAAATCAGAACGCCTCTCCCCCTTCAAAGGAACACAGCTCCTCACCAGCAATGGAACGAAGCTGGATGGAGAATGACTTTGACGAGTTGAGAGAAGAAGGCTTCAGATAATGAAACTTCTCCAAGCTAAAGGAGGAAGTTCGAAACCATCACAAAGAAGCTAAAAACCTTGAAAAAAAGATTAAACGAATGGCTAACTAGAATAACCAGTGTAGAGAAGTCCTTAAATGACCTGATGGAGTGGAAAACCGTCTTGATGAATGCACAAGCTTCAGTAGCTGATTCAATCAACTGGAAGAAAGGGTATCAGTGATTGAAGATCAAATGAATGAAATGAAGCAAGAAGAGAAGTTTAGAGAAAAAAAGAGTAAAAAGAAATGAACAAATCCTTCAAGAAATATGCAACTATGTGAAAAGACCAAATCTACGTCTGATTGGTGTACCTGAAAGTGACGGGGAGAATGGAAGCAAGTTGGAAAACACTCTGCAGGATATTATCCAGGAGAACTTCCCCAACCTAGCAAGGCAGGCCAACATTCAAATTCAAGAAACACAGAGAACACCACAAAGATACTCCTCGAGAAGAGCAACTCCAAGACACATAATTGTCAGACTCACCAAAGTTGAAAAGAAGGAAAAAATGTTAAGGGCAGCCAGAAAGAAAGGTTGGGTTACCCACAAAGGGAAGCCCATCAGACTAACAGTGGGTCTCTCAGCAGAAACTCTACAAGCCAGAAGAGAGTGGGGGCCAATATTCAACATTCTTAAAGAAAAGAATTTTCAACCCAGAATTTCATATCCAGCCAAACTAAGCTTCATAAGTGAAGGAGAAATAAAATCCTTTACAGACAAGCAAATGCTGAGAGATTTTGTCACCACCAGGTCTGCCCTAAAAGAGCTCCTGAAGGAAGCACTAAACATGGAAAGGAACAACCAGTACCAGCCACTGCATAAACATGCCAAATTGTAACCATCGATGCTGGGAAGAAACTGCATCAACTAACGAGCAAAATAACCAGCTAACATCATAATGACAGGATCAGATTCACACATAACAATATTAACCTTAAATGTAAATGGGCTAAATCCTCCAATTGAAAGACACAGACTGGCAACTTGGATAAAGAGTCAAGACCCATCAGTGTGCTGTATTCAGGAGACCCATCTCATGTGCAGAGACACACATAAGCTCAAAATAAAGGGATGGAGGAAGATATACCAAGCAAATGGAAAACAAAAAAAGGCAGGGGTTGCAATCCTAGTCTCTGACAAAACAGACTTTAAACCAACAAAGATCAAAAGAGACAAAGAAGACCATTACATAATGGTAAAGGGATCAATTCAACAAGAAGAGCTAACAATCCTAAATATATATGCACCCAGTACAGATTCATAAAGCAAGTCCTTAGAGACCTACAAAGAGACTTAGACTCCCACACAATAATAATGGGAGACTTTAACACTCCACTGTCAACATTAGACAGATCAATGAGACAGAAAGTTAACAAGGATATCCAGGAATTGAACTCAGCTCTGCACTAAGCGGACCTAATAGACATCTACAGAATTCTCCACCCAAATCAACAGAATATACACTCTCTCAGCACCACATCACACTTATTCCAAAATTGACCACATAGTTGGAAGTAAAGCACTCCTCAGTAAATGTAAAAGAACAGAAATTATAACAAACTGTCTCTCAGACCAAAGTGCAATCAAACTAGAACTCAAGATTAAGAAACTCACTCAAAACCACTCAACTAGATGGAAACTGAACAACCTGCTCCTCCTGAATGACTACTTGGGTACATAAGGAAATGAAGACAGAAATAAAGATGTTCTTTGAAACCAATGAGAACAAAGACACAACATACCAGAATCTCTGGGACACATTTAAACCGGTATGTAGAGGGAAATTTATAGCACTAAATGCCCACAAGAGAAAGCAGGAAAGATCTAAAATTGACAACCTAACATCACAATTAAAAGAACTAGAGAAGCAAGAGCAAACACATTCAAAAGCTAGCAGAAGGCAAGAAATAATTAAGATCAGAGCAGAACTGAAGGAGATAGAGACACAAAAAACTCTTCAAAAAAATCAACGAATCCAGGAGCTGGTTTTTTGAAAAGATAAACAAAATTGATAGACCACTAGCAAGACTAAAAAGAAGAAAAGAGAGAAGAATCAAATAGACGCAATAAAAAATGATAAAGGTGATATCACCACCGATCCCACAGAAATACGTACTACCATCAGAGAATACTATAAACACCTCTATGCAAATAAACTAGAAAATCTAAAAGAAATGGATAAATTTCTGGACACATACACCCTCCCAAGACTAAACCAGGAAGAAGTTGAATCCCTGAATAGACCAATAACAGGAGCTGAAATTGAGGCAATAATTAATAGCCTACCAACCAAAAAAAGTCCAGGACCAGATGGATTCACAGCCAAATTCTACCAGAGGTACAAGGAGGAACTGGTACCATTCCTTCTGAAACTATTCCAATCAATAGAAAAAGAGAGAATCCTCCCTAACTCATTTTATGAAGCCAGCATCATCCTGATACCAAAACCTGGCAGAGACACAACAAAAAAAGAGAATTTTAGACCAATATCCCTGATGAACATCAAAGCAAAAATCCTCAATAAAATACTGGCCAACTGAAACTAGCAGCACATCAAAAACTTATCCACCATGATCAAGTGGGCTTCATCCCTGGGATGCAAGGCTAGTTCAATATACGCAAATCAATAAATGTTATCCAGCATATAAACAGAACCAAAGACAAAAACCACATGATTATCTCAATAGATGCAGAAAAGGACTTCCACAAAATTCAACAGCCCTTCATGCTAAAAACTCTAAATAAATTAGGTATTGATGGGATGTATCTCAAAGTAATAAGAGCTATTTATGACAAACCCACAGCCAATATCATACTGAATGGGCAAAAACTGGAAACATTCCCTTTGAAAACTGGCACAAGACAGGGATGCCATCTCTCACCACTCCTATTCAACATAAGGTTGAAAGTTCTGGCCAGGGCAATCAGGCAGGAGAAAGAAATAAAGGGTATTCAATTAGGAAAAGAAGAAGTCAAATTGTCCCTGTTTACAGATGACATGATTGTATATTTAGAAAATCCCACTGTCTCAGCACAAAATCTCCTTAAGCTGATAAGCAACTTCAGCAAAGTCTCAGGATATAAAATCAATGTGCAAAAATCACAAGCATTCCTATACACCAATAACAGACAAACAGACCAAATCATGAGTGAACTCCCATTCACAATTGCTTCAAAGAGAATAAAATACCTAGGAATCCAACTCACAAGGGATGTGAAGGACCTCTTCAAGAACTACAAAACACTGCTCAGTGAAATAAAAGAGGACACAAACAAATGGAAGAACATTCCATGCTCATGGATAGGAACAATCAATATCGTGAAAATGGCCATACTGCCCAAGGTAATTTATTGATTCAATGTCATTCCCATCAAGCTACCAATGACTTTCTTCACAGAATTGGAAAAAACTACTTTAAAGTTCATATGGAAACAAAAAAGAGCCTGCATTGCCAAGACAATCCTAAGCCAAAAGAACAAAGCCAGAGGCATCACACTACCTGACTTCGAACTATACTACAAGTCTACAATAACCAAAACAGCATGGTACTGGTACCGAAACAGAGATATAGACCAATGGAACAGAACAGAGCCCTCAGAAATAATACCACACATTTACAACCATCTGATCTTTGACAAACCTGACAAAAACAAGAAATGGGGAAAGGATTCCCTATTTAAAATAAATGGTTCTGGGAAAACTGACTAGCCATATGTAGAAAGCTGAAAATGGATCCCTTCCTTACACCTTATACAAAAATTAATTCAAGATGGATTAAAGACTTAAAGGTTAGACCTAAAACCATAAAAACCCTAGAAGAAAACCTAGGCAACACCATTCAGGACATAGGCATGGGCAAGGACTTCATGTCTAAAACACCAAAAGCAATGGCAACAAAAGCCAAAATTGACAAATGGGATCTAATTAAACTAAAGAGCTTCTGCACAGCAAAAGAAACTACCATCAAAGTGAACAGGCAACCTACAGAATGAGAGAAAATTTTTGCAATCTACTCATCTGACAAAGGGCTAATATCCAGAATCTACAAAGAACTCAAAGAAACTTACAAGAAAAACACAAACAACCCCATCAAAAAGTGGGCAAAGGATATGAACAGACACTTCTCAAAAGAAGACATTTATGCAGCCAACAGACACATGAAAAGATGCTCATCATCACTGGCCATCAGAGAAATGCAAATCAAAACCACAATGAGATATCATCTCATACCAGTTAGAATGGTGGTCATTAAAAAGTCAGGAAACAACGGGTGCTGCAGAGGATGTGGAGAAACAGGAACATTTTTACACTGTTGGTGGAACTGTAAACTAGTTCAACCATTGTGGAAGACAGTGTAGCAATTCCCCAAGGATCTAGAACTAGAAATACCATTTGACCCAGCCATCCCATTACTGGGTATATACCCAAAGGATTATAAATCATGCTGCTATAAAGACACATGCACATGTATGTTCATTGCGGCACTATTCACAATAGCAAAGACTTGGAACCAACCCAAATGTCCATCAATGATAGACTGGATTAAGAAAATGTGGCACATATATACCATGGAATACTATGCAGACATAAAAAAGGATGAGTTCTTGTCCTTTGTAGGGACATGGATGAAGCTGGAAACCATCATTCTCAGCAAACTATCGCAAGGACAAAAATCCAAACACTGCATGTTCTCACTGATAGGTGGGAATTGAACAATGAGAACACTTGGACACAGGAAGGGGAGCATCACACACCAGGGCCTGTCATGGGGTGGGGGGAGGGAGGAGGGATAGCATTAGGAGATATACCTAATGTAAATGATGAGTTAATGGTTGCAGCACACCAACATGGCACATATATACATATGTAACAAACCTGCACATTGTGCACATGTACCCTGGAACTTAAAGTATAATAAAATAAAATAAAATAAAATAAGTGAAGATAGCTTAAGGGACCTGTTGAACACCATCAAGTGGACCAATATACAAATTATGAGAATTCCAGAAGGGGAAGAGAAAGATAAAGGAGTAGAAGCTTATTTAAAGAAATAATGCCAGAAAACTTTGTATATCTGAAGACGAAAATATACATCTAGATCCAGGAAGGGTAAAGGACACCAGGTAAACTAAACCCAAAGAAAGAGCCCACATTAAGATACATTGTAATCAAATTTCAAAACTATAAGAGAAAGAATTTTGAAAGCATGAAGAGAAAAGTGACCTGTTATATACAAGGGAATCCTATACTATTATCAGTAAATTTTACAGCAGAAATTTTGCAGGCCAAAAAGAATTGGCATGATATATTCTAAAAAGAAAAAGATATATTCTAAAAAGAAAAAGAAAGTGCCAGTTGAGAATACTCTTCCCCAAAAAACTTTCCTCAGTAATGCAGGGGAAATAGTGACTTTCTCAGAAAACAAATGCTTAGGGAGTTCATCACCACTGCATCTACCTTATATAAACTGTTAAAAGGAGTTTTTCAAGTTGAAATGAAAGAACACTATATAGCAACATTATAGCATAAGAAAGTATAAAGCTCATTGGTAAGGTGAATATATAGAAAATACTGTATTATTTTAACAATGGCAGGTAAATTACATTTAATTGTATTATAAACACTAAAAGACAAGGGAATTAAAATAGTTATAACTAAAGTTGTGTTAATGGATGCATAATATATGTACATATACATTTTGAAAACCAGAACACATATGTAGAAGCCTGAGAGGTATAAGTGTAGGGTGCTTATATGCCAATGAATTTTTTTTTTTTTTTTTTGAGATGGAGTCTTGCTCTGTTGCCCAGGCTGGAGTGCAGTGGCATGATTTCAGCTCACTGCAACCTCTGCCTCTTGGGTTCAAGCAATTCACCTGCCTCAGCCTCCCAAGTAGTTGGGACTACAGGAGCCTGCCACCACGCCCAGCTAATTTTTGTATCTTTAGTAAAGATGGGGTTTCACCACATTGGCCAGGCTGGTCTTGAACTCCTGACCTTGTGATTTGCCCACCTCGGCCTCCTAAAGTGCTGAGATTACAGGCATGAGCCACCACACCCAGCCACAAGTACATTTAAATTGTTATTACCTTAGAAGAAAGGGTTATAACTGTAAGATGTCGTATGGAAACCCCACGGTGATCACAAAGAAAATGTCTATAGAAGTTGCACCCAAAACAGGGAGGGAATAACAGCCTATTAATAGAAGAAACAATGAAACACAAGGGAAGACAGAAAAAATGTAGGGCAAAAGGAATATAAGACAAACAGAAAAGAGTTAACAAAATGGACAAAATAAATCTTACCTGGCCTGAATCAAAAAGAAATAGAAATCATGAACAGACTAATAACAAATAATGAGATTGAATCTGTAATCAAAAGATCCAACAAGGTTGGGTATGGTGGCTCATGCCTATAATCCCTGCACTGTGGGAGGCCTTGAGGCCAGGAGTTTGAGACCAGCCTGAGCAACATAGTAAGACCCCATCTCTACAAAATTAAAAAAAAATAATCAGATGTAGTGGCATACGCCTGTAGTCCCAGCTACTCAGGAGGTTGACTTGGGAGGATCACCTAGTCCAGGAGGCTTCAGGAAGCTATCATCACACCACTGCATCTTAGCCTGGGTGCCAGAGCAATACTTTGTCTTAAAACAACAACAACAGTGAAAATCCCAGGACCAGATAGCTTCACAAATGAATCTACCAAATAGTCAAAGAAGAATTAAAACCAATTATTTTTAAACTTTTCACAAAATAAGAGGAAACATTTCTAAACTCATTTTATGAGGCCATGATTACCCTAATGTCAAAGAAAAACAACGACACTAAGAAAAGAAAACTACAGGCCGATATCTCTGTTGAAAATAGATGTAAAAATCCTCAATAAAATGCTACCAAACAAAATTCAACAGCACATTGAAAGAATTATACACCATGACCCACGGAGAATTACCCCTTAGACACACACAAAAAAGGTCAACATAAATAGAAAAATCAATGCAATACACCTTGTTAACAAAATAAAAGAAAAAAACTATTTTTCTTATAAAATTGCTTTCAGTTTGATGCTTTTGCCCAACTGTAGACTAAAATAGGAGAGACTAAGCTATGATATTTGGGATTCAGTGTATTAAATGTATTTTCTACTTACAATGTTGAACCTAGGCAATACCATTCAGGACATAGGCATAGGGAAAGACTTCATGACAAAAACACCAAAAACGATTTCAACGAAAGCCTAAATTGACAAATGGGATCTCATTAAACTAAAGAGCTTCTGCACAGCCACAGAAACTATCAGATTGAACAGGAAACCTACAGAATGGGAGAAAAGTTTTACAATCTACCCATCTGACAAAGGTCTAACATCCAGAATTTACAAGGAAATTAAACATATTTACAAGAAAAAACAAACACCATCAAAAAGCGGGCAAAGAATATGAACAGACACTTCTCAAAAGAAGACATTTATGCAGCCAATGAACATATGAAAAAAAGCTCAGTATCGCTGATCATCAGGGGAATGAAAACCAAAACCACAATGAGATACCATCTCACGCCAGTTAGAATGGTGATTATTAAAAAGTCAGAAACAATAGATGCTGGTAAGGCTGCGGAGAAATAGAAATGCTTTTACACTGCTGGTGGGAATATAAATTAGTCCAACCATTGTGGAAGATAATTCCTCAAGGATCTAGAACCAGAAATACCATTTGACCCAGCAATTCCATTACTGGGTTTATATCAAAAGGCTTATAAATCATTCTACTATAAAGACACATGCACATGTAAGTTTATTGCAGCACTGTTTACAATAGCAAAGACATAGAACCAACCCAAATGCCTATCAGTGATAGACTGGATAAAGAAATGGTACATATAAACCATGGAATACTATGCAGCCATAAAAAGGAATAAGATCATGTTCTTTGTAGAGTCATGGATGAAGCTGGAAGCCATCATCTTCAGCAAACTAACACAGGAACAGAAAACCAAACACCACATGTTCTCACTCATAAGTGGGAGCTGAAAATTGAGAACACATGGACACAGAGAGGGGAACAACACACACCAGGGCCTGTTGAGGGGGTGGGAGGTGAGGGGAGGGAACTCAGAGGATGGGCCAATAGGTGCAGCAAACCACCATGGCACACGTATACCTGTGTAACAAACTGCACATTCTACACATGTATCTCAATTTTTGTTTTTGTTTGTTTGAAGAAATGAAAAAAGAGAAAACTTTTATTTTAAGATCCAGAACTAGGCAAGAATCCCCAATATCACCACTTCTATTGAACTTCATTTTGGAAGGCTAGCTAAAGCAATTAGTAAAGGAAAAGAAATAAAAGACATCCAGATCAAAAAGAAATAATTAAAATTATCTGTTTGCAAAAAAACTATTCATATATGGAGAGAACCCTAGAGACTCAACAGAAAACTGTGAGAACTAATAAACTCATCTTTAGTTCACATTTTGCATGTTTAGCAGTGCAAAATACAAAAATCAACATACAAAAACCAGCAAACTATTCAAAAAGGAAATTAAGAAAACAATGCCATTCACAACAGCAACAAAGAGAATAAAGTACTTAGGAACAAACTTAACCAAAATGGTGAAAGACATGTACACTGAAAATTATAAAATATTAATGAAAGTAATTAGAGAAGATACAGATAAATATAAGGTTATTTGATTTGTGGAATGGAAGAATAAACACTGTTAAAATGTTTACATAATTCAAAGTGTTCAATACATTTAATGCAATCCCTGTCAAAACTCCAAAGGCATTTTTTTTAAAGAAATAGAAAAAAAATACAAAAATACATCTGGAACCACCAAATATCATTAATAGCTAAAACATTCTTGAGCAAGAAGTACTGCAGAATGAGTAAGCTTTCTTGAGCAAGAAAACTGCAGGCATCCCATTTCTGATTTCAAAATGTATTACAAAGCTGTAATCAAAACATTATGATACTGACATTAAAACAGACATATAGAACAATGAAACAGAATAGAGAGCCTAAAACTAAATCCTGGCATTTACAGTCAACTGATCTTTGACAAGGGTGCCAAGAACACATAATAGGGAAAGGGTAGTCTCTTCAACAAATGATATTGGAAAAACTGTATATCCGCATGCTAGCATGAAATCGGACCCTTATCTTACACCATATACAAAAATCAATTAAAAATGAATTAAAAACTTTAATGTTAGACCTTAAGCCAGTCATAAAAGTGACAGTAGAAACCATAGATAAAAATCTTCTTGGCTGGGCGCGATGGCTCACACCTGTAATCCCAACACTTTGAGAGGCCGAGGCAGGTGGATCATGAGGTCAAGAGATCGAGACCATCCTGCCAACATGGTGAAACCCCATCTCTACTAAAAATACAAAAATTAGCTGGGCATGGTGGCGCACGCCTGTAGTCCCAGCTACTCGGGATGCTGAGGCAGGAGAGTTGCTTGAACCCAGTAGGCGAAGGTTGCAGTGAGCCAAGTTCTCACCACTGCACTCCAACCTGGCTACAGAGCAAGACTCCATCTAAAAAAAAAAAAAAAAAATCAAAATCTTCTTGACATTTGTTTTAGGAGTGATTTTTTTTTATATGACACCAAAGGCACAGGCAACAAAAGCAAAATTAGATCAGTAGAATGAATCCAGACTAAGAATTTTCTGCATAGCAAAGGAAACAATCAACAAATGAGGAGGCAACTTGTAAAATGGGAGAAAATATTTGCAAACCATATATATGATTAGAGAGTAATATCCAAAATATAAATCAGCAGCAAAAGTACAAATACCCAATTAAATACATGGGCAAATTGTCTAAATAGACATTTCTCAAAAGTAGATATGCAAATAGCCAACAGGCATATGAAAAGGTACTAAACATCACTGAGCATCAGGGAAATCAAGTAGAAACCCCAATAAGATATCATTTTACATCTGTTAGAATAGATATTATCAAAAAACCCAAAGATAAGTATGGATAATGATGTCAAAAAAAAGGAAACACTTGTACTCTGTTGGTGGGAATGTAAATTGGTATAGCCATTATGGAAAACATTATGGAGGTTCCTCAGAAAGTTAAAAATAGAAGGACCATATGATCTAGCAATACCATTACTGGGCGTATATCCAAAGAAAATGAAAATAGTATGTGAATGATCTTCACTCCTCTATTTATTGCAGCATTATTTACAACAGTCAAGATATGAAAAAAACCTGAATGCCTATCAATGGATAAAGAAAATGCGGTATATATGTACAACGGAATATCATTCAGCCTTAAAAATAGAAAATCCTGTCATTTGTGACAACATGGATGAACCCGGAGGGCATTACGCTAAGTGAAATAAGCCCAGCACAGAAAGGCTAATACTGTACGACCTCACTCACACACGAATCTAAAACAGTCAGACTTACAGAAGCACAGAGTAGGATGGTAGTCACCAAGGGTAGGTAGGGGGTATGGCAAGAGATTGATTAAAGAGTACAAAAAAAATTTCAGTTATGTTGGATGAGTAAATTCTAGAGACCTAATTTACAGCATAATGACTTTAGTGAAAAATGCTATATTATAATCTTAAAATTTGTTAAGAGGTTTGATCATACGTGTTCTCACCACAAGAAGGGAGAAGAAGGAAGATAAGCAGGAGGAGAAGGAGAAAAATGAGGAAACAGAAACATGGTAACTATGTGAGATGATGGATAAGGCTGATTGTATGATAATTTTATGTGTATATCTACTGATGGTCCTCAACTTATGATGGGGTTACATCCCAATAAACCCATCATAAGTTGAAAACATTGTAAGTAGAAAATACATTTAATACACCTAACCCCAAATATCATAGCTTAGTCTACCCTATTTTAGTCAACAGTTGGGCAAAAGCATCTAACACAAAGCTAATTTTATAATAACAATAAAAATTATCAAATAAAAATCAAAATTCAAATTTCAAAGTACTGTTTCCATGGAAGGTGTATAGCTTTTTTTACCAGAATATTGTCAGAATATCATGTCAAACCATTGTAAATCACAAACTGTCTGTATATCAAAATATTAAGTTGTTTATCTTAAATATATATAATTTCTATTCATCTATTATTCTTCAATAAAGATGAAAAAAACTATTTTCATTGTATATCTAAAGTCTTTTTTCTTCCTCCTCTCTTCCCTTTTCTTTTCTCTCCTTCCTTCCTTTCTTTTTTTCTTCTTTCCTTCCTTCCTTGTCTCCTTACTTCCTTTTTTTTTTCCACCAAAAATCTATTGAACACCTTCTCATTTCCAGCCTTTATGCTGAAGAGAGACATTATTTTGTGTTTTGTTTGTTTGTTTCTAGGGCAAAAACATGAATAATACCAAATATTCTTTCTAAATAAAAATGAGAAAGACATATAGGCAAAATTATAATATAAAGCTACAACAAAGTGTTAGTAGAACACCAAGGAGACAATTATTCCTTACGCTTGGGAATGATGTAGCTCGCTTGTTAGAATACATGCCTGGATATGAACAAGTGATTATCAACTAAAACACTAGAAAATAATTTAACTAGACATAACTACTGGAGAAAATGCATAGATGTTTGGAAGTCGGTGAGAACAGGTAGCAGTCCAGTGAACTAGAGCAAGGGTAAATGAATACTTTCTGTTAAGGGTCAAATGATTAATATTTTGTTCTTTGCACGTCATACATTATCTGCTTCAATTACTGGATTCTGCCATCAAGTCGGAAAACAGCATACCTAAAAACCACATACCTAAATGAACAGCCGTGTAGTTGCGTTTTGATAAAACTTTATTTACAGAAACAGATGGTGAGCCAGGCTTGGCCAATGGGCTGTAGTTTGCTAATTCCAGTCGATGGATTGCATTCCTCTTTTGGGGCCATCATTTCTAAATAATACCTTCTTTGTTGAATTTGGTAAAAATGAAGGGTTACTAGTGTGCTAAAAAGCAATCCATTGTAAATATGCTATCCCTAGATTTATAGTCTCCTAACTTCCATTTAAAATCATTTTATTCATCTCATTCCAGATTGTTTATACAGTGAATATAGATTACATTATCCATTAATCAATTACTTTGTGACATCAAATTTCCTCGTAGTCATGTGAACTTATTTTTGAGATTAAGTACAGAATTTTGATTAAAACATAAAATATGGCCTTGCTCCTGCTTTGTAAAATATTGGCACTCTCTGCAATAGGAATGAGCGTGATGAAATGCATGGTGCTATGGTAAAAGTACAAGATAGATGAGACAAGTGATAACTTTTTGTTTTATGTTTCATAATGCTAATTTTCAATTCTTTTTCTTTCCAGTTTTATTATGTTGATTTATATAAATAAATCAAACTTGTATAACCCTTAGAAATGCTAATCTAATAAGCCTTTTAATTCATCTTATATGCAGAAGACCTTTATTAATTATAGCAAACTAATTTAACTATCTAAAGCCGTCTGTGGAGCTTGCAGTGCAGCCTAGCACTAATTAAAGTAGCTATGGTTAACAATTCAGACAACTTTCTGTGCAGGTCATTATGTTTACCATTTAATATTTTATAGCAAATTATTTACCTCATCAATATGCCATACACATAAAATTGGAAAGTTAGTCTATAACACTTTTTGAATTTTTTTCTTAATATTAAAAAATCTAGAGCTTTCACTACAGATCGTAATAAGCTAGAGAATATTTAAATACAGGTGTCCAAGAACAACATTCGGTGGAAATACTCATTTGACATACAGTTGTGTAGGAGATAAATGTAGAATATTTTTCTTTACATTGATTTTTCTAAATGTCTTTAAAACAAAGTGAATCAGGTGATGAAGTTTGTGGCTTCCGTTTTAATATGGAGAGCTACAGTCACTTTCAAAATATTGTATTTGTTACTTATGTCAGGACCTGGTATAATGGAGAATGACTAAGTTGCAATGGTTAATACTGAGTGTCAACTTGATTGGATTGAAGGATGCAAAGTATTGATCCCGGGTGTGTCTGTAAGGGTGCAGCCAAAGGAGATTAACACTAGAGTCAGTAGGCTGGGAAAGGCGGACCCACCCTTAATCTGGGTGGGCACCATCTAATCAGCTGCCAGCGTGGCTAGAATATAAAAGCAGACAGAAAAATGTGAAAAGACCAGACCAGCCTAGCCTCCCAGCCTACATGTTTCTTTCATGCTGGATGCTTCCTGTCCTCGAACATCGGACTCCAAGCTCTTCAGTTTTGGGACTCAGACTGGCTCTCTTTGCCCCTCAGCTTGCAGATGGCCTATTGTGGGACCTTGTGATCATGTGAGTTAATACTTAATAAACTCCCCTTTATATGTATATATCTATGCTATTAGTTATATCTCTTTAGGGCACCATGACTAATACATAAGTTTAAGGAGACTTTGAAGAAAAAAATTTTTTTTTTTGAGACAGTTTCCCTCTTGTTGTCCAGGCTGGAGTGCAATGGCACGATTTCGGCTCACCACAACCTCCGCCTCTGGGATTCAAGCTATTCTCCTGCCTCAGCCTCCCGAGTAGCTGGGATTACAGGCATGTGCCACTATGCCTGGCTAATTTTGTATTTTTAGTAGAGACAGGGTTTCTCCATGTTGGTCAGGCTGGTCAAGAACTCCCAATCTCAGGTGATCCACCTGCTCAGCCTCCCAAAGTGCTAGGATTACAGGCGTGAGTCACTGCGCCTGGCCGAAAATTTTAAAAATTAATAATTAATAATCATTCCAAACTTACAGTATGCCACCCACCATATTAAATATTTTACATGCTATGTTACATTTAATCCTCATAATAATCCCATTGTTTTTGCCAATTTCAGAAGTGCAGAGGTTTAGCATACCAAAGTTCCATCATTTGTCCAGAGTCAAAGACTTTCTGACAAAATCAGAATTTTTAACATATGACTATCTAACACTGTGACTTTAGTTCCAACCTCTCTTGTAGATTAGAACTGGAGGAAGAGGAATACGAAAAATTAAATCAAGGAGGAAGAGTAATATTACAAATATCTGTCTTGTCTATTATGGAAGATCACTATGTAAGCACCAAGTTGTGATATTTCAGAGGAAAAATTAATAAGAGAACATGAGAGCCCACACCAGGAGTAAGGAGGCAAGCTTTGGGCGCAGACAAGTGTATGGAGTCCCAGGCCTGCACACCACCATGTAGTCACCCTAGGATGCTAATCGACCAATTTACTACTTGTGAACAGAAAGTTGGTTTCTGAAGGCCATTAGCCCTCAAGTCTAATTGGGATCTACTTGGGATCATTACACACGTCATAAGCCAACGTGCTGCACTGCTTTGGAGTAGCAGCAATGTAGGAGACAACTGAACATCCTGTTTAGCCTGTTTAGCTTTATTTCAGAAATTACATGAAACTCCACTTTTTGACCTTTTTTAATGATTATCACTGATTTTTCTTTAAGCCACAGCCATACAACAGGTGTTATTTAACAACTAACCCCTGGCACCCAGGGGCTGCTCAGTAAATTCCAACTTATTTAACAGTGGTTTTTGTTTTGCAGAGTTTATTATCAAAGGATGAGTAAATTAAATACATATTTGAAATAGTTTTAAAAAATTCAAAATTATTCTTGAGGTTGAACAACTAAACTGAATGTAAAAATAAAAGACTTGCATTGATTCCATGTCCTTGCTATTGTGAATGATGTTGCAATGAACACACACGTGCATGTATCTTTGTGACAGAAAAATTTATATTCCTTTGGGTATATACTCAATAATGGGATCGCTGGGTCAAATGGTACTTCTGGTTCTAGATCTTTGAGGAATCGCCATACCATCTTCCACAGTTGTTGAACTAATTTACATTCCCACCAGCAGTATAAAAGAGTTCCTATTTCTCCACAACCTCACCAGCATCTGTTGTTTCTTAACTTTTTAATAATGGCCGTTCTGACTGGCGTAAGATGGTATCTATTGTGGTTTGGATTTGCATTTCTCTAATGATCAGTGAAATGCCCATCAATGATAGACTGGTTAAAGAAAAGGTGGCACATGTACACCATGGAATACTATGCAGCATAAACAGAAATGAGATCATGTCCTTTGCAGGGACATGGATGAGTCCGGAAGCATCATCCTCAGCAGACTAACGCAGACAGAAAACCAAACACCACATGTTCTTACTGATAAGTGGGAACTGAAGAATGAGATCTCATGGACACAGGGAGCGAAACAACACACATTGGGGCCTTTTGCGGGGTGGGGTGGGGGAAGAGAGAGTATTAGGAAAAAGAGCTAATGGAAGCTAGGTTTAATACCTAAATGATAGGTGCAGTAAACCACCATGTCACATGTTTACCTATGTAACAAACCTGCACATCCTGCACATGTACCCCAGAACTAAAAATTTAAATTTAAATTTAAAAAAGAGGTTTTAAAAAGAAAAAATAAATAAAAATGAAAAATTAAAGACTTACAGGGGAAGATTTGAGGGGCTAAAGCTCTACTCAGTTTATTCCTTTTATTCTCTATACCTGCAGTAACCTTGGAGGATTTCACAGACTCAGCTTGACAATCACTGGCAGTATCTATAGAATCCAAAAGCTGAACGCTGGGCATGTGTGGCACAAATTTGTTATGTGACTTTGAAAGTCACTTAAAACTCCCTGGGGCTAGTTTCTTCATCTGCCAAAAGAGATTTACTGCGGAACTCTGCCAGAGTGAACATTCAATGGTCAATGGTAACTTTTACTGTCATTGTTATGCTGCTGTCTTTTTGATCTATGTCTCTTTCTCCAGCCTTTGCTGCAGTGCCTAATAATCAATCTACTGAAAAAAATTAATATGTTTGCTCATTGCTTTTAGCTTATGTTTCCCCAAACTACTGTGTATTTTTCCAACCTGGTCTTTATTGAGTGTTGTTAGAGGTGGTGGGTTTGTAGATTTATTTTTTAAGTCATGGATACTTATTAAATGTGTGTTACACATGAACATTACAATGTCTATTTAAACTATTAATATTTAACCTATGATTTTTACTTGTTACATTAGTATTTCCAAGGAAAGGAAAGCTCTTCTTGGATGCCAACAACTTCATGTGACTGAAGGCTTTAGAATTACAAGCATCGTTCTTTGGAAAAATAGGGTCAAAGGATTGTCCTTATTTTACAAATGATAAACTGAGACTCAGGTGAGTTGGTTAACTTTCTTTACCCATAATGAGTCACAGATGTCGGACTAACGTTTAGACTGGAATTTAGGGCCTTCAACAAGCGTTTGTTGGGTGTGTCAAACATTCCAGATGGTGAAGACATGGCCTCTGCTCCCTGACGGGCCTCACTTCTCGGCTTCTAGTCTAACACATCCTGAAAATACAGCTGGGCTGTCTCAGACTTTCTTATACTTTAGTTCAAGGTTAATTCATGTGAAGAAAGAATAATAGTATATAACTTATAACACTGTATTTGTTACTGAAAATATTTATATCTCAACCAAAAATTCTGTTTTTCTATCACATTTAAAATAAGCATTTTTATTATTAAATAAGATTAAGAGCCACTGCCTTAGTCTAAAAATCTTCTGAAGTTCCAGAAATCCATGTAATCCAGTCTACATACTGAGGCAACCTAATTTAATTGTTATTAATATATTTATTTTTTTTGCCATATGTAAAACACATATATAATAATCGGCAAGTGTAGTTTCTTGACACATAAGCAAAAAAGACTTTGGGTAATTCTCCTAAAAAATGGAAACAAACCAACTGACAAGAAAGACTCAAATGAGTTTATCAAAAATGAGTTCCAATACTGCTGACAAATAGTTATAGCAGAACTTCATGTACCGGTGGAATCAGAAGTGTGATGGTTAATATTGAGTGTCAACTTGATTCGATTGAAGGATGCAAAGTATTGTTCCTGAGTGTGTCCATGAGGGTATTGCCAAAGATTAACATTTGAGTCAGTGGATCCGGAAAGGGAGACCCACCCTCAATGTGGTGGATGGGCACCATCTAATCAGCTGTCAGCGCAGTTAGAGTAAAGCAGGCAGAAGAAATTCAAAGAGCAGATTTGCTGAGTCTTCCAGCCTTCATCTTTCTCCCATGCTGGATGCTTCCTGCTCTTGAGTATCAGACTCCAAGAGACTCCAAGTTCTTCAGCTGTTGGACTCTTGGACTTACACCAGTGGTTTGCCAGGGGCTCTCAGGCCTTTGGCCGCAGACCGAGGGCTGCACTGTCAGCTTCCCTACTTTTGAGGTTTTAGGACTCAAACTGCCTTCCTTGCTCCTCGGCTTGCAGATGGCTTATTGTGAGACTTCATGTAGTGATTGTGTGAGTCAATACTCCTTAATAAACTTCCCTTCATATATGCAACTATCTTATTAGTTCTGTCCCTCTAGAGAATGCTGATTAATACAAGGAACATAAACAATTATAATACAAATTAAAATTCATGACTTTGTGCCATAGACAACTAGTTGGAGTTTGCTAACCAATAACAAAATAACTTTGTAAAGACTGTATCATTGAAATAGAAATATAATCTTCATGTTGATTATCGTTAGAAATCTCCTATTGCCAAGATGTTCCTGAGCAAAAAGAAGGAAATATCTTTTTATATTGTCACTGTTAGTGACCAATTGGTAAGGTTAACTATATGATGAGTTACTAAGGCTTTATGGCAAAACATAAAATACTTTGATGACAAACATGCTAGAGTAAATGATTAAGTAATCGCCCTCTTTTCTATATTGTCCGGGGTTTTGTGTTTCTCAAAATGAATTAGGGAACTGGTAACTCACTAGTATTGCAGATATTTTCCAAGTGGTACATGCGAATAAAAATTTTCAAAAACTGCTTTTATAAATATACTTAATGTCTAAACAACATTAAAATAACTTAGTCCTCCCTTACACATTATGTATCAGTACAATTGTTTACTGAAAAACTACTCCATGTTCAGTAAAGTGCTAAGACCTGTTCCCATATCCTTATTGTTCAATTGTAAAGAAAAGACATAGACAGATAAAAAGAAAAATATTTGACAAATATAGAAAAATCAGCAAACAAACAGGAGATAGTCATTTGCCACAATAATTTAGTTACACAGAAAATAAAGAAAATCAGAACTCATGTTGTGGCCACAACATGACAATAGTTTTAAGCTAGATTTGAAAAGTTCAGATGATCAGAAATAAAAGGAAGGGGCAGTAATGGCTAAAGTAAAGATTCAGAACCAAAAGAAGCAATGGGATAAGTATATGGCAGTTTGGGGACAGAGAGAGCAGTCTATTAGAGATTGTGTTTATGAAGAGGCATAGAAAACTGATCCAGGAAACATAGAGTGAACCAGACTAAGAAGAGCTGCGTACTAGCTTGGTTACTTTTATACTATAAGAAGTAGAAGCCATTGAGAGTCTCCAGTGATGCCTCAAGTATATCAGTTTCGTGTGTGTGTGTGCGTGGGCGCACACACACGTGCGTATAAAATGAAGTAGAGTTGGAAAGACATGGAAAAAAATTGTGTACTGTGTATTGAATTTCTGCAGAGTGTTGCAAGCACTGTCCCAAGTGTTTTATATTAATTGCATTAATTAGTTTAATTAATTGCATTAATTACTTGATTTAATCCACTGCCAGATAAAAAATAACCCCCCTTATGAAAAATGGTAATATCATGATAATGTCTAGCATTCAATCGAAAATTGCCAGCATGCAAAGATACAGAACCAAATGATCAGAAATCATTTTACTGTCCCAGGAAGGCAGGAATAGGGATGGAGTGACTTTATCTGTAATTTTACCATCTTATTTCTTTAAACTACGATCTGAAGCAAGATGACTTGTATTAAGACTAGTATTCACTACATCACTCTGTACTTTTATATATTTAAAATATTTCACACTTAAAATTTATAAGATAACAGATTTAGAGTGATATTTCATATATCCTAATTTATTTATCATCTATTATTTCTTATGCCAATGGGAAAACACTAACACTTATTAAATGTTTATTATAGGTTTTTGGCAGGCACTATAAGTACTGTACGTTAATAATCTTACTTTATTCTCTCTTGACAACACCAAGAGCTTAGAATGTAAGCCTCAATTTGCATCATAGAGGTAAAAATGATCTGAAAAGACAGCCCCATCTAGTATGTGAATGAATAATTCATGCTTCAAAATGGCAAAGATGGCAGAGGAGGGGTCTATCTCAGGAAGACCTTAGAGTTTCAAGTCTTGTCACAGAGTACTTTAAGAGCCCAAGAGTGGAGATAAAAGGAGACAGGTCCAAGCAAAGGACTCTACCTGGTCATGTCTAAAGTGGCCTTCCCAAGCTTAGCTTAGCCAGGTTAGCTTAGTTATGGGTAGCCTGCATCTGTCTCAATGCTGTTTCAACACAGGCTCACTGGAACTTGCTTCATTTCTCTTCATTGGAAGAGAGTAAGAAATAAAAAAAGGATTGCTTCAAATAGCATTTATTTTTCTCAGTCTATGAGGCATCTCCCTTCCAGGGCTGCATAAAAATCAAGCTATCTGTGATCTAACACTGAAACCTGTGAGTTAAGAGCAGGAACCCCAAATACAAATGTTAAGAAATAAAAATCTAGCCTTGGCATTTACTTAGAAAACCAGCAGTTAATGAATTAATGGCATTTAAAATATTATCTTTCTCATTTGCTTTCTGTGTGGATCCTTCACTTTCAGAAAGCTACTTTTTCTATATATTATTTGTTAATAGAAACACTTTGTTAACTTCCAGAAACCCTGAGTTGGCACCATTGTTTCCAAAAAGAATTTCAATAAATAAATACTTTTAATTAATTCTTCAAGAACATAAGTTGTCTGTAATTGTTGTCATAATTGTACTTGCAAGTCCATGTAATGGATAAACAGAAATATAGCATCTAGAAACACAGTTATCTATTAAGTGCTTTGTCTTTAAACTTTATTTATTTATTTATTATTTTTATTTTTTATTTTTGAGATGGAGTTTCGCTTTTGTCGCCCAGGCTGGAGTACAATGGCATGATCTCAGCTCACCGCAACCTCCACCTCCCGGGTTCAAGTGATTCTCCTGCCTCAGCCTCCCAAGTAGCTGGGATTACAGGCATGCACCACCACGCCTGACTAATTTTTGTATTTTTAGTAGAGACGGGGTTTCTCCATGGTCAGGTTGGTCTTGAACTCCCCACCTCAGGTGATCCGCCCACCTTGGCTTCACAAATTGCTGGAATTACAGGCATGAGCCAACGCACCTGCCTGTCTTTAAACTTTTAAAGACTGATCTGCGTGGTCAAATTGAAATTAGTGTTTCACACTGGTTCAAAGTCCTGACCAACTCCTTTAAGGACATGAACTGTCTCATGTGTTTCCTAGAAAAGGCTGCTTAAATTAACTTCACCAACTTTTGTTCAAGAACCACCTCATGTGATTTTGTTGGGCGCCACTAAGAATTCATTCATCTTGGCTTTCACTCTTTTCCTGCTCTTGAGGATTTTTACTTGCTTCCAAGGCCAAACTACATAGAGTTTCAAATTCAGAACAATGTAATTGCCAGTTCTGTTTTCTGGAACTCCAGCTGTCAGAGACTCCCAGAAAGAGCTCTTGGTTCACCTAACTGCCTAGAAGTAAGACTTGGGCTGGCCTGGAATAAAATACCAGCAAGAGGACTAAATATAAGGCATTGAGCCATAGATAATGAGATGGACCATGAAAAAGAAAGAGAATCTTTATCTAGAGCCAGATAACTGGTTTTACAGAGCATTTATCAACATTAGTAAAGTCAGCAATGTGGTCAGATGCTTCTGTGGATGAACTGGAATCTGTACTAGAGATGTGAATATTCTAGTTGGTAGAATGGGCACACTAGCTAGCAACACTAAGAAACCAATGGAGCAACTATTATTCTGCAATAGCTCACATACTAAAAAATGAAAAGTTATTCTACAACTCTAAATAACATTTATTCCACAGTGAATGTTATTACATAATTTCTATCTTGAGCCTCCATTCTATTGGAAAGATGGAAATCTAATTTTAATAAATTTCCTGGAAGTGCATACAAATTTCAAGGTATTTTCATAACTTCACAGCATTATAATGGGTATATATAATCTTTGATGATGATGAAGATGACAATGATGATCCTAATAATAGCATAATAATAGCAATAGCTGATATTCATTAGGATGTTACTATATACTAGTGACTAAGTTAAGAGTTTTACATATCACATTTTATCCATGAGGCCGCTATAACAGAGATCCTAAGCAACTTGCCCAAAGCACACAGTCTTACAAGGTCAAGCTCTCAGCATACTTTGCTATCTACCTATTTGTTTGCTAGTGTCTTGTTGCCTCTGTGGGATTCTAGCTGCAAAGGAATATATGCGTTCCTCTGGTTTAGATACCACAGACCAGTCTCAGCTCTCTGTATCTCCTTGAAGTTCTTCCCTAAAGATATGATGCAAAGTGTCTCGACAAAATTCCCTATGCCATTTCCCTAAGATTTTTAGTGCATTAAGTATGAAAGCTAGAAAGAGAACAACTTTTTCTTTTCTTTGTTTGACCCTGTTTTATCCTCCCTCTAGGGCAGGATGACTTAGTTACTTTTATGACAGCTGAGGAGAAGAGGGAAGAAAAACATTATGGTGGTGGTAGAAATTGCTTATTCTTTAAAATTATTATATAATCTAATTCACTCTTTTAGTCAACCAATGTTCATTGATTGAGAACATATTTGCTGGAGACTATTCAATGTGACCTTGATCTAGTAGTAAAGAAGTCAAACAGGACCTTCCTCTGCTCTCATAAAACTTACATTCTAATTGGGACAAAGATTAAAAGCTCATAAAACTGATGTGGAAAAAAAAAAAACCTTTTCACCTTGGAAATACCTATGAAGGACATGAACCTCTCATATGATGGAGGAGGACTTGAGAATGGACAGTCAGGGCAGTTTGATGGAGGAGGACTTGAGAATGGACAGTCGGGACGGTTTGATGTAGGAAGACTTGAGAATGGATAGTTGGGACGGTTTGATGTAGGAGGACTTGAGAATGGACAGTTGGGACAGATTGATGGAGGAGGACTTGAGAATGGACAGTCGGGACGGTTTGATGGAGGAGGACTTGAGAATGGACAGTCGGGACGGTTTGATGGAGGAGGACTTGAGAATGGACAGTCAGGATGGTTTGATGGAGGAGGACTTGAGAATGGACAGTCGGGACGGTTTGATGGAGGAGGACTTGAGAATGGACAGTTGGGACGGTTTGATGGAGGAGGACTTGAGAATGGACAGTCAAGATGGTTTGATGGAGGAGGACTTGAGAATGGACAGTCAGGGAGGTTTAATGGAGGAGGACTTGAGAATGGACAGTCAGGGCGGCTTGATGGAGGACTTGAGAATGGACAGTCAGGACAGTTTCTCTGAGGAGGGGAAATCGCAGCAGAGTCCTGAATGATGAGGAGGTAGCTGAAAACCACAAAGAGTACTTCTGGAAGAAAGAACCTTGAGTGGAAAGGCCTTGGCTCCAGGTCATTCCCAAAACAAAAAGAAAACCAGTGTGCTTGGAACACAGTAAGTGAGGAGGAGAGCAGAATGAAAAAATACCAGAGAGAATTGCGGTCATTAGGATCTGATAGGCCATGAGAAAGTTGTAGGGCTTTACTTTACTTTTATTTTATTCGTGCAATTGAAAGCTATTGGAAAAGGTTGAGCAGCAGAGTGAACTAATATGATTACCTAACAAAGAAGATCTTATTATTGCTGGAGTGAGAATGACTTACAAAAAGTATATACTAAGAGCTACTTAGGTTTGAGAACTATCGTGGAAGTCCAAGAAAGTGGCTTGTCTATGGTAAACAAGATGAGAGACTATGAAAGGTACTTACCTGAAAGTAAAACAAAAAGAATTAATGATGGATAAGAGGGAAATGGGGAAGAACAAGAGAAAAACAAAAAATGATGCCAAGAAAAAAATGGCAATTACTGCCCAAGGGGACTAAGGCTTTTCCTGTTAAGATGGGAATGCATGCACCTGCCCATGAGGCACATGGGAGAGGAATCATCACCAAAAACAAAACTAGCACTCTGAGAGGAAAATAAATCAAAAAGAAAAGAAAGCAAATGTTAGAGAGGTGACCAGCAGAATCTACCAGAAAGTGTTTAAGACATACTAATTCCTATTATTCTCTATGCTACTTTTCCTGTTGGGTTATCCTAAAAATGAGAATTTCTTATTAATCTCCCATTGGAATTTCTGTATTTCAGAACACTTTTCATATTGTTTTAGCCCATGGAAAAGAGAAAAGCCCATATTCTTGGCATTTACTTCTTGTTCTGTAAAGTCCTGAGTCTGACAGTCTCTTTCTTTTCTTTTCTTTTTTTTTTTTTTTTGAAACGGAGTCTTGCTCGGTTACCTCCGCCCCCCAGAAGTTCAAGCAATTCTCCCACCTCAACCTCCCGAGTAGTTGGGATTACAGGCACACACCACCATGCCCAGCTAATTTTTGTATTTTTTTGGTAGAGACAGGGTTTCACCATGTTGGCCAGGCTGGTCTCGAACTCCTGACCTCAGATGATCTGCCTGCCTCAGCCTCCCAAACTGCTGGGATTACAGGTATGAGCCACTGCGCCCAACCCAGTCTGTTATCATATGTCCTTTATGAAATCATCTAGTTTCTCTCAATGGCAAAATAAGTGGCCTAAGTTAAATTAGCTCTAACTTCTTTCTAATTATAATGCATAATAATAACATATGTTAATGTTTCTTCATTAAAACTACTCTGTGATTAAATATTTGTTGAGTGGATGGAATTGGTTAAGATTACTGGTGCCTAGGATCTGGGGTTGAAGAACTAGTTGGATGAATGGTGATGCAATTTACTGAGATGAGAAAAGCTGACAAGACGAACCTGTAGGAGGTGGAACACTCTTCTGGTTTGGACATGGAGTTTGAGATTCCATTGGGTATAGCCTCCAGTTGGAGATGGTAGGAAAGCAGTTATAAGTGAGAATCTGGAGCTCAGGAAAGAAGTTTAAGTAAAAGACTCACATTTTGGAATTTTAGCTTATAAATAATTTATGGAGCCATTTGTGATGTTTAAGCAGAATAATTTTATAAGGTGATATGCAAATACCAATCAGAAAAAAATAATGTAGCTCAGCTTATTGATTATGGGAAAGAGTAAAGAGTAATAAAAATGTCCCCTAAAAGTAAAATAATTTTTAAATGGCATATCCATGTGATAAAGAAGATGATAATGATCCTAATAATAGCATAATAATTAGAAATAGCTGATATTCATTAGGATGTTACTATATACTCGTGACTAAGTTAAGAGTTTTACTTATCACATTTTATCCATGAGGTTGCTATAACAGAGATGCTAAACAACTTGCTCAAAACATACAGTCTTAGAAGGTAGAGCTGTCAGCATACTTCACTATCTACCTATTTGTTTGCTAGTATCTTGTTGCTTGTGTGGGATCCTAGCTACAAAGGAGTATATACGTTCCTCTGATTTAGATACCACAGACCAGTCTCAGCTCACTGTATCTCCCTGAAGTTCTGCACTAAAGATATGATGCAAAGTGTCTCGACACAATTCCCTATGCCATTTCCCTAAGATTTTTAGTGCATTAAATATGAAAACCAGAAAGAGACAATTTTTTCTTTTCTTCATTTTGACCCTGTCATATCCCTCCTCAAGGTCAGTATGACTTAGTTACTTAGTTAGAATCATATGCATTTAAAATGATAGATATAAGCATTTGTAATAAATAGAAGAAACCATGTTAAGATATTAAGTAAAAAACTTATAGTATAAGCAGTTTGAGTTTAATTTTAAATTTTTAAAAATCCACAGGAATAAAAGGACTAGAGAGAACAGTAACAAAACAAGTGAACTCTTCATGATGGAGATCTGGGTGATTTAAACAATTCTCCAAGTATTTTGAGTTTTTAAGATATTTACACTGAGTATTTATTAATTCTATATTATAAAGTTATTTTAAAAGAAGAAGACAACTTGCAGTTACCTGTTATAAATAGCTAGAGATGAGTTGCTAATAGCACAGCTTTGGCAATTGCTGAGGGAAGGCAATAAGACAAATTGACCACCTCATGAGAAAAATTAAATAAATAGAAGCCTCTGCTGATGGATGGCATCGATTGTGTTTTATTGGAATGAGGTATGCTAAGCCCAATTGGCCAATGTGTAATCAGCTCCACCGTTACCTCAGTGTTAATAAATATTTGACTTCTACACTTGCACACTGCTACAATGGTCTTACTGCATCATCAACCTTGCAGGTAAACACTGAGACCTTTGACCTTTCTCATTGATTGCTTCCTGTGTTTGTCGGTCATATTCACACAAAAGCCATCCTCACTGCTTTTTAAGAAAAAAGCATTCAATTTAAATCAATAATGCAAATGTGATCATTTTAAAAGAATCTCATGAAAAGATTTATTGATTAAAGGAACTGCAGAGAATCGTCGCTGTTCTGTTGTTTTGTAAACATTTAAACCAATATGTAGTAGAAATAATACAACGTCCTGTACAGACTGGAGCAAATAATGTGATGAAATTAGAGAAAGAAGAAATTAAATAGTCATCTTTTAGTTGGAAACCATACTAGATTTGAGCACATTGTGAGGTTGAGATATTACCTTGCTCACGTTTTTAATGAAGAAAATGATAAATGTAAAAAAACTGGCATATGGCCTGCCTATCAATATTCAGCTGATAATAATCACTTCCATTTTATCTCTACCTTCTTCAGCTTGTTTTTCCTCATGTTTTTCTTCTCTAGAAAGTTTTTTTTGTTTAAATCAACAACAACAAAAAACACCTGCATGCTGACCCATCCTTCAAGCTGTCTGCTCTGTCTGTATTTCCCATCTTAACATCTCTATTCTTACAATTGCTCAGGTTAAAGGCTCAGAGTCATCTTGACTTCACTTTTGTCTTAACACTTCATAGGCAACACATCAGCAAATATTTTTGGCTCTACGTTTAAAACCCATTCGGAATCCAGCCTCTCCTCACTCATCCTTTGATTCCCACTACATCCTAGTCCGACACCAGCATGTCTCCCCTGGGTTATTGCAATATGCTCCTGGTTGTCCTCCCTCAGCCCTTGCCTCACTTCCCCAATTCCAAATAAAGCAGCTAGAGGAGTTTTTATAAAACAGGAGACATGTATTTTCACTCCTCTTTCTAAAACTCTCCCATGTCTCACTGCTTCATACCAGATAAAAGCCTTATCATAGCCTATAATGAAGGATTTGATTTGTATCAAAGCCTTATCATAGCTATAATGAAGGATTTGATTCCAAATTTATACTTTATTTCTGGGCATCGTGTGAGTTTCTCTGCCTTTTTCAGCACTGAAGATTTATGGGGAAGGAGGAGGGCCTGTTAAAGAACTGAGGAAGAGAACAAGGAAGCAACTGAAAAAGTAAAAGTGGACAAAGTGGAAGGAGAGGCTGGTGCTCTTGTCTCTGCTCTATTTCTCAGGCTTGTGCAAAAGCCCAGACAACCTTAAAATGCCAAAGTGAGACCCAGCTTCAAAATTTCCACTTCTCGTGAGCAAGAACATTGACAAAAGAACACATAGAACTCCGCCACTGTGTGGCAAATATCTAAGACTTTTTTCATGATACGAGGCAGATCAATCCACCTGAAATAAGACCTCAGGTGCTGACACATGGCTGTGTTTCCAGGCAGGGCTACTCAGTGCTTTAGAAAATAAATGTAGAATGTGTGCACATGTGTATGTGTGTGGTGTAGTGGGTATGTCTTGCAGTGTATTGTGTAATGCCTGTGTGTGGTATGGTGTGTGTCTGTGTTGTATACTGTGACGTGTGTGTGTGTGGTGGCAAGGTGCGGAGTGTGTGTATGTGCGTGTGTGTGGTGGCATGGTGTGGTGTGCACACACAGGCATGGTTATGTGTGAGGCAGACAGGTGAGTGTGCAGGAGATTCTAGCCATACTTTTTAGCCTTACCTAATGTGGATGAGTAAAGACTGAGGTTTTGGGGGCTGTGAGAGTGTTGGCTGCCATGTAAGAAGCCCCACTTCCTTTCTGAATGATAAGTAGAGATTGCACTGGCATTGCCAGACCCTTCCCAAACACTCTCTTTGAGTCTACTTCTGAAATGCAGCATGGATTCAAAAGTTTACCAATCCAGAAGGGAGAATAAGTTCTGGTGTTCTTTGCACAGTAGGGAGACTACAGCTAATAACAATGTGTTGTGTATTTTAAGATTGCTAGAAAAGAGGGTTTTGAATGTTAACACAAAGAAATGATAAATGTTTAAAGTGATGGATGGATATGCTAATTGCCCTAATTTAACCATTATACAACATATACACACATTGAAAAATCACACTGTACCCTTTAAATATGTGGAATTTTATGCGTCAATTATAAATTTTAAAAATGTAAAAAGAAAAAGAAACTTAAAGTGAGAAAACCAGGAACACATTAGGCTGGCTTTGAATTTCTACTTCATGAATTAAATAACAGAAAACAACTTAGCCGTAGTTAAAAGAGTTTTGAAGGAACGAGGTTTGAGCACAATTCACTATAATCCCAGACAAGAAAGGACTGAAGAAATAGATTAGTTTTCTGATAAACATATTGACTGTGTACCTAGTCAATTAGTAAATAAAACCATGGACCCACAAATGTAAAAATCACTGACAAAGGAGTTATGGGGATCATAACAGCCTTGTAGACAGAGCTAAGTCAATTATAAAGCATAATGAAATAACATACTTAAGAGGTTAAAATGTGAAAGCAATAAATACATATAAAAGACTAGGACAAAATTCCTGAGCTCCCCACACCAGCCCCAGCTCACTACTGGTTGCAGGTAATACATATATGAACTAATAGAGCCAAATACAAATCATCCCCTGGGCTTTTTTTCTTCCTTTAATGGAAACTGAGAAAGGAAGTAATAGAATGTGGTGGCCATATTCCCTGCTGAGTGGAAAAAAACATCTGTGAGGATGAAGCCAACAAGCTGAGAGAAATAGATAGAAGAAACGATGCCAAAGAGAGTTCCCGTGTCGTCTGTGCTGTCTTTGGGGCCTTGTGGCAACACTATTGTTTCACAGTATGGTCATCTGAGCCAGGAAAATCCTCTTTCTACTTAAACTAATTCAAGTAATGCTTGTTTCACTTGTATCCAAAGCATAGGGACGAAGAAAAAGTACTACAGATCAAACTAAAGGACTTACAGCCTTCGAATTACCAAAGGGAAAAAATATATATAAAAGATAACATATGCAAAAATCAAAATTTTGAAAGCAAAGTTATTAACATATTAGCCTAGAAACAGAAAAATAAAGTTTAAAGGTCAATTACTATTACAACAATTATTTTAAATGAAACACTAGGGGAAAATCTGATCAAGTAAAAAAGTCCAATTGAAATAAAAAATGGGCAAATGCAAATGGATATAGTGTATTACTGTGAATTTTTTTAAAATCAGGAGTAGAAATATTAAAAAGCAAAATAAGGTTTTGGGCAAAAGTATAAATGATTTAAACAATCATTTGTATTGATGAAAAGTTAAATACAAAAGGCTGCTATGAACATGTTCTGTTAAATTTTACTTAGAAATACTTGAAGTTCATTTTTTCATTTTTCTTTATTCCAGTAAATGCTGGTGAAAACTCAATGGTAATACCAGACCTCATCACACTCCTCTCAGTCTTTAAAAAATCATATAGACAAAATAAAGGGGATTGTAATAATATAATTGTAAATATCATTCACATATGTGCATATTTATATCTAAGTCCTAAAAATACAGAATACATTTTTATTTCAAGATTAGTGGAATAAAGAAATACTTTATAAAGAATCAATTTTAAAATTTCATACGGTTTATCTAAAATGAATCACAAGGGTTTAGTTACCATTTTGCAGCCAACGAGTTCAAAAGGCAGTATGGAAACTGCCTCTCATATTGTAGAAATTCCATCACCAAATGTTCTCTTTCTACTGTTCTTTCTCATGAAATCGATTTCAAAAGTTTTCACTGTAATTTTTTCTCTCCTAGGTGAGAGAAGTTTATAATTAAAAGACCCACAAAACCTTTATCCAAAAGAATTCCAAGGGGTATTTCTACCGTTAGCTCTATCCAGGCTACTATCAAAGGGCCAAGGTGTGGTAATGAAATGAGCCTTGACTTTCAAACATGTATTTGCTCACTCATCTACCATGCATTCAACAAATATTTATTTTGCACCGACTAGGTACCAGATCTTATTATTTGCCAGTGAGTATACAAGTGAACAATATAGGTTTAGCATCAATTAAATTATCATTTAAATGTACATTGTGAAAATGTTATGAAGAAAAAGAACAAAGTGACATCAGTAAGCATCCAAACCTCAAAGACCAAAATCAGGCATGCAGTCACAATAATGGAATTTAGAAACATCCCAGCCAGGAAACTTCTATTTTCATTATAACAAAGAGTTACTTAAATTATCTGAGCTGTGATCTCCTTATCTATAACACTGGAATATCAGTGTCTACGAATGAATGCAATAATATAAAGCAATTACTTGGCATAATAGGTGTGCTATGAATGTCTAACCCCCCTGCTCTTTAACTGTTCTTTAGAGAGTGGGCAGAAATGTACGCAGGCTTTGAAGCCAAACAGAAGGGATTCAGACCCTGCTTTACTGTGATTCAACTTCTTTGTCACCGCTGTATAAAGTGGGGGTCAACTATTAATTTGAATCATGTAAATTTGTGGATATTTGACTATCATTTGACTTACAACGACAATTGCATGTGGTTCAACTGTTAACCTATCTTGAGGAGTTCTGAGGATTCGACAGTGTAATATAAAACGACAGCCTAGTTTCTGAAACAGAGTACGTGCTCAACATATAATAGGTTTGCTTTCTTTTATATCCATGAATAGTTTACAAAAAATGAAAGTTGATGATTGCATGAAAATATTCTCAAAATTTATGTGCTTTTTTTTTCTCTTAAGCCACTGAACAGGTTAAAGCAGAACAGGGAATTAGAGTCAGCTCAAGATAGAGGTGACGAGTCAGCAGGTGTGAGGTCAGTGTCCTCCACATGCCCAAGTCCACACTTCATTGGCATCTCAGAAGAAGCTAAGGGTAGCTGAGGGTCCATTTAGCTTCTGCTCCAGGTGACAAGTCTAACATACAGGAAAAATACACACAATGTAAATTTTAATTACCAACAGTGGGTGATGAAGACTCCTCTTCAGTTTTGATATGTGAAGGGAGAGTTTCAGTGTGCAGATGTCCTTGTCTTGAGTCATTAACTAAAGACTGAGTCCTTCATTTAAAGACTTGTGGTTCATGCAGGCACAGGTGTAGGGATATGGGAGTATTATTGAGGAAAGAAAACAATCCACCCAAGTCTAACATGTAGTCATGGTTGCTAGTCCCGCTAAGCTAGTAAAGCTCAGGTATGGAGACTCATTCATTAACAGTAATGCCATCTGTAGTCCGTGCTTGTCAGCAGAATTCAAGGTACAGGGTTGTGGCCTCCTCTGCATGAATGCATCTAGCACAGGCATGGAGCATATTGGTTGGTCAGATAACTGAGCAGTAAAAACATGATTTAATGACAGTCTGGCAAAGCTTCCCAGATGCATGGATACTGAAACAGAATTAAATTTATTGGAACAAAGTGGGAAGTATAAGAGTTCAATCTTAATCAACCTGGCACGTCAGCTACCCTGATCTTATTACTGGTACTAGGGGCCTAGAAGAGGGAAGAGCAGTGATTATGAGGAGAGACACCATCACGTCCCAGCGAACTAGCTCAATTTGCCATTTTCACGAGGCCTGGAGACTCTAATCAGTTACAGATGTTCAATATATACCACGTCTAGTACCTCATCTCCTTATAACGTTTTCTTATGAATTGGTTGATATACAATATAAAGCAATGTAGGAATTAATTCAGATTGGGGGATAGGAATTGCTGAAAATATAGTCTCCTTTTTCTTAAATAGCTCATTGAGAACTTAAACTCAATTGTAAATTTGTATATCTATATTCCTCATTTCCCAGAACCAGCCCCCCTTCCCCACATGTGGCTAAGACATATAACTTATGAAGATTTTACAAATCAACTTTGTGTCTCCCATGATCCTGTGGAGGGCTGGGAGAAGCCCGGTGTTTCATCTTCCTCACAGTAATACTATTTTTCCAGTTTTGTTTTTTTCCCCTAAGTCTCATCTCATACACAATCCTGGGATTCCTCAACTTGAGCAAATGAATCATCTCCTCCTTCAGAAAGAATATTAAAGACCACAGCAGACTGATATACCCCCTTTGGTCTCTAGAGGAGATAAACAATAAAAAGTAAGAAAGAATTTCTGAGTGGAATGCATGAACCTCAAAACATGTTTCCCAAAAAAGTAAATGACAAGTGTATGAAACATATAACTTTTAACTATTTTTATCCTGCAAAGTCATCAATTTGAAATGTTCTTTGGTAAGAACTTGGTTAACTCATTATTGATCTATTGTGTGAAACAGAAGTCATTATAAGATGTTTGGAAATAGTTTTAATGGTATCAGAAAATATTTAATATTTTAATTTAATATTTTAATATTTTATTTACCTTTAGTATAAAGAGTAAGTGAAAAAGATGGATTAAAACATGTATAAGTTTCAATTCCAGATGTGTCAAATAAATATACACTCACAGATAGACAAAAATTCAACAAAATATCAACAGTGATGAGTTTCATGTAGATTTTATTCCTCTATTATTTTCTGTATTTTATATTATCTTATAATTAAGAAACTATAGTTCTATTTGCATTACCTAATTTTTAATCCAAAAGGCCTTTATGAAACACTTCCTGTAAGTGTGTATACTTTCCAAATAGTTTCAGCAGTTTCTAAAGAAAGATAAAATAATAATATAAAATACTATTAATTGGCAGGAAATCAGTAAGTCAAGAACAGCACATCCCTGGGAAAAGAAAGCTTGTTTTTTTTTAAGTTTTTCCCACTGCAAAATAGTAATTACTTTACATTTTTTACATACTAATTAAGGCCTAAGGGCAGGGCATTTCTTAGCAGCTAAAAACTATCAGGGTTAACTACTGAGAACAAGCCTTTCCTTTATTGCTTAATTATATCAAATCAATTTAGTTTTCAATTTTTGCAAAGCAGAAATGTCTTAGTGAGGCCAGTTTAACATATTTCTGCACATTTGCTTGTAAAATGAATACAAGTCATACTGCATGGTGCCATGATTTTACAACATGACAGATACAATATATCAAAAATATTGGGTTGTAAAGAAAGCAACAAATATTTCAAGACATATTTAAAAGAGAATTAATTTCTACTGATAAAATATTAGTTCATAGGAGAAAATGCCACTATATGAAGCGATAAAAAGAAAAAAGAAAAAAATCAGTTCGAAAGTGGCCTGAGGTGGAGGTAGAGAAATGAGCCGCAGACAAGCCTGCCTGATTGAATAGATATCCTGTCCTTTCAAGGAACAGCAGATTCGGAGAGGTGAGAGAAGGAAACAATCACGTTTTCCTTTCTGTTATTCCAATTTCAATTAAAATGATAGATGAGAGAAAGGTCTATGGAAATTTAATTTTGGTATTGTTTTTGCTACTTTTGCAGCAGTAGTACTTAACTTCTTTTAGTTTATATTTCTTGCGGGTAACTTAACCCAGGATGGTAGAAAGGCATCCTCTCAGGTGCCAACCTTTGTCCCAGGGCAAGTTCCTGAGGGCACTGGGTTGAAAAGGACCAGGGTACAGTGGTTTCCACAAGATAGAGTGTCACACCGACGTGGTGACCTGTGGTCATGGGTGCATAAAGGAAGTGTGGCACCATGCGGATGACTAGTTTCCAACACCAGACAATCATATCTAAGGTTAAAGTATTATACAGTTTGTTCTATTCTTTTCTGAAGTATTGAGCTTTAGAAAAAAATGGGAAAAGCACACATGCAATAAAGTCTAAACAAACTTAAGTATGCAACTTGGTGATATGTTACAAATGCATATGCCTGTCTAACAGCCACTCAGACCAAGATATCGACTATCACACAATCCAGAAGCATCTTTCTTGCTACCCAGTACTCCTCTCCCAAAGTGAGTACTATTCTGAATTGCATCACCACTGACTAATTTCACTTGTTTTTCAACTTCATAAGAGTAAAATATATTTCATATATTCATTTAAGTCTAGGCTTTCTCCTTCAAACTCATTACTGTCAAATTCATGTATGTTGATGCATAGCAATTTGTAATTTTTTATTTCAAAAATACATGCCATAATTCATTTGCACATTCTGATGGTAAAAGACAGTTTGGTCACGTTCCTTTTGATCTATTATCAATAAAGCTGCTGCAGATAGTCTTTTACATTGCTTTTTTGCACATATAGAGGCATTGCCATTAAGGATATGCCTAGTTGAATTATTAGATTATGGAGAACACATATGTTCAGCTTAATAAATACCAACAAAATGTTTTTTGAAGTGGTTGTACCAACATATTATACCAATGTATAATGCTCCAGAGCCTCACCAATTCCTGATATTCTCGGGTTTCCTGTCTCTTTATTTTTATCTGGGTTTGCTTATTATTTTGTTTTCATTTTCAATTTTATCTGGTGAGATGTTAATGTCTCATGGTTTTATGTTATTTGCCTCTGATGATTAATAATTTAAAGAACATTTTTATATACATTTTTCCATTTGAATATAATAGTTTTTCTTTCTTTTGTAGGAGAATAACAAAAGATCCAGTTGAGAGGGAGTTTTAGGCTTTGCTATGACTAGACTTTTTAATGCAAAGCTCTTACTCCTATACTATAGCCTTAACCTTAGCATACAGGCCTTCTAGAACTTTAGCTGATTACCTGGAGAATTTACCCTGGACCCTCTATTATGACCTCCCTTGAATTCCAAATTTTGCCTCTTAGCACTACATGTCTGAAAATCATTTTTCAGCTCTTGAGGTCATAAGAGGCTGCTTTTTTATTGTCAGTGGAGCCTGGCTCATTTCTCCTCTCTCTCAGTTCTTTCTCACCATGTAATCTCTCCACAGACCAGCTCCCCTTTGCCTTCTGCCATGACTGGAAGGAGCCTGAGGCCCTCACCAGATGCAGAAGCTGGCACCATGCTTCTTGTACAGCCTGCAGAACCGTGAGCTTAACAAACCTTTTTTAAGGAAATTACTCAGTCTCGGATATTTCTTTATAGCAACATAAAATGGAGTAAGACGTGTACGGAAACTTGAAATACAAGAAGAGAATATGAAGAAGGAAGACTAGAAAAGGTACAAATCAGAGTAAGAAGAGTCTTTTATGCCATGGTAGAGAGTTGAATGTTATAAACCATAAGTTAAGGATAATTGGCAGTGATGTAAATAATGATATTAGTCTGGAAGTATTGGTAAATGAATGCTTTGTGAAAATCTAGTTCAGAGCCTACTGCTATAACAGTGAATGTATGGTTGAAAATAAGTGAAAAATCAGTACATTACTCTTTTTCAGCTCTCTGTCCTCATGCACTTGAAGATGTAGAACTGTGTGTTCATAGAGTTAATTCAATGCACATCCCTCAGACAATAGAAACCATATTAATTAAAACACTGAGAGCATAACATGCTGCATATTCTTGTTAAACTTGTTGTCACTTTAATCTTCTTGATTAGCGCCCAGAATAATCGTTAAACTGCTCTAAGAAATTTTGAACTCTATTACTGCAAAAAGCCAGTATGATTACATTAATACAATGCTAGGAAAAAACACTACCATGTAAATATAAGAAACAAAAGGATAATAATACATTAAAATAAACTTAAACACCAATCTACATGAGACAAAACTTCAAATGTAAGAAAGACATAGTCATGTTTTTAAAAGGCGTATATATTAAACTGTTTCTTGTAGTTCATTGGTTCTTGGTGGTGGCAGTGAGACTTCATCAAATCACCCAGGCAGCTTTTTCAGTTAAGAAGCACGACTCACTCACCACCCCACCACACCCACATTCTGGCATGTTTAGAATGCCTAACATTCAGAATTCTGAATTTACTTAGCTTGCCTAAAATTCAGAATTCTGAAATTTCTTTTCAATATACCTTTTAAAGAAATATACCTTTAAAAGAAATACACCTTTTAAAGAAATATCTCAATAGTTTCATGTTCGCAGTTTCTGGATCACACTTAAGGCACACTAGCCCAGGAAGTGAAGTACGGAGATTGCTTGAAAATCACTACATACTACTGTCCGTGCTATAGATAAGGAAACAGATACAGACACGTACATATTCTAAGGTGTTGAACTGCTTTAAGATCCCTCCTCAGACACATGAAAAATACAGGAAAAAACAAGAACATGGTTCTATGGAATGAAGATAACTCAAAATATGATTATGATGATATGATTATAAACATAAACATATGATATGTATCAACCTGATTTGTATAAAATAAAAAGGAGACACAGCAACCAATTTGATTTGGTCTTAAATGTTTATATATATTGGCATTCACACTGAAAATGGAAATTTACAATAGGTTGAGTAACTATGTTATAAAATTAAGAAAAAATACAGGAACCTACTATGTAGCATACGCAGCAGAAATAGTAAAACGTGCATATTAAATTCATGATAGTATGGTCCACATAAAATGTATGCAATTTCTGTATTTGGGGTTGTCTGCTGAGGTTGAACTCCGGATTTTTTTTAATATGATGTGGAGATACTGGAAAAAATACTGTTGCAAAGTTGTTAGTAAATTTCTATATTTCAAAAAGTAAAATTTTGAATTTACCTGTGGAGCAGAATGCTTTTCTGTATTGTGTAACAAACAGTAATTTTTATTGGAGAAATATGGAGTGTTAGTCCCATACCTGACCGCACTTGTTTTAATGATACACAATTGACCAAGAGCAAAGAATCTAAAGGTTAATACTGACCAAAAGATAGATTAAGGAGAATAAAACAGATGTAAGTATCTAGAAACTAGTAACACATAAAATGTAATGCAAAAATGAAACCAGAAAGAATGTTCAAGGAAAATGTACATTCACATTTAATTAATTCTTAAATGTAGAGCCGTTTTCTAATCATAAGTTGATTCGTAGAAAAAAGATTGATATGTTTATTGCAGCATTATTTACAATAGCAAAGACATGGAACCAACCCGAATGCCCATCAATGATAGACTGGATAATGAAAATGTAGTACATATACATCATGGAATACTATGCAGCCATAAAAAAGAATGAGATCATGTTCTTTGCAGGGACATGGATGAAGCTGGAGGCCATCATACTCGCAAACTAACACAGGAAAACCAAACACTGCATGTTCTCACTCATAATTGGGAGTTGAACAATGAGAACACATGGACACAGGGAGGGGAACAACACACTCTGGGGCCTGTTGAAGGGGTGGGGGCCAAGGGGAGGTAGAGCATTAGGACAAATGCCTAATGCATGTGGGGCTTAAAACCTAGATGACGGATTGATAGGTGCAGCAAACCACCATGGCACGTGTATATCTATGTAACAAACCTGCACATTCTGGAACTTAAAGTAAAATAAAAATAAAAATTAAAACATTTGTGTATTATAAGCATTATAAACAAAATTAGCATGCAAATAGACCAGAATAAAGTTGCAGACATTTAACGTGTTCTTATAATAAGAAAAAAACATAAACCAATAGAAAAATGGGCAAAATATAAGAACAGGCAAAACATAGAAGAAAAAAACTATTATTTAAAAAGCATTTTAAATGTTTGAACTTACTATTGAAGAAAGCAAGAATAATGATGATATTGAGGTAGAATTTGCTTCCTTTTTATTCTGCTAATTTTTTAAATCATAACACCTAAAGCAAGAAAGGATACCGGCACCATGCTTGTATATTAGATTAACTTTTCTGTTAATATGCAAACAATCAGATAAATGCACACAGATATCTATGGAAGGACATTCAATGAGGCACTACATACAAGATAAAATTGAATATTTCACAATATTTATGGTCAATTTCTAACCCACAGCAATATAAAGCTTACAAGTAAGATTTCATCAATAGTCTTTTATTGAAGAAAATTTACACTAGATCAAAAGAACAATAGAAATCCTAAGAACAATAGCAACAAAACCAAAACAAACCATAAATAACACGTTTGTTCAGTCATTTTCAGAGGATTACTTTGACTCCTTGTTAAAAACGCAGATCACTGGGGATACAGAGCCTACTTTAAATCCACAGAATCAGAATCTCCAGGTGTTGGGACTAGATATCTACTATTTAAGAGAAGACTGCATTTTTTTAAAGACACTAAAAATAGATAATCAATGCAGAATTTTTTTTTTTTTTCCATTTCGTGGCTGTAATGATTTCTGAGGCGTTCTACACTGCAATATCAATGCCCTGGAATCCAGGTGGGACTCTGATCCTAAGACCTTAATTATAGTAAATCTACCTGCTTTCATTCATGGTCCCTAGCAGGGATTGCGTCTTGTGAGTGACCTTTACTGGGAAGAGAATAGCACCCAGAGAATCTTCTTTGTCTAATAAGCCATCTGGAATGAAGCCTGGCATTTATTTTTTAAAAGAAAGCCTTTATTTAATCCTGTCTGGGGATAGTTCAGGCATGTTTGAGGTATCTGTCTCTTATTAATGCATCAGGAAAGAATCGTAGTGAGGAGCTTGCAATGACCTTCTGAGCATGGAGTAACACGTCCAGCGATTCACTCTGTCCACAAAACAATTTGCTTTGGGCCATACTTAGAAGTTTGTACTATCATTGTAGTCTATTTGCTTTAGAGTGATGAAGTGTTATGAAGACAGCTTAGATCTGATCTTCTTCTTAAGTTACTTAATATGAATGAAATAAATGAAAAACTGTCAGAAATGATAACATCTGGCAATATAAGTGGAAAACAACTGTGGCTGAGTTCTGATTTTGAGATGAATTTATAAGTGTTTAATTTTATTTGGATTAATATATGATAGACAAAAATTACATTCCTAGATTTTCCTTGAAAAAAAAATCTACATAAATCCTTAACCAAAGCTTCTCAATCCCTTTCTCCCTAGAAAAGTAAATTGTTGAAACTGCTTATGCTTATGTTTATTATCCAGAACATTTTATAATACTCTTTGATAAGCCAATTTTAGGGAACCAGATAAAAGCTTGGAGTTTATGTTTCACTTGAACAATTTTTACTGTACAGAAAATACAAAGACTAAGACAGTGTGATGACTACTTTTTGGAATCATTGTCATTTCTTTCTGCATAGACATAATCTAATATATGTACTTTTCTAACTAATTTTATGATTTTATCCAGTAGAAATGAGCCTTCATTATCAGAGATAAGCAATAGCAAAGAGCTAAAGGTACCTGGATGCGGTATAATCTTCGAAGTTTAAAAGCAAATAGTCATAAGTATTGAGCAAAAAGAAGTCTGGAAATACACATATGGTAACCTAATTAAAGAGGCATAAATGCCTAAAAAAGTATTATGATATGTTATGAATGTCCAATCATTTGTAGAACTCATTGCCTGTTGAGGTGACCACAAGGACTTGGTTGACAATGGATGTGACTTTGTTCTGAGAGTGCCTTTGTTTAGAATGTAAGTTATTGGTGCTCTAGATATCTTTGCTTCTGTCACATGGATTGTACTACTGGCTCCTGGAAATGGGGCTGGTAGATAAATATACTTCCTAGTATTGAGGAGTGCGAGCTATTGAGTGGGAGAACAATAGGAACTGCTAAAATATGGGGTAAAATTAACTGCCAGGTATTGTGTACAAAAGCCACAATCCTCAGTAAATTTGTAAGTAAAAAGTCTTCCTAACAGTATCTCTAGAAGAGAAAGAACAACATTTTGTCATGGCTTGGGAAGCTTTCAACATTTACACAGGAAAAATAAACACCAGCCAAATAATAAAGAACAGGCCTTAAGTTGTGTAGGTGTCAGAAACTGGGACAATATTTATAACCTGAGAATTTGAAACCCAAAAAGACTGAAGCAGATTGACCTCCTGTGAAGAGAGCAGACTGAAGGTACAGCTACCTGAACCCATACACCAGGGCTTCCCTCACACTCTAAGCATATTGAACCTGAAGCCCTAAACACCAGTGCCGTATTTGTTTCCAAATCACATTTGCTAATGGAAAGAGTGCTCAAAGAGCCAGTAAGATAATGCTCCCCAAAGAGGTTTCTGAAGATTATTAGGTGAGGGCTAAGCTGGTCTGAAACTAAATGCAATTTCTAAAAACTTGTATACTATAAGACATATAAAGACATTTCACAATGAGTGCTCCCTGTTCTAAATTCGCACATAATTTTGTATCAGGATAACTGACTGATAATTGGAGACCATCCTCATGACTATAATGTGAACTCCTCAGTGCACCTTTTTCAGAAGGGAATGTGAGTGAGGCTACAGAGGTAAGGTGGTGGATGGGTGGGGGGTGCATTGGATTTGGAATAGAGAAACTTTCAAAACTGTTAAAATATTTTCAGCTTTAATTGGCAAGAAAAGATATTATAGAGTTTTGAGCAGAAGGTTGACACATGCTGATGTAAATTTAAGGAGAACTACTCTGGCTGCCCTGTTGATAATAGAGAATTGGGGGTTTCTAGATACAGGAGAGCATGTGGCTGCTGTAATAAAATAAACAAGAGCAAAGAGTGGCCTTGATCAGAGCGGACATGGCAGAGGTGGAAGGCGTATTGGCAGGTTTTGGGTATATAATATTTTAAAACAAGGGCCTACTAGGTGAGCTGATGTATTGAGGCCTGGTGTAAAGAATGAAGTTAAGGTCAACAAAAGATATTTGGCTTAAGCAACTGGAAGCAGTGTATTTTCATTTCCTACCACTAGGAAAGCAATAGAAGTGTAACACTTTACAGATAAAATGAGGTATTTTGAACAAGCTTATCTGGAGATGCCTATGATACAGACAGCACTGTTGTACAGGCAGTTGGACTAAGTCTTGAGTTCAGTGGAGGGGCCAGTCCTGGAGATCAAATGTATGGACAATTAGCATATGCAGGGTATTTAAAGAGATGAGATGAAGTAAATCACTAAGAAAACAAGTGCAGAAGTAAAGAGAAGAAAATTAAGCACTGAGCCTTGAATCATTTTTGAGAAGAAAAAGAGATTGAGCAGGAGAAGCTAGTAAAATACCTACTATAAGTAACTAGTGAGATAACTGGAAAAGCAACACCAGAGAGGATAAGTTAGTGGTCAAATGTGCTAAATGCTGATGATAGGTCAAGTAAGGCAAGGATAATTAACTACAAAATTTCTCAATGCAGAGATCATTTACAGAGGCATAAGACCCACTTGATCATGATGTATTATCTTCTTGATGTGTTGTTGGATTCAGTTTATTAGTATTTTCTTGAGAATTGTTGTGTCTATATGTATCAGGAATATTGATCTGTAATTTTTTTGTTGTTGTTGTGTCCTTGTTTGGTTTTGGTATCAGAGTGATACTGGCCATGCAGAAAGAGGGAGAATTCTCTCCTTCTCGATTTTTGGAAGAGTTTCAGGAGGACTGGTAGTAGGTCTTCTTTGTAAGTTTGATGGAATTCAGGTCTGAATCGATCTGTTCCTGGGATTTTTTGTTGTTGGGACATTTTTTTTAAATTCCTGATTCAATCTAGCTACACATTGTTGGTCTGTTCAGGATTTCTATTTCTTCCTGGTTCGATCTGGGGAAGTTGCATATTTCTAAGAATTTATCCATTTTCTCTAGGTTTTCCAATTTGTGAGCTTATATGTATTCATAATGGTCTCCAAGGATCTCTTCTATTGCATTTAGTGCTATAAACTTCCCATTTAGAACTACTTTTGCTGTATCCCAGAGGTTTTGGTATGCTTTTAACAGGGACATAATATCCAGATTTTACAAGGAACTCAAAGCACTGACCATAAAAGTAAAAATAATTAAAACCCCATTAAAATTGGGCAAAGGACAAGAATAGGCATTTTTGGGGGAAAAAAAAAAAGAGAGAGAGAGAGACTTACAATGGCCAAAAAGCATATGAAAATAAATGCTCAACCTCACTAATTATCAGAGAAATGCAAATTACAACCACAATCAGATGTCATATTATACCAGTCAGAATAGCTATTCTTAACAAAATAATAAGAATAGGTGATAAGGATGTGGAGAGAAGGGAACACTTACACACTCTTGATGTGAATGTATAATTTTGTGTGAATCTTTCCAACCTCTATGGAAAACAGTATGAAGAGTTCTGAAACAACTAAAAGAGAACTACCATTTGTTCCAGAAATACCATTACTGGTTATCTTCCCAGAGGAAATCATTATGCTAAAAAGATACCTGCACTCATATATTTATCACAGGGCTATTCACAATAGCAAAGATATGGAGTCTTTTGCAGCTACATGAGTGGGAATGGAGACCATTATCTTAAGTTAAACAATTCAGAAACAGAAAGGCAAATGCTGCATGTTCTCCTTTGTAAGTGGGAGCTAAATAGAGAGGCTAGGCACAGTGGCACAGTGGCTCACACCTATAATCCCAACACTTTGGGAAGCTGAGGTAGAAGGATCACTTGAACCCAGGAATTCAAGACCAGTCTGGGCATCATAGTGAGACCCTGTCTCTATAAAAATCAATGCAAATAGAGTGTTGAATAATAGGCATCGGATACTTGGAAGAATGGAAGGTTGGGGGGCAGAGGTGGATGAGGAGAAATTACTTAATGAGTACAACATACACAATTTGGGTGATGGCTATACTAAAAACCTAAACTTCACCACTACATAATATATCCATGTAACAAAATCACACTTGTACCCCTTAAATTAATATACAAAAAAGCCAACTTGAGGCCAGGTGTGGTGGCTCACACCTATAATCCCAGCACTTTGGGAGGCCAAGGCAGGCGGATCACGAGGTCAGGAGATAGAGACCGGCCTGGCCAACATGGTGAAACCCCAACTCTACTAAAAAATACAAAAATTAGCCTGGGGTGGTGGCGTGCGCCTGTAGTCCCAGCTACTCAGGAGGCTGAGGCAGGGGAATCACTTGAACCTGGGATGCGGAGATTGCAGTGAGCTGAGATTGCGCCACGGCACTCCAGCCAGGGTGATGGAGTGAGACTACCTCTAAAAACAAAAAAAAAGCCAACTTCAAGTTAGAGGTCATTAATTTAAAATAAAATCAGTCATCAAGGCTTTGCGTTTTCTTCAGGAGAACATGAAAGCAACTATGAGGTTTTCTTCTTATTCTTGAAGAAAGAAAAGCTCCATGGCTCCCTTTTCCTCTTCCTGAAAACAAGGCCATTGTTGTTCTACAGGAATTACAATTAAGACTCTGATTCTTAGCGGTTTTGAGAAGTTTATTTTGTACACCACAGTGAAATAAGTTTCCGAGATACAAGTGACACCAAGACACACTGTAGCCCTAAAGAAACTTACAAACCTAGATGGGTTTTTAAGGAATTATAATGATATGTAGAAATTATAGGATCAAACCAAGAACTTCATGCAAGAAAACAGACCTACACCAAGTCAGCCCTGTGCTTCTTGACAGCACGTTAACTATGTCCTAAACATTACTCTCTCTTCCTCTCTCTCTCTCTCTGTATGTATGTGTGCGTTTAAATAAATAAGTTTAAAGGCAGTAAAGCTCTCACATTAAATTTTTGGCAGTTAGAATCAATGTTAGATTTGGAAAGTAAATCTTCTAAAACATTTAATTATTTCTATGATTCCTAGTACACAAAAAGTGAATGGGTGCAATAGATATCATCTATGTAGTCTTCACATAATTAACTTCACCTCATTGTCTATAATAATTAAAGCTGAATAAGCTTCCCTTCCCAAATTCCCTTTCCTTTTCTCCAGTATGACGGTAGTAACTAACTTACAGAGTTGTTTTGATGATTAAATGCATGTAAGGCACCTAGTATAGTGTCTAAAACATATAAAGTGCTCAATTTCTGGTTGTGATTATTGTTACACAAGTTCACTTCAAGTAGATTAGGGCAGGCAAGTAAGTAGTAATTCTCCAAACCAAAGACTTAGTTTTTATACCCCCTCATCATCTTAGTCCTGGGCATGGCCAGAATAGTTAAAGAGTCCACTACAGAGAAGATTGCTACACTGCCGTCATCACAGCTTTTCAATTCTTCACATTTCTGTTTTGAATTTCTGCAGGACTAAGGAGAACAGTCTTCCCTTTGCAAAGGAATGATGGTAGAGGCCGGGCGCGGTGGCTCACGCCTGTAATCCCAGCACTTTGGGAGGCTGAGGTGGGTGGATCACGAGGTCAGAAGATTGAGATCATCCTGGCTAACACGGTGAAACCCCGTCTCTACCAAAAATACAAAAATTAGCACGCGCGCGTGGTGGCGGGCACCTGTAGTCCCAGCTACTCGGAACGCTGAGGCAGCAAAATGGCGTGAACCCGGAAGGCAGAGCTTGCCTTGAGCAGAGATCACTCCACTGCACTCCAGCCTGGGGGACAGAGCAAGACTCCATCTCAAAAATAAATAAAATAAAAAAACAAAGGAATGGTAGAACGCGTCATGTAAGGCACGAGGTTGTTGATGAGAAAGGGATGAGGAGGTGTGCAGATAAAGCACTGTATGAGGCACTGAGATTTACCCTAAGAATACAGAGCCCAGGAGAAGAAAATAGGTGCATGAGATCACTATGGAAACACATTTTCAGGCATATTCACAAATGAGTAGTCTCAGAGATATGAACCAGAAAAAAATGGAGACAGAGACTTATACCAAATGCAAGAAAATAATTGCGCCTGTTAAGCCAATGTGAAACGCCTATTGTTCGCAGCAATCTGAGACTATCAACAGGTACTCTTTTTTCTACCAATTTAAATGTCTGGTTTTTCATAATTCTCTTTAGTCTGGAAAATAAATTGTTTTCTCTGCAGTGACTTATAATCTATTTGTTCTTATCCTTTTCTTCAGTAAAATGAAGTAGACAGCAATTTTCAAATTGAGACAAGTCTCAAAGTTCACTTGAAGTCATATGAGGTTTTTAGAATTCATATCATAAACTTTGGTTTTAGCCTACATTTAATGACCACATCATTTTCTATTTGATGGCATTCTTTAATATCAAAGCAAATGCTATAGGATTGTACATAGATAGCAGAATCACTCTGTTTCAGGTGAATTCACAACCTTGTACATGACCAGATAAAAAATGTGAAACTGTATAAATCCACTGGACACAGATAACAGATGATATAAAATAATATGGCATTGCTTATCTAATTCATAAGTGCTCAATCAATACAAATACAAATTTTAATAAAGTTATTTGAAAAGCAAAATATGTGAATCTTATGAAATACATTGTTTTAAAGAAAATAAATGCTGTCTTCACAATTTCTATTGCTGAATGAAATTATGCTAGTTTGTAAATGTATTATTACAGCTTTTATTATTATAAGATTTACAGTTAACAATATATTCTCTCACACATCATCATCTATTATAATTAGAAACACCTGATTGTATATAAGACCAAAGGAGAAATTTGGAGGTCAGAGAGGTTAAGTACATGCTCAAAGTTAAAACGAGTGTGAAGGCAGGTCTTGAATCTCACTTTTCTGATTTGCCTCTACACATTGACTGTTCTCTTACTGATTCCTTATATTTGTTCTAAATATATTTTCAAACTTCATATAAAACTGTTTTCACATATAAAATTTACCTTTCTGAGATAAGTAATCTTTGTTAATCATACTTGCACTCCCAAGGATGTTATCAGGGAGCTTTCCCAACTAAAACTTATTATTTTACGTTCCAAAACTTAAAGAAAATTTACTTCTCACGTATTCATTACTTCAACAAGCATTTATTAAATTCATTCAGTACATTCTGGACTATGTGAGGTGACATAGACAATGTAAACAAAAAACAAGGGAGCAAGATGGCCAAACAGAACCCTTCAGTGACTGTACTCCCCACAGGAACACCAAATTGAACTACTAGCCACAGAAGAAATCACCTTCGTAAGAACCAAAAAGCAAGTGAGTGATCACAGTACCTGGTTTAACATCATGTTAAGGAAAGAGACACTGAAGAGGGTACGAAAGTTAGTGTTAAATTGCTGACACCACTGCTCCCCCATCCCCGGGTGGCACCATGTAGGGCAAAAGAGAGAATCTGTACACTTGGGGGAAGGACAGTACAGTAATTGTGGGGCTTTACACTGGAATTCAGTGCTGCCCTGTCATAATGGAAAGCAATACAAGGCAGACTTCAGCCAGCACCCATGGAGGGAGCTTTTAGACTAGCCCTAGCCACAGGGGAATTATCCATCCTGGTAGTGGGAATCTGAGTTCCAGCAACCCCCATCATCATGGGCTAAAGGGCTCTAGGGTCCCAAGTAAACTTAAAAGGCAGTCTAAGCCACAAGGACTGCAATTCCTGGGCTAGTTCTAGGGCTGTGCTGGGCTTGGAGCTGGCAGACTTGGGGTGCCCATGACTCAGTGAAACACCAGCTGAGGTGGCAGAGGGAGTGTGTGTATCACCACTCCTCCAACTCCAGGCAGCACAGCTTGCAGCTCTGGAAGGAGAGGAAAGAAAAAAGAGTTTATCTTGCAACTTGGATTCCAGCTCAGCCACAGCAAAATAAAGCACCAAGCAGAGCCCTTAAGCCCCTTATACCCAGACCTAGCTCCTGGACAATATTTCTAGACCCATCCTGGGACAGAATAGAACCCACTACCCTGAAGTGAAAGACCCAGTTCTGGCAGAATTTAGTACCTGCTGACCAAGGAGCTCTTGGGTCTTGAATAAACGTCAGCAGTAGACAGGCAATCGTCACCCCAGGCCTTGGGCAAGACCCAGTATTGTACTGGCTTCAGATCTGACCCAGCACAGTCTCAGCAGGGTGGCCACAGGAGTGCTTGCATTACCTCTTCCCCAGCTACAGGCAGCTCAGCAGAGAGAGAGATAATTAAAAAAAAGAGGGAGAGAGAGAGAAAGTCGATTTGTCTGGGGAAAATTAAGGGAAGAAAATAAGAGACCCTGCCTGGTAATCCAGGGAAATCTCTCAGATCTTACACAAAACCACAAAGGTGATACCTCTAAAGTCTGCAAATCACAATATTACTGGGTTTGGAGTAACCCTAATGCATATATGGTTCCAGTGACCAAAGGCTTTGATCACAACACTCAATTTCCTTTCAATACTTGGAAAGCTTTCTCAAGAAGGACAGGTACAAACAAGCCCAGACAGAGACGACTGGAATAAATACCTCACTCTTCAGTGCACAGACACTGACAAATATCCACAAGCATTGAGACCACTCAGGAAAACATGGCCTTACAAAATGAGCTAAATAAGACACCAGTTACCAATTCTGGAGTGACAGAGATATGTGACCTTTTGGATAGAGAATTAAAAAGAGCTGTTTTGAGAAAACTCAAGGAAATTCAAGATAACACAGAGAAGGAATTCAGAATATTATCAGATAAATTTAACAAAGTGATAGAAATAATTAAAAAGAATCAAGCAAAAATTCTGGAGATGAGGACTTGGATTGACAAAATGAAGAATGCATCACAGTCTCTTCACAGCGGAATTGATCACGCAGAGGAAAGAATTAGTGAGCTTGAATACAGGCATTTGAAATACACAGCCAGAGGGGTCAAAAGAAAAAAGAATAAAAAATGATAAAGCATACCTACAGGATCTGGAAAATAGCAAATCTAAGAATTCTGGGCCTTCAAGTAGAGGTAGAGACTGGGGTAGAAAGTTTACTCAAAGAGATAATAAGAAAGAACTTTCCAAACTTAGAGAAAGATGCCAATATTCAAACACAAGAAGGTTATAAAACACCAAGCAGATGTAACCCAAATCAAACTACCTCAACATTTAATAATAAAACTGCAAAAGGTAAAGGATAAAGAAAGGATCCTAAAGGCAGCAAGAGAAAAGACACAAATAACATATGAAGGAGCTCTAATACATCTGGCAGCATACTTCTCAGTGGAAAACTTACAGGCCTGGAGAGAATGGCATGATATATTTAAAGTGCTGAAGAAAAAAAAAACACTTTAATTGTAGAATATTATATCCAGCAAAAATAGTCTTCAAACATGAAGAAGAAATAAAGACATTCTCAAACAAAAGCTGAGGGATTTTGTCAACCCCCAAATCCTATTCTTTAAGAAATACTGAAGGGAGTATTTCAATCTGAAAGAAAGGACATTGACAAGCATTAAGAAATCATCTAAAGGTACAAAATTCACAGGCAAGAGTAAGGACACAGACAAACACAGAATATTACAAAACTGTAATTGTGATATGTAAACTACTCATATCTTCAATAGGAAGACTACAAGACAAAGCTATCAAAAACAATAACTGCAACAACTTTTTAAGACATATAATTAGCATAATCACATATAAATAGAAAAAACAAAACATATAAACAGTATAATAAGATATAAATCAAAAAAGTTTAAAATTGTGAGGGAGTGAAATAAAGAAAATTTTATTAATTTTCTCTTTGCTTGTTTTTTATTTCCTTTGTTTCTTCCTGTAATCAAAGTTAAGTTGTCGCCAGTTTAAAATAGTGGGTTATAAGATATTATTTCCAAGCTTCATGGTAACCTCAAATCAAAAAACCTAAAACAGATACACAAAAATATAAAGCAAGAAATTAAGACATACTACTACAGAAAATCATTTTCATAAAGAGGAAGATAGGAAAAAAAGAAAGGAATAAGGAGATCGTGAAACAACCAGAAAATAAATAACCAAATTGTAGTAGTAAGTCCTTACTTACCAATATCAATATTGACTGTAAATAAACTCAACTCTCCAATCAAAAGACATAGAGTGGCTGAATGGATTTAAGAAAAGACAAAACAGGGGATGGCTGGCAAGATGGCAGAATAGGAACAGCTCCTGTCTGCAGCTCCCAGCAAGATCAACGCAGAAGACAGATGATTTCTGCATTTCCAACTGAAGTACCCAGCTCATCTCACTGAGACTGGTTAAACAGTGGGTGCAGCCCACAGGGGGAGCAGAAGCAGGGTGGGGTATTGCCTCACCTGGGAAGTACAAGGGGTTGGGAACTCCCTCCCCTAGCCAAGGGAATCCGTGAGGGACTGTGCCTTGAGGACTGTGTCCTGGAACTCCAGCCCAGATACTACACTTTTCCCACATTCTTCGCAACCCGCAGATCAGGAGATTTCCTCTGATGCCTATGCCACCTGGGTCCTGGGTATCAAGCACAAAACTAGGCAGACACCGAGCTAGCTGCAGTTTTTTTTGTTTTGTTTTTTTTCTTTTCATACCTCTGTGGTGCCTGGAACACCAGCGAGACAGAAGAACTGTTCACTCCCCTGGAAAGGGGGCTGAAGCCAGGGAGCCGTGTGGTCCAGCTCAGCAGATCTTAATGCCATGGAGCCCAGTAAGCTAAGGTCCACTGGCTTGAAATTCTCGCTGCCAGCACAGCAGTCTAAAGTCACCCTGGGATGCTCCAGCTTGGTGAGTGGAAGGGCGTCTGCCATTACTGAGGCTTGAGTAGCCCATTTTTCCCTTACAGTGTTAACAAAGCTGCCTGGAAGTTCGAACTGGGCGGAGCCACCGCAGCTCTGCAAAGCCACTGTAGCCAGACTTCCTCTCTAGGTTCCTCCTCTCTGGGCACTGCATCTCTGAAAGAAACGCAGGGGCTTACAGATAAAACTCCTATCTCTCTGGGACAGAGAACCTGGGTGAAGGGGAGGCTGTGGGTGCAGCTTCAGCAGACTTAAACGTTCCTGCCTGCCAGCTCTAAAGAGAGCAGCAGACCTCCCAGCACAGTACTCGAGCTCTGCTAAGGGACAGACTGCCTCCGCAAGTGGGTCCCTGACCCCCGTGCTGCCTGACTGGGAGAAACCTCCCAGCAGGGGTTGACAGACACCTCATACAGGAGACTTTCGGCTGGCATCTTGTGGGTGCTCCTCTGGGACGAAGCTTCCAGAGGAAGGAAAAGGTAGCAATCTTTGCTGTTCTGCAGCCTCTGCTGGTGATACCCAGGCAAACAGGGTCTGGAGTGGACCTCCAGGAAACTCCAGCAGACATGCAGCAGAGGGACCTGACTGTTAGAAGGAAAACTAACAAATAGAAAGGAATAGCATCAACATCAACAAAAAGGACATCCACACAGAAACCCCATCCGAAGGTCATCGACGTGAAAGACCAGTGGTAGATAAATCCACAAAGGTGAGGAAAAACCACTGCAAAAAGGCTGAAAATTCCAAAAACTAGAATGCCTCTTCTCCTACAAAGGATCACCAGTAAGGGAACAAAACTGGATGGAGAATGAGTTTGACAAATTGACAGAAGTAGGCTTCAGAAGGTGGGTAATAACAAACTCCTCCAAGCTAAAGGAGCATGTTCTAACCCATTGCAAGGAAGCTAAGAACCTTGAAAAAAGGTTAGAGGAATTACTAACTAGAATAACCAGTTTAGAGAAGAACATAAATGACCTGATGGAGCTGAGAAACATAGCACGAGAACTTCATGAAGCATACACAAGTATCAACAGCCAAATTGATGAAGTGGAAGAAAGGATATCAGAGACTGAAGAGCAACTTAATAAAATAAAGTGTGAAGACAGGATTAAAGAAAAAAGGAATGAAAAGGAATGAACAAAGCCTTCAAAAAATACGGGACTATGTGAAAAGACCAAACCTACGCTTCATTGGTGTACCTGAAAGTGACAGGGAGAATTGGAAGCAAATTGGAACCAAATTGGAACCAAATTGGAACCAAATTGGAAAACACTCTTCAGGATATTATCCAGGAGAACTTCCCCAACCTAGCAAGAAAGGCCAACATTCAAATTCAGGAAATACACAGCACACCACAAAGATACTCCTCTAGAAGAACAACCCCAAGACACATAATCAGCAGATTCACCAAGGTTGAAATGAAGGAAAAAATGTTAAGGGTAGCCAGAGAGAAAGGTTGGGTTACCCACAAAGGGAATCCTAGCAGAATAACAGCAGATCTCTGTGCAGAAACCCTACAAGCAAGAAGAGAGTGGGGGTCAATATTCAACATTCTTAAAGAAAAGAATTTTCAACTCAGAATTTCATATCCAGCCAAACTAAGCTTCATAAGCGAAGAAGAAATAAAAACCTTTACAGACAAGAAAATGGTGAGAGATTTTGTCAGCACCAGACCTGCCTTACAAGAGCTTCTGAAGGAAGCGCTAAACATAGAAAGGAAAAACCAGTACCAGCCACTGCAAAAACATATCAAAATGTAAAGACCATTGACACTGTGAAGAAATTGCATCAACTAATGAGCAAAATAACCAGCTAGCATCATAATGACAAGATCAAATTCACACATAACAATATTAACCTTAAACGTAAATGGGCTAAATGCCACAATTAAAAGACACAGACTGGCAAATTGGATAGAGGGTCAAGACCCATCAGTGTGCTGTATTCAGGAGATCCATCTCACATGCAAAGACACACATAGGCTCAAAGTAAAGGGATGGAGGAATATTTACCAAGGAAATGGATAGCAAAAAAAAAAAAAAAAAAAAAAAAAGCAGGGTTTACAATCCTAGCCTCTGATAAAAAAGACCTTAAAGCAACAAAGATCAAAAAAGACAAAGAAGGGCATTACATAATGGTAAAGGGATCAATGCAACAAGAAGAGCTAACTATCCTAAATATATATGCACCCAGTACAGGAACATTCAGATTCATAAAGCAAGTTCTTCAAGACCTACACAGAGACTTAGACCCCCGCACAATAATAGTGGGAGATTTTAAAACCCCACTGTCAATATTAGACAGATCAACAAAACAGAAGATTAACAAGGATATTCAGGAGTTGAACTCAGCTCTGGATCAAGAGGACCTAATAGACATCTACAGAACTCTCCACCACAAATCAACAGAATATACATTCTTCTCAGCATCACATCACATTTATTCTAAAATTGACCACATAATTGGAAGTAAAACACTCCTCAACAAATGCAAAAGAACAGAAATCATAACAAACAGTTTCTCAGACCACAGTCCAAACAAATTACAACTCAAGATTAAGAAACTAACTCAAAACCACACAACTACATGGAAACTGAACAACCTGCCCCTGAATGACTACTGGATAAATAATGAAATTAAGACAGAAATAAACACGTTTTCTGAAACAAATGAAAACCAAGACACAACATACCAGAATCTCTGCGACACAGCTAAAGCAGTGTTTAGAGGGAAATTTATAGCACTAAATGCCCACAGGAGAAAGCAGGAAAGATCTAAAATTGACACCCTAACATCACAAGTAAAAGAACTAGAGAAGCAACAGCAAACAAACTCAAAAGCTAGCAGAAGACAAGAAATAACTAAGATCGAAGCTGAACTGAAGGAGATAGAGACATGAAAAACCCTTCAAAAAATCAATGAATCCAGGAGCTGTATTTATGAAAAGATTAATAAAATAGATAGACTGCTAGCCAGACTAATAAAGAAGAAAAGGGAGAAGAATCAAATAGACACCATAAAAAATGGTAAAGGAGATATCACTACTGACCCTACAGAAATACAAACTGCCATCAGAGAATACTATAAACACCTCTATGCAAATAAACTAGAAAATCTAGACGAAATGGATAAATTTATGGACACCCACACCCTCCCAAGACTAAACCAGGAAGAAGTTGAATCCCTGAATAGACCAGTAACAAGTTCTGAAATTGAGGCAGAAATGAATAGCCTACCAACCAAAAAAAAGCCCAGGACCAGGTGGACTCACAGCCAACTTCTATGAGAGGTACAAAAAGGAGCTGGTACCATTCCTCCTGAAACTATTCCAAACAATAGAGAAAGAGGGACGCCTTCCTAACTTATTTTATGAGGCTAGCATCATCCTGATACCAAAACCTGGCAGGGACACAACAAAAAAGAAAATTTCAGGCCAATATCCCTGATGAACATCGATGTAAAAATCAATAAAATACTGGCAAACCAAATCCAGCAGCACATCAAAAAGCTTATCCACCACCATCAAGTTGGCTTCATCCCTGGGATGCGAGGCTGGTTCAACATACGAAAATCAATAAACCAAATCCATCACATAAACAGAACCAATGACAAAAACCACATAATTACCTCAAAAGATGCAGAAAAGGCCTTTGATAAAATTCAACTCCACTTCATGCTAAAAATTCTCAATAAACTACATATTGATGAAATGTATCTTAAAATAATAAGAGCTATTTATGACAAACCCACAGCCAATATCATACTGAAAGGGCAAAAGCTAGAAGCATTCCCTTTGAAAACCGGCACAAGACAAGGATGCCTTCTCTCGTCATTCCTATTTAACATAGTATTGGAAGTGCTGGCCAGGCAATCAAACAAGGGAAAGAAATAAAGGATATTCAAATAGGAAGATAGGAAGTCAAATTGTCTCTGTTTTCTGATTGCATAATTTTATATTTATATTTAGAAAACCCCATCCTCTCAGCTGACAAACATATGAAAAAAAGCTCATCATCACTGGTCATTAGAGAAATGCAAATCAAAATCACAGTGAGATACCACCTCACAGCAGTTAGAATGGTGATAATTAAAAGTCAGGAAACAACAGATGATGGAGAAGATGTGGAGAAATAGGAACACTTTTACACTGTTGGTGGGAGTATAAATTAGTTCAACCATTGTGGAAGACAGCATGCTGATTCCTCAAGGATCTGGAACCAAAAATACCATTTGACCCAACAATCCCATTACTGGTATATACCTAAAGGATTATAAATCATGCTACTATAAAGACACATGCACATGTATGTTTATTGTAGCACTATTCACAATGGCAAAGACTTGGAACCAGCCCAAATGCCCATCAATAATAGACTGGATAAAGAAAATGTGGCAAATATACTATGCAGCCATAAAAAAGGATGAGTTCATGTCTTTTGCAGGGACATGGATGAGCTTGGAAACCATCATTCTCAGCAAACTAACACAAGAACAGAAAACAAAACACCTCATGTTCTCATTCATAAATGGGCGTTGAACAATGAGAACACATGGACACAGGGAGGGGAACATCATAAATCAGGGCCTGTTGGGGGATCAGGGGCTAGAGGAGCCATAGCATTAGGAGAAATGCCTAATTTAGATGATGGGTTGATGGGTGCAGCAAACCACCATGGCACATGTATACCTATGTAACAAATCTGCATATTCTGCACATGTATCCCAGAACTTAAAGTATAATAATAAAAAAAGTTCTATTGTCCATAAGAAACACACTTTACCTGTAAGGACACACATAGACAGAAAATGAAGGGGTGAGAAAAGATATTTCATGCAAATAGAAACCAAAAAAGAACAAAAGTAGCTATACTTATATCAGATAAAATGGATTTCAAGACAAAAAGCGTAAAAAGAGACAAAGGTACTGTATAATGATAAAGGAGTCAATTCAGCAAAGAAATATAACAATTGTAAATATATAAGCACTCAACACTGGAGCACCCAGACATATAAAGCAAATATTATTAGAGCCAAAGGGGAAAGATAGACCCCAATAAAATAATAGTTGGGGACTTCAACATCCACTTTCAGCATTGGACAGATAAGCCAGACAGACAATTGACAACAGACCTAATCTGCGCTATAGACCAGGTGGACCTAATAGATATATAGAGAACATTTTATCAAACAGCTGCAAAATACATTCTTCACTTCAACACATGGACAATTCTCAAAGAGAGACCATATGTTAGACCACAAAACAAGTCTCAAAACATTCAAAATATTGAAATCATATTAAATATCTTCTCTGACCACAATGGAATAAAACCCTAGATATCCACAACAACAGGAATTTTGGAAACAATAAAAACACATGGAAATTAAACAATATGCTCCTGAATGACCAGTGGGTGAATGAAAAAATTAAGAAGAAAATTTGAAAGTTCCTTGAAACAAAGGAAAATAGAAATAAAACCCGCCAAAACCTACAAAATACAACAAAAGCAGTACTAAGTGGAAAGTTTATAGCAATAAGTACCTACATCGAAAAATGTAGAGAAACTTCAAATAAACGGCTTAGTGATGCATCTTAAAGAAATAGAAGAGCAAGAGCAAATTAAACTCAAAATTTGTAGATTAAAAATAATAATAAAGATCAGAGCAGAAATGAATAAAATTAAAATGAAAAAATACAAATTATCAATAAAATAAAAAGTTAGTTTTTTGAAAAGATGAACAAAATTGACAAACCTTTAGCCAGACCAAGAAAAAAGGATCCAAACAAATAAAACCAGAGACGAAAAAGGAGATACTATAACTGATACCACAAAATTCAAAGGATCATGAGACTGCTATCAGCAACTATGTGCCACTAAATTGAAAAACCAAGAAGAAATGAATAAATTCCTAGACACATAAAACCTAACAAGATTTAGCCATGAAGAAATTCAAAACTTGAATAGGCCAATAACGAGTAATGAGATTGAAGTGAGAATAAAAAGTCTCCCAGCAAAGACAAGCCTGGGACCCAATGGCTTTACTGCTGTAAGCTACAAAACTTTTAAAGAAGGACTCATATCAATTCTACTGAAACCATTCCAAAAGGTCAAAGTAGAGGGAATACTTCCAAACTCATTCTACAAAGCCAGTGTTACCCTGATGCCAAAGCCAAACAAAGACACATCCAAAAAAGAAAATTACCGGCCAATATCTCCGATGACTATTGATGCAGAAATCTTCAACGGAATATTAGCAAACTAAATTCAACAACACCTTAAAAAATAATTTATTATGACCCATTGGGATTCATCCCAGGAATGCAAGGATGGCCCAATATATGGAAATAAATAATTGTGATACATTATATCAACAGAATGAAGGACAAAAAGCATATGATCGTTTCAATTGATGGTGAAAAGGCATTTGATAAAATTAAACATCCTTTCATGATAAAACCCCTAAAAAACTGGGTATAGAAGGAACATACCTCAACACAATAAAAGCCATATATGACAGACACACAGTTGGTATCATACTGAACAGGGAAAACCTGAAAGCCTTTCCTCTTACATCTGGAACAAGACAGGGGTAGCTACTTGTGACACTGCTATTCAACATAGTACTGCAAGCCCTAATTAGAGCAATCAGACAAGGAAAAGAAATAAAAGAAATCCAAATTGGAAAGAAAGAAGTCAAATCATCCTTGTTAGCAAATAATATCATTTAATATTTGGAAAAACCTGAAGAGTACACCAAAAAACTAGTAGAACTGATAAACAAATTCAGTAAAGATGCAGGATACAAAATCAATATATGAAAATCAGTAGCATTTCTATATGTCAAGAGCAAGCAATCTGAAAAAAGAAATCATGAAAGTAATCCCATTTATAATAGTGACACATAAAAACTACCTAGGAATAAATGTAACCTAAGAAATGAAAAATTTCTACAATGAAAATTTTAAAACATCAATGCAAGAAATTGAATAAAATACACACAAAATAATGGAAAGACATCCTATGTTCATAGATAGAAAGAAACCAATAAGGTTTAAATATCCATACTGCCCAAAGCAATCTACAGATTCAATGTAATCCTTATCAAAATACATGACATTCTTCACCTAAATAGAAAAAATAATCCTAAAATTTATATGAAAGCACAAAACATCCAGAATAGCCAAAGCCATCCTTAGCAAGAAAAACAAAACTGAAGAAATCACATGACCTGATTTCAAATTATACTACAGAGCTATAGTGACCAAAAGAGCATGGTATCAGAATGAAAACAGACACATAGACCAATGGAACAGAATGGAGAACCAAGAAATAAATTCTACATGCCCAGTAAATTCATTTTCAAAAAATGTGCCAAGAACATACACTGGGGAAAGGACAGTCTCTTCAATAAATGGTGCTGGGAAAACTGGGTATCTATATGCAAAAGAATGAAACTAGCCTCTTATCTCTTGGAATATAAAAATAAAATCAAAGTGTATTAAAAACTTAAATCTAAGACCTCAAACTATAAAACCATTACAAGAAAACATTGGGGAAAATTCACCTGGACATTGGTATGTGCAAAGATTTATTGAGAAATATCCCAAAAGCACAGGCAACCAAAGCAAAAATGGACAAATGAAATCATATCAAGTTAAAAAGCTTCTGTACAGCAAAGGAAATGAAAAAGAGATAACACACAGAATGGGAGAAAATATTTGAAAGCCATACATCTGATAAAAGATTAATAACTAGAATATATAAGGAGCTTAAACAACTCAAGAGGAAAAATATTAATAATTTAAGTTTTAAATAGGCCATGGGTCTGAATAGACATTCATCAAGAGAAGACATACAAATAGCAAACAGGTATATAAAAAGTTGCTCAACACCACTGATCATCAGATAAATGCAAACTAAAACTACAATGAGATATTGTCTGACTCCAATTAAAATGGCTTTCATCCAGAAGACTGGCAATGATGAATGCTGGAGAGAATGTTGAGAAAGGGGAACCCTCATACATTTTTTGTGGGGACGTAAATCAGTATAGCCACTTTAGAGAACAGTATGAAGACTTTTCAAACAACTAAAAATAGAACTACCATATGATCCAGCTTTCCCACTCCTAGATATATACCCAAAAGAAAGCAAATCAATATATCAAAGGGATACCTGCACTCCCATGTTTACTGTTATTCACAGTAGCCAAGATTTGGAATCAACCTAAGTATCCATCAAGAGATGAATGGATAAGGAAAAGGTGGTATATATACATAATAGAGTACTATTCAGCCATAAATAGAGAATGAGATCCTGACATTTGCAACCAACATGGATGGAACTGGCAGAAATTATGTTAAGTGAAATAAACCAGGCACAGCAAGACAAACTGCATGTGTTCTCACTCATTTATGGGATCTAAAAATTAAAACAATTGAACTCCATGGAGATAGAAAATAGAATGATGGTTACCAGAGGCTGGGAAGGATAGTGGGGAGTGGAAGGGAAATGGGGATGGTTAGTGGATACAAAAGTATAGTTAGATACCATGAATAGGATCTGGTATTTGACAGCACAACACGGTGACTACAGTCAGCAATAATTTTTTATGCATTTTAGAATAAATGAGGGTGTACATTTGAAATGTTTATAATACAAAGTAATGATAAATCCTTGAGGGATTGGATACTCCATTTACCCTGATGTGATTAATACATATTGTGTGTCTGTATCAAAACATCTCCTATACCCCATAAATACATACACCCACTATGTACTCATGAAAATTAAAATTTAAAAAATAAAAATATTATTTATGCCACCAAACATCCTAAAATCAATACTACCAGGAGACATATGGAATATTGTAGTGAGAAACACTCAATCCAAAATCAGAAAATTTGATGTGTACCTTGATAGCTGTGCACTATCAGCAAAGTACAACATGGTGCCTCAGTTTTCATAAACTTTTTAAAATTTCAATAGGTTTTTGGGGGGAACAGGTTGTGTTTGATTACATAAGTTATTTAGTGGTGAATTCTGAGATTTTGGTGCACCCATCATCTGAGCAGTGTGTACTGTACCCAATATGTAGTCTTTTATCCCTCACACCCCTCCCACCCTTTCCCCTGAGTCCCCAAAGTTCATTGTATCATTCTGATGCCTTTGCATCCTCATATCTTAGCTCCCACTTATGAGTGAGAACATCCACTGTTTGGGTTTCCATTACTGAGTTACTTCACTTACAACAATGGTCTCCTATTACATCCAGGTGCTATCAATGCCATTATTTCATTCCTTTCTATGGCTGAGTAGTATTCCATGGCATATATATACCACAATATGACCTGACCAGGTGACATCAGCCAGCGTTTATCATCAGCTACACTAGTGTTGAATATTATATTTATGAGTGGAGAAATCATGGTAGCAGGAATGAAGGCTACGCATGAGCCTGAAAGAATGGGCTCTCCCTTACCAAGACTGCTCTAGCTAGAACTGTCCAGCATGTCAGCCACCAAGACTAGCATTCAGCATCCAATAGCATGCCATGCTTTGAGAGGATCGACCAATCTCTTTTTGGACTATGATGAATGCCTTCTACCCTGAAAGAGGCATCAATAATTTTATTCGAAGTAGACAAATGTTCTCTTGGTTTGTTTCCCTGCCCTCTATGGCTGTAGTTGTGACTATGATCTGAAGACTAATTGAGCATTTGACTAACTGGCGTAGGATTGCATATAAAAATCTCCAGACCAAAGGATCCAGGTTTACAGTGAAAGATGTGTAAAAATGGGTACCAGCATGGGATCTACTGGCTCCATTTTGTGCCACAGCTCTGATGCCATTGTTTTGAGAGTGTGATAGAACAGCTTATTGAAACCACAGCTGAAGCATCAGTTCAAAGGTGGCATTATAGAGATGGAGTTCTGGGTTCCAGGAATCAATGCTCTCAGGATTTCCTACTTAATTTGTGGAGCCCAGTACAAAATAAAAATATGGGATCCTTTGTTCAAAATTATTAAGAATTCCAAGAGGATGACAACAGAGCACTAAAGCAAGTATAGGCTTTTCTAAGCACGGAACCTTAGGTCAGCTCAGGTCTCAAACCCTGAAACTGGCCTGCAGGGTATCCACTAAATCAACCAACTTTATATGGCATTTGGGTCCCAATGGTCAGAATCAATGTGTCCTGGACAGGAAACAAACTAAAAGGAAGAGTGGCCCCACTTTCCAAGACTTCCTATGACCTGCTTTGGTCATTTGTGTTTCTCATCTTTGCAACTCTAGGTTCTATAGGTTTTGATATTCTGCTTCCACCAGGAATACCCCAAAGGTCACATGGAACTATAAGCCACTACTGCTACCTGGGCATTGTAGGTTTCTGATGCCAAGGGACAAGAGGTTATGAAGAGAAGCCACCATCCTAGCAGTCATCTAGACCTTGGTCATCAGGAAGACGTAGCCTGCTGCTAAGCAATGGGAGTAGAGAAGAATGTTTTGGGCACCCATTTCACCTGCTTGAATACATCTTTCTACTCTCTTGCCCAATTTTGACAGCCAATGGACTAGCACAGAAGCCTTGTTGAGGAGGACAAGGCAACTGGATATATTTCTTTTCACCATGAAAGACATTTAGACTAGCAAAGGTGCTATGAGGGTGATGGGAATCCAGGATGAAGAGTGGAAGCCAGAGATGCTAAGCGTCATGTGACCTCAAGGTCAGCTGCAGTTGCAAGAGCTATAATTCATCTAATCTTCCTCTTCTAAGCTCCTCCAGGAAAGGAGACCCCTTGAGGCCCTAGAGGCACTGCTCCCAGAATGTTTCTGTAAAAGCAGATCTAAGCAATGGTGGACACTGTCCAGGTCCCCCTTCAGAAATGTATCCCCAGCCCTGGGAGTGTTGCTGTCAGATACCTTTCCCAAAGTGATCCTCTCTAGGAATGCCTCCCTGAAGAGTAATGTTTTACTCTCAACTTTCTAAGGCCACTTGCTGGCAATTCCTGATCGATTTGGAGATCTAAATTCTTGACCCACTCACCCCAACGTGAAGTGTCTCTGAAGGGTCCTCCAGTTTCTAAGCTTGGTCATCTCAGTCTTTGCAGAGCCTGTGTTACACCTCAGCTTCTCTGCCCAACCCTGCTCCCTTTTCTTCCCTTTCACAGTCATTGATTTTAAAAGTCCCCCCAATTCTCTGCACATTAACTGTTTCTTAGAATTGACTTCCTGTGGAATCCAAACTGTGACATCATTGGAAGCTCTCCTTGGTCTGTGCCTATAGTGATCATTTACCCACAGGGATCAGAGAACTTAGAAGAGAATATTGTCCCTTATGGTGGTGGAAGAAGCTGTGGGTAGCCAGGAAAGTTGCTTAGAATCTTTTATGCCAAAAGAAAGGAGTCCTTTCAAGAAGTGTACTGCAATGTCGACATTCCCTCCAAGGACCATGTACGACACACCATGTTCTTTCAAAAGTCCATGTTATTACAGATGGCTCAGACTAGTGTTTCTGGCTAATGGTTGTAGTAAAATTTTAGGTGAAAAATGAAATTATTGTTGAAATGAATCATAAAGATCAAAGCAGATATTTTTACATGAGAATTGAAGAATTAGCTTGCCTTGGGGCAAAACCATTAAATATACAGTTTTCTGCTCCAAACAACTGTGAATATTTCTGATCTTCCCTTTGGATAAGGATGGGAAAGAACACCATTAGATCATTGATGGCTGCTTATCATGTATCTGAGGCTGTGCTCATCTGCTCCAATAAGGACACCATATCCAGCACAGCAGTTGAAGTTGGGCTTACTTGGTTGAGCTTGCCATAGTCTTCTGGTATCTTCTAAGGTCTGCCCAGATTTTTTAGGAACTACACTAGAAAATTAAATGCAGACATGAAGTTCACCATCAGCATCATGTAGGTCTTTAAGCAAGGGATTCTTTCCTGCCATTTTCCCCAGAATGGAATGCGAGTTTTAATTTACTGTGTGACTGGTGTGGGAGCCGGCAGTGGGCACAGCTTTAGTACCTACAACTTCATTGACCTCACTCTGGTAACTTACTCCTGAAGCCAAAGACCTGTGTCACATGTGCCTACCATCAATATTCCCATTGCTATTATACATTCAGGGACAAGGACAAGTTACACTGTGAGCTGTAACTGGGCAGGACTCCACTCACTACCCAGGCCCTTAGGCACCCATTGTAAAGGTGACCCATGATGACACTTCAGGTCAGAGTGTCAAAGTTAAATTCCACTCTGTGCACAACAGTCATCCAAATGCCGGGTAGCTCCGGCTCCACAGTGTATGGCTGCCACAGTGCAAGGCTACAGATTTCTCTGGCAAGGCTCTGGGGAAGAACTGCCACATATACTTGTTGTTAGCATTTAGTCTTACCTGGTCCTCTCTCCTGGGGATCAGGTCTCTCCCTCAGATGAAAGAGGTTGGGCCTGAAATTCCGCTGAGGTCCAGAAGCTGGACACAGGATTATGAGTTTGTCTTAGAAGAATGCCTTTAGCTTCCTAGTCATCCACCCTTGATTTCACTTCATTAAAGAACTTTGGTGGAGTTCTTCACTGACCCACTATTTTGTCTCTAACAATGCCATGTTCTATTAACCATCTTCATAACTCTGTGTCCCTCAGGACTTCCACGCTGTCATTCTGACCTTGCTACTTATTATAAAAGTACATGCAAGGCCTGTAATTATTAAGTGTTGCCAACTGACCATTAATGTTCTGAAGTCCTGCCATCCTCTTTGCTATGATGGAGCCCAGTTCTATGACCAACCATCAACCCAGTCCTAAAAAGGAGAGCTGGTGCCCCTCTCATTAACACATTAAGTATCCATTGGTGCATAAGCCAAGCCCCCATCAGAATAAAGCCATCTGGTAGCTTTTCCAATCTTACATAGTATGCACAGTCTAAAGATGTGCCTATTTATAACTTGAGAAACTCTGCTTATTTATAAACACAAGACACCTGTACAGACCAAATTTGAGTACTGTCCTGAATGGATGTGTGATGTTAGAATTAGGATGTATGGATTAAGACATGCATAATATTGAGACAAGGTGTCATTTCTCCCTAGGATAAATGCTTTTCCCAAAGTCATACAGCTAAAGGACACAGTTAGTTATCTTAAGCCCCTTGCTTATTTGCCTAATAAACTCTTCATTTAACCACATCCCAACTAAACATCAATCTTGTATAAATTTCAGAAAATCCTTCTTAAAAAAGTCAGTGCCACTTTCTATCACAGAACTGTTTCACAAAGCCAGAATCAGTATGACCAATTATATCTACGTAGCTAGTTACTGACTTTTTTCTCCTATTGCAAATGTTGCATATTTTCATTTTACAAAAAATGAAAAATAATAGCTAACATAAGAAACTATAACCATATCCATCTAGAGATAATGATTTTTATACCCACACAGATATACCTACAAATATGCATTTCATAATTAAAAACAGAATTTTACTGAATAGATTCTTTTGTAACTTTTTTTTGTTCATATAATTTGGGACCCAGTTTTAATTTTTAATACCAATTCTGTGTCTTACAAGGCACTACCTTAGTTAGTTTGGGCTGCTATAATAAAAATATCATCAACTTGTCTTAAACAGCAAACACTTAGTTCCCACACATCTGGAGGCTGGAGGTCCAAGATCAAGGTGCTGGGAGATTGAATGTCTGACGAGGGCTGCTTCCCGGTTCACAGACAGCATGCTTTCTCTGTGTCCTCACATGGTGGAAGGGACAAGGCAGTTCTCTGGGGCCTATTTTTAAGGTCACTAATCCCGTCGTGGGGGCTCCACCCTCATCACTCCTCAAAGGTCCCACCTCCTAACACCATCATAATGGGAGTTAGGATTTCAACATATAAATTTGGGGGACACATTTAGTCTATAGCAAGTACAGATTCATCACTTGTTTTTTAAAACAGGAAAGACCTTTCTTTCCTGGCAAAGCTACTTGTTTATTTTTTTATGTGAATTTGTTTCAGAGGTGAACCTAAAATGCTGTAGAATGTGCTTTTTATACATGGTTGTTACTCTGTTCTTTGAAGGAACCAGCACCATAATTTGGGCCTCAGTATCTTAACATGCTACTATCTCTAAGCATTAGCGTGGTTTGGGAGAAAATGTTCTGATGTTTGTACACCTGTTCTCATACAGGATCTGCAGAAGCATTGCTACGGAAGTAGAGAATGCTTAAAATATAGTAAGGCTATTCCATAAAAATATGACTCCAAGGCCTTTCAGAGTGTCAGCATTGAGGTCACTTAATTCTGGAGTGTATGATTTAGCAAAACTACCAGAGACTAATGGCCAACCCACTCTGGTGTTCCTTGGCCACCCGGACACAGCTGTTTCCAGCAAAAATGCAGGAATGATGGTCTGACTTGACGTCAGGCTCAGACTCACTTTCCTTTGTGTCATTGATTCCTCCAGGCTTCACATGAAGTCAGTGCAAGTCACCCTAACCTTCTCTGCTTGCTGCTCTAGGGAGTAAGAGCTATGTTCTTGTGAGAAGAACAAACTCACAGATGCAAAAATTCAGGTCAGGGGATCAATAACATGAAACCTTTGTGATATCTATGCCTCACTTGTTTACCATAGAATAACAAATCAAAACACTGATAAAGCAATAAATAAGTAAATAGTGTATAAGTTATACATACTAAATGTTATCTCAGTTAGATAGATAATGAAGAAGCCCCAGAAACAAACTGAAAGTTATTTGCAGCTCAGAAATGGCTTCTTGTTCAATGAGGAAGGTTGTGATAGCATTAGGAGGACAAGATGGATAAGCAGATGTTTTTAAGTGGTGTAGGTGAGTGGGTACACCATTATGATTTTTCAAACCTAGTTCATCCAAACCTTTTATATAGTTTAGAAGAGCGATGAAATATTTAATGAAATGTTTGATATTCGAGCTAATGGATTACTTGACTAACCTGGGGAAGTAAGGGAGTCTGTTTGGGGCTTAGAGACAGATGCTACAGTACCCACCTTCTGCCCTCCAGATGAAGAGCGTCGGTGGACCGAAGGCTCCGGGCTGCTTCTGGCCAGCGGTAGACACTCCGGAAAGTGAATTCCACTGGACCATTTTCACCCCAACAGAAAGGTTCCTTCTCAGTGAGCCATTGTCAAAAAAATGACAAATAGAGTAGCCTTTAGAATTAAGGTTGCCGGAAATATGTTTTATTTCTACTTTATTTATATACACCCTTTCCAAAACTATATCACGTGTATTCTTTCATCTATTTAAATGCCATCACTAGAGTTTGATAGAAGCATGTCTTCATTTCTCTTTAAAAAAATGAGAGACTTGTGGTGTACAGCGGTTTGTGTGTAGATCTGCTATCCCTGGCCTGTGGTTCAACTGTGCGGGCATATTTCAGGGCTTGCTTTGATGAGAAGCAAGAACTAACAGTGCACATAAGCCCTTAAAAGAAATAGTGCTCATTAAAATTTAACTATGATAGTTTTACCAAGTGAATAACACTGTCATATTAACATAGGAGAGAGTTCTATTATGAGTAGTGTGCAAGCCTTGATTATGCAAGGGGAAAACATCGACCAACCCGCAGGACACGAGGCATGAAAGAAATGAAGAGTAATACTCACGTGCTCCTGCAGCTGGACAGGGAGAAGGGGACATAAGTTAACAGGGCCATGTAGGAAATGCCTGTTGTTCTACTCAATGGAGGAGCAGTTTTTAGTGCTATCCTCAATAATCAACTTTCTTTTCCTCTATCAAGATTTAGCATTAAAAAATCTTCTTATCTATAATAGATAGAGCACTAGGGTCCTAAAAGAAAGAGTAATCTTCATGTAAGTAGTAAATTAAATGGTAGTATTGAATGAACCAATGACTTCTGAAGAAAGATTCCTAAGAAAAAAGATACTCCTTCTTAAAAATAACAATGATGGAGATGAAGTAATTATTGAGCAAATTTATAAGTAGAAGATGAGAAAAATAATTTTATTTAATGAAGTGACATCACAGAGCAAATGCTGTGAGGCAAAAAAAATGTTGTGAGACTCTCAAAAATTCATCAAACAAACTGGAAATGTAAAAGCTCTAGAAACTACAGGACCAGATCAGATGAGAAACCACCCTGTCACTCACAGTAACCAAAGACCCCATACTTAACCTCAGAACAACAAAAAATAACATTACCAACAGCACCACACATGGTGTATATCATTGTAATTTTATTAACTATGACTATGGTTAAGTTTATAGGGTAAACTTATAGGGATTTACCTATAAACAATTTTAAATAAATTTAAAAATTTATAGGGGTTTACCTATAAATTCATTTATAGGGGCACTAAAGATGTTTTACATTTTCAAGGGACTCTCAGAGACACTTGACAAGTGTCAGATAGCAGGTGAATGACTTGTTCAAAGCAGTTCAGAGGTCAGCATCGATTTTATTAACTTTCTTTTGACAGCATCATTTCTTTGTAAAGCTGGGGTTTTCACAGTTGCCATGATTTAAAAAAAAAAAAAAGCAAACACTGGCAGGACATCAACGTGGAAAGCCAGCTAGGTGCAGGATCTCATGTGATGTTAAGGTGTATGGAGTTCTACCTGCCCAGTCCGCCCAAGACCCGTGAGTAAGTAAGGGAGGTCATGCATGAATAAAATTAAAAAATAATTTTCTTTCAATGTATGTGAACTATTTTCAATGTATGTGAACTATTTCGAGTTGTTACGACACACATATATATTAGGTAATTTGGGCCTGACAATTTGATACATGAAACGGGCATTTCTTTTGGCTTGGGGTATGTCATGGGAAAAATTACTGAGATATTCAGGGATCCTTGAACTGAAAAAGTTTGTATCTCTAACAGATAACACAGATACAGCTCTTACTTTACAAAATATAGTGAATCTTTTCTATGCAAATTTTGGCATCTTAATTTGGCATCAGATAAGGCACCTTTTCCATTTTATCTCTGTTTAAACTGTGTAAACAGAGATGCGGGGTGAGAACTGGTCTCCTCATCTGTCCTCCAGATCCCTCCCATGGCATCAACAATGTGCACCCCGGAACTCTTGAATTGCGGGTCGGAACCATCAAAATACAGAGTATATTTTAAAAGTAAAATTACGTTCCTCATTCACGACACTCACAGTTTACTCTCACTTCTGTCACGCCCTTCCACAGGTCTGGGTAGGTGATGTCAACTTCCACAAAAACTGGAACTCTCCAGGCAGAGGCGGAACACCATTCCCAAAGTGAGACAGAGGAGTGCATGGTGTATGTGAATTGTAGACAAGAGGGGCTTCCCCCACGATTGGAACAGCACAACCACTCTCACATGGCAATGCTGGCTGGTGTTAAGCAGCTACCTGCAGTGCTCTGCCCAGGTAGCTCTGCAGTGCTAGGTCCTGAGGACACACCTAGCTCAGCGGGAGGTGGTGAGAGAAGTGATGAAGAGGAAGCCAGAGTGGCCTCTTCACACCATCCCAGCTCCAGCCCCTCCAAGCATGTGGACAAGTGCGTGGATGACAAAATGCAGAACATTACCATGGAAAAGCATCCACCCATCTCTACTTTTTGAGGGTGACTTTTAATATGGTGAATAGGAAAAGCTATAAGAGTGCTAATTTCCAGAAGTGCAAAAGATATAAAAAGAGATATAAAAGAATGAATTAACAGTGGATACATGTCATTATACAAATGTCCAAACCTGTAGAACATGCAACACTCAGTGAACCCAGATGCAAACTGTGGATGTCAGTGATGAGAATGTGTCAATGCAGGCTCATCAGTTGTAACACATGTACCGCTCTGCTGGGATGTTGATAATGGGGGAGGCTGTGGTATGGGAAATCTCTGTACCTTCTGCTCAATTTTGCTGTGAGACTAAAACTGCTGTAAATAATAAAGCATTTTAAAGAAAAAGCTGAGGACACCAAGGAGGAACACATGCTTTGTAAGTCTGTCACAGTTATCCAAGAAACAAGTTAGGTAGAAATCGATACTTAATTAGAATTCCATTTCATTCCTATGGCAGCCTAGACCCAAGACAAGACCCTCGAGGCAGGGAAAACTGAGAGTTCAATCTTCTCCTGCCTGGAATTTCTGTTTTACTAAAGTGTATGTGAGGTAGGACCGGTTCAGGTTCCGGAGAACCAGGAGCATGTCAGGACGTCCTTGCAGCTTACTTGGGAAAACATCTACATTTTGTATCTTATATATATGTTTGAATAAAACACTCCAGGGGAGCATAAAATTGTAGGCTACCAGCTGCTCATGAGTTAGAAAACAACATAAGGATGGCACCTCCGCTCTGATAGCAGCCTAGCTTACCTCCATCCCCAGCCTCCCCCAAATTATAATGGAGACCATGGAGGAAATATCTGACCTGTATATGCCTGTGGCTCTGATACATTTTCCTGGGTCAAGGGATTGCAGCAGTTCCAAAATTGACACAGTTCTGAGATACAGTGTGTCCTAAATACAAGGCCAGGCAAATTTTAATCACGTGATTGTTGAATTGGAGTTTGCCCCAAGCATAATTTGAGATGGTGAAAACCATTTTCCTCATTGAGCCCACTAATAAGAGGGTTGTGAGTCCTCAGGGGCAGCCCTGCCTCTGAAAAGAACAGCACTCCACCAGACCAACCAGACTGAGAGGTGAGGGTTTACTTTTTCAGTTACAGGTGGTTTGGAAGGACCTTGCCTGGAGAAAATGTGATGAAAGCTCAGAATAAAGGCAACAGATTCCAGGAGGGACACCTGCCCATGCAGCAGGTGACCATGGGGGTGTCTCTGCCTTGCACTGTGAGCAGCCACATGTCAGTGCTACCTGGCTGGGGACAGACCAGCCTAATGTGGGTCCTCAGAGCAGACCTCTCACCACTGTTTGCACAGGAGTCACCTGGGAACCTTGTTAAAATGCAGATTTGTTTTTGGACAACATACCACATGCTCATCCTTTGAACTAGAGAAGCAGAGACAAAAGCTTAAGTGAAAATGTGGGCATTTTTATTCATTCAAAATATATTTCTTTTTCTTTTAATAACAATATTTGCTTCTCTTTTGTGACATTATCATCTCATTATGTGGCTCTCAGGGCAAATTTCAATCAAGAAACCCTGATTTCCTCAGCCAAGCAGTGAGCAAGTGACTTAAAAGCAGAGTAAAAATTTGAAAAGATAGACAGATAGATATGTGATAGATAGATAATAGATGACAGAGATAGATGATTGATAGAAGAGAGATGATATATGGATGATAGATGATTGATAGATAGATGACGATAGCTAGATGATAGATAATAGGTAAATATATAGACAGACAGAGACAGATGAGAGAGAGAGAGAGATGATAGATAGATGATAGAGGCTATGTAGATAGAAACAGATGATATATGCATGGTAGATGATTGATAGAAGACAGATGATAGAAAATAGATGATAGGTAATTGATATATGATTGATAGATATTGATATTTAAGATAAAAGAATAACAAAATCAGATACAACATATAGTACACCACAAATGATAGTGTTCCTATTCAACCACAATGAACACATCAAAAATAAAATAGATTACATTGGTTTATATGCCAGTTATAGCAAACCTTTAAAAACTAGATGATTCTTATTTATATAAATTGTTCTAGAATATAGAAAAGAACAGAAAGCTACCCTAAACTCATTTATTATACTAACAAACCTTTATATCAAAACTGGGCAAGGAAAAACTTTACAGATATCAGTATAGATAAAAATATGGACTTATGTAATCCCACTTTAGAACATAAAAGTAAAACAGAGGATAAAATACATTAAAATAATGCACAACAGTATTTTTAAAGAATGATAAATCATGATAAAGTCCTGTCCAGAGTCTGGGGAACTGAGGACACTCATACACTTTCTATCAAAATATACCACAGGTCCTCCTTTTTCATACAATTTTATAATTCTAAAAGTAAAACATGCTATGCAATGTTTTAAGTATATAGGCAAAATATATAAGCACAGTTTATAATTAAGAATTGGAAGAAATTGAAATTTTCATTAATAAGTAATTAGGGGAGAAAATTAAAGCACATTCATATACACTAGGGTTTAATAAAATTGTTGATATAATTATTTTATTGACAAGGGCAGAGCCCCGAAGTTTGATGTAGAGGGAAAGTCAGAGTGATAGAAAATAATTCACTGTATAATCCATTTATAAAAGATTAGTGGGAATGTGCATAGTGAGATAACTCAAGTTCTGGTCATCAAAAATTTCCATAAAAGATTATTTTTATTTTATTATTATTATTATTATTTGAGACAGGGTCTCACTCTGTTGCCCAGGCTGGAGTGCAATGGCACGATCTCGGTTCACTGCAGCCTTGACCACCCAGCCTCAAACGATCCTCCCACCTCAGCCTCCCATGTGTCTGGGATGACAGGCACACACCACCAGGCTTGGTTAATTTTTTTCTTGTATTTTTTGTAAAGATAGCATCTCACTGTTGCCTAGGCTTGTCTCGAACTCCTGGACTCAAGTTATCTGCCCACCTCAGTCTCCCAAAGTGCTGGAATTACAGGCATGAGCTACCACACCTGGAGTATAAATTTTTTTTTCTAGGTAATGTGATTTGGGGTATTTTTTCCCTTTTTTAATCTTTTTCTTATCATTTTAATACTTTTCAAAGATCATGTATTATTTTTGAAAAACAAATAACAATTTCTCAATAAATAAATAATCTCATTATAAATATATGTTCTCAGTAGAAATACCACAAAATGAAGCAAATTGAATAAAAAAATTAAAAATCATATAAATTCGACCAACCTCAGTCACCATTAACCTTTTTGTTTTTTATCCATCTACATATTTGTTTACATGTTTTTAAGTGAAAAGAGGAAAATAAGCCTGTTATATAATGACTTCAATGTTTTATCTTACAATTGATCATAAGTGATGTTTAATGTTAGAGAATATTCTCATGAAATGAACTTTTTAATGGCCACACATTGCAAAACACATATAATTCATTTAACCAATTGCCTATTACTGAACAATTAGGAGGAGAGCTGTGTTTTAAAATAGCCATTAGGAGTTAATGACCTAGGTTTGTGTTATTTCCAAAACAATATAAGCTCATAAAAATGCACAGCCTTTGTGAGCTCTGTATTTTGTAAAATGTCTAACATGGTGAGTACTCTGATAAAACAGGATGATCCCATCCAGCCAGAATCAATCCCCTCACAGATACAGTGAAAATTTTGTGCCATTAAGGCTGTGGAAAATGTAACACTTTTTCCTGTTCCTCACATTTCAAAGCACATTTAGATCAACCTAAGACTTATGTCTCTCCCGTTGCTATATTTCTAAAGCTTGACAATTTTGTTGTTGCGTGCACAGTGCTGAATCTTCAGCACCTAGGAGACGGGGCTGCATTTCTTTTATGTCACTTAATAGCTGCAGTAGCTTGGACAGGATATTCAACCTTTTCCTGAGCCCCGGTTCTCTCATCCCTAAAATGGGGGTCATGTCATTTAGGGTATCCAGTTCTTAATTGAGTCCAAGGTACACAGTTGGCTCTCATAGCACATGGTTCGTTGCCATTACCATCGCTGCTGCTAATGCTGTTTCTTAAATAGCATGCCCAGGAGTGTGCCGGGATATTTACCGTTACAGCATTTTCAAATCAGTATTTACATATTGCACTTCAAAAGTGAAATGTACCTTACTGTTCATTTCCTGAAAGATCACTCGGGGGAGTTGTTAGGACATTTCTGACGTGCTATACTTTATGGAATATTATTGTTTAAACACACAGCACTTGGTGGAAGGCTAAGCTCGTATGCAGCTCTGAGATGCCTAACCCCAAAGACAAATTATTTACCCCCAATACATCCAATGTACATTGGTGTAGAAGGATAAGGATGAGGGCGATGAAACTCACATTTTCAGAGGGGAGGACAGGACACCCAGCAGTCACTTGCTCCTGGAACTACCACAGCCACACCCTTTATGCCCCCTGATTCTGCTCCTTAGAAGGGCTGTGAGCATTGTGAGATGTCTTATGAGTATAGGTCCCAGGATTCCAGGTTTCAAGGCTGTTAAAAGCCAGACTTTGGTTTTATATGGTAGTAGATTTTCTGAAAATGTGGTGAGATTCCAGTTTATTGGCTTTTAGTTAGTGGCATCATGAGTGCAAAACCGTACCTCCTCCTCTGTGCAAACTGTTACTTCTTAGGTTCAGTGCATTTCTTAGTATCGAATTCTCTAATGCTGATTAAGCTAGATAGACTTGAGCTTCTCTTTCACTTATGAAAGAGCACAGGTGTCTGGAACCCAGGGCTTCTGCACAGCTCCACTCTGCAGACACCCAGGTTCCTTTCACCTCTGCTCCACCCTACTGGAATTGCACTTGCCCTCGTGGCTGCAGGTACTTCAAGGAAAGAGCAAAATGGTGCAGAGCTGCCCCTTATTACAGGGCTTTAGGCAATGAAAACAGACATATGAGACAGACAACTGCAAGGCTACCCCTTACACGTCATTAATTTTCATAATTTAAATGATTGCCTTAGTTACTTTTTCCATTACTGCTCCTTTCCATTCAACTTGCAAAAATGCATCACTAACACGAAGCTAGAATTTTTCAGGGAAATCCAAGAAGGAAAAGGAAACTAATAGAACCTAAATTTTTCCATAAGACTATTTAGTTAGCTGTTATTTAGCTTTCAACTCTCACAAGCTACTATATCAAATATTAAATAACCACTGTACTTTGCAATAATATTTTAATTTGGTAGCATATTAGAAATTTCTATTTTTTCTCCTAAAAGAGCACATCTTAAATTCTTAGCAAGGTCATATGTGAACTTGGAATTTCACAAATAGAAATCTGCTTTATAGAAACCCTGTAGAAAAAGATTCTATAAAATGTGCATGTAGTGTATCTTAAAAAAGTCATAAATGGGCCGAGCGTGGCAGCTCACACCTGTAATCCCAGCACTTTGGGAGGCCAAGGCAGGTGGATCAAGAGGTCAGGGGTTCAAGACCAGCCTGGCCAAGATGGTGAAACCCCATCTCTACTAAAAATACAAAAGTTAGCCGGGCGTGGTGGCATGCGCCTGTATTCCCAGCTACTTGGGAGGCTGAGGCAGAGAATTGCTTAAACCCAGGAGGCGGAGGTTGCAGTGAGCCGAGATTGCACCACTGTACTCCAGCCTGGGCAACAGAGTAAGACTCCATCTCAAAAAAAAAAAAGAAAGTCATAAATAAATTATCTGTATTTACTTCAGATTCAATGAGAGATCAAGATTATATCAAAATAAAAACGAGAATCATGGACCTAAATACAGAATATTAGTCCGTTCTCACGCTGCTATAAATAAATACCTGAAACTGGATAATTTATAAAGAAAAGAGGTTTAATTGGCTCATGGTTCCACAGGCTGTACAGGAAGCATGGCTGGGGAGGCCTCAGGAAACTTAGAATCATGACAGAAGGTGAAGGGGAAGCAGGTGCATCTTACATGGCAAGAGCAGGAGGAACAGAGAGAAGGGGGAGGGGCCACACACTTTTAAACAACCAGATCTTGTAAGAACCCACTCACTGTCGTAACAACAGCAAGAGGGAAATCCGCCCCCATGATCCAATCACGTCCTACCAGGTCCCACCTCCAACATTGGGGATTAGAATTCAACAGGAGATTTGGGTGGGCACACAAATCCAAACCATATCAGTTATAAATCTGAGGATTCTATTCACATATTTTAATATGTATATCTTTTATTCATTTTATAAATTAATAGTTATATGTCCATTGCTTTTTTATATGTATATAATCAACTTCTTTATTCTGGCAATATTTCATATTTTTTGTTGTAGTCTCAAAATTACACCATATGTTAAATTTTAGTTAATGCAGCAAATTACCCATGTCTTAGACATTCACATATACTGACAATGTTGTGTTTTAATTGTAGAGAGAAACTATTTCTTTAATCTGTTTGTCATATGCAGTATTTAAAGAGCAAATAAGAAAAGACATAAATTGCTATTTTTATTTTAGAATGTTTATTCTTTCCCTATCTAAACAATGCAAATACCTTCATTAAAGTATAGTTAGAAAGCATAGAGAATTAGAAAAAAATAAGCTACCCTATTACGACAAACAGTTGCAACCACCATTAACATTTCAATGTCTTTTCACCCAGTTTTCAGTTATAAACATATCACATATATCACATGCCTGTTTAGTACACTTTATCAACCAGTAATTTGTTGTAAATGTAATTTTAACAGCCTTAATATTTAAAAAAAGTAGATGCACTGTAGTTTATATGTTTCCAATGTTTTCATAATTTAGTCATGTTCAGGGTTTCATAATCATAAATAATACTGCATTGTTTAATATTTATGTTTTTGCCCAATACTTATGTCAAAAAGTGTGATAGGTGACCACTTTCACTGGCGATATATAGATAATGATTCTTACCCTTACTGAGCTCGCCACCAGTAGGGAGACAACCATTAAAACAAATAATTTGAATGCAATATGCAAAGTGGACTGGGATCAGAGTGATAAGAGACTTTAATGCTGACGGCTTGCTCAACCTTGTTTCTTAATTTGGGATAATTTCCTTTGGAGAAGCTTCCTTCTGGAAGTGCAATAAGTGAATCAACAGGTAAGGGCATTTTTTTTATTTTTTATATATATATTTTTTAATTTTAGTTTAAGTTCTGGGTTACATGTACAGAATGTGCAGGTTTGTTACATAGGTATACATGTGCCATGGTGGTTTGCTGCACCTATCGACCCATCATCTAAGTTTTAAGCCCCGCATGCATTAGGTATTTGTCCTGATGCTCTCCCTCCCCTTGCCCTTCACCCCCAGACAAGCCCCAGTGTGTGATGTTCCCCTCCCTGTGTCCATGTGTTCTCATTGTTCAGCTCCCACTTATGAGGGAGAACATGCTGTGTTTGATTTTCTGTTCTTGTGTTAGTTTGCCTAGAATAATGGTTTCCAGCTTCATCCATGTCCCTGCAAAGCACATGAACTTATTTTTTATGGCTGCATAGTATTCCACGGTGTATATGTGCCACATTTTCTTTATCCAGTGAATCATTGATAGGCATTTGTGTTGGCTTCAAGTCTTTGCTATTGCAAATAGTGCTGCAATAAACATATGTGTGCATGTGTCTGTAGTAGAATGATTTATAATCCTTTGGGTATATACCCAGTAATGGGATTGCTGGGTCAAATGGTATTTCTGGTTCTAGACCCTTGAGGAATTGCCACACTGTCTTCCACAATGGTTGAACTAATTTACACTCCCACCAACAGTGTGAAAGCCTTCCTTTTGTTTCTTAATTTGGGATAATTTCCTTTGGATAAACTTCCTTCTGGAAGTACAGTAAATGAATCAATAGGTAAGGACATTTTTAAAGCCTTTGAAAAACTGGCCAGCATTTCCAGATCAAAGTTAAGTAACAATGGTTACTTATGCAACCTGATTCTGAGTTTGTTCTCCCCAATCACATCAAGGTTATGCACAATTAAGTATCACTTTGAAATAGATATGTTTTATCATAATAAAGAATACTTTCATTTACTAATAAGATGAGCAATGAGTTTTGAACTCCATGGAAATCCTTCTCAATACCTATAAGCATTCAACTATTCTTAATTGATTTATTGATGTATTATATGTATTATATTGATGAAATTATATTTCTTATAGTCATGTTTTTCACATTCTTCATGTCTACATAACTGGTCTTAGTTATTGTATCTGTCTGTGTAGTCTTGAATTATATTTGGTAGTGTTTTAAAAGTATTGATTCATATTCATAAATAAAATTTGTCTATTATTTTCTTAAATCATATTTTTCTTGTTTTGCTGTCATATGTGTTCTTTCTAGAATATGTTATTTTCCAATTATTTTTCATCCATTCACTTATTCGATGTGTAACCAATGTTGTTTAGCCTCTTTTCATCTGTAAGATGTTTACATCTACTGTATCCCTACTTACTAAGGTTGTTTTAAGGACTAAATTTAAAGCATAATAGTGCCTGGAATACTTAGCAAAAGACCTTTTAATGCTCCAAACATTTTGTTATTTTGGAACATCTAAAACCTCAATTGAACTGCCCCTTCCATGAGTGATGTGCCGGCTTTCCCTTTGCCTTCCGCCATGATCCTGCTTCCTGAGGCTTCCCCAACCATACTTCCTGTACAGCCCGTGGAACTGTGAGCCAAATTCAACCTCTTTCTTTATAAATTACCCGGCTTCAGGTATTTATTTATGTTTCATTTCTTTGAAATAATTTACCATTAAAAGTGAATAAACTCATAGTTTTTGTTTGTTTGTTTAGACAGTCTCTCTCTGTCACCCAGGCTGGAGTCCAGTGGCACGATCCTGACTCACTGCAACATCCACCTCCCAGGTTCAAGTGCTTCTCCTGTCTCAGCCTCCTGAGTAGCTGAGATTACAGGTGCGTACCACCAAGCCTGGCTAATTTTTGTGTTTTTAGTAGAGTCAGGTTTTCACCATGTTGGCCAGACCAGTCTCAAACTCCTGACCTCAAGTGATCTACCTGCTTTGGCCTCCCAAAGTGTTGGGATTACAGGCGTGAGCCACCACATCCTGCCATAAATTTTTTTTTTTTTAAATTTCAGGGGCAGGAGGTAGAGCATATGAAGATTGATCATGTATCTCTAATAACATCACAATTTCTTCTTTGAGTTCTCATTGACTTCATGGCCGCTAACACAATGCTGATTGTGTTTTTTAATTTGTCTTGCTTAGAATTTCTGTTTTACTCTTTATATCTATTTTAAAGTGTGTGTCATAATGCTTTTTATCCATTTTTTTAAACTGCGGTATGATTTTTCGGTGTATATTGCTCTATGAGTTTTGACAAATTAATATAGTAATATAATCAAGATATACATTTGTTCCAATGCCCCAAAGAGTTACCCAATACTAGTCTACAGTGAAATGCCTTACTTACTCCCAGACCCAGGCAACTACTGAATGCTCTGTCTCTAGGTTTTCTCTTTTTCAAGGTGTAATGTGAATTATATAATACGCAGCCTTCTGTGTTAGTCTCATAAAAACATCTTTTACTCAATACATTGCATGTGAGATTTATCCATGTGGTTGTTTTTTATTACTGAATAGTATTTTATGAATGTGCTATACTTTATTTATGTATTTCCTAGTTGAAAGATGTTTCCAAAATGTGATGTTCACAAATAAAGCTGCTGTAAACATTTGCATATAGGTCTATCTGTGACCACAGTTTTAATTTCACGTGATCAGATGCCCAGGAAATGAATTGATGTGGCATATGAGCAATCATATTTAATTTCTGGTTAGAATGTAATAATAAGAATCTAATTTACTATTATTGGAAAAAAACTTAAAAATACTGGACAACATATATGAAGCAGTTGTTTTAAGATATTAGACATCAAGCAACGGAGGACAGTGATCACTGAGAGAGGAGAAGCAAGCAGGATGAGCCCTAGGATTGCCTCAGTTTCCCATCTGATCAAAAGCTTCCAGGCCACAACACAGAAAAGGAGGACACATTTTAAATATAAAGGAAAATAGACTAACATTAAAATGACAAATACAAGCTATATCATGAAAATACTATTCCAAAGAAGCTGGTGTGGCTATATGACATCAGAAAAAGAAGATTTCCGAACCAACACTATTACTTTGCATAAATAAAGTCATTTCTTAATGAAAAAGAAGTCATATCATCTGGAGAATATAAAACTTTTAAATGTTTATATGGCTGATACCAGGGCTTCAAAATACATGAAGTAAAAGCTTATAGAAGTTCAAGGAAAAATGAGCAAAGCCACAGTCAGAGTTCTCAACATGCTTGTTTAAAAATTGTCAGACAAGTTAACAGAAATTTGGACATTGTCTGTCTTGGTGAACGTTTGTTGAGCACTGGATGATAATAGGCAGCTATTGACTGGAGTGTTCTATAAATGTCAATTAGATTCTGTTAGTTAATGTTTCTGCCTATATACGTTTCTGAACAATCTTGTGGGTTTTCTGTGTATCATACAGAAGTCACTCCATTTATATAAGAGACTCATTCACAGATCTCTCTAGTTTCTATTTTTGGCTTCTGCTGAGAAGGCTGGATTACAACACCCTTAAGTTTCCTAGATGTTCTCTGGTCTCAATAAGAGGATTTTTTACTCACAAAATTAATCTCTTCTAAGAGCCTTTTATATGACTGAACACTCTAGATAGGCTGAGAATTCCTCAAATTATAAACTCCTGGACCAATTTTATTTTATAGTTCTTCCCTAATTTATCACTTTCCCTAATTTATCACTTTCTTCACATTTTACTATAAGCAGAAAACAAAAACAAAAAACTGTTTCCACCTTCAACATTTTGCTTGGAAATCACCTCCACTAACTGTCAGATTTCATCATTTAAAAGTTCTGTTTACTGCACAATTACAGGACATAACCCCACTAAGCTTTCTGCCACATACAACAATGATTCCCTCTCCTCCAGTTTCCACTAACATGTTTCTTCTTTTCCTCCTGAGCTCTCAGCAACAGTGATTTTAATGTCTATAATTCTACCAGTCACCTATTAATGATGATTTTGGTATTCTTTAATATGAATTAGGTTTTCTCTACATGCTCCTCACTTCCTTCTGAGTCCTCACTATCAGAATCATTGCAGTGCCTGTTTCTGCGAACAGTCTGTTTAAGTCAATCTAAGCTGTTTTTATTATTCTACTCAAAATTCTTTCAGCCTTTGCCCATTGGCCAATAGCAAATTTACCTCTGTTTTGGGGAATTTTCTACAGCAGTACCTTGCTTCTGGGCATCAAAAGCTGGATGTATTATTCTGTTCTTGGGCTGCTAACAAAGACATACCCAAGACTGGGTAATTTTTAAAGAAAAAGGGTTTTAACGGACTCACAGTTCCACATGGCTGGGGAGGCCTCACAATCATGGTGGAAGGTGAAGCAGAAACAAAGGCACGTCTTGAATGGCTGCAGGTAAGAGAAGCATGAGTGCCCAGTGAAGGGGGAAGCCCCTTAAAAGCCATCGGATCTCCTGAGAACTAATCACTATCATGAGAACAGGATGGGGGAAACTGCCTCATGATTCAACTATCTCCACCTGGTCCCTCCCACAACATGTGGGGATTATGGGAACTAAAATTCAAGATGAGATTTGGGTGGGGACACAGCCAAACCATATCATTTCCACCACTGGCCTCTCCCAAATCTCATGTCCTCACATTTCAAAACATAATCATGTCCTTCCAACAATCTCTCAACGTCTTAATGCATTCCAGCATTAACCCAAAAGTCCAAGCACAAGTCTCATCTGAGACAAGGCAAGTCTTCTACCTAGGAGCCTGTAAAATCAAAAGCCAGTTAATTACTTCCTAAATACAATGGGGATACAAGCAATGGGTAAATACAGCCATTCCAAATGGGAGAAATTGGCCAAAACAAAGGGGCTACAGGCCCCACACAAGTTCAAAATCCAATAGGGCAGTCATTAAACCTTAAAGTTAAAAAAATGATCTCCTTTGACTCCGTGTCTCACATTCAGGTCATAGTGATGCAAGAGGTGATTTCCCATGGCCTCGGGTGCTGGATAACTTTTGTATTGCTAATATGACAAATTACCACAAACTTGACTTAACAAAAACTTATTTTCTTATAGTTCTGTAAGTTAGAAGTACCGCATGGTCTCACTAGGCTACAAACACAGTATCAGCAGGGCTGCATATCTTCCTGGAAATTCTAGGGGACAGTCCGCTTATTTGCCCTTTCTAATCTCTAGATACCACCCATATTCCTTGGCTGATGGCCCTCCTTCATCTTCAAAGCCAGCACCATTGCATCTCTCTGATTGCTCTTTCATCGTCACAACATCTGATCCTAACCTCAGCTGGGAAAGGTTTTTTTAAGAGTGCATGTGATTTTATTGGGTTCACCTGGATTATCCAGGCTACCCTACCTATCTTGAGGCCATAATCTTACTCTATCTGCAAAATTCCTTTCTTTACGTAAGGTAACGTGTTTACTAGTTTCAGGGATGGAGGTGTGAACATCTCTGGGGCTCTATAATTCTGCCTTCCATGCCAGCTCAAATATTTTTCCAATATTGCTCAATAGTAAAACACAATAAAATAAATAATTTCCTTGTGATTAGTTAACATATTCATTACTTGATTCAATATCGTGTTTTATTGGCAAATAGTAAATTTTTACAGACATCTCATTCATTGAGAACCTTGCACACATTATTTAGAGAACAGCCCCATTCTTTCATATTTCCATAAACATACACATTAACATAAATTTAGATGAAGGAAGTAATCCAGAAAATAAGAACAGTGAACATCTCATTGCCATTAGAGTTTTACTGGAAAACTGGTACAGATGCTACTGCCTCTCTAATTCATGTCACTCCTGCTCTGGCTACACTAGAGAAGAAGTTGTGTTTCTCCTTATAAAACAATGTGCAAAGAATCCTTCCCAGTGTTTTGGAGTTTCAGCTAAGATCTCAAAGGTCTTGAGAGTTATTGATAGTAAGTGGCCCCTGTTTTAGACAGGAATTGTGTACAAGCCTACAGGATGTGTTAAAAGGTAGCCAGACTGAACCAGCAAACACAATTCTCAGGAGTTTACATTATAAAAATAAAGGCTAGCATTTTACTGGAGAGATTTATTTGAAGGAAATTTGTAGTAATTGAGAATGCTATCTTGCAGGTGAAGGGGAAGGAGGTACTTGCCCCTTCTGTCCAAATGAGACACCCTCAAGAGACCTCAGACAAACACTAACACTCATAATAATACATTTTAAATGCTTACCGTGTTTCTGATGCTGTTCTAAGTACTTTACGTGAGTTGATTCAAACTTTACCACTTTATGAAGTTGATTTTATCTTCCCTATTTTAAAGCTGAGGCCCAGAGATGTTAAGCGATGGCTTCTATTAACATAAATCCTTGGCAGAGCTGTAGAAATTTATAGCTGCACCCAGTACTGCATAAGGAAGTTCTCAGCCGAAATTAACATCTGTCCTCTGAAGTTTAGGGGCACAAACACTGGTGTCTGCTCCTCACCCAACGAAGCCTCAGAATGCGGGACTTGCTGGAGCAGCCCACAATGCCAGAGTGAGGAAGCAAATGAGAACAGCCTGTGCCTCTCAGGAAAAAAATGCATCAGCTTTCCAAGACCTGAGGGTGCACCACAGAGCAAAGCTAGGTTTCAGTAGCTTGAAGAAAACATTTCCAACAAGGAGGCTATGCAAGGGAAGGAGACACCAGGGATATACTGCCAGGGGCAGGAACTGATGGGAGTTTGCAAGAGGTCAGCAGAGTGAACTTTGCCTAAATCAGAGAAAGATGCAGGGTGGAGGTCTTAGAGGGGACCTCTGCAGAGTCTGCATAAGTGCTCCGTGAGACAGAGTCAGTGTTTGGAGGCCTTCCCAACAGAGAACATTCAACAGCCAAAACAGAACTATGAATAGCACAAACAAAATAAACATTCTGCCATTTTATCTTGGGTTTCTATAGCTTTCTGGAATTGCTCAACCTTCCTAAGCGTCAAAGTTATTATTTGCAAAATAGATGCAATAAGCTACCTTGTAGGGGGTAGCTGTAGAAACAAGATCTAAGGAATGAAAAGCACAGTTTCTGACACTATCCAGTGCGAAATAGTGATCACCAATATTATAAACACAGGGCAACCTGGATCCGATGTATATTTGAAGGAGTTTCAACAGCTTTCATTGCATTCTTTTGCTTGAAGAGACCACCTAGTATAGCTGAAAAGTAGTTTTATTTATATTTAGCTGAAAAGTAATATTTACATTTATACTCTGAGTTGAAAAGATACATAGGTATGAAATAGATGTCATACACGAAAAACTGAAAAAAATTAGTTATTCTTTTACTTTTTTAATTATAAAAATAGTGGCCAGCTAATTCAATTCAAGAAGTTTTCCTAGCATCTATTTTGTACAAGACAGTGTGTAAGCTCCAAGGGGTAATCCCATCACAGTGAGGGGATTAAGATGGGAATAAGAACTGAGATGGAAATAAGACACCACACGAGGGAGAAAACTCAAACACAAGTTAAATAAAAGAATTTTGAAATGTGAAAAAATAGTGACATTTTGGTATGCCCCAAACTGCAGACAGGCAGTGGGAAAACTGACAGAGAAAACACAAACAAAAGCATGGAGGAGGGTAGACAGCGAAGAGTGACAGTGATTTGAAGAATGCTGCGAAGTCTCATTTTCAGCCTCTTTTGTTCTTGAGCAGGTAGGAATCATAGAATGAAAGATACCAAAATCAAGGTAAAGAAGTCTTTATGTGGCTGGGCATGGTGGCTCACGCCTGCATTCCCAGCACTGTGGGAGGCCGAGGCGGGTGGATCACGAGGTCAGGAGTTCAAGACCAGCCTGGCCAACATGGTGAAACCCCGTCTCTACTAAAACTACAAAAATTAGCCAGGCACAGTGGCAATCCCAGCTGCTTGGGAGTGTAATCCCAGCTGCTCGGGAGGCTGAGGCAGGAGAATCACTTGAACCCAGGCAGCAGAGGTTGCAGTGAGCTGAGATTACATCACTGCACTCCAGCCTGGACAACAGAGAGACTCTGTCTCAAAAAAAAAAAAAAAAAAAAAAAAAAAAAAAAAAAAAAAGTCTGTATGCAATGGGAATCTCTGGAAGACTTTTGGAGATGGAAATCATTTTGATTTAGAGAAAAGGGGTGTGTGCTGTTTAGGAGAGACTGAAGGAGGTATGGAATAGGAACAAGGAGATCTAATGGGAAACCATTAGAGAAGTACTTAACTGGCAAGAGGTAACGAAATCATGGACAGAGACTATGGAATTAGAAAAAAGAGAGAACATGTAGGGGCTTAGTAAGATATAATGGCCCACCACGAGAATCACTTGAACCCGGGAGGTGGAGGTTGCAGTGAGCCAGTGAGCCAAGATCATGCCACTGCACTCCAGCCTGGGCGACAGAGTGAGACTGTGTCTCAAAAAAAAAAAAAAAAGTTGTAAAGGCCCACATTTTTACTACTAGTTGGAGAAATTCAATAATAGAAAATACAATGAATATCTAAAACAACTTTAAAAAATCAATTTCATAATATAATTGAGAAGCCAAAAAGATTGGTACAATGGGAGTCATTAACAAGAAATAGCGAAGAACCATGCCTGTCTCTGAATTAACTAACTAAACAATATGGCACTTTAAAAGCATGATACAAGTGTAATATAAATGAAGCCACTGGCTCATTAAGCATACATGTTAACATCCTATACTGGCCAATGTTGGTATTGCTGGAAAAATGAGAGAAACCACAACATTTTATGACTAGATATCTCAAAAATTTGACGAATAAAGTATATTCTAAAGGAAATAATCTTACATATTTCTGGAGCATTTAGGGATACTACATATCAGGGGAAAGTTTTACTCTAATAGAAGTTATAAAAGCCCAATGTATCTCTAGAAAGGTAAACAGAAAATTGACTCATATTTAAAGGTGTTTTAATTAACTTTTTATTGTATATGTTTAAAGCATACAACATGCTGTTTTGACATAGTAGGTATACATAGTAAAATGATAACCATTGTCAAGCAAATCAACACATCTATCATCTCACATAGCTAGCTTTTCTGTGTGTCCAGTAAAAGCACTAAAAATCTACTGTCTTATCATATATTCCGTATGTAATATAATATGATTAACTATAATCTTCATACTACATTAGATGTCTTTCTATTCTTCCTGTTCCCAAGACGTTGCAAATGGAGAAAGTAGGGTCATTAATAGCGACTGCTTGTGTCAGGTTACATGTAGAGAAAACATATTTATATCATAGATTGCTTAAAGTGGGCATTCTAACATTAGGGCATGTATTTAATATATATTTTAGTGATTTTAAAAATACTACCTTCCATGGATATGAAAATATTGAATTTTCAAAGTTATTCTGTGTACTTTCTGCTTGGCTCTTTCAGCATACCACACACTGTGGGCTGTGGCAATTGTTATTACTTTGTTTCTACTAACAAAAACTTTGTGACATCCAGAAACCTCACACGTAACTTGTGGTTGTACACTGGCTAGAAACAGAGTCCCATGTTTGCTTTCTCCACACTTTATAAAAAGATGCTATTTAATTGTGTTAAGATTGAATATAAACACCAAAGAGATGATTGTTGTCTCTTTGTATGTGTGTGTACACAGAGGCACAATATTTTTATAATTGTTAAGAGATTAATTTGGGTGGTAATGAATATATCATCATAATTTTGTGACTGTATTACATAATCCTGAAGAAATACCCCAAAAATAATTTTCAGCTTTGTATTAAGAAAGAACTGACTTTCTATTCTTAAAAGTTATTAGTTTGTTCCTGAATCTAGACCTTGGCCAAAGCTGTATTCAGTGGGGAAGAAATCTTATCAAATTAATACATTTTATTTTGTTTCTAAGCAAAAATCACAAGTTCAATGATTTGTTTACTTATGCAAAGAATTTTGACTTGAGATTTTCAAAAACCTTATTAAAGTGCCCATTAGTTAGGATATAAATGAGTGCCAGACATATTTATAAAATAAAATCATATTTGAGTTATAGACTGTAATCCAAAGTGGTGAAAAACATGTGTCTTTACAATGAGATACACATAAAATAAAACACTGTTTCCTGTTTTGCTTATTGTTTACTCCTGGAGACAAAAAAATAACAATTCTGTATTTAATTATGATAGCCATGTAGTCAAATTGAATTGTGGAACAGAATTTATGAAAAACAGTCTGCCACCATCTAAAATGAGGTTAAATAATTTTAATTTGAAGAGAAGTGAGGTAAAAATAGAAGTAAACTTATTTCCAATTCATTTTTACTGTTTGCAATTTAATTATAGAAGTGCTTTACATCTGGCATAAGATTTTTATCTCATCTTTCCTTAAAAATGTTTTCAAAGCTGTTATTTACCTTTTATAAGATACCAGCAGAAAAACAATTCATATTGTAAGTTCCCTGAATAAATATGAGTATGTTACACTAATCACGTATATACATCAGGCAATGCATGTCTATCTCAGAACTGAATTTTGTGGATTCAGTCCACATAAATTGGGTTCTATTAAAACATCTTGGGATTCCAAAATCTGTGGTTTAGGTACTTTAAAACACTAATATTATTCTTGACATTTTTCTTGTGAAATTTCAATCCCATATAATCTCATTGGAACAACTAATTTCATTTTAGGAAAGCTGTCTCATTTATTGATGCTGGTGAAACCATAGATTCATTAAAATATATAGATTAACTTCTCCAAGTTTCTTAAACAGTTCTCTGCACACATTCATATAGCATTATGTGGCAGATATACAAGTGCTCTTTTCTGGAACAGATGGTTTAGACACAATTAATAAGGGGCCTTGAGTTATTTGCATATTCATTAGATAATATCAGTTATTCCTCAGCCAGAACAAAGAATAACACAAATGGCATTCATGTTTCCTCCCATTAACACATCATTAAAAGCAAAATGTCTGTGTTAAAAATGAGACAGATAGTGATCCTTGACTTTATAGCAACCTAGCATTATCCATTTGAGTTTTGAACATGGTAATAAAAGTGTGTTGCCCTCATGTAATTTATTCCTGATTTTATAACAGAGGATAAATGAAGACATCGTCACACTGCATACGTCTGCCCTGTCTCTATGATTTTGCTTGCCATATAGATGATTGCCAGGAAGAGTCAGGTCAGGAAAAATTAAATAAATTTTATTTTAATCTTTAAAAAGTCAGAAAACTAGAGGAAAAATTATTAACTAAAAAATAAAAACTTGGTGATAGATACTGGAATGCATTTTTTTTTTTTTTTTGAGATGGAGTTTCACTTTTGTTGTCCAGGCTGGAGGAGTATAATGGCATGGTCTTGGCTCATTGCAAACTCTGCTTCCCGGGTTCAAGCGATTCTCTTGCCTCAGCCTCCCGAGTAGCTGGGATTACAGGTACCTGCAACCATGTCCAGCTAATTTTTGTATTTTTAGCAGAGACGGGGTTTCAACATGTTGGCCAGGCTGGTCTCGAACTCCTGACCTCAGGTGATCTGCCCATCTCAGCCTCCCAAAGTGCTGGGATTACAGGCATAGCCACCGCACCCGGCCTGGAATGCATTTTTAAAAAGCCTTTCTAATGACTGTGTTGTTGATAAACCCAGAAATAGTTACTGAAAAAACATCAAATCACAACTTAAAATGAAATAACACCGAAGATCACCTACTGAATTTTTAATCTGATTTTTAGGCTTAAACATTTAAATAGAATTACTTTGCCTTTATGCTATGAATTATTTATGGTCACTTACTCTGTCATCAGTATACAACAGTGACTGGAAAATTGTCAGAAATTGAAAATAAGTTATCTACGTGTGAATTTAAAAAGTCAAACAAAGCGATTTCTTTACAAAGGCCCAGTTTCTTGGAGGATAAACAGAGGCACATGTGAGGGAACATCCAAGGTTGCGGTACTTGATGACATCACTGTCAGCACTGTGCTTTGGCCGTGAGTGGCCAACGCACCACTGCCTCCTAGAACTGCTGTCCCATATGGCCAACACTAGCCACGTGGCTATTTAAATTCCTATTTTAATTACAAGGAAATCAAAATAAACATGCAGTTTCTCAGCAACACTGGCCACATTTCAAGTGTTCTAGAGCCACACGAGGCCAATAGCTCCTAGAACAGACAGCTCAGGTGAGAATACTTCCCTCACCCCAGAAAGTTCTACTGGACACCACTTTCCTAGGAGTTTCCTACTTAAGATGGAAAATGAAGGTCCAAGGATAACTGAAACTGACTTGCGGCGGTAGCAAAAAGCAAATTACCGCAAGAACAGACAGTTATTGTTATTAGGAATAGTTAAAGTTAATTGAATGAAAGGAGACGTATATTTGGGAGCAGTTTGGAATCATTTATGAGAGAATGTCAAACTGTAGACAATTTAAAAATAAGGCATTCCATCTACTTTTCTATTCAATGTTTTTATTATTATTATACTTTAAGTTTTAGGGTACATGTGCACAACGTGCAGGTTTGTTACATATGTATACATGTGCCGTGTTGGTGTGCTGCACCCATTAAGTCGTCATTTAGCCTTAGGTATATCTCCTAATGCTATCCCTCCCCCCTCCCCCCACCCCACAACAGTCCCCAGAGTGTGATGTTCCCCTTCCTGTGTCCATGTGTTCTCATTGATCATGGAATACTCTGCAGCCATAGAAAAGGATGAGTTCATGTCCTTTGTAGGGACATGGATGAAGCTGGAAACCATCATTCTCAGCAAACTATTCAATGTTTTTAACATTTGTTACATACATGTTAAATTATATAAATGTTGAAAACACTGAACATGAAGAGTTTTTTAGAGCATTTCAAAAAAATATTTTGTACTCAGCTGCTGTACTTTAGGTTTGAGAGATAAAAGAACATTTACTATATACAATCTGGGATTCATTCAACAAACATTTATTGAGCAACTTAGTTTACACCAAGATTCCCTAGCTGTAAGATTGCAAGATGCAAGACATAGTGCTCCAAAAGAGCTGCAGGCACACTTACCTGGAAGCAGGGCAATTAGAATAGGCCATGATGGGCCTGTATAAAGTGGCATGAGCATTGACACCCATGATTGAGCAATGGAGCAACTCAGAAGGAGAGACCACTTTAGAGGAAAAGAAAACCTAGTGGGAATAACAGCATGAAGAAGAAAGTCCAAGAGACAAAGTTCAGGTTGGAGAAGTGTGGAGAGAGAGATAAAGACAAAAAGGTTTTCTGAATTCTTAGAACTACAGAAAGATGGTGAAAAGAACAAAGGTACAATGTAATGAAAACAAGCAGAGGGTTTGACTGATCTGAAATGAGCAGGGTCCACTCCCAGGTGTCTTTGCAATGGACACTCACAATTTTCTAATGTCATTTTAAAGAAAAACCTCACAAGCACATGTGGGAATTGGCAATTGCAGGCGGAGTCATCCATGGCCCACTTGGTGCCCTTGGGAGAGGGCCTGAGAAGGAAGAGGGAGCAGGACTTATATGACAGAGCAAGAACTCCTGGAGGGGAAAGGGCTGAGTTTGCTATTGGAGGGTTAATGTGAGCTGAGATGGGAAGGTGCGTCCTGCAGAGCTGCTAACGGCAGTGTGTCAGCCTAGGTGATGCATCATGCCCTATGTAGCACAGAAGCCCTGGCAACCCAGCCCTGGAAAAACAAAACCCTGATCTAGTGCCCACTGGAAAAGCTGAGGAGCCTGAGCTGCCCAGATCAAGACTAGCCTCTGCAGGGGCTCCTCTTCCTCTTTGACCCCTGCCAGAAAGAAAGAGAGAAGAGGCTGGTATGTAAACTCTGAGAACTAACAGGAGTAGCTAACTCTACCAGAAGGTTGGGAAGGTTTCCTAAAGAAGGGAATAAGATGAGCTGTTTTGGGAGAATTAACAGAAAAAAAAAATCCAGTAACTACAGAGGTGGAAAGCAAAGAGAGAAGGCAAACTGACTGTATACCTAGAGCTGCCCACGGACCTCGGCCAATCTCATTAGGAGTTCCTTAGAACAACTGCGAGGTTGGACCATGTGGGAGGACCCAGAACTTCAGCAATAGGAGTTCATTAAAAATAACCAGCCCAGGAGAATACACTAGTGTGGAGGGGACACATAAAGTGTGACAACTCAAAGCACAACCAACTTGAGACACTTTCAACAAAACTAAAAATGAAAATGTTGGATTTACATATTCTCAGGCTTTCGGTTGATAACTGTAAAATGTCTATCCTTAATTTCTCTTTCAAGTTAAAATCCATAATTCTAGTTGCCTTGAAAGCAGTTTCTTGGATCTTCCATAAATTCATGTCTTCTGGAGTTTCCCTAAATTGTTTAAATCATACTCATCATCCTCACTTTCCACAAATCTAGATTTTCACCTGCAATGGGGATTAAATAGAATTTATCTCAGTTAATAGTGCTGATGGTATCACCCAAGACTGAATGCATCCTCATCTCCCATGTTTTTATCCATCACATGGAACCAAACTAGTTGGTTCTGCCTCTGAGATCTCCTTTAATCTGACAGCTCCTGGCCTTCTCTGCCCCAGCCTCGGTCAGGATGTGTACTATTTATTTAGTCTTAAAGTTTGTTTCCCAGCCTCCAGGTTCTTCTTATTCCTGTCAGTTTGGGGAGGTGCCAATCCCTATGACATGTCAGCACTCAGAGGTCCTCATCCCACCACTGTAGCCAGTTAACTTGAGAAAGAAGGTACATTGAAATGATCTTTGAGTTCAAGAAATGGACATTTTTGAATAAACATACGTTAAGAATACTTTTATTTATTCATGTATAAATTACCAAAAGGCTAGGAAGTGTATCCTAGATAGGAAGCACGGTGCTGGACAGTATGGAGTCCAAATAAATAAGATGAAGTACCTGCTTCAAGATGAACACCACCACAATCTGTATGCCGTGGCTTTCTCACAATGAACCTGAGCTAATTGCACACAGCATGACTACTAAGGTTATTCAATAACGAAAACTAAACTTTGCCTTTCTCAGGATGAACTTTAAATAGTAAAACACTCTGTTTCACAACATTTTTTAAAAACTGAAACTTTATTTATGTCTTGCTGATATTAATTAGCCAAGGAAAATCCGAAAATTTAAACTCAGATCTGAAGATCTTAAATTAGGAGTTTGCTTACTTAAAAAGAGGTATGAGAAACAAAGTTAAATGAAACAGCTAAAATAATTCAGGGTAAAACACAAATTTCTGATACACGTTTAATATTTAAATTTTCAAATACTTCTAACTAATGATCAATATTCAGAAAATATGTGTCAAATATCCTATAATAAGTAAAACTCAGTAATGTTTTCAGCATTTTCAGTTACAGATATGTGATAGTGACTTATTTTTTAGTTATTAAGAATATAACAAATGTCAATAGACACATACACGCACATGCATGCAGGAGAGCATATATACATGTACATGGGATGCTGGACAGCATCAGTGAAGGCATCTTAGGAAAGGTAGTTCACCCACACTCTGGTGCTCTGTTTCTGTGCGCAGCAGAAATTACTTAGGGAACTCCATTCTGGAAGTAACCTCTCCCTTTAAATCTGCTACTTTCCTCCTTTCTAAGGTGGAGCAGCACATCACTGGTCCGATTTTCATAATGTGCAAGAACCACCACTTTACCAAATGTTTTATCTCATTCCTGTCAAATGTTTTTAGCTCCTGGACCCTAGGGTATCTGCTTGCCACAGAGCAAGAGTGGCCGAACCTCGGACTCTGACAAACATCCATCCTATTCTCTCCTAGTTGAAGGAACAGCCATCAGGAGAAATCAGTTCAGTCTATATTCATAACCTGGCAAGGATGGCTAGAACCCACATGGGCATGCTTCTCACATGTTCCCCTATCAGGTCTGATGAGAAAATACTTTTAAAACCCCACAACCCCTACAAGGAGGTCAAGAGGTTAAAATGTTTTGCTTCTTAAACACACACACATACACACACACACCCTCACAACCCTTTTCCCTAACACACTTACTGTTGAGTGTACCTCCACACACACAAAAATAACTTTTAGAGGTTGAAAAGTTGATTTTACTGGAAAATGTATGTTCAAATTTTCTTGTGCATCTTGTGTGATGATAAAAGGTGCAAGTACAAAAATAGCTGAACATCAGAAAGAGTAACATGCTTTTAAGAGAAATGTCACATCTCACTTATGTCAGAAAGAGAAAAATGTAGTAACATTTTTAGTGCCTGGTAGATAACCAACAAAACACACACACACATACACACACACTTACACATATGCACAAACACCATTTTTAAATGTAATTCTCACTATTACCATATGACCTAGGGGGTGTCATCTAAAACAAAAATGTTCAGCTTTATTTGCTCATAAAGATAAGCATCTGTCCTGTTTGCTGTGATTAATCAACTACCATGTATGAAGAATCTGAGATTCAGAAAAAATTATATAAAAATGAAGGTTAGCTACTTAGTAAATAGTTGAGGCAAGACTTAACCATTCATAATAGTAACAGTTATGCTGTTATTGAAATGAATTGCATTATTTATGTTGTACTCATATATAAGTTCCTGGTAGAGATTTTCTTCTTTGAGGGCAGTAGATTTTCTATAAATGGTGCCTTACAGAATATGGTGAATGATTATGAAGAAAGCATGAAGAAATCTCTTGTACTTGATATATTACTAACATTAAAACTTGAGTCTTAACAGATGCTTCTGAAAATATCTTAGTACAGAAACTGCACAAGGTATGCAGGTGTGTCAATAAGCACATTGTATCCATTTCTCAGTAGGATAAAACAATTTAAAGTGGGATATAAATTGACAGATAGAACATAAAATAAATGTTTTTCAAGTACCCAATTTAGCTAGTTTACGGTTTTATGACAATTAATCTATACTCAATAATTACTTACTGAGTATGTATTTTTTTGCAACAGGCATGAAGGGGCCCACAAATCAATCAGAATCTCCTGTAGATTCTCCAGAAAAAGAGCAAAATACGTTTAAAACAAAAGTATAATTTAAGACAATATGCAATGAGTTATAAAAATACAAAACATTTTTAGAATTTGTGGAGTGATGACCAGAGTCACAGTTTAGCTAAATTTAAATAAGAACAAAGTTCAATAGGTAGGGAAAGTGGGGAGGAAGATACAGACAGAATAATTCATATGTACAATACTTTATTGATCAGACAGCACATGGTATAAGAAGCCTTCCATTCAACTGGAGCATAATGCAGGAAAGCAGTAAGAAACAAAAATGTTAAGGATGGCTGGAGTCAGACCCAGGAAGGCAAATGAGTTTCATGTTATTTGGGTAAACCAAGAGGAGGCATCAAACGTTCATGAGCAGAAGAGTTTTGTGTTTGGCCTGATGGACAGGAAGGTAGTCTAACTCACAGCTTCCACGCAGGACCCCATGGCTCACTTTTGCAGGTGAGGCACAGATGTGCCATGAGGTGCTCACCAGTCCACACCTGTCTAGCAGCTGCCATGGCCAGCAGCCACATCCCAGGTGCTTTAGAGGCTGGTTCCGGAGGGAGTGGAAGGGATTTGCACATATGATCCCTGCTGGCCTGGAGCTCAATGGCTGACATGGAGCACTGGGGGCTCAACCACAACACTCTGACCTTGTCTAAGGAAGTGCTACCAGGCAGCCGCGGAGCACACTGCTGCTTGCTGTGGCAAAGGGAACCATGTAGCAGCTATTCTTGAGGTACCCAAAGTGGGACTGACACTTTACTTAGTGTGCAATTGCTCAGCTGTGCCAATGCAGGGGGCCACAGGGGGGATCCCGTCAGGCGCAGCCCCAAGCAGTGGCCATGATGCGCTATCTTCATATTCAGCATCTGATGCTTCCTCCTGCAGCCACAGGTTCTTTAGGTGGTGCCTAAGCCAGCAGCAGGACGGCCACTCCACAAATGCATGCATGTTCTGTAAATAAGAGCTTTCGGAGGAGCCAAGATGGCCGAATAGGAACAGCTCCGGTCTACAGCTCCCAGCGTGAACGACGCAGAAGACGGGTGATTTCTGCATTTCCATCTGAGGTACCGGGTTCATCTCACTAGGGAGTGCCAGACAGTGGGCGCAGGTCAGTGGGTGCACGCACCGTGCACGAGCCAAAGAAGGGCGAGGCATTGCTTCACTCAGGAAGTGCAAGGGGTCAGGGAGTTCCCTTTCCTAGTCAAAGAAAGGGGTGACAGACGGCACCTGGAAAATTGGGTCACTCCCACCCAAATACTGCGCTTTTCCGACAGGCTTAAAAAACGGCGCACCAGGAGATTAATATCCCGCACCTAGCTCAGAGGGTCCTACGCCCACGGAGTCTCGCTGATTGCTAGCACAGCAGTCTGAGATCAAACTGCAAGTCGGCAGCGAGGCTGGGGGAGGGGCGCCCGCCATTGCCCAGGCTCGCTTAGGTAAACAAAGCAGCCTGGAAGCTTGAACTGGGTGGAGCCCACCACAGCTCAAGGAGGCCTGCCTGCCTCTGTAGGCTCCACCTCTGGGGGCAGGGCACAGACAAACAAAAAGACAGCAGTAACCTCTGCAGACTTAAATGTCCCTGTCTGACAGCTGTGAGGAGAGCAGTGGTTCTCCCAGCACGCAGCTGGAGATCTGAGAACGGGCTGACTGCCTCCTCAAGTGGGTCCCTGACCCCTGACCCCTGAGCAGCCTAACTGGGAGGCACCCCCCAGCAGGGGCAGACTGACACCTCACACGGCCGGCCGGGTACTCCAACAGACCTGCAGCTGAGAGTCCTGTCTGTTAGAAGGAAAAATAACAAACAGAAAGGACATCCACACCAAAAACCCATCTGTACATTACCATCATCAAAGACCAAAAGTAGATAAAACCACAAAGATGGGGAAAAAACAGAGCAGAAAAACTGGAAACTCTAAAAAGCAGAGTACCTCTCCTCCTCCAAAGGAATGCAGTTCCTCACCAGCAACGGAACAAAGCTGGACGGAGAATGACTTTGACGAGCTGAGAGAAGAAGGCTTTAGACGATCAAATTACTCCGAGCTACGGGAGGATATTCAAACCAAAGGCAAAGAAGTTGAAAACTTTGAAAAAAATTTAGAAGAATGTATAACTAGAATAACCAATACAGAGAAGTGCTTAAAGGAGCTGATGGAGCTGAAAACCAAGGCTCGAGAACTACGTGAAGAATGCAGAAGCCTCAGGAGCCGATGCGATCAAATGGAAGAAAGGGTATCAGCGATGAAAGATGAAATGAATGAAATGAAGCGAGAAGGGAAGTTTAGAGAAAAAAGAATAAAAAGAAATGAGCAAAGCCTCCAAGAAATATGGGACTATGTGAAAAGACCAAATCTACGTCTGATTGGTGTACCTGAAAGTGATGGGGAGAATGGAACCAAGTTGGAAAACACTCTGCAGGATATTATCCAGGAGAACTTCCCCAATCTAGCAAGGCAGGCCAACATTCAGATTCAGGAAATACAGAGAACGCCACAGAGATACTCCTCAAGAAGAGCAACTCCAAGACACATAATTGTCAGATTCACCAAAGTTGAAATGAAGGAAAAAATGTTAAGGGCAGCAAGAGAGAAAGGTTGGGTTACCCTCAAAGGGAAGCCCATCAGACTAACAGCGGATCTCTCGGCAGAAACCCTAGAAGCCAGAAGAGAGTGGGGGCCAATATTCAACATTCTTAAAGAAAAGAATTTTCAACCCAGAATTTCATATCCAGCCAAACTAAGCTTCATAAGTGAAGGAGAAATAAAATACTTTACAGACAAGCAAATGCTGAGAGATTTTGTCACCACCAGGCCTGCCCTAAAAGAGCTCCTGAAGGAAGCGCTAAACATGGAAAGGCACAACCGGTACCAGCCACTGCAAAATCATGCCAAAATGTAAAGACCATCGAGACTAGGAAGAGACTGCATCAACTAACGAGCAAAATAGCCAGCTAACATCATAATGACAGGATCAAATTCACACATAACAATATTAACTTTAAATGTAAATGGACTAAATGCTCCAATTAAAAGACACAGACTGGCAAATTGGATAAAGAGTCAAGACCCATCAGTGTGCTGTATTCAGGAAATCCATCTCATGTGCAGAGACACACATAGGCTCAAAATAAAAGGATGGAGGAAGATCTACCAAGCAAATGGAAAACAAAAAAAGGCAGGCGTTGCAATACTAGTCTCTGATAAAACAGACTTTAAACCAACAAAGATCAAAAGAGACAAAGAAGGCCATTACATAATGGTAAAGGGATCAATTCAACAAGAAGAGCTAACTATCCTAAATATATATGCACCCAATAAAGGAGCACCCAGATTCATAAAGCAAGTCCTGAGTGACCTACAAAGAGACTTAGACTCCCACACATTAATAATGGGAGACTTTAACACCCCACTGTCAACATTAGACAGATCAACGAAACAGAAAGTCAACAAGGATGCCCAGGAATTGAACTCAGCTCTGCACCAAGCGGACCTAATAGACATCTACAGAACTCTCCACCCCAAATCAACAGAATATACATTTTCTTCAGCACCACACCACACCTATTCCAAAATTGACCACATACTTGGAAGTAAAGCTCTCCTCAGTAAATGTAAAAGAACAGAAATTATAACAAACTATCTCTCAGATCACAGTGCAATCAAGCTAGAATTCAGGATTAAGAATCTCACTCAAAACCGCTCAACTACATGGAAACTGAACAAGCTGCTCCTGAATGACTACTGGGTACATAACAAAATGAAGGCAGAAATAAAGATGTTCTTTCAAACCAACGAGAACCAAGACACAACATACCAGAATCTCTGGGATGCATTCAAAGCAGTGTGTAGAGGGAAATTTATAGCACTAAATGCCCACAAAAGAAAGCAGGAAAGATCCAAAATTGACACCCTAACATCACAATTAAAAGAACTAGAAAAGCAAGAGCAAAGACATTCAAAAGCTAGCAGAAGGCAAGAAATAGCTAAAATCAGAGCAGAACTGAAGGAAATAGAGACACAAAAAAACCATCAAAAAATGAATGAATCCAGGAGCTGGTTTTTTGAAAGGATCAACAAAATTGATAGACTGCTAGCAAGATTAATAAAGAAAAAAAGAGAGAAGAATCAAATAGATGCAATAAAAAATGATAAAGGGGATATCACCACCAATCCCACAGAAATACAAACTACCATCAGAGAATACTACAAACACCTCTATGCAAATAAACTAGAAAATCTAGAAGAAATGGATAAATTCCTCGACACATACACTCTCCCAAGACTAAACCAGGAAGAAGTTGAATCTCTGAATAGACCAATAACGGGATCTGAAATTGTGGCAATAATCAATAGCTTACCAACCAAAAAGAGTCCTGGACCAGATGGATTCACAGCCGAATTCTACCAGAGGTACAAGGAGGAACTGGAAACATTCCTTCTGAAACTATTCCAATCAATAGAAAAAGAGGGAATCCTCCCTAACTCATTTTATGAGGCCAGCATCATCCTGATACCAAAGCCGGGCAGAGATACAACCAAAAAAGAGAATTTTAGACCAATATCCCTCATGAACATCAAAGCAAAAATCCTCAATAAAATACTGGCAAACCGAATCCAGCAGCACATCAAAAAGCTTATCCACCATGATCAAGTGGGCTTCATCCCTGAGATGCAAGGCTGGTTCAATATACGCAAATCAATAAATGTAATCCAGCATATAAACAGAACCAAAGACAAAAACCACATGATTATCTGAATAGATGTAGAAAAGGCCTTTGACAAAATTCAACAACCCTTCATGCTAAAAACTCTCAATAAATTAGGTATTGATGGGACGTATCTCAAAATAATAAGAGCTATCTATGACAAACCCACAGCCAATATCATACTGAATGGGCAAAAACTGGAAGCATTCCCTTTGAAAACTGGCCCAAGACAGGGATGCCCTCTCTCACCACTCCTGTTCAACATAGTGTTGGAAGTTCTGGCCAAGGCAATTAGGCAGGAGAAGGAAATAAAGGGTATTCAATTAGGAAAAGAGGAAGTCAAATTGTCCCTGTTTGCAGACGACATGATTGTATATCTAGAAAACCCCATTGTCTCAGCCCAAAATCTCCTTAAGCTGATAAGCAACTTCAGCAAAGTCTCAGGATACAAAATCAATGTACAAAAATCACAAGCATTCTTATACACCAATAACAGACAAACAGAGAGCCAAATCATGAGTGAACTCCCATTCACAATTGCTTCAAAGAGAATAAAATACCTAGGAATCCGACTTACAAGGGATGTGAAGGACCTCTTCAAGGAAAACTACAAACCACTGCTCAAGAAAATAAAAGAGGAAACAAACAAATGGAAGAACATTCCATGCTCATGGGTAGGAAGAATCAATATCGTGAAAATGGCCATACTGCCCAAGGTAATTTACAGATTCAATGCCATCCCCATCAAGCTACCAATGACTTTCTTCACAGAATTGGAAAAAAGTACTTTAAAGTTCATATGGAACCAAAAAAGAGCCCGCATTTCCAAGTCAATCCTGAGCCAAAAGAACAAAGCTGGAGGCATCACACTACCTGACTTCAAACTATACTACAAGGCTACAGTTACAAAAACAGCATGGAACTGGTACCAAAACAGAGATATAGATCAATGGAACAGAACAGAGCCCTCAGAAATAACGCCGCATATCTACAACTATCTGATCTTTGACAAACCTGAGAAAAACAAGCAATGGGGAAAGGATTCCCTATTTAATAAATGGTGCTGGGAAAACTGGCTAGCCATATGGAGAAAGCTGAAACTGGATCCCTTCCTTACACCTTATACAAAAATCCATTCAAGATGGATTAAAGACTTAAATGTTAGACCTAAAACCATAAAAACCCTAGAAGAAAACCTAGGCATTACCATTCAGGACATAGGCATGGGCAAGGACTTCATGTCTAAAACACCAAAAGCAATGGCAACAAAAGCCAAAATTGACAAATGGTATCTAATTAAACTAAAGAGCTTCTGCACAGCAAAATAAACTACCATCAGAGTGAACAGGCAACCTACAAAATGGGAGAAAATTTTCGTAGCCTACTCATCTGCAAAGGGCTAATATCCAGTATCTACAATGAACTCAAACAAATTTACAAGAAAAAAACAAACCACCCCATCAAAAAGTGGGCGAAGGACATGAACAGACACTTCTCAAAAGAAGGCATTTATGCAGCCAAAAAACACATGAAAAAATGCTCACCATCACTGGCCATCAGAGAAATGCAAATCAAAACCACAATGAGATATCATCTCACACCAGTTAGAATGGCAATCATTAAAAAGTCAGGAAACAAGAGGTGCTGGAGAGGATGTGGAGAAATAGGAACACTTTTACACTGTTGGTGGCACTGTAAACTAGTTCAACCCTTGTGGAAGTCAGTGTGGCGATTCCTCAGGGATCTAGAACTAGAAATTCCATTCGACCCAGCCATCCCATTACTGGGTATATACCCAAAGGACTATAAATCATGCTGCTATAAAGACACATGCACACGTATGTTTATTGCGGCATTATTCACAATAGCAAAGACTTGGAACCAACCCAAATGTCCAACAATGATAGACTGGATTAAGAAAATGTGGCACATATACACCATGGAATACTATGCAGCCATAAAAAATGATGCGTTCATGTCCTTTGTAGGGACATGGATGAAATTGGAAATCATCATTCTCAGTAAACTATCGTAAGAACAAAAAACCAAACACCACATGTTCAATAGGTGGGAATTGAACAATGAGAACACATGGACACAGGAAGGGGAACATCACACTCCGGGGACTGTTGCGGGGTAGGGGGAGGGGGGAGGGATAGCATTGGGAGATATACCTAATGCTAGATGATGAATTAGTTGGTGCAGCACACCAGCATGGCACATGTATACATATGTAACTAACCTGCACATTGCGCACAGGTACCCTAAAACCTAAAGTATAATAATAATAAATAAAATAAAATAAAATAAGAGCTTTCACACTATTTTGAATTATCAAATAGGTGACTAACACGGGAACAGAAAACCACATACCACCCGTTCTCACTTATAAGTGAAAACTAAACATCGAGTACACATAGACACAAGGAAGAGAACAACAGACACTCGGGCCTCCTTAAGGGCGAGGGTAGGAGGAGGGTGAGAATGGAAAAACGCCCTATCGAGTACCACACTTATTACCTCGGTACCCCCAACCCAAGCGACACACAATTTTCCCAAATAACAAACCTGTACATGTACCCCTGAACCTAAAATAAAAGTTTAAAAAATATATTAAAAATATGGACTATGCATTAAATTATGTTAAGGAATTATGATAAACATTGCTGGTTGTATAATGATACTATGCATATGTAAAAAATGTCCTAATTTTGTTGAGATGGATATTAAAGTGTTGAGGGGTAAAAAAAGTTTGATTACATTTAAAATCTATTTGCAATACTACCAAGAAAATTGAACATTACATTTGTCCATTAAAATGAATTATTGCAAAATTAGAATTGTTGCAAACTTTTTTTAGGTTTCCGATTTTATTTCATTCTATTTTATTTTATTTTATTTTATTTTATTTATTTTATTTTATTTTATTATTTTATTTTATTTTATTTTATTTGAGATGGAGTCTCACTCTGTCACTCAGGCTGGAGTTCAGTGACACGATCTCAGCTCACTGCAGTCTACCCCTCCAGGGCTTAAGCAATTCTCCTGTTTCAGCCTCCCGAGAAGTTGGGATTACAGGCATGTGCCACCATGCCCGGATAGTTTTTGTATTTTTAGTAGAGACGGAGTTTTGCCTTGTTGGCCAGACTGGTCTCAAACTCCTGACCTCAGGTGATCCACCCGCCTCGGCCTCCCCAAGTGCTGGGATTACAGGTGTGAGCCACCGTGCCCGGCCTCAATTTTATTTTTATAACCACCTTACGTGAACAAATCTTCACATCAATGTGACCCTCAAGAATTTGAAGAGATCTTAAATCTAATCAAATTTTTTCACCCCTCAACACTTTAATATGCAGCTCAACAATATTTGAACATTTTGTACATGTGCGTAATATCGTCACACAACTAGCAATGTTTATCATGTTCCTTAATATTATGTAGTTTGTCAGGAATTGGATGTTGCTATTTCAAACATAAAATCTATTCTGTCATTGAAGTATGTTAAAAAAAATCTGATACAAAATATTACGTTCCTGGAAACAAGCTTAAATTTCTCACAAAAAGTTTTGAGAATATTTTTATTTGGCAGTTTTATAAAATTCTGGCATTTAAATGGCTTTTTCCTATACTTAAGTATAAGGAATTTTTCCAGCTACTGTCAACACCCATCCCTAGAAAAGGCAATCACCTTTAAAGAAGTAATCAATACTGGTTGGCAATGCTCATTCTTTTGAATGTAGCTGAGAAAAAATGCTATGAATAACAATTTTATGATCTATTTTAGAATGAATGTGCTTCTTCAAAAAAAGTAGTTAAAATCTATTTTACCAAATCATATTATGAAACATCCATTCTAATTATAGTCAATCCTCATCTTACTTCATTGCATAAAATGTTTAGTATTTTCTACCTCCTATTAAAAAATAGAATCACATTCTAGGTCATGGACTAATTAAGTTTTTAGTAATTTTTCTTTTTCTTTTACATGGCATACATGAGAAAAGTTTGATCATGTTTCATGAAATCTGTGAACTAATTTGTGAAATTTGAAAATGTAATCTCACATTAAACAGTTTCTAAAACATGAACACAATTATTCCATATACGTGCACACATGCATGTATACATATTTACCAAAGAATATCATGCATTTCTAGTATTCACATATTATATAGTTAAATATATTATTATATTAATATATTAATTTATATATAATATATAAATTTATATTAATATATTAATTTATATATAATATATATTTATTTATTTCACCTTTTACTTTATTTATATTAATTGTACATATTTTCAGGATACAGTTGATATTTTGATACCTGAATAAAATCTGTAATGATCATACCAGGGTAATTGGGATATATATCACCTCTAACATTTGTCAAGTATATTTAGCTAAAAAAAGTAATAATAATAACAGTGTTTGATTAATCTTGGGAGAAACTAAAAACAGCACACCTTTCAGATTTTGAAAGCATAAGGAACTTTATTAATGGCTGATGTGTCTTTTTACTAAGTCATAGTCAGGTGGTATTCTTTGTTTTCATAAACTTGGTACATAATCTTATGCAGTTGACTGCTGATTTACGACATTTAGTGTAAGTTTTGATAACACAATATGTCATAATTAAACAGAATTCTTAGAAGAGAGTAACATCATTATCATAAGCCCCTCACTACTCCATCTACTTGTTTGTAAGAGCACTTGTCTTATATCTATAAAAATTAAAAGTATTGAATAGAATTTATCTGAACCCTGACATTGTTTTGACAAAAAGCCTAGCTCATCTCATTAAGTGATAGTTTTCCAATGAAATTTTACAATTTGTTACATACTTGCCAAAGTACTAATTTATTTATATGTATTTATGTTTATTAATTGTGTATTAATAATAATTTTAATAAAACTTTGTTTTAAAGATAAGTATTGTTACATAGCATCTTATGGTTACAGGAAATAATTTTTTAAATTTCTGTATGTGGTAGCATGTGTGTGATGTGCTTTCATCATGTGGTAATTGATTATTTTCACACACAAGCATATTTTAACTGGGTAAGAAATTTGGGAGGAGAAGTAGAATTGAAATACTAGGTCAAGGAAACAAGAAATGATTTAAGATTTCCCACTGTTAAAGAAGAACATGTTCATATACACATGTGCACATATAGGAATACATATATGTGTATGAATGTATATGTAACACTTAACTGTATAGTTAAACACATTACTAAGCATGCTTTTTTTTGGGAGACAGTTTTGCTCTGTCACCCAGGCTGGAGTGCAGTGGAGCGATCTCGGCTGACTGCAACCTCTGCCTCCCAGGTTCAAGCGATTCTCCTGCCTCAGCCTCCTGAGTAGCTGGGATTACAGGCGCACGCCACCACTGCCGGCTAATTTTTTGTATTTTTAGTAGTGACGAGGTTTCAACGTGTTGACCAGGCTGGTCTCAAACTCCTGACCTCAAGTAATCCACCTGCCTCAGCCTCCCAAAGTGCTGGGATTACAGGTGTGAGCCACCGCACCCGGCCTGATCATGCATTTTTAAATGCCTTAAAGTGAACATAAATGTGCTACATTTAGAGGTCATTGGGTGTATTAAAAAGAGTTTCATATCAATTTTATTATTATATTACTAGTTCCAATATGCCAGAATGATACATTTTGTAGGTATTTAAAATTATGGTGAATAATTTTTAGAGATCAATTTAAAATGTCTGATGGGATACATGATTGTTTTTAGCACTGAGACAGGAAATGAGTTTGAAGTTGGAGAAAATTAGCTGACAGGAAATGATCTGCCCGGTAAGTCTGTGAAAAGGCCCCCGAGACTGTTTCTCCAGCCAGCCTCTCTGCAGGACAAAGATGTCCCATCAGCTGCTGTGACTGTCTGTGGGGACACCACTCTGCTACTAGTGTGATGTGCCTGCGAGCCCACTGTGAGCACCCCTCTAATGCACATTCTCCAATCAAGATGCCCCTGGCAAAAAGCTGACAGCTGAATCTCCAGCTACCTGACTCTCTCAACTGTCTTTTTATTCATTACACAATATGGAGGAAAAGAGGAGCATCACTTATTTAAATCCCACAAATCCCAAAAGTTAGCAAAAACATTATTAGAAAAATTTGTATTTCCACTGTACCCTAATCTCAAAGATAACTTCAGGAAAAAAAGGAAAGACTTCAGGGAAAAATATGTATTTTACCATGCAAAGTTAATAATCTGATAATACAGAGCAAAGGAAAATGACCTTTCATTTGAAGTCACATTATAAAACCTCTGGTTCTCATTTGAATATTATATTAATTCAACAACTAATTACTACTAATTAATTCAAGAAATAATTACTACTATCGTAGAGCAAGTACCATGCCCAAGTGACATGGTGAATAAAATATGGTTTCTGCTTTCAAAATTGCTACAATGTAATAAATAAAGACAAATGTAAAAACAATATAATGAATTACGTTTGTGTTATAAAAACAATAAACATGGTAATGTAGAGAACAAAGGAGAGGGTGAAGAATTTGCCTGCATAAAGGGCAACATCAGAGAACTGGGGGTGGGAGAAATGGAGACATGTTGGCCAAAGGAGACAAACTTTCAGCTATCAGATGAACAGGTATTTGAGGTTTAAAGTATCGCATGAGTGGTTATGGATGAGCTTATTAATTTCATTGTGTATTCAGTGTATACATATAGGAGATCAATTCCAATGTAAATCGATTACATTATATACCTTGAAGATATCCGACCTTTATTTGATAATTAAGTATTTTTAAAAAATAAAAGAAAAAAAAACATGAACACTGAGACATTCTCAGAATCAGAATGATTTCTTGGATATTAAAACATCACAGCAAAATAAAAATTCAACACATTAAAAAAATAGCCAATTAATTCCATGGAAAGCAAAGAATAATACAAGAAAGAAAATGTTGTCTCAGAACATCACTTGTCAGCAGTAAACATTTCCTACTTAGTTACCATAGGATAAATAATGAGTATTGATGAGACTAAAAAATGTGACAAAGAGTGTTAGGAGAGTAAAGAGAGGGGAATGGGGTGTGAGTGGTGTACAAGTCAGTACATCGAGAAATATTACAAAAGGAATATTATTGAGAAATGGAAAGGTATCTACAAGAAGAACTTTAAAAGTGAAAGTCAGGAAGGGCATAGTCTATGAAGTCCAGCTTTTTTTTTTTTTTTGAAACAGTATCCATTTCTGTCCCCTAGGCTGGAGTGCGATGGTGTGAAAATGGCTCGCTGCAGCCTCCACCTCCCAGGATCAGGAGATCCTCTCACCTCAGCCTCACAAGTTCAGATTTTCCTTTCAGTTGTTAAATGTTGATAATATATTAGAAAGGAAGAAGAGAGAAAGAATGAAATTTTTAAACTACTGAGATGATGCCTCAAGGTTTTTATTCCAAAGAAATCAAAGAAAAGGGAGCTTGCTCCATCTCTCTATTTCTCTATTTTTCTCTCACTCTCTCTCTTTTCATTCAGCACCCATTTTCCATGACAAATACTTCTTCACTTGGCAATAAATTGTACTGGCAGTTTCGTGAAGTGGTGTGAAGCCAAGGTAAGGGCAGATGTGGCTCCCTATTTAGAGCAAAAACTCAAAGCTGCTGCCTCAGGCTTACAGACTCTGTTACAAGCTCTATAAAATGCATTATAGTTGTATCTTGAATAATGAATTCCTAATGGGATTTGCGGCATTTGTAAAAGGTTTTAGCAAATTTTGTGAAATTAATATCTAGTCTCGCAACAGAAAAACTATCAGAAGGAAACTGGGTTAAAGAAATTACATAAATAACAAGGAGAAATACAGAGAAACATGTCATTAATCATTTGAATGAAAATTCCAGGTTTTATAGTTATAGGAAGTGACAAAGATTTCCAGTGATTTAGTAGAAAAGAGTAGCAAAAGAATATAAAGCTATGGAAACAGATATAAAATCACTTGAAAAAAGGTTTAAAGTGCTATGTAAATGTTAAATTTTTTATTATAAAGCATTACAATGACACAAAGAAAACTAAGATGGCTTACTTATTTATACCTGTGTCAGAGACTGTTTCTTGTTTGTTCAATATCCATTTTCACCTCTTTTATTACTAACACAAGACTGTTTTTTTGGTGTGGCTATACATCCATCATAAAACAGACAGCCATGTAGAGATTGTCCCCCAGCATAGCTCCTGCCAATCATGTGGGGGTGGAGTCCCTGGCTGGAGCTGCAGAGAAAACTTTAAGTGCAGTCTGACCCAACTGGTAGGTGCTTTTTGACCTGCCCATTCCCTTTTTTGTTGTCCAGAATTAAGTATGATGCTGCATATGGCTGTAACTACAAGGCCAGGGAGTAAAGACCAAGAAATGGCAGAAGAATCAGCCCTTTCGTTCTTGAACCCCTGGACAAACCTGCAGAATTCTCTTTGCCATCGTCAGATTCAAGTCATCAGTACCATTAGTTTCTTAAAGCCATCGTGTCTGGATTCTCTGATATTTTCACGTGAATTCAATATCTAGCTGACACAATAGCCCACATTGTGAGGAAAACAGAGAGACAAATTCATGAAAATAAGTGCGGGAATCATGAAACATAAATATAAATGAGGAGAGTGAAGTGCTAGAAAAATAAGGTCAGTGAAGAGACGAAGCTGGGGTAATTTGGCACATGGAAAGTAATGGCATAAGGTACTTCGCAATAGTTAAAAATCAGCCACAAAAATTCGGCTCTGTGCTGACAACCAAAAGTAAAATTCAAGATTAATTAAGACGTTCATAGAATCAATAACGTAAGAATATATTAGCTGTTTATGAAAAGTGCTACGTTTTTTAGATTTTATGATGAGAAGATAATTTACCTTATTAGTCTTTATAAAATGGACACTTTGCAATACTTAAGAAAGTTCTAAACAATATCCTTCAGAACAAAAACATTAGCACATTTCATGCAGCTACTGTTCATAGCATGTGCCAACAGAAGCTCATAGGAAAAAACCGAATTTTTCAAGAGTGCAGACCCAGCCGGACAAGGTGGCTCATGCCTGTAATCCCAGCACTTTGGGAAGCCGAGGCGGGCAGATCACGAGGTCAAGAGATCAAGACCATCCTGGCCAACATGGTGAAACCCCGTCTCTACTAAATATACAAAAATTAGCTGGGCGTGGTGGTGGGTGCCTGTAGTCCCAGCTGCTCGGGAGGCTGAGGCAGGAGAATCACTTGAACTTCGGAGGCCGAGGTTGCAGTGAGCCGAAATCATGCCACTGCACTCCAGTCTGGTGACAGAGCGAGACTCCATCTCAAAAAAAAAAAAAAAAAAAAAAGAAAGAATGCCGACCCCCAGTGACTGCTAGTCAAAGACAGGAAACACAAGAGTCCTGCTGTCCACAGTTGTGGCGAGCTTGAGGGTCTCTGGTGAGCAGACTGAATCTTTATGTCTTGCCTGTCTCCCTCTAGAATAGAAGCACCATGAAAAGCAAGGATTTTGACTTTTTAAAAAATTGCTCTCTCTCTTAGACCTGAGAACAGTGCTGTTACTCAGTACCAGTCACACAGTAGGTGCTTAATGAATGTTTTTAAACTAATGAATATTGCTTTCTATGAGTCTGGAAGTCAGAGACAGCAACAGCACAGTCCAGACAACATCCCCCAGCAGGCTTCAAACTGTCAAGCATCCAGAAAGAAAGTGATCACACTCCTGTGAAGATCATCAGCCCAAGTACTCAGTCTTGGTGTAATACGGGCAATAGCAAAGGAGGGGGTGTGGCAGGGAGGTTATAAAACATGGCACCAGAGTCACATTGGTATTTTTCCAAGAAAGTATACTCTTGAACATAAGGAGGGAGTCAATCTTGTTGACAAATGATAATTAAGAAATTTTGAATAAAACTTAAAGTATAATAATAATAATAAAAGAAATTTTGAATATGCGTAAGGTTGCAAAGATTAAAATTGTTCCATATTTAATCATTTCTTCATCCATAGTTTCCCCTTCTCTCCTTCCCTCTTCTATTTTTATTACTTTTTCCTCCTTTCTACCTCTTTCCCTTCTTTTCTATAAACACTATCTCTTTTATGCCAGAATACACTAAGTCTTACTCTCTCAAATCCCATAGTCTCTTAGAAAGTGGCATGCATAATGACCACACTAAAATGGCACTAAGAAAAAAGTGTCAGAGTGTTCATGTGAAAAACAAGCTGTCCTGGACCGGAACAGTCTGCAAATGGCTTCTAAGAAGAAAGAAACTGAACTGGACCCTTCCTGCCTCCTGCTGTTTTTCTTTGTTTTTGTTTTTGTTTGTTTTCTGTTTTTGAGTCAGAGTCTTGCTCTGTCACCCAGGCTGGAGTGCAGTAGCAGGATCTCAGCTCACTGCAACCTCTGCCTTCCTGGTTCAGGCGATTCTCCTGCCTCAGCCTCCTGAGTAGCTGGGATTACAGGCGCTGCCCCCACGCCCAGCTTATTTTTGTATTTTTAGTAGAGACAGGGTTTTGCCATGTTGTCCAGGCTAGTCTTGAACTCCTGGCCTCAAGTGATCTGCCTGCTGTGGCCTCCCAAAGTGCTGGGATTACAGGCATAAGCCCCCACACCTGGCTTTTTGGGTTTTTTTTCCCAAGTTTTTCCTGTTCTCTGCCCCATTTTCCCCAGTACATGTCCCTGTTCTGTGCCAATGACAAGAGTATAACAGCCTGAACAGAATGGAGTGAAGGAATTTAGATATAACAAGGACAGAGTCTGGAGACAGCAAGGGAGGGGCAGAAGCTAAACTCTGGCTTGAGCCACATCAGGCCACCCTAGATGTGATGGTTAATATTGAGTGCCAGCTTGACTGGATTGTAGGATGCAAAGTATTGTTCCTGGGTGTGTCTGTGAGGGTGTTGCCAAAGGAGATGAACATTTGAGCCAGTGGACTGGGAGAGGCAGACCCACTCTCAATCTGGGTGGGCACCATCTAATCAGCTGCCAGCACGGCTAGAATAAATCAGGCAGAAGTTGGAAAGAGCAGACGTACCGAGTCTTCGGTCTTCATCTTTCTCCCATGCTGGATGCTTCTTGCCCTTGAACATCAGACTCCGAGTTCTTCAGCTTTTGGACTCTTAGGCTTGCCGGTGGCCTATCGTGGGACTTTATTTTGTGATCGTGTGAGTCAATTCTCCTTAATAAACTCCTACATACATATATATAATATATACATATATATAAAATATATATATTTTACACATACATATACATATTATATATAATATATATAATATATACTTGTTATATATAATATATATAATATATACTTATTATATATTATATAATATATAATAGAATATATATTATATAATATATAATAGAATATATATTATATAATATATAATAGAATATATATTATATAATATATAATAGAATATATATTATATAATATATAATAGAATATATATTATAAATATATAATAGAATATATATTGTATAATATATAATAGAATATATATTGTATAATATATAATAGAATATATAATATATAATAGAATATATATCATATAATATATAATAGAATATATATAATATAATATATAATAGAATATATATTATATAATATATAATAGAATATATTGTATAATATATAATAGAATATATATTATATAATATATAATAGAATATATTGTATAATATATAATAGAATATATATTATATAACATAGAATATATATTATATAATATATAATAGAATATATATTATATAACAGAATATATATTATATAACATATAATAGAATATATATTATATAACATATAATAGAATATATATTATATAACATATAATAGAATATATATTATATAATATATAATAGAATATATATTATATATACGTATATATAATATATATCTATATATAAAATCTTATTAGTTCTGTCCCTCTAGAGAACCCTGACTAATAGAGAAGCAGGGTAGAGGCTGCATGAGGCATAGACACAGGCACACAGGCAGGAACCCAGGTCACGCTGACAGAGCTGTTGCTTGAACAAAACTTTTTTTTTTTTTTTGAGACAGAGTTTTGCTCTTGTTGCCCAGGCTGGAGTGCAATGGTGTGATCTCAGCTCACCACAACCTCCACCTCCCGGATTCAAGCGATTCTCCTGCCTCAGCCTCCCGAGTAGCTGGAACTAAACTCTAAAAAGTTTGGCTGCTTTTTGTACAATTTGTGTTCCCAAATCAATGGTTAGTACTTGCCTCTAAAATTAGTTGTACTTAAAAGTAAACTAACTTGTACTGTGATATTTGAGTGTTTGAAGTTGGAAAAAAATAAGCATCAAATTACAGAGATGTCTAATAGATGCCAGCATAGGTTAATTTTTTCAAAGCACTCTATCCCATTGGCTCCATTCTTGTTTCCTGGGGCTCCGTTCATCAAAAAATAAAGATGAGATGAAGTGATTCTTCATGTTTTTTCAAGGTGTAAAGTCTGTCATTCTATGGTTTGAGCCAGGAGCAGGGATGTGATGAGCCTCACTCTTTTCCTTTATTGGCAGGACCCAGGGTGGATTATGACAAATGATGCCATTTCTGGGCAGCTTAGGTAGAACACATTGTCTAGAAAGGCAGCACAGGGACGCAGGCAGGAAACTCATGGTGAAAAGAATTGTCAAAGTCACAGCCACAAGGTCAAAGTTGTACTAAAAACTAAAAGAAAGGGCATGCTGAGCAAGTGCTGGCAGCTAAATTGGGTCAGATTCTAGTAAGGGATGTTACACCAGCAAAAGACAGCAACCCAGGAGGAGGAGGAGGCGTGGGGAAAGAACTGAGATTTACTACACACCTCCATGCACCAAGGCGATGCACCTTTGGGCTTGCAGGTGATTTTTACTGGATCAACTTTATTTCTCTTCTGCAAGCTCCAAATCAGAGCAGTTTTATCCTGGTCCTCGCTTACCCTAAGTATCTCAGTCTCATGAGGACAAAGGCTATGTCTTCTTTTGTTCAGGAGTTTTCTGAATGTTCTTCTGGAGAAGTGATTATCTCCCTCTAATTAGGTAAATGGGGGATAAGAGTGCCAATTCCTGAAATAGGAATTACAAGAGAAGGAGAGAAATTATAAATTGAAAAAAAATGTGATTTCTATTTTGGGATTTTTGATGTGGTTATGGCTGTAAAACATTCACATTTGGTTATGGTTGTGGACATTTTTAGGGGCAAGTGTATACACGGACCAGTATTCTTATGCAGATAGATGGATAATTCATTTAATAGGCATAGATGAGACCACAGATTAGGAGATGAGAAATGAGAAGCAAAAATAAAAAAAGCAGTGAGCTAAAAATGGAATTCCATATTTAAACAAGAAAGTCAATATAAAGAAGACCCAGTGCAGGTAACATACAAAGCTGTAAAACAGTTAATATTTATTATTCCTTCTTAGAGGCTTCTGAACGGTGTCATATTTCCATCAATGACTCAATCAGTTGGCAAATTATGTCATGAAGGCATGTTGACTTAAGATAAACATTCTTCTCCAGTGGATGAGTAGATCACCAGAGGATAAGAATAACAGAGGTTCTGTGAGTAGATCAGTACACAAGAAACAGCAGATTTCTGAAACTCCTTTTTACAGTGTTGTTTTATTTTTAATTGGCAAATAATAATTGCATGTATTTATGGGGTACAATGTGCTGTTTCAACACATGTGTACATGATCCCGCAATCTCACTAAAGGAATTGAAATTAATATGCCAAAGAGATGTCTGCACCCCAATGTTTATTGCAGCATCATTCACCATAGTCAGGATATGGAAACAACCTAAGTGTCCATCAATGGATGAATGGATTTTAAAACATGGTATATACACACCGTGGAATACTACTCAGCCTTAAAAACAAACAAACAAACAAAAAATAGAAAATTCTGTAATTTGCAATAACATGGATGGTCCTAAAGGACATTAAGATTTTAGATACCCTTAAATGTGATTCTAAAGGATTTATAGGCAACAAGACCCAAGAGATCTTTTGTACAGAGAAATATTAGGAATTATGTGTTTAAGAAACACAAAGTATGAAGAATGGATTCGATTTCAGAGAGTAAGGGGCTTAATGATCAGTTATAGTATCATCACAAGACAGCAAGTAAAAAAAATAATTAGACTTTGAACCAAGACAATGAGCAAAAATACAATAATTGATTCAAGATTGACCTGTAAAACCAACTGAACTTAGCACTAATTGAATGAGAGTGTACAATTTAAAGATGACAGTACTTTTAAGTCTATGTGTTTGAAATCAAAAGTGGAATAAATTTAACAGGAAACATCTTGTATCTGATCATAAACATAGGCTAGGTCTGAGACATCAATGGAATGTCAACTTGGAGCTTTTCTTTAGACGTTAAGAAATGTCTCCATGTGCAAAGGAAGCTGGCATTGCATAAAGTGCCTGCAATTTAATTAGAACGTCTATTACCCAGTGGGTGAAGGAAATAATTGTGCAACAAATGATCAGATGGAGACACGAAGAAGACTGGTCTACAATCATGAGTGGGAGGAAAAGTGATAGAACTGAGAAAGCTGACAGGAACCAGAAACTGCTAATCAAGGAGGAGTCCCAGACCCTTCAATAAGTGATCTTGGGGACACTTTACCAAGAAACTGTATTACACTTTCTCCTCCTCGCCTTGTTTTCTCTCTCTCCCCCTCCCATCACCACCTCTCATTTCCTCCTCCAATAGACATTCTATTTAGACAATTGCATTTTTTATTAATATGTCTTCTCCTACTCTTTCCACTGTTTGTAGAAATACCTAATTAAGAATGGTAATAAGGTTCCTATAAATTGTGTATTTAAAAATTATTTGTTATTTGCTAGTTAGACTTAGTTATTTTAGGAATCACTAAGACACTTTTAAAATATATATATATACTGGGTAATTTTAGAACTTTGTCTTTGCCTTTCAATATTTTTTTCTGACACGATAAAGACTGCTTAATCCAATTAGGACTAACATTTCTGCTATTTAATTAATGTGCATTCATTTGGTAAGCTTGAGGCTTACTCAGCACTCTCTTTTGAGGCTTCTTTCTCTGTACCTGACACAGTGTTAGATGCTTCATATGTATTTTTTTCCTCTCTCTTACTATTCGTATTTGACAAATGTGAAAATTGAGACTGACTTGGCTCTAACACAAGTATGTGTAATTATATAATTATACCTCTTTTCTCCTAAGCATGCTAACATTACTGTTTCCTAAATGTATATTGATTGCTCATGGTCCTTAGCAGCCCACCTATAGAAGACACTGTAGCTGGTTATGAAGGAAAGGAACTATTGACAGATATGCAGAACTCACAGAAACTTCATGAGTGCTGATAAGACAGAATATAGGTCAAATTTCAAGAAACAACTCCCAAAACTTTACTCCAGAATGGATTTGACAAGAGGGCCGCAGCCTCCTGAGCAGGAAGCACAGAACTGAGGCATCACCGCCCACGTGCAGCTTCAGAACTCGTATTAGTCTATTCTCACACTGGTATAAAGAACTACCTGAGACTGGGTAGTTTATAAAGAAAAGAGGTTTAACAGTTCCGCAGGCTGTACAGGAAGTATGGCTGGGAGGCCTTAGGAAACTTACAATCATGGTGGAAGGCAAACGGGAAGCAGGTACGTCTTCACATGGTGGAATAGGAGAGAGGGCAAATGGGGAAGTGTTACACTCTTTCAGACAAACAGGTCTCATGAGACCTCACTCACTGTCATAAGAATAGCAAGGGGGATATCTGCCCGGTGATCCAATCACCTCCCACCACACCCCTTCTCCAACACTGAAGAACATAATTCAACATGACATTTGGGTGGGGACACAGAGCCAAACCTTATCAGAACTGATTGCCTTTGTTGTCATGATGTCATTTCAGCCAACAAAATTCTTGCATTTGGCCTCTTTTCCCATATAAATCATTAGAAATCATGGTCTTACACAGATGTATTTTTTGGGGGGTAGTGGGGGGGAATTCCTAAATCACAATGCCTGTATTCTAGAAGCAAGAGAAAATGGTAGTTTTAGGATTTTTGGCTGTTATTCTTGTTTTGATTTTTGATTCTCCATTGTGAAGGTGAGATTTTCACTGTCAGTTACTGTTAGAACATAGCAACAAGGTATTTGTTAGCTGCAAATAGAATATCTTCACTATACACACAACAGAAGCAGGAGGATATCACATCATCCTACTAAGAGATTACACCAGGGCTGTTCTAGTCTGGGTGCAGATACTGTCTGAATTCTTCTTAAGTAATATCAGGACCTTTCTCTAGGCTAAAGGGGGTTCTATCAGGTTTCTAGGAGCAAGTAAACACCTGATGAATTCTGAACCAACGATAGAAGTAAGTGCAATCCAAGCGAAAGTCTTCAAAGCCAAGCTGAAAGTCAGAAAAAGTCTTTAAAGCCAAGCTGAGAAGCCAGATCCAAATACCAAGTCGAAAACAGCAGCAATGGGTCCCAACTAGGAGCAGTGGAGTCAGGATAGACCTGGCTGGACAGAGTGAAAGCACACTCAGAACCAGCTCAGAGACCGGCCAGGCAGCACTCAGCTGACAACTGTGGGTGCTAGCGACGGCTCTGCGGTGGCTTGGAGTGTAATGCAGCCAAAGGTGAGTGGCATCAAGACTCAAGCATGAAGTCAACAGCTGGGTTAGTACTCGAGAGAGGAACAGAGTGCTTTGGGCTTCCAGATCAACGTTCCAAGCTCCACATCTTAGGTTAACAATTGAACTGCAGTCCTCCCCTCTACAGTGTTGTTGAAAAATGAATCCTAACAATGTTTAAGTCAATACTTTAGGCTGGTTCATGTCACGATGTGCTTCAATGTTTTCATTGTCCTTCTTTTTGTGAAGGAGGACTTCTTGTGTTCTCATTCATTTGTTCTGCGCTTTTAGCTTTAAACATCAGTAAATAGCCATTTAATTCAATCAAATCTACAAACAGAAAGAACAACTGGCAGGATAAATGCCTGTCTTAATTCAGGAATTACCACCTGAAAGATGGAAGCAGAGGTGCCCTGTGCCGAAACCTGAAGCCTGAGTGGAAACCCACACATAAGTCTTTCCACCATGATGGCTTCCGGGCTAAAGTTGGGTTCCACTGAAAGCGTTAGGCTGATTGGTTTCTCACCAAACCTTTCTCACCCTCTCTACTCTTTTCCCAGACATTTCTACCATCTACCAACCTTCTTAATCAGGGAGACTGATACCAGGAGGATTGCAGGAAGGACAGACATGGGCAGCCCTGGAACATCGGATGGCCCAATAATTCTGGATGTTTTCAGAAATATGGTCATTTCCAGGAAAAGTATACAATTTTCAAGTGTCCCTTAACAGCTTATGTCTCTGGGTTTACAATTCCCAAGAGCTCAATTTTTTTTTTTACAGTAAGACAGCACCAGTTGTGATTTTAGAGAATTTGTTTTTAATAAAATGCAGCTTGTTTAGATCAATATATTTTGCTTCTTTAAAATAAAATTTCAATCCGATTACCTATTTCAGGGCAACCTTGAAAGAAAAAAGCTTGCTTATGACATACTTTGCTGACAACATTTTTCTTAAGCAGAAAATTACTTCCAGTCACCTTCATTGCACAGGCAAATGTGCAGGCTGGGGTGGGAAGTAGGTAAATCAACTTGCAATTATTGTAGAATGTTCATGAATTGTCCAATATTTGTGAGGCCAGAAATCAATCTAAAAACATGCAGATTGGATCCCATATCTAAGCTCTAAAGATTAGAAACTGAGTTATTAAAATTTTGCTGTTCTGCTTCACAAAATAGATGCATACAAGGAAAAAATTGATACCATTATATTGTAGCACCTAGCTCTTTAAAAACCCTAGTGATAACTTCTTGCCTGTCAGGGAAAAGATAACTCTGACAGTTTGCCTAAATATGGCTTTCTTTAGGAGCAGTATATTTAAGTTATTCTATATGATGTGTGCTGCATTATAAAAAATTATCTTCAGATGTCTCATTCTTCAAAGCACTCAAACTACTATATACAGTACTGCTCTGCCCTTATGCTGTTATTTTTTTTTTATGCCTGTGCCCATAGCCAAGTGAAGAAAATTGTAATTGTATGGATGTTAAAGTTTATTTCTAATTAAAGTAGAATGAAAGGGGACACACCAAAATCCCCCAAAAGACACACAATGTGTGAGGCACTGGCTTTCCAGTAGTAGAATCACTTGCTGCTCATGCTCACTATGGCCACTCTGACTTGGGGACACTGTCCAGATCCAGCACCCTGACACCACCAGTGCTTCTACAGAGCTACTCCAATACTGCTGACCAGTCCCATTTATGCATTAAAACCTCAGAATGCTAATACCTGGAAAGTGCAGGAGAGATTCCAGGGAGGGTAGATATCTGAGGACCAAACACCTATAAATTAAAATCAAAGTTGAATATAAAATCAAAGTTGATATAGGGAACTAGCAAAGGTCAGCTTCCCACCTGCTGTCATGATGGGTGTCAATTAAATCTAGTCGAGATTTTAGTGCTATGTGGTCATATCCCTAAACGTATCACATCAACTTAGCATGGATGGTTCAGATCCTTTCAAACCTCCCATGCAATGTTGCTCCATTTATTCAGCCAAAATATTCCAGCAAGGTGGTCAGGGACTCACTGAAACACAGATTTTCTAAATGCAAATTAGAGTATAAGCCTGAAATAAATATGAGATTTACTATGAATCTTAGAGATGTCCTGGATGCCTATTTTCATAAATAAACTGTTCTCTGATTTTATAAGCTTCTGAAAATTTTAATCTACAGATAAATAAGAAAGTTGCAGAAATTTCAGTTCAAATAGATATGACCTCATTCTTTTAAGAAGAATCAGGTTTATGTCCAGTGGTCAGTCTCTAGAAGCAGGGGACTGCTGGGTTGGCTAACTGGACCTCCGTAGATTGGCCTGTCGGGAAACAAAGAACTTAAATGGGCATCCAGCCAACATGTGCTTCCAGTTCACATTGGTTCCTCTTGCCCTCCAAGTCCCATGATGGCGATGCAGAGATGGGCCCTGGCAGACACTGTCCCAGCTGAGGACTTCATGGTTAGATACATTACAAGCTGGATACTGGCAACCTGCCCCACCTCTCCAGAAAGACGCATTTTCCTTACTGCCAGTTTTCTCTGGAGAACAGAGGGAGATGGCCCAGCTTTCTCACCTGGAATGTCTCTGGGCAGAGATGTGTGTAAATCTCTCTGATTTGAGACATTATTTTTATCTTTCCAAGGGTGTCTGAGAACTTTCTTGAACAAAGCTGTCAATACCCATTGTTCACAGGATGTGCAGAAACACCAGACCTATGGAGAATTATCTCTCAACAGCATATTTTCATATTCCTTCTTTAAACCAAACCATGGACGCTCTCCTATTTAGCATAAGTTTTGAGTTTTAAAGTTCTAATTAGTTAAGCAAATTACTTTTGTTTCTGAAAGCTTCTTCACAATTGGAACTTAACATATTGGGAATGTCAGAGCTGCAATGATTTCAGAAAGGGCATTTTCTTTGTTCCATATTTATCTGCTAAAATCATTTGCATATATTATTAGTTCTTTACAGAAAAAATCCATCACAGTGATCCATTTGTAGTTTTTAATACGTTTCAATAATTTTCCATTTTAAAATACTATTATAGTTTAAAGTATAACTGTTACACCTATCAAAGTAGACGCATATCTCATAGCATTTATTATGATAGCTCCCAATTTTGAAACTCTCTCCTGGCATGTACTACTCAGGGGGATTTTCATGAAGAGTGTTTTTTTTTTTTTGGATGAATAATGATTGAAACAAGCTGGAAGAGTGAAGCAAGAAAGTGTGAAAAACATTTCTGTAACACAAAATTTAGAAAAGGGAGACAAAAAGAGATGCTGCCACAGTGAAATCATCTCTCAATCTCGATTAAACAAAACCTAAATCAAGAGGAGCTTAAAATGGCCATATATTCCCTATGTCTATTAATACAAATGTATTATAAGAAAATAAATTCATTGATATATCTACTTTGGGTGGCATATTATTTAGTTGGAAACTGAAACCTTTAATAATGTCAGTCCTCAAACAAAATTCCAATTGTATTGAATATAATGTGATTATAAGGACAGAAAGGCCAATATAGTTTTTTTAGATCGTTTTCATTGGGTATCCAAATTTTGACTTAACTAGGAAGTTGAATTAAATTTTAAAATCTTATTTTATTATTACCATTATAGTTTGGCATTCACGATGAATCCATATTGTGCTGAGCATCTCTTGCACTGCAAAAGCCTACAATGTCACCCCAAATGTTTGAATTATGGTGGAACCCCTGACTGTGAGCTTAACCACCTACGCTGATTTGTATTGAAGCCAAAGTGGTAAGAAGAAGGGAGTGAGTGATAAGAATTAAGCTCGTGAGGGTTCAGGGAATCATGGCAGATGGGAGGCAGGACTAGATTGTAGCTCTTGCTCGGATGTACTGAGCAGTGTGTGGAGGCTCCCATTGTGAACTTTTGCTCCAGAATGACTGCAGGAATACATTAGGACAGCCAAAAGAACCCACAGTAGCAGATGGCTCCTGCAGGACTTGGGAGACACCCCAAATACTGAGAGTGCCCAGACTGTGGAAGTGGGAAAGGGAGACCATCCACCCTGGAACACACCCCCCATTGGGGAACCCGAAGTTTTAGATTATGGGAGAAGATTCTGACCTTACCTGGAGCTGAGTCAATTTAGAGAGCCAAGTGAAATACAGGGGTACAGGAAGCAGTGGGAAAAGCCCTGTGGGCTCACTGGGTTCCCTAGCAAGCAATTTCTGCCCTGTCTCACAGGGGTCCTTGGGCAGGGAGGCCAGAAACACTGGGGAAAGGCCACAGGGAGAAGGAAACCTCCAGCTGAACTTTGTTAACAATTTGAACTAATCGAGAAGTCTCCTGGCCAGAACTCAGGGGAGGGCGTGAATCCATGGTGCAGACTCCATAGGCAGGGGAAGAACAAAAGTCCTACTTGCTTTCACCGCTGGGAGGCAGGTAGCCTGGGGCAAGTTCTCAGCCCTGCTTACCCACTGCCTGGAAACAGTCTCAGTGTTGTTATGTGGGGCATGGTGGGAGTGAGACCTGCCATTTGGGTTGCGTGGGAGCTGGGTGAGGACTGTGACTGACGGCTTTCCTCCACTTCTCTAACAACCTGCATGGCACAGCAAAGGCAGCCATAATCCTCCTAGGAACATAACTCCATTGACCTGGGAGCCTCACCCCAACCCCAACAGCAGCCACAGCAAGACCCACTCAAGGAGAGTCTGAGCTCAGACATGCTTAGCCCTGCACCACCCAGTGGTCCTTCCTTTCTCACCCTGTAACCGAAGACAAATGGCATATACTCTTGAGAGTTCTAGGACCCTGCCCATCTGCTCTGGTGGAGGTGGCAGGGGGGTGAAATGGGCTCTGTGAGGGTCCTTAGTTTTGGCTGTTTAATGCACTGTTTTTGTGCTGATTGTCCTACTGCCAAGAGGTGGTGCTTTCAAGAAAGCATCAGCTGTAGTAGTATGGATAGGAAGAAGAGGGGATCCCCCACATGTTCCCCAATAACCTATAGAAAAAAAAATTTAAGAATTAAGCTCCCTACAGCAAGGCCACCAGGTGTAAGCGATGAGGATTCTCACTGATTCAACAAAAAAGCACCATCTCTGGTGCCCAGGACACAGGCCCATCATGAAGCAATTTCTCTCCACATCCCAGAAAGAAGAAAACTGACAGATCATGACTTTCAGAGAGTTTTACATCAGCACACATGTTGAAGGGATTAAAAAAAAAAAGTATGAGGCAAATCCGATTTCTATTTCAATATCCTATTTGTTAAAAAGTGCCAGTGGTTTGGGAAATATAAAGACAAAAAATGGTTTGCGAAGGGAGAGCATGAAAATTGGAAAAGTGATATTGCTGAATGAAAGATAAGAGTTGAAGATGAAAGATGCCCAAAAGTCATTCAGTGTGTGTTTAATCCCAGGAACTTGAGGAAAGGAATCATCTCTCAAAACTGAAGTAATCTGGGAAGAATTACTTGATGAAGAAATTAAAGTGGGCTGTGAAATTTGATAGAGTTTATTTTTGAAATCTGCTGTTTTTAGTGATGCCATTTCTGAAGTCACATCCTACATGTTGAGTGCCTTTTGTGTCTTCCCCATGCAGAGGTGCCTGAAGAGAATATTAGGAAGCTGCAGGGTCAGCAGAAATATATAAATGTAATATACATAAACATAAAACATATACTATTAAAATATAAGCATGCTATATTAATTGAAATACATCAATTATGATTATATTGCAAATATAATACATAATATACATATAAGTGCACAAAACCACCAAAATCTTAGTGGCTTACGATTTCCCATTTCACACACCTAGGGCATGTTGCTACACGTTGGCTGAAGACTGCCTGCGGAGCTGTTCAACTTGCCATCTTCACTCTAAGAAGAAAAGATCACTGCCTGTTTGAGACATGCTGCTGTATTAGAGCTGGAGACCATTCAACAGGGTCCTAAAAGTCTGCTCGGACCCCATGTATCATGTTTCCTCACATGTGTAGTGTAGCAAGGCAGAGGGTGAGGGCCACATCCATGGGGTATGGATACATCATCCTGCCTTGGGAGGCACTGCGAGTTGTATGGCCATGTGAGGCCATGTGTAACTTTATAGGAAGGTGAAGTAAATATTTGGGAATAACACTGCAATGTTAAAAATCCTGTTTTTCTTTCATAATGGGCATATAACACAGTGAAAATGAGTTAACTACAGCTAAAACCAATAGCATCCCAGAAATATAAGGTTAAACCATAACTACAAGACACCAAGGAATATATACAGTATATTTTCAATTTGATTTATATGAAGATTGAAAAAGATGACAGTTAAAATATTTTTAGAAATGCATACTTGGGTAGTAAAATTACTTTTGAAAGCAAGGAAGTATTTATTATAAAAATCAGGTTAATTTTTCTTGAGGAAGAGTTGCAATTGGGACATCTAGGTTTGTGATAATTTTCTACTTTTTATCTGATTTATAATGATAGGAGTGTGTATATAATTACGGGAGTGTTTATAATTATTCATTATACTCATTTAGTCTACCATGTGCTTTACATGCATGTGCATACATACGTACAAAATATGTAAAGAAATATGTATGCAATGTTGGAATCTTTGACTTGTGTTCACAGAAGATGAAAATAACAAGAGAAACTTCCTGGAACTGCGTGAACATCAGGTAAAGATGATGAAATCTATCCAGGTGCTCTGCAGAGAAGCATTAGAACCAACACCCAATGCATCTTATATTTCTATTTTATATAGATTCAGGCAAATGGCTATCACTTTTACAACAGTTTTCAAATATACCAGGTAATTACAAACAGGAAATTATCTAGACAGTGAAGGATGATTCGGAGCAAGCTCTGAAGATTACTCTGTCTTGAGACTTAAGTTGGTTTTGACCTGGTTGTCCTCTGAGGGTCTTGGATTAACAAAATGCTGTGGAAACCAGCCCTGCCATTGAGTTGGAGGCAAGAACAGTGGAGGTGGAGCCGGCTGCCTCCAAAGGCCACGTTCACCATTCAGCAGGAAAATCCTACCTAAATGCCATACACTTCTGAGTCTCCTCTCTGAAATTATATGATGCCAAGTTAAGAGCACACACACTGGAGTAAGACAGAGTGGATTCTCACAAGGCATGCAGCCCCACCCTATCCCAGCACCTGCTCCATTGTTAGGAGAAGGGAGCTCTGACTGGGCGCATGCCAGTCAGCTAGGGCCACGGTACCTGATATGGTTTGGCTGTGTCCCCACCCAAATCTCATCTTGAATTGTAGCTCCCATAATTCCCACGTGTTGTAGGAGGGACCCAGTAGGAGATAATTGAGTCATGGAGGCGGTTCCCTCCACACTGTTCTCCTGGTAGTGAAAAAGTCTCACCAGACATGGTAATTTTATAAGGGGAAATACCCCCTTCACTTGGTTCTCATTCTATTGTTGCCTGCCACCATGGGAGACATGCCTTTCGCCTTCCACCATGATTGTGAGTCCTCCCCAGTCACGCGGAAACGTGAATCCGTTAAACCTCTTTTTCTTTATAAATTACCCAGTCTTGGGTATGTCTTTATCAGCAGCAGGAAAATGGACTAATAGAGGATCCCAGTCCCACTGAACAGCTGCCTTAAGAGGAAATGAATTCCCTCCCAGTGGGGGAGGTCAGAGGTCTGAGATGAGGGTGTCAGCAGCTTTGGCTTCTTCCTGGGCCTCTTCCCTGGGCTGGCAGACAGCTGTGGTCACCCTCATTGGATCAGAGCCCATGCTCATAACATTTTAACTCAATCACCTCTTTAAAAACTCTGTCTCCAAAGGCAGTCACATTCTGAGGTGCTGGGGGTTAGGATTTTTTCACTCTAGGAATTTGGGGGGACACAAGACAACCCACAGGAAGCAGCTAGGGTTGAGGGGGAAGGTCCAACTTGGCTTCTGGGAGCAGTTAACAGCTATGTCCTTCTGAATGAGTAGAATGGACACAGTGGGGCAGAAAGGGTTTTCCGGGGAAGGGAAGAACTCCACAAAAGCCATCACAAGGCAGAGCTATGACAAGTGGCAGAGCCTACTCACCTCCCCAGTGAACACTGGCCCAGGTCGGAGCTGCCCCAACAAATCGCTGTCCTTCCTCACCAGCTACAAGGGAAAGAAAGGTCACAGGAAAGGCTATGCAGCAGCACGGCCAGGCTGGCAGGTGCCCTCCTGCACTGCCAGCATCAGCCTTGGCACACAATCCTGGGTCCCACTGCACAGGCAGGGGCAGGAGCACCAGCCACTCCTGCAAAGATCGCAACAGCCAATTCTTCTGCCCATGAGGGAGCTACTGCACAGGACAAATGGGGCTGGAACGCACGGTGAAAGGAGGAGAGGCTTGAGTGAAACAGGATGGCAAGGCATAGGACTGAAGAGGAGGGAAAAGGAGGCTGTTCTATTCGTGACATCAACATGTTTCCGGTGAAGAAAAACATCTCTGGGAGTCCTCAGGCACAGTGAAAAGAACTCTGGTTTCCCAGAGACCCATGCTCTTTTTCTGCCTCTCCCCTTGCAGACCCTGTGACCCTGGGCAGTGCCTCACCTTAATAAACTTCTGGTTGCTTTTCTAAAATGCAAGTGATAGCAAGCTCCAGTAAGAGTTCTAGTGAGAATAAATGAGTAGCATCTACACAGTAGGTATGTCAAGTAGGTATGCAAAAAAGATCATGTCCTTCCCTCCCTTTGAGTGCATGAAGAGAAAGGCACATGGGAGAGCCATCCACAAAGGAGGAAAGGCTGCATGCCAGGAAACCAGCCCACCTTCGCCAAGGCAGCTGTGTGCATGAACAGCTCTTTAGGCCACCAGGCACATGCACTTAAGGTCAATTTTCCCCAAGCTAAGTTCTCCCTGTACATCTCTGGCTGCAGTTTCCCATCAGAACTTAAACTTGTCCAGAGGTTTGGGGCAACACATCATACAATTATCTGCTGCAGCTGAACTTGGGGCCAACGAGAGAGGGAATGCCAGTGTAGGGGGAGCCTTGTTCATTGCAACCAGAAACCCCTCCTCGCACCAATCACCCCAGGCCCTCTGACTACAAGCCTGTCTCCATGCGAATACCTCTGAAGGTAAAACCAGAAAGAACAAAACCTATTGACTTGTCTGCAGAAAGATTTGCGGCTGTTTGCTTTCTTGTAATATAAAAATAACAAGGTTGATGTGAGCAAACAGAAAGACATAAAGTAGCCAAAAGCTGTCAATAAAAAAGACAAAGCATTGTCTGCTGAAGTTCATTCCATTCCATGGAGGACTCTCTTTAAAGCAAGCTTTGTTCTCCCCGCAGTACTTAAAGAAAATGCTTCCTAAATGATTCAGAAATTTTAAGCTTTCATAGGTAAGCCTATGAGTAGAGTTCTGTGATTATTTTGGACATATAAAGAATAATATGTGTTTTTTTAGTTTTCTAATTTACAAATGAAAGTTCCTAAAACTAGCAGACTTAGCATATAATTAATGTCTCATAAAAATAAAAATATAGGTATGTGAGATAGAACCCTTTGTGTTTTTCTCATAAATTACAAAAGTATATACGTCAAAACTATCTTTCTGAACTCTGCAGTTTACCACCAAACTTTTCCAGGATTAGGACTCATAAATGTAGCTGAACAAGAGAATATCACATTACTGTTCGTTAAACCAATACAATTTAAATGTAACAGAAGAACAGATAAATAAGTTATTCTTATTTATAAATCTAAGATAAACAAAGTCTTAATTTAAGTACCAAAAAAACCCCAACTTCGTACCCTCCTTCATCTTTATGTTGGTGAAACTAAAATCCTTTATTTTGAGTGAAACTATCCATTTTCGCAGGGATTAAGGGAGGCGGTTGACTCTTGGGTTTGACTCTGAATCTGAAGTCCTACATCCCTATCTCCCTTCCCGACTCAAATGTTCAGAAGGTGATAACAAAGGGGTGAATTTCAATGAACTAAAGAAAACCTGGAATTATCCTTCTCAATCTCTTTCTGACCTTTTTAAAAAAAATTTTGGTTCCTGAGAAAAACCTGGTTTCTTAATAATTTGCCCTATCCCCTAAAAGTGGATAGCAGCCAAAAGTCACTTATTTGAGGAACCCAAAAGTGATGTAGTCCATTTAATGGATTTGTATTGACTCATTTAATATTAGGAATATAGGCATGATTTGTGCTCTCTAAGGGAAGAAAAGCAACCCCACACTTAAACTATCCACACCAGTGACAGAGGGTATGGAGGACTGCACCAAGCAACTGAAGAAACTGCCCAATTTTTCTTTGTCATTCTACAGTAACCCTTTTCATGATTACTGGTACCTACGCATTTCCATAAAATACTTCTGCCAAACTCCTATAGCTCTTCAAATCTATCCTATCCTCTTCAAATTGAATCAGGATAACACATCAATGTGACAATCTCATAACCTGTAGTAAGGACATGCAGCATCAGCCATCATGCAGTAGAGAATACACCCTATTTCTTATGTAAATTTTTCATCACAATCCAAATTTACATGAAGAAAATATTCCAAGCATTTATTTTTTTCCATAAGGTAAATATTGCTACTTTCAATAAATTCATCACCTCATCCACATTCTCATGGTGGGTGCCATTTTTTTTTCCCTCTAACCTGGTTATTTGACTTGTTCATACTTAACGAAACAGCTCCACGAAGTCAAAGAAAACACACTCCAGAGGACAGTAGCAAACCGTATTTCTAGTCTACCCATCTTTTTGGTTAAGAATTGGACTGCATCAGCCGGGCACAGTGGCTCACGCCTGTAATCCCAGCACTTTGGGGGGCCGAGGCGGGCGGATCATGAGGTCAGGAGATTGAGACCATCCTGGCTAACACAGAGAAACCCCATCTCTACTAAAAATACAACAAATTAGCCGGGCGTGGTGGCGGTTGCCTGTAGTCCCAGCTACTCAGAAGGCTGAGGCAGGAGAATGGTGTGAACCTGGGAGGCAGAGGTTGTGGTGAGCCAAGATCGCACCACTGCACTCCAGCCTGGACGACAGAGCGAGACTCCATCTCAAAAAAAAATAAAAATAAAAACATAAATGGAACACATCAACCTGTTTTTGAGAGGACTTAAGTCACTTTAGTAACTAATTTTCACATTAAGCAATTTTTCATCAGTTATTTTTTTTGTCTACTGAACCTTCACCTTCCACACTGGTGACCAACATAAAGCCACGGGGTGAACAGGTGTTCCCCACCCAACTCCCATGCATATGTGCCATAGGTTCTGCCTGATCCCACCACCCCCAGCAAGATGGGATCCTGTCCACACCTTTGCTAATCAGGCTCCTGATTTTGTGGGGAGTGGGTACTATTCAGCTGACTGTAGCACCCCTTCCTAAGGCATGAGAACACCCTGAACTCCCAGGAGGAACCTGACCTGCATCCCCACCCTTCCTTTGCTTACCACCCTTATTACTCGCCGTGCCTCTCTGGCAGTCTCTCTGGCTTCCTGCAGTCAGGACATAACTATGTGTCCCTCTCCCCCTTCCTGCCTCCACAAACATTCACTTATATAAAACATTTACACAGAATAAAAGCCAATTTAAAACAAAAACAAAAGCAGCACTCCACTGCAATGGCAAGCCACTCTTCACAGGAACACACTGTCCTCAGAGAGCATCCTGGCACGGCACATCCCGCCTCACCCTGACCTCGAAGCCGGTCTATGATCCACAGCCCACCAGGATCCCACTCCACTCACCCTCTCCTTGACATTTTCTCTTTCTCTATCAGTCCACACTAACCTGTCCTTTGCATGACCCTCCTCTAGCACTTACTGGTCACATCACGCACTTCCCCATTTAATCACATCTGACTCTAAAATATTTTTCAACCCTGATTTTTCTGGTCTTGTTTACTACAGAGACATGCAGGGAGACCTTAGCTTGGGGAAAATTGACCTTGAGTGCCTGTGCCTTGCGGTCCAAAGAGCTATGCGTGCACACTGCTGCCTTGAAGCAAGCAGGCTGGTTTCCTGGCATGCAGCCCTTCCTCCTTTGTGGATGGCTCTCCCATGTGCCTCTCTCTTCAGGCACTCAAAGGGAGGGAAGACATGACCTTTTTGTATACCTACCTGACATACCCGTCTTGTATGTGCTGTTCATTTATTCTCACTAAAACTCTTACAGGTGATTGCTGTCACTCGCATTTTGCAGAGTGGCACCGTGAAGCCCATCAAGATGAGGCACCACCCAGGGTCACCAGACCTGCAATGGGAGAGGCAGAACAGGAGCATGAGTCTCTGGGAGACCAGAGTTCTTTCCACTGTGCCAGTGGACTCCCTGGCATGCATTCCTCTTGCAAATTCCACCTGAAACAATTTGTGAGTCCGTTCTGATCAAGAAACAAGATCTCATCTCACCAGAAGACCTCATAGATTGATCTTGGGCCTTTTCTCCCATTCTTTGTTTATTGAGCCTACCATTGAGACTGGGCTCGCCTTAGTTCCTGGGTCAGGCAGGAGTCTTCCCTGAAAGCAATGCCTGTCAACTGTAGACCTTGAAATTCCACTGACTTCATACTAACAACACCCTCTCACACACATACCCCTGGAAATGTATCCTTTGCCCAAAACCCTCTATTTAATTGAATTATAACTTCAGGTTAAATGAATGACCCAGAAATACCATTTCCCTGCTTCTGTTATCATAACCACTCCCTGCACATCAGCACTGTGCTGTCCACCACCTGTCGGCCTCTTAGTTAATATCTTTGGATAGATGTTTGGCCAATTTGGCCAGTCCTAACACCAAATCCACTCTCCCAGGCTGGCATCCATTAGACCAATGGTGAGGTCTTAGCAGGCTTTACCAATCCTATCTGAGTAGTAGTGTAATTTTCTGATTTTGACAAGCATTAGGTAGACCATGGGTTTCTTTGAGACAGCAAAAATCTAACACTTCTCATTGCACATGTAGTCAATAATGACAGGCACCATTCCCTGAAAACCTCTGTGTTTCATGCACTATGTTAGGTGTTTTATAAACATTACCTTTTTTCATTGAGAACCCTTTTTACAAATAAGGGAAAAGAAACACAGATGCGAATTGCTTTGCCACAACCCATTCATCTAACATATGTTTTATTCAGGATTTAAGCCTGAATTATACTGGCTCCAAAGTATGCGCTCTTTTCCCTGGACAAAGCCCCTACTTTGTAATTCATATAAGGCTGTGTAATACTATTTCAGAGTTCCTTTACTTAGCATCGATGTTCCTTAAAGAAAGAGATTCATTTGTATATTCATATACTTCCCTTACAGTAAAGCTAAGAAATAAATAACACAACTGACAATTTCTTGATTAATTTATTAAGCAAAAACCATAGTGCAAATAAACTTCTAAGTTAGGCATATGGTAAAAGTATAATACATATATGTTGAATGAAATCTGAGAAATTATTGCCACTTCTTGAAATTTATATTTACAGGATGCAAGAATAGCCAAGCTAAAAGTCATCTAACCCTCAAATAATGAAACTGAACATTCTCTACTGCCCGATATTTACAAATAGGCAGTAGAAAAAAAAATTTGAATTTTTACTTTCTATATTGAAAATGGTACCCCTCATTAATGATGGCTAAAACACTCTGGGCTTTGTATATAAACAAACTTAAGAAGACTCTGCAAGGTGAAGAGAGGAAGACCTACTGGACAGGAACCTTGGGGCCCAAGGAGGAGCAAAGTGGTGAGCTCCATACAATTCTTCCTAGTCTCACGTATCCCACACCTAATCTCACGTATCCCACACCAGATCTTGGAAAAGCTAGCAACCCAAAAGCATCAATGGCCTCCAACAATAAAAATTAAAGAATGCCATGTGAATCTTGTTATCTCTCACCACAAGACAAGGAATGTGGCAGCCAAGAAACCCAGAAAACCTTTAGATGATAACTACGCTATTCCAGGCAAATGCTGTGGGAAATGGGACGTGGGGCACGTATGGCCCCCTCACCTTGCTGTGAAGGACAGGAAATCTATCTATAGACTCAAGAAGCTGAGAAAATAACAAAAAGGATAGGTCCAAAGAAATTCATGTCAAGACACATCATAATCAAACTTCCAAAGATTTTTTTTAAAAATCTTGAATGCAGTGAGAGAGAAAAAACTTACCTATAAGAAAAAACACAATTTGAATGACAGCAGATTTCTCATCAAGAACCACAGACGCTAGGAAGATACAATGCAATATTTTCCAAGAGATCAAAGAAAAGAACTGTCAACCTGGAATCATGCAAAATCATCCTGTAAAATGAAGAGAAAATCTAGGCTTTCTCAGATAGAAAAACTAAGATACTTTGTCACCAGCAAAACTATCTTAAAGGAATGGCTAAAGAAAGTTCTCTAAAAAAGAAGAAAATGATAAAAGGAGAAACCTTAGAATGCCAAGAAGAAAGAATAAAGTAAAAAGATTATTCTTCTCTTTTTAAGTTTTCTAAATTATGTTTGAAAGTTGAAGCAAAAAATCATAACATTGTGTGATGTAGTTCCCAAAGTATGAAGACAAAATATAAAAAATAAAAATACTACAAATGGAAAAGAACAAAGGGACTTACAGGTGGATAAAGCATTTACACTTGACTCAAAGTAATAAAATGTCAGTGCCAGCAGACTGTAATAAGTTTTATATATATATACAATTTAATACCTAGAGCCATTAATAATTTTACACAAAAAATACACTAAAAGGTAGTTGACATAAATCCAAATGGAATTCTAAAAAAAGATACAAATAAAACACAGAATGGCAGAAAAAAAATAACAGAGACCAAGATCAGAGGGAACAAACAGAAGAAAAATGCAATGGCAGAATGGCCTTAAGCCATAGGCATGCTTAATCTCTAAAGATTATTTTATCAATTAGTTAGTTAAAAGTTGTGTCTTCAAAATGAAGCAATTAAAAATAATTCTAATATATTTCATTATATGTTTTAGTTATCACCTGGAAAAGAAGAATTAACCAAATTATTACTTCATATATTGCTAAGGAACTAACCAAATTACTACTTTATGTATTTCTAAAATTTGTATTCATTTCTAATTTGTAGACTAGGTAATAAATTGTTTATTTTCTACTACAACTTTGATGAATCCTAGAAGTCAAACAAACTAAAGTAAGATATTCATAAAACTGATGAATATATCTTGAGGCTTACTTTTGCTCTAGGTAACAGAACTTATGAATTTAGGTGGTAGACAACCACTGCTTTTGTAACTTTTTATTACTCCCCCACCACCATCTCAGAGGACTATAGCCCCATATGGCTTTGAAAGCCATACTCAATTCATCTCTCTATGGGTGTCCTGTGGATTGGCTTAACCCTAGATACAGGAAAAGCATGTGGCTCTGGCCTAGTCATTCAGAGAAACTCAGCCCTTTGGCCAAAGTTGGCTAAGAATATGACCCAGTCCCACTAAAAGAGACACAGGGAGATGGTTGATTGACGAGCGAGGATCAAGTGCTCTAATTATCTCTGGACTTGGATCCAAGCACATGAAAACTCTTGACAGATAACCTACTTCATGTGAACACTAAGAATAAAGCCACCACTGATGAAAGTTGGGCAACACAGATTGGGAGAAGGTCTCTATTGGGCTCCTGGATTGAGTCATTCTTTTTTTTCGCAACTTGTACTTTAGGTTCAGTGATACATGTGCAGGTTTGTTACATGGGTAAGTTGTATGTTGCCGCGGTTTGGTGTACAGATTATTTTGTCACCCAGGAAATGAGTATAGTGACCAACCCAATAGGGAGTGCTTCTATCTTCACCCTCTTCTCACCTTCCACATTCAAGTAGGAATTTTGTTTTCTGTATCTGCATTAGTTCACTTAGGATAATGGCCTTCAGCTCCATACACTTTGCTGCAAAGGACATGACTTCATTATTTTTTATGGCTGCATAGTATTCCATGGTGTATATATATCACATTCTTTTTATCAAGTTTAATGTTGATGGACATCTAGGTTGATTCCATGTCTTTGCTATTGTGAATAGTATTTCAATAAATATATAAGTGCATGTGTATTTTTGGCAGAATGATTCATATTCCTTTGGGTATATACCCAATAATGGGACTGCAGGATCCAATGGTAGTTCTGCCTTAAGTTATTTGAGAAATCTCAAAACTGCTTTCCACAGTGGTTGAACTAATTTCCACTCCCACTAGCAGCATATAAGTGTTACCCTTTCTCCACAACCTTGCCAACATCTGTTATTTTTTGACTTTTTAATAATATCCATTCTGACTGATGTGAGATGGTGTCTCGTTGTGGTTTTTACTTGCATTTCTCTGATGATTAGTGATGTTTAACATTTTTTCATATGCTAGTTGGTCACTTGTATGTCTTCTTTATATATATATATATATTTTATTATACTTTAAGTTCTAGGGTACATGTGCACAATGTACAGGTTTGTTACATATGTATACATGTGCCATGTTGGTGTGCTGCACCAATTAACTCGTCATTTACATTAGGTATATCTCCTAATGCTATCCTTCCCCCCTCCCCCCACTCCACAACAGGCCCAGGTGTGTGATGTTCCCCTTCCTGTGTCCAAGTGTTCTCATTGTTCAATTCCCACCTATGAGTGAGAATATGCAGCATTTGTTTTTTGTCCTTGCAATAGTTTGCTGAGAATGATGGTTTCCAGCTTCATCCACGTCCCTACAAAGGACATGAACTCATCCTTTTTTATGGCTGCATAGTATTTCATGGTGTATATGTGCCACATTTTCTTAATCCAGTCTATCATTGTTGGACATTTGGGTTGGTTCCAAGTCTTTGCTATTGTGAATAGTGCCGCAATAAACATACGTGTGCATGTGTCTTTATAGCAGCATGATTTATATTCCTTTGGGTATATACCCAGTAATGGGATGGCTGGGTCAAATGGTATCTGCTCATGTCCTTTGCATGTTTTTAAAGTGGGGTTGTTTCTCGCTTATTTAAGCTCCTTATAGATATTCTGAATATTATACCTTTGTCAGATGCATTGCTTACAAATATTTTCTCCTATTCTATAGGTTGTCTATTTATTCTTTTGATAATTTATTTTGCTGTGCAGATGCTCTTTAGTTTAATTAGAGTCCATTTGTCAATTTTTGTTTTTGTTTCAATTGCTGTTAGAGTCTTCATCATGAAATCTTTGCCAGGGCCAATGTCTGGAGTGGCATTTTCTAGGTTTTCTTCTAGGGTTTTTAAAGTTTTTGATTTTACATTTAAATCTATGTGCTATAAGAAAGGGTTCCAGCTTTAACCTTTGCATATTGATAGCCAGTTATCCCAGCACCATTTATTAAATAGGAAGCCTTTTTCCCCATTGCTTGTTATCATTGGCTTTGTCAAAGATCAGATCCTTATAGGTGTGTGGTTTTCATTCTGGGTTCTCTAACCTGTTCAGTTGGTTTGTTTGTGTGTCTGTTTTTGTACTGTCGCCATGCTGTTTTGGTAACTGTAGCCTTGTAGCATAGTTTGAAGTTGGGTAGTATGATGCCTCCAGCTTTGTTCTTTTTGCTTAGGATTGTCTTGGCTATTCAGACTTTTTTTTCATATGAATTTTAGAATATGTTTTCTAATTCTGTAAAAAACGTCATTGGTAGTTTGATAAAAACAGCATTGAATCTGCACATTGCTTTGGGTAGTATGACAATTTAAACAATATTGATTCTTCCTATCCATGAGCATGGAACATTTTTCCATTTGTTTATGTTGTCTCTGATTTCTTACAGCAGTGTTTTGTAATTTTCATTGTAGAGATCTTTCAACTTCCTGGTTAACCGTATTCCTAGACATTTTATTCTTTTTGTGGCTACTCTGAATGGGATTACATTCTTGATTTGGCTCTCAACTTGGACATTATTGCTGTATAGAAATGCTACTGAATTTTGTACATTGACTTTGTGTCCTGAAACATTGCTGAAGTCGTTTGTCAGTTCTAGGAGTCTTTGGGCAGAGACTATGTGGTGATATAGATATAGATATAGATATAGATATAGATATAGATATAGATATAGATAGATATATAGATATAGATATGGATATATAGATATAGATATAGATATAGATATAGAATTATATCACCTGTGAAGAGAGAGACTTTGACTTCCTCTCTTCCCATCTGGATGCCTTTTATTTCTTTCTATTGCCTGATTGCTCTGCCTAGGATTTGTAGGTCATTCTTGAATACTTAATATTTTTCATGATGTGAGTCAATAAATTCCCTTTTTTCATAAGCCAGGTAAGTCTAGGGTTTCTGTCATTTGCAATCAACAACAATGTGCTGACTAACCTAGTACAATGTGGAGTGAGAATTTTTCATTTTACTTGTTACTTTCCAAATTATCAGTATTCCTTATTTGGTGAAGGGAAGAGGGTGGTGATGAAGCAGACACCAAGACTTTGTAAAGACTCAGAGCAAAGAATAACGCAATTGGTCAAAATATGACCTAATTTTTCAGTGTTGCTTCCTGCTCTTCTTGAAGTGAACATGTGTTCTTTATTTCCAATACAGACCTTCATTAGCTTGTAATGCCAAGTTAGAAGTATCCTTGCAAGAGCAGAACAATGTATTTTTTTGGTACAAAAAGCTGTCATATTCAATTCTGCTCAGTGCCAACACCAGAGACGTACTCAAACATGATCACAATTTACTATATAAAAATTTAAACATTTTATACACAAGGAAGAAGTAATTGAAACAATACCAGTGGGAAGATGGATTTGGGATGAAAATAGCAGAATGTAGCAGAATTGTGCTATTAACCCTAATAAAGTTGTTTCTGTTTAAACTTTGTAGAATAAAACAGCTTACCATTTTATTTTCTCAGAGTTTAAATGATAAGGTCTTCTAGGTAAAAAAAATATATATATATATATATATCTGAATAAACTAATAAGAAACTTTGATATTTCAAGCAAGTTATACCAATTTGGAAAAATAACTACAAATTAAAAACACAATTGATTTCCATAGAGTCTAGGCAAGACACACATTGTCATTTTGCTTTAAACTTCTAAAACAGTCCATTGTTTTTCTATTTATCCATGAAGCCTGTTAAATCCATGTAATTTCCACATGACTTACTGACAAGCTTGCTACATGATTTCACAGTGGAATGTTGTCTTACCAAAACAAGGAAAGAATTATAGTTTAGGATCAAGTGCAATGACATGAAATATTCAGTGTTTTAGCTTTTTAAAAATTTCAGATTATTTAAGCCTTTAAAATACATGTAAGTATTTTTTACATAAACAACGTTACTTCAAGTTGAAGGAATGTGGTAGAAGATAAAACATTTTCTATTATCTTAATCCCACCTAGGAAAGACTACTTGTTGACAGGAGAGGAAGCAAATAGTGGGGACAACTGGAGGAATAGTTGAAGAATATCAAATACCAGGGTTCGGTATGACACCTGAGTCACATTCATGTCCCTATTATATTTCTTACTCAATATAATCTAAAGAATAAAAAAGAAAATGTGTTACTCTCTTTATATAACCATTTGCCACATGTGAACACACAAGCCCATACTCATGCTTATGCACTAGCAGTATAGCATAACCATATTAGGAAGACTTTCCAATAAATGCGTGATGACTTTAATGAAATAAGCATGTTGCTCTTGTATTTCTAAGTATCAATATAAATATCACCTTTTCAAATATTCACTTACCTACAAAAGGGTCTTCTTCTAGTGCACATGCCCTTCTCTCATGCATAATATGCAGAGCTGTCCTGATGGGCTGGTTCTTGAAAACACAATGTGAAGTAATCAATGCAAATTCCTTCCTGGTTGTTGGTGAGAGGCATCCATTGGCTAGAAAGATTAACAAAAAATGCTTGCTAATAAAACTGAATGAAGGTCATGAACTCTAAAAGTCAATATTTAAACCAATCAAAATAAGCGCCTTTAGAAAAGCAATGTTTTGTTGAAATCAAGGTCCCCAGCTGGTTCATACTCAGCAACCAAGAAGAATCAGGTACTCAATCATTTCTACGTGTGACTGGAATGAAAGGACAATCATTCCTTTTTTTTTGAGACAGAGTCTCACTCTGTCACTCAGGCTGGAGTACAGTGGTGCGATCTGAGCTCACTGCAACCTCCACCTCCAGGGTTCAAGCTATTCTCCTACCTCAGCCTCCCAAGTAGCTGGGACTACAGGCATCTGCCACCACATCCTGCTTATTTTTGTATTTTTAGTAGAGACGAGGTTTCACCATGTTGGCCAGGCTGGTCTCAAACTCCTGACCTCAGGTGATCCACCCACCTCAGCCTCCCAAAGTGCTGAGATTATAGGTGTGAGCCACCACACCCAGCCCAACCATACCTTTTTGATAAGAACCAAATGTTTCATTTACTATTATCCAAGATTCACATTGTCTTTTAATTGAGAGATTTTGCTAAATTCAAAATAAGTGGTCACAATTATGATCAGAATTTCCACGTCTGCCTAGTATTTTAAGCACTACCCCATTTGCTTAAAAAGTCACATAATTGTGCTATGCATTACATTTTTATTCATTAGGTTTTTGTATGTCTATTAGGCTGAATCACTTTCTTTCAGGCTTTGAGGCCATTTCTAGTTTCCATGCTGCATTATATTTTAGTAATAATTTATTTATTTATTTATTTAGCAAGTATCTTTGAGAACCTATTTGGTGCCACGCACCATTCCAAGAGTACAAATAAGAGTAAAATATTTCCCTGCTTTTAAGGACAAAGAGAAACAATCTTAAGCAAATATCTGCAGTCCAATGTATAGACTTCCAAAAGTCATATGATAGCACACAGTAGCAAACGATTCGTTCTTTCTATGACATGCAGTATTACAGTATTTGAACTGGATTCATCCCAACAGATGTACTGCAGGTATTTAGGATATGGGGCACTGGTTCCAAGCAAAGGAACAAAGACACAGAAATGAGATTAAAAGTGTTCACCTTCCACGGTAACTGAACACAGGGAGAATGGAAGACTTGGTGGCTGGTAAGGTTGAAACAAAAGTCAATGCTTTTTACACTGTTTTAATGAGAGAAGAAAAGAGAGAGAAAACATTATATTGTAGCATGATTTTCTACAAAAAAAGAGCTTGTTGTACAAATAAATCTTTATGAAAAGAAAATCCTTCAACTTTTCAGCAAAATCATGGTATGAGGACATCAGACAACTAACATCCCATCTACATTGCTTGGGCAGGAAGTGACACTGGGGTAAAGCTATTGGCAATCAACAGCATTTTATGGGCCCTAGCATGGTGCTTTCTTCAATCCATTCTATTGACCTCAGAGAATTCTACTTTGTTTTCATAACACTCTTTTACACTAGAGAGGAAGTGCAGGATGCTGATACCCAGAGTCCTAGGGGTGTCATTGAGATGAACTCATTTACCCAGTGAACATGTACTTTGCAACTGCTATGCAGCAGCCACTATGCTAGACCTAAAGGTATGGGAACAGATGAAACACAGCCCTGCCCACCAATCTATTTTAAATTCATTTCTTCCTTCCTGCCAGAATCCCAGTTAGGTTCAGTCTCCCACACATCCCGCATAAGCAAATGCATTAGAAAAAAATTGAACTCTTTTATCATAGAGTTTTAGGGGTTGTCTTTGTATAAGAGAAAAGTTATATCAGAGACTAGGATTGCAACCCCTGCCTTTTTTTGTTTTCCATTTGCTTGGTGGATCTTCCTCCATCCCTTTATTTTTAGCCTATATATGTCTCTGCATGTGAGATGGGTCTCCTGAATACAGTACACTGATGGGACTGTAAACTAGTTCAACCATTGTGGAAGACAGTGTGGCAATTCCTCAAGGATCTAGAACTAGAAATACCATTTGACCCAGCCATACCATTACTGGGTATATACCCAAAGGATTATAAATCATGCTGCTATAAAGACACACGCACACATATGTTTATTGCAGCACTATTCACAATAGCAAAGACTTGAAACCAATTCAAATGTCCATCAATGACAGACTGGATTAAGAAAATGTGGCACATATACACCATGGAATACTATCCAGCCATAAAAAAGGATGAGTTCATGTCCTCTTAGGGACATGGATGAAGCTGGAAACCATCATTCTCAGCAAACTATCGCAAGGACAAAAAACCAAACACCACATGTTCTCACTCATAGGTGGGAATTGAACAATGAGAACACTTGGACACAGGAAGGGGAACATCACACACCTGGGCCTGTTGTGGGGTGGGGGGAACGGGGAGGGATAGCATTAGGAGAAATACCTAATGTAAATGACGAGTTAATTGGTGCAGCACACGAACATGACGCATGCATACATATATAACAAACCTGTACGTTGTGCACATGTACCCTAGAACTTAAAGTATAATAAAAAATAAAAAAAGAGAAAAGTTATAAATACTAAATGGGTTTAACTGTGGACAAAAGATCACTCAATTCTCCTGACTAAATGTATCTGAAAATTCTCTGTTAAGATCCAGATGGAACGCTTTTGATCAAGAAAGTGCTTCATCCAGTACTTTTCCAAAGCAAAGGTCCTACTTGTTAACATAGGAAAATCATTTTTTAAAAAATGTAAAAGAAAGCATTTTAACCAGTGATCATATATATTAAAATTTTTAAAAACTAGAAAAATAGTTACCTAGCCTACCATAAACACCAAGTGGAGAGGCTGTGATGGTTTCCCTTATCAACTTAGGAGAACAGCTCACTTCATTCTTGTTGAATTAAATTAAAAAAAAAAAATCAATTTCCCAGCATGTATTTGAGCTTCTTTTCAAGTATCCACTTAAAATATTTATCTTAAAATAACAAGTTATCAAATAATTGCATATTGCTGATTACAGAAATGATGCCTATCTTGATGGATTCAAACGTAATTCAAACATGACATATTGGAATTTATATTGCAGATAAAATACATCTATTTATCTCAAATGGCACAGATATTGGCTAAAGCAATGTTTTCCAAGTCATGAAATTTTAGTAATAGCAAACTTGTGTGAAGAATGCGAAGGCCTGGCAGCTTTGGAAGCTTACGGCCATGCAATTTTCTCTTCATTTTGCAGTGGGGAAATATTGATTATTTGCATTCCAGGACTACCTGTATCCAATTTATTTGTGTTTTTGTGTGTGTGTGTGTGCACTGTGGTGAAATTGAGTAGTAGAGCCCCTGAATAGGTATCATCAGCAATATCTAATTTGGTTCTATATAAGAAATAAACCAACAAAACACACTCATTAAAAAACAAAGGACAGTTATCGTAAGGCTGAAGATCATTTTTTCCCTTAAAACATATGGTATATAATAATGCTTTATCAAGTTAAAATTGCAAAATAACACCAGGCATTATTATAATCCAAAACAGAACTAAAATGGAAAACAAAAATCAGCGCAAGTCAAGTCTCCTCTTTGGGAACTGCAGTAGGGAGTTATCAGCACTTTCTCCATAACCTCTTGGCATCACCATTCCCTGCAACACACCCCTTTCCTGCTGCTTCCAGTGCAAGCCTAGCTGCCACCCAAGAGCTGTTTTGGCCACTGGAGCCTTCCTGGCCCGGACAACATAGTCTAAAAATGCTCTGAAATCAATGCCCTGGGAGCAGCCGCCATTGACAAATGACAAATGGGAGATGGTAGATAAATACTGCAGCCCCCTCACCCCTGGGCGGGAGAACTGCTGGACACAATCTGCACTGTCCCAGAGTCCAAAGAAGAATGAAGTCCTGCTGACTGCAGCAGTACCCTCCCTCTATCCTTTGCTTTACCTTCCTACCCTCCAATCAGTGTTTCCTAGGATGACCTCCCAAATAAAGTATTTGTATGCAAATTTTTATATTAACATCTATTTCCTGAGGGCTGCAACTTGAGACAGAAATGTTGAGTATTATACTACAAAAATCATATGCTTTAGAATAAAGACAAAACTGTGAACCCCACCTCTGCTAGTGAGTAATAATAGGATTGTGTTACAAAGTGCTCAAGAGTGCAGTTTTGAGTTGATAGTTCTCAAAAGAGTTTTAGCGGTCATCTTTGAAAAAAGAAAACAAAGTTATCAATGCTATATTCAGTACAAATGTAAATATTTATTTTGAATGAAAAAAAAACCACAATGAATTATAAATGTTTAAAAACTTTAGAAAAATCTCAAATACAAATAAACTAATTTTTTTTTTTTTACTAATTAGGCACCTGATTCACCTTTATAATACTTTTGCTCCTATGTATTTTGGTTGAATAGTGTTTGAATGTCTTTTCCCATTAAAATAAGTTTATAATATTTTCTATAGATGAGTATACTATGTAAAGAATAAAAAGATAATTTGTTTGGTATTACCTCTGTAGATAATTAACTCTTCCTAGATTGAATACATTGTTGATAGTTTAATAACACTTCCTCCTGCTTCATATTTCATTTTTCTTAATGTCATGTAAAAGTTTAGGATTTTAGTCAAACCTAAGAAACTTAATTGAAAGTTCTTTCTGTGTGTAATACTAGTAACTGCTTTTTCTCTATAAACATAAGAATTCTGTTACATTCTATTTTGCAGAATCTTTATAAAAGTGGTATTGTTTAAACTGCATCTGATGCATTACACAGTTAGGTAGGGATGGGCTGAGCATTTGCATGTTGAGTAGGTGTTGATAAGTACTAAATCTTTCTGCTTAGAAGTTTCCACAGGCACATTTCTGGGTTTCTTTTTTTCAAACCTTGTTTCTCCTCTAC